>NC_090656.1:38171543-38771543 GCF_040937935.1 Hyperolius riggenbachi
AAGCCCAATGCATTTCTTATCTTGTTGCTGTCGCTAGTCCGCGTACTCACGCGGACTAGCGACAGTTCCGGTGGCGACTGTCGCCAGGCGATTGAGCGGTTCAATCGCCCAGCGACATCAGCGACGAGCGACGGTTCGGGGTGCGCGCCCGTGCAACGCCGCAAACTCATAGGCGACCTGTCGCTGCAACACGCGTGCGCCGCGTGTTGCGGCGACATTTGTAGCCCGTGAGTATGGGCCATTAGACTTTGCAGCTGCTGTTCAGGAAATGCAAAGAAAACCCTAAGAATCCCCCATGAGGAGGTGGACTGCCCCAAAACCTGTCGGTTCTGTCAGATTTTAACTGCCTAATTATTTCGCGATAGTGGTCCTTTAAGAATCGGTCCTGTCATTCGCACAAAGACCTTGTTTTTATCCCCATATTGTCTGCCCAGCACTTAGGCATTCCATGTTTTAGGCATTTTCCATGTCCGACTGCGAGGGGTAAAAACTGCTGCACTCCACCAGAACCCGCCACATGGTTTCTGCATACTTGCAGAAAAGTATTTGAGCGAGACACTGGGCGGTTGGTTCAGTCGCCTGTCTGAGCCTGCCCTTAAAGCGGATCCGAGATGAAAAACGAACTATAACAAGTAACTTGTCTATATATCGTATCTAAAGTTTAAATAGTTAACACAGCAAATCTAGCTGCAAACAGCTTTAATAGAATATGATTGATTATTCCTGTGATACGACAGCAGCCATGTTGTTTGGAAACATTACACAGAAGTAGGCTTATCTGCATCTTGAGCAAAAAAACCTAATTCCTCCCCTCCTCCTACCTCCTCCCCTCTGCCTCTGAAATCTCTGGCTAGTAATACCTCCCCCTCCTCCTGCCCAGACTGAGCTCCCATGAGCCCTTGCTACTGCCAAGGCTCTCTGAAAACCTGTGGGTGTGGCTTGTTTAGTTTATAGGGAATTAGAGTATTAAGACAAAAACAAAAAAGTATTTGGCTTGAGGAATGCCCTATAAACAATAGGAAAGGAACACAATTATGTAATGAGTAAAAGTTCATCTCGCATCCACTTTAAGTGGGAGTGTTTCAGACTGACTGGGAGTGAGTAAGCGCTGGACTGTAGTCAGCCTGCATCCTCTTCACACCTCCCTCCTACCCCTCATCACAGAGTAATCTGATTTGGGAAGGTGGGAAAAGAGATAACAACAATTACAGACACGCCCACTAGTGGCGGTCAGAGAACCTACTGTACATAAGCTGTCATTCACTAAGGAGGTTTTGCCACTGCCCCTGTGATGTTGTGCATTACTTCGTTGACCCTTCCTGCTCCTCTCTTGGTGCTCTCGTTCCTGCGCTGGCTATCGGATTTCGAAGGCCTTCGGGAGCTGAGTCCTCCCGAAGACCGGCGTCTCTGTACTGCGCATGTGTGATCGTGCGAGAGAGCGTGCTCGCGCAGGCACAGCACAGAGCCGCCCGTCTTTGGGAACACTCGGGCTCCCGAAGTCTTCTGAAGCTTCCTTCGGCCCAGGAAAGCAGTATTTTTTTTTAATCTAGTCAAACACTGCTACCGGGGCAGCCGGCGCAGGAACGAGGGCACTAAGAGCGGAGTGGGGAGACTCTATAGGACCCAGAGCACTCCCTCTCCTTAGGTGAGTATCTGTCTCATTTTTTAAAATGCAGTTCCCATTTACTTTAATGACTTCCGATCTCACAAATCTAATCGCATGATCGTGTCGGAGGAATATATTGTACCATTAATGGACACGTTTACTGTGGACAGCAGACAATCTCCTGGCTGTTATGGGTGAGCAGAATTGGTAGAATTGGTTATCTTACGCATTAGCCGGGTAACAGCCGGGTCCTGAATCCGGCAGCCGCAGACCAGGGCTGCAAATCTAATTCTTCATACTTTTTCTAATATATGTCTTCCTAAAATTAATATTTAACTCCAGAAAGAGGCAAGCGAGGGAGTCCGGGGGAGGAATAATTACCTCTTTGGAGCAGAAGTGCCTGGAGGACTTTGCACAGAAGACAAGATTTTAAAGGCTGGGGGATGTCAGGAGTTGTTGAAAACACGGCATCAAGGTTCCTAATAAAAGACGCAGAGCGCTCATTATGGAGGACGACGCGTTCCCCTCGCCGCTGAACTCTCGCAGGGGGCAACAACAGCTCACTCTTTAAAGGGGCCTAATCTTCAAAATTATCTGCAGTTCATTATCTCTTTATGTGCCTGTTTTTATTATTATTGCTTTGTGCAGTTTTTAAACAAACAGTGAAACTATCCGTCATTGTTATCTGTAAAAAAAACAAAAAACTATTGAAGCATGGTGGCGGCCATGTTTTTTAGCTTACAGAAGAAAGCTGTGTTTCTTCGGTTTACCTTCCTAACAATGGGCGGCAACTCACCAGGTAAAGTTTTACTAGCACAGCCTTAACGGACAACTGTAACAAGAGGGGTATGGAAGCTGCCATATTTTAACAATACCAGTTGCCTGGCTGTCCTGCTCATCTATTTGGTTGCAGTAGTGTCTGAACAACACCTGAAACAGGCTTGCAGCTTATCCAGTCACACTTCAGTCAGAGCACCTGATCTGCATGCTTGTTCAGGGGCTATGGCTTAAAGTATTAGAGGCAGAGGATCAGCAAAACAGCCAGGCAACTGGTATTGGCTAAAAGGAAATAAATATGGCAGCCTCCATATCCCTCTCGTTACAGTTGTCCTTTAAACGATACCCGAGGTGACATGATGAGATAGACATGGGTATGTACAGTGCCTAGCACACAAATAACTATGCTGTGTTCCTTTTTTTCTTTCTCTGCCTGAAAGATTTAAACATCAGGTATGTTCCTGTCTGAGTCAAGACTGGGTCAGATTACAGTGTGACCCTCACTAATAAGAAATTACAACTATAAAACTCTTTCCTAGCAGAAAATGGCTTCTGAGAGCAGGAAAGAGATTACAAGGGTTAATAGTTCATAGATTGTAGCTCTGGCATACTTCAATGGATGTCATTGAGCAAAAACAATTAAAAAAAAAAAAACCTTAAAAAGTAGATTTAAATATAACACTGTGGAATACCTTAAAAAAATCGTTTTTAGGAGAAGGAGGCTAGATACAATTGTTGATTTCATTAGTTTATTTTCACCTCGGGTGTCCTTTTAAGGTGCCCGATAATGGTACAATTTTTAATGAAGAATTACCCAAGCGATCAGTTACATGCAATCAGATTGGCAAAAAATAAACCTTGTTGCTGTCCCAAATCAACTGTGACCAATTCTAAAGGCGATCATTTAAAGGGAAACTTAAAGCGATTTAAAGGGAAACTTAAAGCGGACTGTTAAGTCATGAAAAAAAAAACAATTTCACTTACCTGTAGCTTCCCCAAGCCCCCAGCAGCTGTCCTGGCCCGCGCTGGTCCGGCATAAGCTTCCATCCTCCCGCACCAGGTTCTTTCAATACAGCCGTAGATAGCAACTGCGTCTGCGTGCCCCGGGCTATGCGAAGCTTTCTTCGCCTTCCCGCCTGCTATACGGTCATGTGCTACTAGTGCAGTATGCTATTGCGGGCTGGAACGTGAAGAAAGCTTTGCGTAGCCTGAGGCACGCAGGCGCAGTTGCCGTTGATTTGCAAGGCAAAGGTAACGGAACTGTTTCAGTGTTTGAGTTTCACTTACCTGGGGCTTCTACTAGCCCCCTGCAGCCGCCCTGTGCTCGCGTCGGCCTGAAAGATCCTACGCTACCCCGCAGTGGCTGAGTTTCGATTTCATCGACAGAGCCCTGGCTGCGTGACTTTGATTATGCTTCCGTTGCAGGGAGCATCCTGTGCTGTACGATCGAGCATGATCGAGGATGCAGGGGACCAGAGGATCGTTCCAGGACGGCGCGGACACAGGGCAGCTGCAGGGGGCTGGTAGAAGCCCCAGGTGAGTGAAACACTTTTTTTTCCAGTTCACTTAAAGGGATACTGTAAGGGGGTCGGGGGAAAATGAGTTGAAGTTACCCAGGACTTCTAATGGTCCCCCGCAGACATCCTGTGCCTACGCAGCCACTCACCAATGCTCTGGCCCCGCCTCCTGTTCACTTTTGGAATTTCAGACTTTAAAGTCTGAAAACCACTGCCTGCGTTGCCGTGTCCTCACTCCCGCTGATGGCACCAGGAGCGTACTGCGCAAGCCCAGTATGGTCTGTGCCTGCGTTGTGCGCTCCTGGTGACATCAGGGGAAGCGAGGACACTGCAACGCAGGCACAGTGGTTTTCAGACGTTAAAGTCTGAAATTCCAGAAGTGAACAGGAGGCGGGGCCAGAGCATCGGTGAGTGGCTGCGTAGGCACAGGATGTCTGCGGGGGACCATTAGAAGCCCCGGGTAACTTCAACTCATTGTCCCACGACCCCCCTACAGTATCCCTTTAGGTCTCCCATTAATGACAATTTGGTCAGAAAACCATTTTTTATAATTGATTGCAATGTATAGGAGGAATAGATTGATTCATTGATGGTGAAATAATCAATGTATCATGACATTTTATTTCCGATCGCATTGATCTGACCACTTGGCTGATTCTTCACTGAAAATTGTGCTGTTAGTGGGTACCTTTACTGATCTCTTCTCTGCCACTTCCTGTCAATATCACCCTCACTTCAGGGTTGTAGGCAAACACATTATTATTCTCCGACACAAGTGCAGAGTACTGAGTACTGACAAGAAACTGATAAGACTCTCTGACTTCCCGAGTAATGGGGACCTGCAAAGCTCACTACAGATATTAGGGTGACAGCCCGCTGAAGGTTTGTGTGTGTTGGGGGGGGGGGGGGGGGGGGCTGAAGGGGGATTTAGTGGGCAGCGACAAAGGGTGACATTTTTGGACCCTATGATATTACAGTATAAGCCGTCCTACTGAGAATGCTACAGTTTAAAGTGGGATAAAGTTCTGACAAAACATTTAATAATAAAAATGTTTCCCTACTTTTTCTTACCCATACAGTTATCAGATTTGCTTTTGTGTACAAGTAATAGTCTGTCTGCAAATTACAAATTCACAAAAGCACAGTCTATATGCTCTGAAAGCTGCCATTGCATTTTACTGAATAGCTGCTGTATTTATATATTACATCTATCTACTGTATCCGACAAAGGAATGTAAACAAAAGATAATGTTATCGCCTCTTCAGATGTGGCCAGAAGCTGCCCACTGAAGCAAGGAGCTTTCCACTGAAGAACAAAGTGTTTTGTTAAATGGTGTGAATGCAGTTTTGCTAAAAAAAAAATGTTTTTGTGGTTGTAGGTTTAAGGCGGTAAATAATCTTAGAGCAAAGAAGAAAAGTTGAGTTTCATACCACTTTAAATTTAAGATCCAATTCAAAACAAATCTGCATTAATGTAGGCACACAGTACAGATCTGGTGCATCGGGCGCGACGCACCGCATCACTGACGCCGGTTTCTGGTGTGAAACCAGCCTCAAGCTTTTGTTTCCAGCAGAGCTTCTGAGCGCAGGTACACGACCGGGATTTGAATCCACACCACCAGGGTAAGCTCCACTTTGTGCCAAGTTAGACTATTCGGTCTTTAGTGAAGACTTTTCTATAAAGGATAACAATAAACATTTATGATACAGAACAAGCTTTTAATGTAACACGTCTCCTGGAAGGCGAGACACGTTTTTCTGCATGCGTGGCACCGCCAGGCCACCCAGCAAGGGAGGCTGTGATGCTGCATCAGCTTAATTACAGGTCAAACTTGTGAGCGCCGTACCTGTAATTAGATGCAGATAATCAATTAACGTAACAAACTGGTTTCAGTTCCTCCCTAAAGAGATCATAGCAACTGTTACCTTCCACGGCGGCACAGGCGACTGCTAAACACTGCCAGGCTTGCACAACCTGAATAATCAGGAGCCGGCAGAGTCAACACCATGAAACGACTCAACAATTAACGCAGAGAAGAGAAAGTACTGCCCAACTGCTCACAACTCGGCTTGGAATGGAAGCTTTGATTGGCTGCTTATCTCATTTTGATTGGCCAATCACTGACCAATTTTACCACCTCCATGTAATATGAGAGATCACCCGCACAATCTGCTCATAGTATTCACAACCTGATGGTCCTCACGCTACAGTACATGGAAGTAGAAAAATTTGCCAATCAAAACTGAAGGTGTGTATGCAACCTTAAGGTGGCCACTAACGATACAATGTCCCAACAATCGTTTACGAACGATTTGTCTTATAAATGATCGGAAATTATGATTTTGAATCACTAATGGACAATAATCTCCTAATCAAATTGACTGGTTTGATCTGAAAATCGGATCAATTTCATTATTTTTTTTTTTCCAAATCTTTAATTGTCTTTGAAAAACAACAAATCCAAGTTCAATTGATCGTGCGGGACAAATTGTAACAACTCACATGAAACGTAATGCAATAAAGTACAGATGGTTTTGAGGTTCATCCTATACAGGCCAAATGGTAAACTGTGAAAGTCATTTGGGGTATACATGAGAAGTTATAACATAACTAACGTAAAATACCGTATGTAGAGTAACCAGAGTGATGTTATCTCAGACAGCCAATCACATAGAAGGGCATATTGGTAAAGGACACCTAACACCCTGATAGCAACACATATTCATCATACAGAGTCTATGATACTAGGAGTGATATCAGGGAATAGGAGAAACCGATTAAGGGACACCCGAGGCGAAAATACGAAATAAACAATTGTATCTCTCTTCCTTCTCCTAAAAATTACTTTTAAGATATTCCACAGTTATATTTTGTTTAAATCTACTTTTTAAGTTTTAACTATTTTATTGTTTTTCTCAATAACACATTCATTGAAGTATACCAGAGCTAAAATCTATGAACTATCAATCCTTTTTATCTCTTTCCTGCTCTCAGAAGCCATTTTCTACTGGGAAAGTGTTTTATAGTTGGAATTTCTTATCAGTGAGGGTCACAATGTAGTCACTTCCTGTCTGAGTCAGGACTGAGTCAGCCACTTACATACCTGATATTTAACTCTTTCAGGCAGAGAAAGAAAAAAAGGAACACAGCATAGTTATTTGTGTGCTAGGCACTACATACACATGTCTATCTCATCATGTCACATGTCACTTTGGGTATCCTTTAAAAACAACCTATGGTTTTAACATAGTTATTAAAAGTTAAGTTTTAGACCTTCAGTCTCCTCCAAACATAGGTTATCTCTTGTGTATTTGAATTTACACAACCTAGCTGGAGTGTAATATATTTGATGGAACCAAAGTGTCTGAATCAGCTTATCCTTAGAACAAATAACAGTTTTCATGATATTTTTTTCAAAGTCTGACCAGTCTTCCGAGGCGATAACTTCCCACCCATTCAGCTCACATATTTCTCACCTGGTCTCTCTTTGGGTATATTTATAAGCAATCAATTTAGGCTGGTTTCACAGTGGGACGTTACAGGCGCACGTTAGAGCAGCCTGTAACGCAGCCCACCGCACAGTAATGAAAAATCAATGGGGCTGTTCACAGTGCGGACGTTGCGTTACATTGTAACGCTGCGTCACAAGACAACTTACTGCATGCAGTACTTTGGACGCGGCTGAGCCGCGTTAGACTGCTTGCACATGCTCAGTAATGTTGGGGAGGAGTGGAGAGCGGCCAGGCACATGGCTAATTAATATGCACTGCACGTTATGACGTGCAGTGTTTACTTCCTGGAGCAGCCGCTCTGTGTGGCGATTGGCCGGCGGGACCACGTGATGCCGCATGCGCACAAGAGTGCGCATCACTGACGCCAGAGTGAGCTGCACAACGCGGCTCACTCTGACGTCCAGATCCAGCACCACCAGGCGTTGAGTTAGGGGGACGTTATGCGACCTTAACGCCCCCTCTAACGCAACGTCCTGGTGTGAAATTAGCCTTAGAGTAGTATCTAGATATGAGGCCATTTGGGTCTGTCTCTAGTAACCAGCTCTCTACTGTTTGATTTCATTAATCTAATCGGATTGATAAGGAGATTTTTTTCCCATTAGTGGTCACAAACTATTATTTCCAATCGTTAATACGAAGAATCATTCGTAAACAATCGTTCGGCAAATTGTATCGTACATTACAGGTGTCCACACAATTTAATTTTTTCATTTTTGATTCAAACAATATGTTATTGACAGAGGCGCTATTGTCCTTTCTGATACTTTAGCAGTTGTTCCCTTTTTGTACTTTACCCGAGGAAGCTGAGGCTTCACCTGCGAAAACGCATTGCAAACTTTATTGGAGTGAAAAATAAACGATTTTACGTCTTTATCGATAGGGTACTACTGTGTCATTTGTGGTGAGGTAAGTTCACCTCTACCCCCCATTTTAAACTGATTTTAACACATGTTTAACACTTTACTGACACCTCTCTACACGCAAACTAACTGATTATCCACCCGGTGGATGGGTGTTCCTTGCCCTTTTTCTTTTTCTATGGAGAACGGCTCCTTAGAGTGAGTGGAGACAGGATAATTTCCCTATCTGCGCATAGTGGTTACATTTGCAGGCAACCCACCCTTGTGAGTACATTTTCATCATCACCTTAAGAACTTGACCTATTAACGGTATTACACTATTTAGGACTCTCAATTTTCTTCCTTTTTGTGGCTACTTAGATGCAGTGGCCCGGAACCTGCATAACTTAGAAGTATCAGCATTTAAATGGGTGATTTGGCAGCCCTGATCTCAAGCCACAGATATAGAACTGCACAGGAATTCATTGGCGTATTATTACTCGATCTGGTCAGTGTGGTTCACCTGATATCTCACTGGCCATCTTTAACTATTACTGGGGATTTGTTGAATATTTTGGTGTTTTGAAGGACAAATTGTCCTATGAGGGTCTCTCTTCTGATTCTTCCTTTGGTTTTGGAGCAGAATCACAGGAATGCATTTTTTAAACAAAGCTCCTAATTTAATATTAAAGGGATTGACACAAATACTGTAAGTAAGTATCCTGCAATATTTGTTTGGATAGTTATGAAACTAACAATCACAGCCAGACCTTTAGAAGGGAACGGGCAACTTGATCTGTCTGCATTCATTTCACTGCAGATGTAAACAAAGGCTTTAGGGCTGTCAATACTATTCAGGATTTGCTGCATTTTACGATTTACAGACTATTGGAGATGGATCGCAAAACCCCTCAAATTGTTTGGTTATGCATGAGGCAAAAGAGGTGCCCCACAGAGAGGGCAGGGTGAGTGAGGAGTAGAATGCCTCTCGTCCAAGTCCGTCCGCCAGGCGATAAGGGGCTGCTGTACACGTGCCCGATTATGGCAGAGGTAGTCATTATTGTCTGCTTAAAGGATACCCGAGGTGACATGATGAAATAGACATGTGTATGTACAGTGCCAGGCACACAAATAACTATGCTGTGTTCCTTTTTTTCTTTCTCTGCCTGAAAGGGTTAAAAATTATGCATGCAAGTGACAGTTTCTGTCTGGGTTAGGACTGGGTGGGACTATAGCGTAACCCTCACTGATAAGGAATTACAACCAAAACCACTTTCCTGGCAGTAAATGGCTTTTGAGAGCGGAAAAGAGATAAAATGGGTTAATAATTCATAGATTTTAGCTCTGGCAAACCTCAATGAAGGTGTAATTGAGCAGAGACAATGAAACCGTAAAAATTTTAAAAAGTAATTTACATATAAAAAAAAAAAACGTGGGATGCCTAAAGTTATTTTTAGGAGAAGAAGAATAGATACAATTGTTTATCTTATCAGTTTATTTTCACCTCCTGTTTCCTTTGAGCTTAGATTATTCTAGTTTATGTAAAAGGCTTTACACTGCAATTGAAATATAATAATAAGATGGTAGAACATTAGACTTTGATAGGGATTAGATTGTGAGTTCCTCTGGCGAACAGTAAGGCTCAGTGCACACCAAAAACCTCTAGCAGATCTGCAAAACGCTAGAGGTTTTTGAAGCAGATATCAGAGCGATTCTAGGCATGTTTTCTAAGCATGCCTAGCGGTTTTTGGAGCGTTTTTGTGTAGCAGATTATAAATATTGTTACAGTAAAGCTTTTACTGAACAGTTTCTGTAACAAAAACGCCTGGAAAACTGCTCTGATCTAGCGTTTTTCAGAGCTGTTTTCCACTTTCCTATACTGTAACATTGAGACAGAAACACCTCAGAAATCTAAAAAATGCTGCAGCCCCCGAGTTTGCGTTTGTGGAAAAAACAACCCGCTCTGGTGTGCACCATCCCATTCACTTTCATTAGCCAAGCAGTTTTCCCCCTGCAAGCGTTTTAAAAAATGCATCAGAACCGCTCTGGTGTGCACCAGCCCTTAGTGACAAAATTACAGACTTTGTAAAGTGCTGCAGAAAATGTTGGTGCTCTATAAATACATTTAATAGTATTATTTAGAAGAAGAAAAAGTAAAAGAAAAAAAAAAGCTTTAAAATATTTTAACCTTATTGTTTCCTAAACACTGGCCAGCACTCCTACGAAGAATGGGACACTAACCACAAATTTGCTATTTACACTATTTTTTTTTCTTGGGGTAGCCCTGCACTTACAACAACAACAACAACAAAACATTTGTAAAGCAATTTTTCTCTTGTATGACCCAAAGCACTTAGAGCTACAAGAGCTGAAAACAGGCACACTCCCAGTTAAAGGACAACTGAAGTGAGGGGGATATGGAGGCTGACATATTGATTTCCTGATTGCAGATTGCCTGACTGTCCTGCTGATCTGCCTCTAATCCTGTTGGCTATAGACCCTGCAGATCAGGTGCTCTGACTAAAGTGTGACTGGATTAGCTGCATGCTTGTTTCAAGTGTGTGATTCAGACACGAGTGCAGCCAAAGAGATCAGCAGGACAGCCAGGCATTGTGCATAAAAGGAAATAAATATGGCAGCCTCCATACACCTCTCCCTGCAGGTGTCCCTTAGAAGCAGACAGCCTGAACTTTCCACATTAGCGAGTTGGAAATCTTGGCAGGTGTAAGAAGCACCATTCCTGCTCTGAGCACCAGCGGCACCCGATAATGGGTGTATTCCAAATCTAAAAAAATAAATGCTATTACATAACAGAACATCATTTACTTAATTATACCAGGGCATGGTAATGCAAATACAGGCACCATGGGAATCCTGGTGCTTATTGTCTACAATGAGCGTGGCTTTCCATTAAAATAACGGAAAAGAACGTGATGTTTAAAACGCCAGAATCCTAAAGTTTTGCCGACACCTTTTCTTTAAATTGGGCCCCTGAAAGATTGATTCGGGAATAATGAAGCAGGCATGTGACTCGCGACTGGTGCCATATTGGCCCGCGGCAACTTACAGGAGGAAATTGAGTTTAGCTGCTTAATTGCACTAGAAGGCGTATCGATAGAGAAATTCACAGGAAGCGGAGAGGCAGACGAAGGCGACACACTTTGCAGAGCTGAAATCTTCTTACAGCCCCCTCCCCAACTCTGACAACAGTTCTTACGGAGACGTGCGTTGGTCTGAAATAGCCAATAGTGTAATGCTATGGACAAAAATATAGCTAAGAACTTTGGAGCCAGTGGAGAAATGTAAAAAGTAAATATAGTATCTGGAGCTCAGATAAACATTGCCGCATCTTATATGGCAGCCTGTTGTCACAGCAGAGAATGTTTATGATTTGGATCAGAGGTCAGAACTGAACTCCGCTTGCCAGCACACATGGAGACCTGGGACATCAGTTTTGGGTGGAGTTGGCCTTGAATGGCTTATTTCCACCCGCTATATAAACTGGCAGCAGAAGGTGGACTGACACAGCCTCATTACACAGTGAAAGGATCTTTAATATTAGCAGAGCTGGCCAAACATCTGGTAATATGGAGAAACAAGCATGTTCCTAATTACAATGTCACAAACCTGATTCCTGTAGCCAAAGTAGAACGCATACAATGAACGACCGTCTTTCTGGGAGCAGATCTTCCTCACCTCTTCTGCTTCATGCCTGTTTCACATGGGAGGCTGAGATATGCGCTTGTAATGGTGTTACCCAGCGGCATGTAAATGCAACATACTGCATCTAAGCATGGCTGCGCTAAGATGTCACCCTTCTGTATGTGGGCCGCCTCTCCATCGCTGGAGCTGAACCCTTGCGAGCGCCTGGCCAGTGCACGGGAACAGCTGACAGGTGGTGAATTCAATCAGTAGCTGATACCCCCTTTACCATGAGAAATCTTTATCTTTTCACTAATAATTCATCAAGGACATCTGTATGGCTGAAATTGTGGTGAAACCCCTCCCAAAGTGTGATGTCGGGGCCATGGTCATGACCACTTCCTGTCTGTGAACCTTGTTGCATTGTGGGAGGTAACTGCTATCACAACTGCCAAGCAAGTGTGTATATATATATATATATATATATCCTATCGCATTGTTAATGGGTGTGATTATAGATAGAGCTGAGGGTCCTGTCCTTTTTCTTATTTCATTCCAGCCAGAAGTAAACACATGAATGAATTACACACTGAGTATCAATCATTTACTGATCTATCTTCTATTTTTTTTACTTCTCACCTTGCAATGTCTTGATTTATTTTCCCCCCATTACTATCTTTTGGTAAAGTTCCTCTTTAACCTCCCTTGCGGCCGCGGGAGGGGTTTTTTAACCTATTTTTTTTTTTTTTTTTAGCATGTAGCTAGCCTAGCGTGCTAGTTGCGTGTTTGAAAAAAAATTTTGCAAATCGGCCCAGCAGGGCCTGAGAAATCCTCCTTAGCGGCTTACCCTGCTAAGGAGGTTAAAGGAAACCAGAGCTGATCGAAAGTAAAAGTTTTATACTTTTACTTTCTATCTAGCTGAAGTTATGGGACCCGGTAACGAAGAGGGAGAAGGCTGGGGAGGGCAGCGTGGGAGCAATCCGTGTGGATGGGGCTGGAGGAAGCCCCAGGTATGTATAAAAATTTAAAATTCTATCAGCTCTGGACCAAGACGCAATAGTTTCACCTAGCAATTGTGGGCTATCCGTTGCTTCAGCGGAATTCCAAATGAGCAAATGTGGTCACAAAACCTACCAAATGGTCCCTTTTTAGGTCTAGTGTGAACATAGCCTAAGCCTTAACCTGAGGCTCCTGCTGAAAAACTCCATCTTCCATCATCATTACTTTTCTTGTTAATAAATGATCATTCCCCAGTTTACCTGACTCTTATTTGGTACACACAACATTTGGTACACAGAAAGGAAGTTGCAGGGCATGCTGGGGTTTTTTTTTTTTTTTTTTTGCTTCTGTACTTCCCCTCATACTTAACTAATGCAGCCTGATTGTCCAAAGCCTCTTTCCCTCCTGTTTCCCCTCCCACACCTCTGTTCCTCTCTGATTGGACAATATTTCTCATGCTGAGACAATGCACTTTCTATAGTGAAAGGGGGGGGGGAGGGGAGATCAGGCAGAGAGTAAGGGAGGAAATGACATCAGAACTGGCTTCAAAATAGCCACACTTAAAATGGGAAATGCTAAGAAGGATTTTCTCTTTACTGTAGAAAAATCACTAAAATCAAAACGTGGACAGTGCAATACATATGCTATGTAAGTAGAGCAAGTATTTATCTACTTATATATGTGTTGTTTTTTTTTCCTGAGATAGTATGGCTGACCGCTCCTCTTTAAGGCCAATACACACGGGTGGATTGATGCCGCCTGTCAGGGACCAGGACCTGATCCATTAGGTGACATCGCAGGCCCAATGCTGTACAGATTTGGAGTCAGCTGTACAGCTTATGATGTGTTCTGTTGCAATGTGCGCGGGTGAAGGGAACAAGGGGCGGCGCAGATGTGACCTCATGCGTTGGGCAGGGCAGGCAGCGGGACCAAAGTATATGCTGTCGCTTGGCCAAGTTGAACTGCCCGGCGCATCGCTTGCAGGGCAGCAGTCTGGAGTAGAGAACTACAAAACTTTGATTGCCCCTCCCATCCGTTGGCACCATTTCCATTGGCTACCCCTGGTGACCCTCACAGCCAGGGATGTCCATCTTGCATGAGTTAAAAAAAAAATGATGTGCAGACATAATCTTCACACTTATAACAAGGGTACTCACAACAACACCTTATCTGGAGGACTTAAGTATAAAGAGGTTAAAAGCGCTGCATACAAAAATTATTTAGTGCATAAGTCCATCAATGATGTGGTTACACTTTAAAGTTCATCAAAACAGGTGAAGCTGTCGTTATCAGGGTTCACTCCCCCCTTCAGTTCCCCACTCACCAGATATGGCGGCCTGTATGGGCCCGTCAGAGCATCTGAGGTATTGGCCACCCCACAGCCTCTCGACCCGATGACCGTCTTCAATGTGTGGACTGGGTATCGTCAGCTCCTGTGCAGCTCAGTATCAAGTTTAGCACCAAAAAATAAGCAAAAACGCTAACATAGCGTAAAAATATCCTCTATTTATTGATAAAAAATGTCACATATGACCATAAAAATGTGCATCTAGCACAAAGATGTATACAATAAAACAGCAGGTAGCTTGGGATGCCTTAAGCTGGGTCTGACACACGCCATGCGCTGATGACCCGCGCAGAAATGTTTAGTATCTATGCCCCCAGTGTAGGACTTGGTGGGTCTTGGGGTCTAACAGGATCTCCACACTTTGACGCACGTCACAAGCGTTACCTGTACCCCAAAAGATGTAATAACCTCACCGCTAACAAGCTCCGCCAGAATCTATGAACAGAGGCTGCGTGTACCGACGTTCCGCGTCCGGTGACGTCACACGCTCAGCACGTCGCTCCGTAGCTCCGCCCAACGCGTTTCGTCACTATACCATTTCATTCAAAAATTGTATTACCTGGATTTAAACCAGTTTCCGTATAGCTGCCATTGCGCCACCCAATGGATAATCACCCAACCGACCATATGTGCAGATACTATGTATATGGGCCGGGTTATGATGCATTATATTGTGTTTTGATGTTTATGAAGTATTATCTATGTGATTGGCCGGCAGCTGGGACTGATAAATGGCTATAAATAACGTCGCGCCGTCAGCTCCGTAGCCCCTGATGAGTTGCATAGCAACGAAACGCGTTGGGCGGAGCTACGGAGCGACGTGCTGAGCGTGTGACGTCACCGGACGCGGAACGTCGGTACACGCAGCCTCTGTTCATAGATTCTGGCGGAGCTTGTTAGCGGTGAGGTTATTACATCTTTTGGGGTACAGGTAACGCTTGTGACGTGCGTCAAAGTGTGGAGATCCTGTTAGACCCCAAGACCCACCAAGTCCTACACTGGGGGCATAGATACTAAACATTTCTGCGCGGGTCATCAGCGCATGGCGTGTGTCAGACCCAGCTTAAGGCATCCCAAGCTACCTGCTGTTTTATTGTATACATCTTTGTGCTAGATGCACATTTTTATGGTCATATGTGACATTTTTTATCAATAAATAGAGGATATTTTTACGCTATGTTAGCGTTTTTGCTTATTTTTTGGTGCTAAACTTGATACTGAGCTGCACAGGAGCTGACGATACCCAGTCCACACATTGAAGACGGTCATCGGGTCGAGAGGCTGTGGGGTGGCCAATACCTCAGATGCTCTGACGGGCCCATACAGGCCGCCATATCTGGTGAGTGGGGAACTGAAGGGGGGAGTGAACCCTGATAACGACAGCTTCACCTGTTTTGATGAACTTTAAAGTGTAACCACATCATTGATGGACTTATGCACTAAATAATTTTTGTATGCAGCGCTTTTAACCTCTTTATACTTATGTTTTGAAAAGCTTGCACGCAGCTGGGTAGCGCTCTACATGTGAACAAATTTTGTTGTTAATAGATGCTTCTTAGTGGCTGAGCGCTCATCTATTTGTTTGAAAGTTATCTGGAGGACTGACCCCTTTATGAAAGGGTATGAAGTAATCATGGGGGACCCCCTTACAGCTCTGGCTGCTCCCCTGTAGTTATGCCCTGTTGGAGGCTACTGTACATTTGTATCCATGTTAGAGCATACGAGAGGAATCTGCGTGGGAGACTTGGGCGCAGGATAGAGCCGGTGTAGGGCTGATCCTGCTGCTGCACAAGTCCAGGCCGTGTGAAATACTATTCCCCCTCCAGGCTGCCATGGATGGTGGGGAATGAAATAATTCGGCTTCCAGCAATTGCTGGAGGCCGAATCATTGTGTTTTATAAGTAACTTCAGCTCCGTCTTCTGACGGCGTCGAAGTTACTCCCTGTGCGCCCAAGTCTCCTGCGCTGGATTCAATGTGTTCGCATGTTAGAGGGCACACCTCAGCTTAGATCTAAATCCGTGCAGGGTCCAATCTGCCCAACTCGACAGATTCTATCAGTTCACAAGACACCACAAAGACCAGCACTGGAAGACTTTTATGTTTGATGTGAATAGATTTGATGTGAATAGATACCAATGTAAACGTCTTCCAGTGCTGGTCTTCGAGGTGTCTTCGGACACCTTCTACTGTACACACACCAGATTATCGGCTGAGGCAGTAGTTATCAACCGCCTCAGCCTTTAATTGTGTGTGTGGGGCTGGAGGTGTGGCAGGAGCTAGTCTTGAAGATGTCCCTCTTTCTTATCTCAAAAGTTGGGAGATATGATGATGATTAAAAACAAATTAAAACTTCCCTGATCCAAGTGTAGCAAATACCATCAGCCGCCAGACCCTCAATAAGGAGTCATTCAAAGTAACACAAACCACTAAGCAAAAAATGGATTTATTTGAATAGGCAACTTTGCTTTGTTCTTTACATTTTACCTCAGGCCATTAAACAATGTGTTACTTTTCTTTTTTTTTTTGCTGTAATTTTTGTGTTTATTATTTCTGGACACAAACGCAGAGAAAAATGATGTAAAAAAGTACAGCAGAGTTTTCAGGCTGTCTGTGACCTTGCTGGATGGATAAACGTAGTTACACGTTAACTTGTGGGAATGTTGTTTCAGTAGCCTATTACACCAGAGCACAACCTGTCTGTGTTGCTATAAGCTTGTGCCAAAACATGTCACATACAGCCAGAAAACACAGAAACCCCCTCCGCTTCCATAATATGGAACACTGCTAATTAACTGGATAATTAGCAGCACGCAGCTAACGAAAATAAAACCTGCGCATGAGTTTAAATCTCTCGCCAAGGGTCAGGTGGGATAAGAGCTGCGGAAGGAATCTACAAGTATTTCTACAGAGTGTGCTGCACTTCTGCTGAAATCCTAAATACAGAGTCAGGTCTAACAAGTCCAAATGCTGAATGTTGCAGCTGACTTGCGTAATATTCATTGTAGAGAACAGGGCCGGCGATACCATAGAGGCAAAGGAGGCAACTGCCCCAGGGCCCCAGAGCCTGTAGGGGGCCCCCAGTGGCTAAAAGAGGAAAACAAATTTTTTCAAAAAGACCTTATAGTTTTTGAGAAAATCGATTTTAAAGTTTCAAAGGAAAAAAAAATACACATTTAAAAACCTGCTGAATTTAACGGTTAATAGCTAATCCACCTTAAATGCTAGAAACCCTAAATTTGCAGGATATATTAAGGAGACCCTTGGGAATAAGAGGAAATTTTTTTTTTCAAAAAGACCTTATAGTTTTTGAGAAAATCGATTTTAAAGTTTCGAACGAAAAAAGTATACTTTTAAATGCGGTAAATGTCACTTCTAGTACCTAACGGTAGTGTAATTTTACATGTATCAAAAGAAAGAGCAATAAATTTCCTGACGGGGTTTCCAGGGGATCCATACGCAGGTGCAGCGCTTTGGCCAGGCATCGCTATACAGCCGCAATATGGCTGTATGAAGATCCCTGGCATTTTTTCCTATTTTCCCAATTTTTTTTTTTTAATTATGTGGGGTCCCCCCTCCTGAAACTTTTTAACCCCCTGTCCCCCATGCAGGCTGGGATAGCCAGAATGTGGAGCTCCGACCGATTGGGCCTTCACGCCCTGACTATACCAGCTGCAAAAAAGGTCCCTTAATGCCGATTTTTGTTCCGGGGTATCTGTTGGGGGGTCCCCAGGTTTCTTTTGCCCTGGGGCCCCATTGTTGCTTAAACCGACCCTGGTAGAGAAGGTGGTCACTGTGGGGATACCGCGGTCACCTGTATGACAAGCAGAGGCCAGGAGCCACATGGTGCAGTATTGTGGAGTATTAGCTGTTAGATTGTAGTACAAGTGTATTTATACTCACAAAGGTGAGTTGCAGTCCCTGCAGCCACCGTATATCGCCAATCGGGAAATGACCATCCCCGCTCTGTATTCCAGGTCCTACTAAAACTGGATGTTCGCACTCCTGGTTGGTCCTTCTTGGTTGTAGATAACACCACACCCGGAAGGTGAACACCTCCAAAGAAGATGTAATGTATAGTACTGGGGGGTGGAGGCGCCCAGTAATAGGTAAAGAAACAAAAAATAAGGGGGAGGGAAGTGTCTTTACAACTTCAGATGGAAGAACCCAAACCACAGGGTTAATGTAAAAAGATGAAATTATTTATTCAGCACAATTAAAAGGACAACGCGTTTCACGGGTCTCGGCCTGCTTCTTCAGGTCAATACTAGAGCCTTTAAAATATGGTCACAAGCATGGACGCCAGAAATCTGATGTCCATGCTTGTACAGTTTTAAACTGATGCATTTTCAAGCTGCATATACTTCCATAAAAATTTGCATAAATGTGCATCAACACGGAAGAATTTGCACGGCGTGCACAACAGGGAGTACGGCCGGGTACCCATGGGAAAGGGGTCGCGCCCCAGCCCAAGCGCCCCTTTGACGGGTGAGCTAATTAACTAGTCCTATGTAATAAAACCTGTCTCTGCGTCCACATGTGTCCCTGTGCTCGTGCCTCCAGGTCTGACAGTTTGCTGCCTGTGAACCTCATTGCATTATGGGAAATAAGAGCTTTTTCCAACTGCCAAACAAGCAACATCTCCCTGTGTGTATTTACTTTGAACAGCGGAGGGGGATGGGTGAACGGAACGCGTCTGTGTGGGCGTTGTGGGGGGGGTGGTGGTGGTGGTGGGGGGGGGGGGGGAATTAGCGGCCATCTCCTAGCACCCTTTTTTTTTGCTAGTTGTTAATAATTGCTGTGCACACTTTATTTTGAGATCTATAAAAGGAAAGCTACCAGAAACGGGGCGAGGAGTGGTTTCCTGACCTGCTTCTCAGGGGCTACAAAGAAGTTTGGAGTTAGAGAGCAAACTACAGACCTGTCACCAATACTTTTTATACTTTTTAGATACATATTGCAGAATCAAATTCAAACATTTCTTAACGTGCTAAGACCTTAAAGTGAACCTCCGGACTAAAAATCTACTCAGCAGCACTGAAAACGCTCTGTGTTTCTTTAACAGTTTCACAGCACCAGAATTTTGTTTTTCTTACCAAAGCTGCAGCTGCATTTTTAGCTAAGCTCCACCCATCAAAGAAAACTGCCCGGGCTTTTTTCCCCTGATACTGTGCAAAGCATGATGGGATTTCCTATGTTGTTGTTCACATTACCTAGCAACTGGGAGGGGGGATCAGCACACAGGACAGTTGGAACTGTGTCTCATGCTCCGTCACCTCCTTTCAACCAAAAAGATGGCTGCCCCATGAAATCACAAACATTTGCCTGTTCTTTTAAAAAAGGGTGGGTAAGAGATTATATTACCTATCTATTTTAATTAACACAACTAATGTAACTTAATGACAGTATGTTTGTTTAGGCTGAAGTTCCTCTTTAAGTTTCCTTTCTGTGAAATACATTACAGCTTGATACATACTTTCGATTAGGATTGGCCCATCGCTGACCAATTTTACCACCCCCAAGTAGTATGAGGGTTTATCTGCTCATAGTATTTAATATCTGTTGGCCCTCATGCTACATGGAGGTGGTAAAATTGATCAACGATTGGCCAATCATAAACTGTTTACCGAGCTTTAGACTGTAACATATTATTCTCCCCCAGACACTGGTCAGTTTGCTGGCATGACCTGTCTTATGGAAAAAGTGGCTACCGGACACCTGAAGTGAGATGCAGATTGCCTGGCAGTCCTGCTGATCCTCTGCCTCTAATACATTTAGCCATAGCCCCTGAACAAGCATGCAGATCAGGTGTTCTGACTAAAGAGGGACTGGATTAGCTGCATGCTTGTTTCAGGTGTGTGAATCAGATATTGCTGCAGCCAAAGAGATCAGCAGTACAGTCAGGCATTGTGCATAAAAGGAAATAAATATGGCAGCCTCCATACACCTCTCACTTCAGGTGTATTCTAAGCACTGCAAGATCCCATTCTTGACTATTGCTGGGTAATGGTCTCTGATGTCTGTTGTTGTATGCGGACACACATGATATACCGTATTCCACATGCATATGGCAGATTACACGACTCCCCTTCCATCTGCCACAGCATGAAGAGGAAAGCTGAACCGAGGTGGACATTCCTGTTTGTGAAGCAGCCAGAGGACGGCAAGGCCTGAGGGCTATGGCATTGTGTCTGCAGATTTGGCCCCCCTGTGATATCTGAGCTGACACCTGAGGCATTGCAGGCAGAGAGATTATACAGCAAGGAGGCTCTTATTATGTGAGTGCTGCTGATGTTCTCACAGCCCTTACAGGAAATAGTCTGCAGAGCTGGGCATTGTGGGTACGTGTATTTCCCATGTCAGTGCTGCCATCGGCCCAATACAAAATACCAATACATTAACACTAGCGTGTGCTAGTATTGTAGGATACATTACAAAGCTGTTTACATAAATGAAAAAAACATATAAAATACTTTACTAGACCTCAGCCTTTCTATACTTAAAGAGGAACTGCAGTGAAAATAATGTAATGAGAAAAAGTGCTTCATTTTTACAATAATTATTTATAAATGATTTAGTCAAAGTTTGCCCATTGTAAAAACTTTTCTCTCCCTGATTTACATTCTGATATTTATCACATGGTGACATTTTTACTGCTGGCAGGCAGGGCCAGGCCGAGGCAGAGGCGAGAGAGGCTCCAGCCTCAGGGTGCAGTGTAGGGGGGGGGGCGCACAACTCACTTAGCTATCATTTGCCTATTGTGTTTAAAGCAGAGAGAAACAAGAAAAGGGGATACATGGTAGTGACTACAAGCCAGATAACTAGAGATTAAGGTGTTGGGGGCCCTGGGGAGTCTCTTACTCTAATAGCAATCAGTGTGTGACGGCTGGGGTGGGAAGATGGGGGGGGCGCACTTTAGTGTCTCAGCCTTGGGTGCTGGAGGACCTTGTCCCGGCTCTGCTGGCAGGCGATGTCTGTGGATGGAGATGATACATTTTTGGCAGTTGGAAACAGCTGTTATTTCCCACAATGCAACAAGGCTCCCACAGTGTGACATCACACTGTGGGATGGGTTTCACCACAACATCAGCCATACAGACCCCCCCCCCCCCCCCCCCCGATGATCGGTTAGCGAAAAGGTAAAGATTACTCATGGGAAAGGGGGTACCAGCTACTGATTGGGATAAAGTCTAATCCTTGGTTACGGTTTCTCTTTTTGCTATCAAACATCTTTACTGAAAGTGAAGATAAGCAATACATACTGGTTGACATTTCACTACAGTCATAACAGTGGGCTACTAAAGTGAAGAGTGAATATCAATTGAGTAAACAATAGTATGTTACGGCTTTTCTCTGTAAAGGGCACCTGACCAGAGAGGCATGTGGAGGCTGCCATATTTATTTCCCTTTAAACAATGCCAGTTGCCTGGCTGTCCTGCTGATCTATTTGGCTGCAGTAGTGTCTGAATCACACACTGGAAACAAGCATGCGGCTAATCTTGTCACACTTCAGTCAGAGCGCCTGATCTGCTGCATGCTTGTTCAGGGTCTATGGCTAAATGTATTAGAGGCAGAGGATCAGCAGGACAGCCAGGCAATCTGCATTGTTTAAAAAGAAACAAACATGGCAGCCTCCATATCACTCACACTTCAGGTGTCTTTAAACATTCATCAGCTCAATCGGTTATATAGCCATGCCCGTTTTATATGAGAAAAGTCTTTTAAATTATAGTATATTTATGCCCCTTGAGACTTCATCTTAGCCTCATCTTAGCCTCTCAGGCTGTGACTTCATCTTAGCCTCCTCTGCAATTGCACGCCACATGTTCTCAACGCTACCTGTCTGTACACTGATCGGTGAATGGGAACATGCGTTCCCAAAGCTGAGCAAAGTGCCTGTAATCAATAATCACCAGCATCAGTGAGATACCGGTGGTCACTAACAAAGTGAAGGTAAACATACATACACATAACTTCCTGTGTACTCTTCGTAGTACACAGGAATAAAGTGGGGGACATCTAGTATCCAAATAGTAAAATTAAAACAAATAAAATCCACCATTAATTAATTAAGGTCCTCCTCCCTCCATAGGGCTGCTTGAAAAATACCAAGAAACCCCAAATGTTGTTTTAGTTGGGGGGGGGGGGGGGGGGTGCTACAAAAAGAAAAACAAATAGGGATTTAAATCAACTAGGAGCCAGTTTTCAAGTGACACTTGAAACAAACAGTAACAAAAGTTTCGTTTTTATTTTCAGTTATATAGCTCTTTTTCTATAACATTGCATCATTCTCTAAAATTTGCAGTTAACGAACCAGACTCTGCATTTTAAACTATAAAACAGAGCAGAGCTAATGACCCTTTGAACTTCCTGGCAGTTAAATATTATCTGAAGTTGTCTCTCAGGGCCCATTCCCACCAGTGCAGAAACTAGGCCGAATCTGCAGAGTTTCCCCGCAGGCAAATCACTTGGGGAAACTCTGCCCTACGAAAGAATGGCGCCGCCGGCCGAATCGCTTGCCCTAGTGATTCGGCCGACATTGCCATCAGTTTTCATGCGGGAGGAAGCAAATCCCATAGCCGTGCATGGCATGGCTTCTGGGTTACGTCTGTGTACCCGCAGACCCGGACGTTTCTTTGTATAAGTGCTTCAGAAAATAGCACTCTAGCTGACTAAAGAGAGCTCAGAGAAGCTCTTCTGCAGAGCTAACAAGTGAAGTTTCTTAACTCCTGTACTGGAAACAATATGAGACTCATATCTCTGCTGCTAATGTTGTATTTCTTAGCTGAACTACACATACAAATCATTATATCATAAGTTTCTTTTCACTTCAGATTCCCTTTAAATTTTACGATTTTTCGCAATAGTGGCCCTTTTAAGTACATGTAAGCACATACAATTAAGTACATTTTTCCCGGAGTAAAATGAGACATAAATTACTTCTCTCTTATGCTGCTGTTAACTTGCAGTAGGTAGTAGAAATCTGACAGAACCGACAGGTTTTTAGACCGGCTCATCGCCCCATGGGGGATTCTCAGGGATTTCTTTATTTTCAAAAGCACTTAGTAAATGGTAGTTGCTCCGTCCAACTGCCAAAAAAAAGTGTGCAGGAAGGCTGGCCAGCATCATTGTATAAATCTTTTTCAGGGAGTGTCTTTATAAAGATAAAGGCCATGCTGAGAATCCCCTATGGAGAGATGGACTAGCCCAAAACCTGTCAGTAATGTCAGATTTCTATTACTTGCTGTGACAGCAACATAGGCGAAAGGCAATTTAAAGCGGATCCGAGATGAAAAACTAACTATAACAAGTATTTTGTCTATATATCGTATCTAAAGTTTAGTTACACAGCAAATCTAGCTGCAAACAGCTTTAATAGAAAATGATTATTTCTTCCTGTGATACAATATCAGCAGCCATGTTGTTTGTAAACATTACACAGAGGCAGGCTTATCTGCATCTTGAGCACTCAGCCTGTGAAAAAAACCTAATCCCCCCCCTCCTCCCTCCTCCCCTCTGCCTCTGAAATCAATGGCTAGTAACACCACCTCCTCCTGCCCAGACTGAGCTCCCATGAGCCCTTGCTACTGCCAAGGCTCTCTGAAAACCTGTGGGCGTGGTTTATTTCATTTATAGGGAATTAGAGTATTAAAACAAAAACAAAAAAGTATTTGGCTTGAGGAATGCCCTATAAACGATAGGAAAGGAACACAATTATGCAATGAGTAAAAGTTCACCTCGGATCCACTTTAAGGCTCATTTTACTCTGCAAGAAATGTATTTCTTATTTGCATGTGTTTACATTTTTTTTAAACGTTACACTTTTTTTTGCGATAGTGGTTCTTTAAGCTACGTCTTATGATGACACGTAGCTCAGCAATATCTGAATGCAATTACAAGCACACTGAGCAGCAGAACAGCCAGATCATGCTAATTTCACACATCCAAGCTCATGTAAAGAAATAACTATTTTGAATTTAGCAACCATAATAAGTCTAGAGGCCTGGCGGGAGCACACCGATGAGGATTTCCTTTTTAATTTGGAGAGATCTGCTTTAAAGGACAACTGACCTGAGAGGGACATGGAGCATGGAGGCTGCCATATTTAGTCCTGCTGTTCCTCTGCCTGTAATACCTTTAGCCATATATCCTGAACATATAGCTAGAAGTTAGGGGCAGCACGGTGGTGTAATGGTTATCACTCTCGCCTTGCAGCGCTGGGTCCCAGGTTCCAATCCAAGCCAGGGCACTATCTGCATGGAGTTTGTATGTTCTCCCTGTGTCTATGTGAGTTTCCTCCAGTGACTCTGGTTTCCTCCCACATCCCAAAAACATACAGTTAAGAGAATTGGCTTCCCCCCCAAATCGGCCTAGACTACAATACATACACTACACAATACATACATAGACATATGACTATGGTAGGGATTAGAGTGTCAGCCCCTCTGAGAGACAGTTAAGACGATATACACTGTGCAGTTCTGCGGAAGATGTCAGTGCTATATAAAAACGACATAATAAAATTATAAAGAGTATAGAATATGGATAAAACACTGGAACGGTTTGATTCAAAGCAGGAGATGACTTATGTGAAATGCCTTGCTATACCCAAAGTCAAGTTTTGTTTATTGAACATGCAAGAATGTTCAGAAATGAGGGGTCGTTCATTACAATTCTAACTCTTGGAAAGAGAAAGGGTTCTTTACAGTAATTGTAGCAACTCCAGTAGGGGTATATTTTTGATCCAGGCTTATGTGAGTGATTTTGTGAGGTCTGGAAAAAGCATCCTATACTTTCAGACAGTAATGGCCACAACTGCTTCCTGTGAACCAAACCTGCTACATTTTGTGAGAGGCTTTACAGATTTGTGTTGCTTTTGTAACTATTGTAATCATTACGCAACATTAACAGCAAAAGGCACAGATGACCTCACATAAGCTTTTAAATCTACAGTATAGCACTACTCTTGTGGAACAAAATAACACAATTGCCTTCAGGACAAGTATATGCATTGCAAAGACTCCGGCAGATGTTCTAAACATCACCTACATTTTAGCTGTGCTGTATGTCTCACCTTCCAAAGCCCCCGTGAACTGACTAAGCACGGCAGCACACGGGCTGCGAGCAGACATTTGGCTTAATGAATTCCCTGCAGCAGCGAGCACAGAAGGAGATCAGAACCTAAACATAAAAAGATACAGCTGATATGTCCATAAACGCTGAGCTATCGCTACAGATGCCTGAACTGATTATTCAGAATGTCTCAGAAATCCTCGCTGATTGCAGGCAGAGCCACAAAGTCATTTTCATAACATTAAATTACAGGAAAATTTTTTTTAATGCAATATGCAAAATCTTGTATTTAAAGCAGAGTTATTATTTAATCTAGCCGCAACCATTCAGCGATAATTGCTCATCGTCTCAACGCTTTCAACTTGTGAACATTGAAATCCGATTGGCTGCTTTCTCTCTCAGCATTACTCTTCGCCTGAACAACATTCTGCCAAAACCAACCTGATGCTCTTTATCTGCCATCCTCACTCTACAGTTCAGAAACCTGCTTCTCTAAAGAAGGAAACCCATAGAAATGATGTCAAGGCATTTACCAAGTCAAGGGACGGTTCTTGCATGGTGTTCCCGGGATGGATGGCATAACAGCATTGGTCATTCGGACAGAGTAATAGGACTTACCTGGAGTCGGGGTACTTGGTCAGGGTGGCGAGGCTGCTGGTGTACATGTGGCCCCCTACATCAATATGGACGGGCGCGTTGGATTTGGTGAGTTGGGCCGGGAGCGGAATTCCTTGCGATGCCAGCGGAGAGACAGGAGAACGCGTTAGAGACAGGCGGGACATCTTGCCTTCCTCCTGATCACAAAAGACAAAAATAAAAAATAGATGAAGAGGGGAAAAAAAACCCTTCAGTTCACTCAGGCAAAATTTAGTGATGTGATCACAGTTCTAATCAAATCATCTTTGCCTTCCGTCTGATAATACATTCCCCCTTACAAATTATTGCCACCGCTGCAATTAAACCTCTTTGCATCATTTTCTTTAAAATACCAGAGGGTAGGTGGAATATGCTTATTAGCAATAAGAAACCAGAAACAGTTTTTTTTTTCTTCCAAGGTGTCAGCCTCGAGGGGCACAAAACAAACTGCAAAATTTCTAATTAAAGGTCGTGGGCTTACGTGTTAGATGTGAAATATCCCCTGACAAACGTGGAGCCAATTTGTGAATTGAGATTCAGGGTTTTTTTTTTTGCAAGTGCGTCTCAATAACAAGACACCTCTAAATTAGAGACTTCCTGGAGACTTAAGGCATTTATATTCTACGCGGAATCGACATCGCGTTGGATCACCTACTGTAATATTTCTCAGCTGACGCTACCTACCTGCGCACAAAATAAAACAATGTGCATGCAATTTTTATTTTTTCACTTTAACCCGAGGAAGAGGCATACAAAGGGGGAACGTTTTAAGAAGCGTAATAAGCAGGGAGCAATCTGACATCAATCTACCTGCCAGCGCCAATTGGCATGAGGTAACGTTAAGGATGCCCAAGATTCCACTGCTTTGATGTATGCGTGAACAAAAAAAGTCTAAATTGCTACCAGCTGCCACGCATTAAAGTACAAAACCAAAGTTATCTGGGACCCCCGTACAGTGGGACGGAGACGTTAACCCTCTCACTACCACGTTTGCCATGCATTCTCTCTGGTTCATCTATCCCGCCCTTTTTTTTATACTTTTTTGAAGACATTCAGTACTTAAATATATTTTTTTAAAAAGTCAATATGAGAAATATGCACATTAAACATAGAATTATATATATATTTTTTTTATTTTTTTACATTTGTTGGCTGGATCATTTAAATGGTCAACCTGAACCTCAACTTTTTTTTTTTTTTTTAAACCAAACACAGCATACCGTATATGAATGTTTTTAGGTTCGCAAGAGATTGGACTTTATAGTCATCTTGTTATAGACCGCTAGCCGCCGAAGTGCGTCAGAAAGGAATGTCCTCTCATCCCATACAGGCATTTATTAAAACTTTTAATCTGCCATCAGATGCTGAGACACCTTCTTTACTCCTGATCAGGCTCGTTGAGAACTTACTTCCGTTAAGCAATCAAGATCATGCCTTATTTCAAGCATGACTGCACCAGCAGGTTCTTGCTTTAAAATACTTCAACATCTCATTCTAGAGGACTGTCGTAATAAAATAGTCATACGATGCTCCTCTTTGCAAGCAATGGTGTCTTCCACACTTCTGCCACTTTAAGACTCTGTGTATATCCATTAGCAAGAATAACCTATTCTAATGTCTGAGGCCTTGTTCACATTGCGTTCCGATCGCGTTAGGATTCGCGTTGGGCGTTTTTTGACGCAATTTCTTTTGCGATTCCCGGCGATGTCTGTGCGTTGGGCATTTTTGTAAGAGTCTTTTTGGGCTTTTTGCGATTTCCAAGTGTCCTAGGCCTTATTGTTAAAGGGAAAAGGACCTATAAATCCCGGAAACACTTCACATTTAAATTGACAGGGAAAAAACGCCCACGAAATCTCTGGCAAAAGCGCTTTTTGTAGCGCTTTCCCTATACCTCCCATTATCGCAAAATCGCCCGGAAAATGGTCCATGCAGCGCTTTTCAGATTGGAAAGCGAACGAAACGCCCCAATCTGAACTACGCATAGGAAAGCATCGTGTAAGCGATTTCAGGGCGATTTTGACAAATCGAGCTGTGGGAGGATATCAAGATCAAAGTGTGTGCAATAAAGTTGTTATTGTTTGAACCAAGATAAAATGGAGCATGAGGCCATTTAATACTTGCTTTGCGATTTTTGACAAAAATCGCCAGCGCTTAAAAAAATGAAAAAGTGCCTGTAGTAGTGTGAATGAGTCCTGAAAGCTTGATAAAGGACCTGTTGAGGCCAGAAATGGACTAGCGCCGCCACCATCCTACATCCATTATCTATATCAGAAAAATAATTTGAACATTTTTGGTGAATGTTAGTAATGCCCACATGTTTTGAACTGACCTGTCGTCTCTTTCCCCTCAAAGAGTTATTTTGTAAAGAGCTATTTCAACAAGTTGGGAGATGATGGCTGTTATTGTTATGCGGGGAAGCCCTCCTCTCATTGCCCAATCATTACTAGCTTCACAGCCAGCGACATATCATGCTACAGGACAGGGATGGGGATATGAAGGAACAGAAGCAGCAAGGTGAGCAGGTGAAGGTAGAGGACAGGCATGGGGATATAAAGTAACAGAAGCAGCAAGGTGAGCAGGTGAAAGTAGAGGACAGGGATGGGGATATGAAGGAACAGGAGCAGCAAGATGAGCAGGTGAAGGTAGAGGACAGGGATGGGGATATAAGTTGCCCAGTATAGCTAGTAAAGTGCCCAGTATGGGTAGGTAGTGCCCCAGTATAGCTAGTATAGTGCCCAGTATAGGTAGGTAGTGCCCAGTATAGCGCCCCAGTATGGGTAGGTAGTTCCGCCGCCCGCCCGCCGCTGCTATTACCTTAGCCGGCGCCGCTTCCTCTATTCCCCTCTCCTGCTTGTAACTAATTCACAGCAGCTCGCCCCGCGGCTGCTGTGATAACGAGGCAGGAAGCAGGAGAGAGCATGGCTTCCTGTAGTGGCGATGTGTATCGCCATTACGATGGGAACCGCTCCCTCTCTCCTGCTTCCTGCCTCGTTATCACAGCAGCCGCGGGGCGAGCTGCTGTGAATTAGTTACGAGCAGGAGAGGGGAATAGAGGAAGCGGCGCCGGCTAAGGTAATAGCAGCGGCGGGCGCATTACATGACTCGCATACAAGCCGACCCCCCAACTTTTGGCCCACTTTTTGGGGGTCAAAAATGCGGCTTGTATGCGAGTATATACGGTACTTACTTATGCTTGTTACCTTAGTGAATAAATGTATTGGTTTGCAGAAGTCACAGCCATCAGCCAATCATTGACGAGGCAAAGCTCTAAGCTGCTTCTTGGTCTGCCAGTATTCTCAGTAGCGTTATACTGGGGCCTGCCTAATCCTAGAAACCAGGCAGTCACTGCTGTACAGATGGTGCCTTACTTTGGAGTTGACCTCTTTTAGTCATTAGAACTAGCGTCTAACAATGCTCTCTTAGGCCTGGTGCACACCAAAAACCGCCAGCAGATCCGCAAAATGCTAGCAGATTTTGAAACGCTTTTTCTTCTTTTTCCGTAGCGTTTCAGCTAGCGTTTTGCGGTTTTGTGAAACGTTTTTGGTGTAGTAGATTTCATGTATTGTTACAGTAAAGCTGTTACTGAACAGCTTCTGGAACAAAAACGCCTACAAAATGCTCTGAACTGCCGTTTTTCAGAGCGGTTTGCGTTTTTCTTATACTTAACATTGAGGCAGAAACGCATCCACAATCCAAAAAATGCCTCACCCCGGGAGTATGCGTTTCTGCAAAACGCCTCCCGCTCTGGTGTGACCCACCCCATTAAGATACATAGACCAAGCGTATCCGCAGCAGAAACGCAGAAAAAGCCGCTCGGTGTGCACCAGCCCATATTCATCCACTTTTATGGTAATTATCCTGGTTTTAGCATCAGAAACTCTTCCTAAAGCTATATGCTGCTGTATATTGGTATGTAGCCCCACCCTCCCAGTGATGTCACAACCTAGGCTGTTACGACATGTGGAATTCTCCTCCCAAAACATTGTGGGAGAGCAGGTATTATTTCTACTGGCTTGGAACACACAGTAAACAAACAGTCCGCAGAGATGCACCTGACCAGACGAAATATGTGGCCACCTGTGATAAATATCAGAATGTAAATAAGGGTGAGAAAAAGGTTTTGCAATGGGCAGATACTGACTAAATATTCTATAAATTAATATTGTATAAATATAAGCATTTTAATTTCACGACAGTTCCTCTTTAAAGGACAACCAAGGTGACATGTGACATGATGAGATAGTCATGTATATGTACAATGCCTAGCACACAAATAACTAGGCTGTGTTCCTTTTTTTTTCTTTCTCTGCCTGGAAGAGTTAAACATCAGGTATGAAAGTGACAGTTTCTGTCTGGGTCGGACTATAGCGTAACCCTCACTAATAAGGAATTTCAGCCATAAAACACTTTTCTGTCAGTAAATGGCTTCTGGGAGCACAAAAGAGATAAATAGGGTCAATAGTTCATAGATTTGAGCTCTGGCATACCTTATTGAATGTGTCATTGAGCAGAGACAATGAAACAGTAAAAATGTAACAACTACATTTAAATATATACTAAAACTGCAGGATATCTAAAAGAAAAAGTAACTTTTAGGAGGAGGAGGATAGATACAATTGTTTACCTCATCAGTTAATTTTCACCTCGGATGTCCTTTAAGTATCCCCACTCAGAGCTGTGTCTAAAATCTCTATTCTTATGTGATGGGGATTTTCCATAAAGCTTGTTTCCACCAATTACTTATCAGCAGTGCATGAACAATTTATAAAGTCTGTTTTTTGCTTCTTTTTTTTTGCCTCAAATTCACTTCCCCAAATTAAGTATAGTTGCAAAAGAAAAAAAGAACTTCTCTCACCTAAAATCCTCCTGGAATGATCTTGGCTATAGTTAGAGAACGTACACACTTTCAACTGTTGTCACTTGATGGGGCTGAGCACTGTACAGATGCCGTGTTCTGTTAGCAGGGCGATGTTGCTATAGGGGGCGGGAGGAGGGGGGTGCACGACTGAGAGGGGTAAGCAATGTGCTCAGAGATTGCTTTTGTCTAAAGATCTGGTGTTCTGAATCTTTAACCTCCCCGTGGCGGTCAATTAAATTCGCCAGGGAGGCAGCGCAACACTATATTTTTAATTTTTTTTAACTCATGTAGCTAGCCTAGCGCTGGCTACATGACAGCCGCTGAGCCGCGGCATCCCCCCACCCCCTCCAATCGCCTCCGGCGATCAGGCCCGTCAGGAAATCCCGTTCTTAATGGGATTTCCATTAGGGATTCCCCCATCGCCATGGCGACGGGCGCGATGACGTCATCGATGTCGTGACGTCAGAGGAAGTCCTGATCCACCCCTCAGCGCTGCCTGGCACTTATTGGCCAGGCAGCGCACGGGTCTCGGGGGGGGCACCCTCTGACGCGGCGGGTAGCGGCGAATCGTCGCGGAGCGGTGCCGATCGCAGGTAACGTGCAGCTAGCAAAGTGCTAGCTGCGTGTATAAAAAAAATTATGCAAATGAGCCCAGCGGGGCCTGAGAAATCCACCTGCGCGGCTTACCCCGTGTCCAGCACAGGGTTACCGATAAGGAGGTTAAATGTATTGGAACATACCTATACCCATGCTTGGTTCTCGGCCAAATCGTCCACTAATGGCGGAGTACAGCGTCTACAAACCTTTAACCATTTAACGACTGCTCCACGCCAATTGGCATGAACGCGGTGGCAGCCCCAGGATCGCCTAATGCCAACCGGGGTGCAGTCCTGGGGGCGTGTTTAGCAGGAGATCGCGCACGGGGATGTGCGCATCTCCGCTTGAATGATGGAGCTCTGCTCCGCCATCAGTCTCCCAGCATTGATCGCCGCTAGGAGACTGTTAGATGGCAAAACCGCCGTCTATTTACTAGGTATCGCTGCGATCTATGGCAGCGCTGTACTGGTAACAGCTGTGTTTCAAAAAATTCCCAAAAAAGTGGTCAGCACCTCCACAATAGCTCTTTTACTGAAAACCTGGCTCTTTATTCAAAAAAACTTAAAAGCCATAAAAATAGATGAACAAAAGCATGGGGCTGGACTCCAGCGACAGCCCGCTGTTTCAGACCTCTCAGCCTTTCCTCAGGCTGGACAGTCCCACACTCAGCGGGCTGTCGCTGGAGTCCAGCCCCATGCTTTTGTTCATCTATTTTTATGGCTTTTAAGTTTTTTTGAATAAAGAGCTATGTTTTAAGTAAAAGAGCTATTGTGGAGGTGCTGACCACTTTTTTTTTGGAATTGCTTGCTGCCGTCCCAGGGGTACTGGAGGTCGGATGGTCATAGCACTCCACCTACATTTTTTGAGAGCCGTGGGTGCTGATCACATTTGAATCTCTACAGTGAGGTAACAGCTGTGTGACACGGCTGTCCCTCTGGGCTGCAGGGAAGCGATCCTCTCTCATAGGCTATGACAGCCGATCGCGCTGATTGGCTGGCAGGGGGAGGGTGGGAGGGAGCAGTGTAAAAAAAAAAATAGTAAAATTTATTACAAAAATAATGAAAGAAACATTTATAAAAAAAAAAAAAAAACATCCTGGGAGCGATCATAGCCCACCAACAGACAACTCTGTTAGTGGGCAGAAAAGGGGTGGGGGGTGGGAAACCACTTGTGTGCTGAGTTGTGCGGCCGTACAGTGAGCCCTTAAAGCTGCAGTGGCCTAATTGGTGAAAAATAGCCTGGTCACTAGTGGGGTTTAACACTGTGGTCCTTAAGTGGTTAATCTGGGAGTGTCCTGAGCTCTCTCCAGTTTGTCACCCTCTCAAATGACTGTTTACAAAAACACTGTTCAAAATAACAATACATAAACAAGGAATAACACTTAGGGGTGAACCTAGATATGCACTGCTATGACACTACTCTTGAGAGAGGCCACAGAAACAAGAATCCGGGTCAGGGAGGAGGAGAGAAAGGACATTCGTGCAGCAAGATGTGCAGCAAAATTTCAGGCTATAATTATTATTATTGATTGATATAGCGCCAGCATCTTCCGTGGCGCTGTACAACAGCATACAGGGTATAACAATACAAAATAAACAATACAGCAGTTAATACAAGACAATGGTGGAGTTCCGCTAATGCAGAGAACAAATCGACTGCATATTTTTACACGGGTGGATGATATGCACACATATTACACATTACACAGCATTGTGAGACAAAAGGGGAAGAGGGCCCTGGCCATGAGATTTCATCCAGGTCACATGCAAAGCAATACTCTGCTGTTTCTGGACGACTGCAAGTGCGCAGAAAAGCATTTGACGGCTTTCTGTAGCGATCAGCGATTTTCACCCCCCGCGTCGGTAGGCGACCCTGGAAGTGAAGCAGGTGGTTTTGGCGCACGGTGCTAAGCACCAAAACTAGACGCCGCCATAGCACTAATGTTACAGTGCGCAGGGTGCGTAAGGGTAATTTGGGGTTCTGACATTCAATGAACCCTGAATTACATCTCCTTTCAAGTTGCTATGACTCAGAGGGGGCGTAGTATTTAGCGTCGCCGAGAATTCCAGCAGTAGCAGGGAGAGCCGTCATTTGGCTCACCTTGCGCCCAACTCACCGGTGGTGCAACAACACATGCACCCTGGAAGCTGCATGTTGCTTCCAAGGTTGACTGAAATTAAGGGAAAAATCAGGATCGGAACGCAGTGTTTGCACAAATGACAGTAAAAGTATGGAAAAGCAACTGCCATTCACTTGAGCATTGCAGCCAGGCGGAAAACGACCTTGCAGTGCAGAGGGGGTAATTGTGGCTATTGCTGTGCCAAGGGGGTAATTGCAGCTGTAGCAGTGCTGAGTGGGTAATTGCAGCTGTAGCAGTGCTCATGGGGTAATTGCAGCTGTAGCAGTGCTGAGGGAGTAATTGCAGCTGTAGCAGTGCTAAGGGGGTAATTGCAGCTGTAGCAGTGCTAAGGGGGTAATTGCAGCTGTAGCAGTGCTGAGTGGGTAATTGCAGCTGTAGCAGTGCTGAGGGGGTAATTGCAGCTGTAGCAGTGCTAAGGGGGTAATTGCAGCTGTAGCAGTGCTGAGGGGTAATTGCAGCTGTAGCAGTGCTGAGTGGGTAATTGCAGCTGTAGCAGTGCTAAGGGGGTAATTTCAGCTGTAACAGTGATGAGGGGGTAATTTCAGCTGTAGCAGTGCTGAGTGGGTAATTGCAGCTGTAGCAGTGCTGAGGGGGTAATTGCAGCTGTAGCAGTGCTGAGGGGGTAATTGCAGCTGTAGCAGTGCTAAGGGGGTAATTGCAGCTGTAGCAGTGCTGAGGGGTAATTGCAGCTGTAGCAGTGCTGAGGGGTAATTGCAGCTGTAGCAGTGCTGAGTGGGTAATTGCAGCTGTAGCAGTGCTAAGGGGGTAATTTCAGCTGTAACAGTGATGAGGGGGTAATTGCAGCTGTAGCAGTGCTGAGTGGGTAATTGCAGCTGTAGCAGTGCTGAGGGGGTAATTGCAGCTGTAGCAGTGCTAAGGGGGTAATTTCAGCTGTAACAGTGATGAGGGGGTAATTGCAGCTGTAGCAGTGCTGAGTGGGTAATTGCAGCTGTAGCAGTGCTGAGGGGGTAATTGCAGCTGTAGCAGTGCTGAGGGGGTAATTGCAGCTGTGGCAGTGCTGAGGGAGTAATTGCAGCTGTAGCAGTGCTGAGGGGGTAATTGCAGCTGTAGCAGTGCTGAGGGGGTAATTGCAGCAGTAGCAATGCTAAGGGGGTAATTGCAGCTGTAGCAGTGCTAAGGGGGTAATTGCAGCTGTAGCAGTGCTAAGGGGGTAATTGCAGCTGTAGCTGTGCTGAGGGGGTAATTGCAGCTGTAGCAGTGCTCATGGGGTAATTGCAGCTGTAGCAGTGCTAAGGGGGTAATTGCAGCTGTAGCAGTGCTAAGGGGGTGATTGCAGCTGTAGCAATGCTAAGGGGGTAATTGCAGCTGTAGCATTGCTAAGGGGGTAATTGCAGCTGTAGCATTGCTAAGGGGGTAATTGCAGCTGTAGCTGTGCTGAGGGGGTAATTGCAGCTGTAGCAGTGCTGAGGTGGTAATTGCAGCTGTAGCAGTGCTGAGGGGGTAATTGCAGCTGTAGCAGTGTTAAGGGGGTAATTGCAGCTGTAGCAGTGCTGAGGGGGTAATTGCAGCTGTAGCAGTGTTAAGGGGGTAATTGCAGCTGTAGCAGTGCTAAGGGGGTAATTGCAGCTGTAGCAGTGCTAAGGGGGTAATTGCAGCTGTAACAGTGCTGAGGAGGTAATTGCAGCTGTAGCAGTGCTCATGGGGTAATTGCAGCTGTAGCAGTGCTAAGGGGGTAATTGCAGCTGTAGCAGTGCTAAGGGGGTAATTGCAGCTGTAGCAGTGCTAAGGGGGTAATTGCAGCTGTAGCAGTGCTAAGGGGGTAATTGCAGCTGTAGCAGTGCTGAGAGGTAATTGCAGCTGTAGCAGTGCTGAGGGGTAATTGCAGCTATCACAGTGCCGAATGGGTAATTGTGGCTGTAACGGTGCCGCAGGGTGATTTCGGCTATCACACTGCCAAGGGGGTAATTGCGGTTATTCTGGTCCCTAAGGGGTAATTGGGACTACTGTGGTGCTGAGGGGGGTAATTTGAGCACCTTATAAATATTGGGATTAGGCTGCTGGGATACATTAAAGTAAGGGAGGTAGTATTCAGAGGCAGCGGCTACAGTTATAACAGGGGGGGGGGGGGGGGGGGTTGGATAGGTTAGGCATCGGTACAGGGAGGGTTAGTGTTAGAATAGGGTAAGGTTTAGTTGTAATTATCTGTGAATATTGGGGTGGGTGGGGTTGAGGGTTAGGCATTGGCAGGGGGTTGTTAGTTAGGGTCAGGAATCCAGGCATTGACAGGGGAGGGTGGTTTGATTAGCCATTGGTGGGGATTGTTATAGTCAGGCATTGGGGGGGGTAGGGGGGGTTTGATTAGGCATCAACGGAGGGTCAGGTATCAGCAGGGGAGGGGGAGTTTGGTAAGGCATTAGTGGGGGTCGGTTAGGGTCGGGCATCAACAGGGAAAGGAGGGTTGGTAAGGCATTGGTGGGGGTCGGTTACAGTAAGGCATCGGCAGGGGAGTAGCAAGTTCAGTTTGGGTTAGGCATCGGCAGAGGGAGAGCTAGTTTGAGAATAAGGTGTTCTACTATCGGAATTACCCAGTGATTCATAGTGAAATATTGGTAATTTACGGATATTCTACTTGTGGCTATACCCGACACCCAAATTACCGCTGCGCCCTTTTTAAATGTACGCACTTCGGCATGTGGCCCTGGAGTCATCTAACTCTACAGGTGGTCATTAACAATGCAATTCTCTAGACTATAGATCATCTGACTCAATCATGATATCAATTAAAAACTATTGCTCGGGCCCACTAACAGAAGGAAAGCTGCTAACCAATCCGATCAGAATGATGCAATCGATCCAAAAAGAGCAAATGAATTCCTTCCATTAGTGGACAAGATGATTCTTTCTGATCAATATTATGAGTTAAACAGCCCTTCCCCTCTTTTATTAAGAAAACAAAACAGCCCTTCCCCTGAGAACACAGCCCTTTCCCCAGAACGAACAGTCCGTCCTCCGTGCACACAGTTCTCCCCCCCCCCCCCCCCCCGAGCTCACAGCCCTTCCCCCGAGCACAAGTCCTTCCCCCGAGCACACAGCCTATTCCCCCGAGCACACAGCCCATCCCCCAAGCACACAATTGCAGCGCACAGTTAAAGTGTGTGGGAGTCGCTGAGTTTCATACCTTGGAGTGGTGGGGACTTTATTTACGACGCCTGAAGTGAAAGACTTATGGAGGCTGACATTTTTATTTCCTGTTAAACAATACCTATTGCCTGGCTGTCCTGCTTATCTTTCTGGCATTAGTAGTGTCCGACTCGCACACCTGAAGACCCTGATCTGCATATGCTTGCTCAGTGTCTATGGCTAAAAGTATCAGAGGCAGAGAGGATCAGCAGGACAGCCCAGCAACTGGTATTGTTTTTAAAGAAATGAATATGTCAGCCTCCATACGTCGCTCACCTCAGGTTCCCCTGCTACTTGTGTATTTACTGTTACAAAATATCATCCCGGCAAAAGTGTTCGGCAAGAACGTACTGCAAACTGCCACATCTCCAGCAGCAGCAGCAGCCTAGAAGTGCAGAAGTGTGATGTATATAATGTGTTACACACAGACTGCAGTCACTGCTGGGGTGTAATGTGAACTCAGTGCAGTCCGTTACACAATCCTTATAGAAGACAGACACAATAAGGACTCAATGAGAGCCCTGAGGACTCTGCATATCACATTTCTGTACACGGGATAATATACACAACGCACTGCTACTGAGTTGAACGGATTCCTACAGTCATAGCTGTGTCTATTTAACACTTAAAAGCAAAAATACAGAGTTTGTTTTTTAATCGATTATTATTTTGCAAAAGTATTGCACAACCTAACTGGGTCGTATTAGATAATAGGGTGGATTTCTGAAAGGGACATGTAGTACAGTTTTTGCTTTTGCAGTAGAATCCACCACCCACTGCGAGATCTTTAAAGCATACCTGTAGTGACACATGGCATGATGAGATAAAGGTGTGTACATCGAGTATCTACACTACTTTGTACACCCCTGCCGTCTTGTTTCCTTGCAAGGGTTAATAAACAAGTGCTTCATCTGTGCAGCCACAGCTCACCTGAAAACTCATTAGAGGTCATAAAACCTGCGTGTGTCAGTGCAAAGACTCCTGATACCAGGAAAGTGTTAACAAACAGTTCAGTGGGCCACCATTACTTTGCATGGGAGCTTAAAGTGATCCTCCGGACTAAAAATCGACTCAGCAGCACTGAACAGGCTTGGTGTTTCTTTAACAGTTTCACAGCATCAGAACTTTGTTTCTCTTATACAAGCCTCATTTTTAGCTGCACAGAAGAAAACTGCCCGGGCTTTTTCCCCCTGATGCTGTGCAAAGCATGATGGGATTTCTGATGTTGTTGTTCTCGTTCTGCTGTTTTTGGTGCAATCTTTTTTTTTTTTACATTTTGAATTTGACATTTGAAGCCTAGCGTGTGCAGCTGGGAGGGGTTATCAGGACACAGGATGATTGGAACTGTGTCTCCTGCTCCCTGTCACCTCCTTTCAACCAAAAAGATGGCTGCCCCCATGACAAAGATGGCAGCCCCCATGAATCACAAACATGTGCCTGTTCTTTTAAAACAGGGCGGGTAAGAGATTATATTACCTATCTATTTTAATTAACATGACTAATGTACCTTGATGACAGTATGTTTGTTTAGGCTGAAGTTCCCCTTTGAGCAGCAGCCATGTCAGGGTGATGTTATGGCTAGCTTGACATTTTGGGTTTTTAACCTTTAAAATTAAAATAAGAATTGGGGTCCCGGGGCAATTTCTGTTTGTGGGATCTTCAAATTAATTATCTCATAAAGTTTATTTTCATTTCAGGTTTGCTTTAATGAATTTTGGACACCCTAAATTTGTTTAAAAAAAACTAAAAACATGGGTGTTGGCATGTGACTATACACAAAAAAATCTACTCTACTTTTTTGTAATACTGTTAGATTTTGATATGACCCATATTGTTTTTTAAAGAAGCCCAGTAAAGTTTTCTGAATCACTTTTCAACCCTTCACGATTTAACCCTGTGTGTACATGTATGATTTTTGTAGCATCTTATGAGAGACGTGAAAAACAGATACGTTATCCAGTTTTGGGGGGGGGGCTGAGGGAGACCCCAATGGAACATATTTAAAGTGTTGCGTCCAAAAATCCCATTTTCCACCCCTGATTACTCAACGATGGTATAAGGTGTATTGCAGTGCCCTCAGCTTGTTACACAGCACTCTGATTTTGCATCATACACAAGAGATTGCCACAGATGAGATTTCTACAGCATTTTGTTAAAGGACCACTGACATGAAAAATCTTAAAATTTTAAATATATGTAAATATATACAGATAAGAAAATGAGCCATAAATCACTTTTCTCCTATGTTGCTCACAAGTGGTAGAAATCTGACAGAACCAACAGGTTTTGGACTAGCCCATCTCCTCATGGGGATTATCAGGGTTTTCTTTATTTTCAAAAGCATTTAGAGTATGGCAGTTGCTCCGTCCAACTGCCAAATCAGTGTACGGTAAGCAGGGAGGCTGGCCAGCATCTTTGTAAAAATCTTTTTCAGGGAGTGTCTTTATAAAGAATAAAGGTCATTTTGAGAATCCCCTATGGAGAGATGGACTAACCCAAAACCTGTCAGTAATGTCAGATTTCTACTACTACCTATTGTAAGTGACAGCAACATAGGAGAAAAGTAATTTATGGTTCATTTTACTCTGGGAGAAATATGCTTCTTATTTGTATGTGTTTACATGTATTTTACATTTTAAGATTTTCGTGATAGTAATCCTATAAACTGTCAGGGGGGACATAAGAAGCTCTGCAATGTATTACTTTACTGAAAGGGGAGGTAGACCCAATGGATCAGCTGTCTGCAGAAGAGAAAGAGAATGCAAAGAACTAAAAAGTTATAAACTGCCAATCAAAAGACTTGGCTACGGCCAATCAGTGCAAGGTGACGGCCGGGCAGAGCCCTGGTGATAGGCCGCACTGCACACAGAGAGAGCAGGGGGCTCTAAAGACAGCACCCCCCCCCCCCCCCCCCTCCCCTCCAATCTCTGCACTGCTAACAGTCTAACAGACCTTTACAGCAGCTCTTGCAAGACAATGTAGTTAGTAAAATGGAATTTGTGAGAGCATGTCTGCATTCTATTTTACTATACATTATTTCATTATTACAGTAGGGGATATATATGTGTGTGTGTGTGTGTATATATATATATATATATAATCACATGAAATTAGAGCAGGGATTCATTCCCCATTTAGTGTTACAGATTCCACTGGCATCTGGTGTAATCTGGAATTGGATGATCACATAAAATCTAGCAATGGGTCGTATAAAATACCATTATTTCAAAGCGGTGAGAACTGTAGGTCTAATTTCAGAATGTAACAGCTATAAGGTATTGTCAGCACTTCTGTGAGTTCTTCTAACGGTAGCATGGTCAGAAGTCTTGTTCCTAACAGTGCTCAGAACTGAAGAAACGACTATTTTACACCCAAGGGTTAGTCTACATTAAGATTTTATTTTTTTTCTCCTATCCCAGATCCCAGAGCTTCTGCAATCCTCACAGACGTCACGTTTCGCCCTCTCAAATTACACAAAATCCTGATCGAAAACAGGCAAAGTCGTCAGTGTATCTCCACCCTTGTAGAATTCTGTGATTTGTCAGTTTAGGTGTGTTTTTAGCTTACCGGTTGGTCAGTAGGGTGGCCTGGTAATTAGATGCTTCTGTGGTCTGAGGAGCGCATATACCACACACATATATTGTAGATGTTGGATGTATTTCATGATTTTTGGATTCTACAGGCATCGGTGGTTGCTTCTGCATCCTGAGACTAACAGACGGGACTCAGTGATGTAGAGACAGTAATTATACTGGTGTATAAAAATAGGGGATGATGCCTTTTGCAGGATGTTGCGAAAGCACTTTAGAGGTCATCTAAGTGGTAGGAATCTGTTTGTATTGAAAGCAGACTCTAATTTAAGCCTAATGGACTTGGTGTATTATTGATAAATGGTTATCTGTACCCGGCCTCATGATCACTCTGTGGGACAACAAGGTAAATCTTGTCTTCTGCTAACCTTCAACTGCCTGCAATTACCATATGTACGCAGCACTGCTATAACCTACACATCTCTCGGCAATACAATCTCGTTCTCAAAAGTAAAATTACTAAACTGCAGTCAACACAATGGGTAAAATAGCCATCATTCCCTATTCCTATTCAGAAAGCTACAGAAAGAGGCAGTTCTGTGCGTGCAAATACTAGTACCATTTATCAGATTACAGGACAGTCTATGCTACAGAAATGGACGCTAAAAGGTTTGAATAAAGTTTCTACAAAGTATGACAAGATGGCAGCATTCAGGACAAAGAGATTTGCGGCTATACATAAAGGTTTTTGTTTTTATAAATAGTTTTCCATGCAGCAGAGACGCATTTTACAGAAGTTTACGCTGAATTCTTATCAAGATATTTCAATATATAGAAAGTTTAGGCACAGCAACTGTACAAAAAGTTGACAGGAGGCTGAAGTCTGTGGCCATTATTATCTATAGGGTGAGTGTGGCAGTGACAATTCATCAAAGTGCACACCATACTCTATTCTACTATGTATATACGTTCATCCTGTGTGTGACCATGTTTCACACGCTATGTTTTGTCAGACTTGCATTGTTAGGGAGTTTGATAAATGTAAGCATGTTCATGCACTTATAGCATGACAAATGAGGGTAGGTACTATTTGTGATATGATACTCTTAGTTTCTGGAAGGATTAGCTTTCGGTATGCTTCCCTTTATCTGGTCTTTAGCAAAGAGGCTCAACCTCCAAACTTTTACAAATCTAATGACCTATTCTAAATACAAGGATGTAAAATGGGGGAGGGAAAAAAGAATCGCACAAGCTAAGTGAGGAATTTTAAGGGGGAGGAACAGGTGAGGCAGTGAAAGTGGGTAATAAAAATGGTGGATAGTAATTTAGGAGGCTGAGGTCCATCAGGATTAAGTTCTGCTTGCATTGCACCAACCAAGATTACCCCATTCTCACTCCAAAGGTTCTGTCCAAGACCAGAAAACCTGTGACCCGAGGCAAACAGGATCCAATATTGACCCCAGCTTCTTAAATCACTAGGCAATATTTTTATATTTTGATGACCACTGTCACTGCTCCTCACCTATTTATCTGTAATTCTTGCCCCCCCCCCCCCCCTCCCACCACGTCTATCCTTGCCTTTAGAATATGTCCATACATTACGAGAAAGTTTTGAAGTTGAGTCGCTGTGCTCAGAATCTGAGAAAAAGAATTATCACCCAAAAAACTAACCCTTCAAGAAACTCCTGCTGGTGTATATAAAGAGTACAACACACAGGACTTTATTTTTCCATTGACTTGGGAAAAATGCTGCCCTCGAGATATTTCTGAGCGGAAACCACAAGGATGTGAATGCGCAGCAGACAAGTTCCACCAAGGCTGTGAAGGTGACCCCCACCTTAATCTTGAACCTGCGGTGGACAGTGAGGCATTGTACGAGATTCCTCGTTAGTCCACCTTTGCTTCTAAGTTTAGGTCTTCACATTTAGCTGAAATTATTTGTATTCCTTACACTACTGTATTTCCGTACGCAGGCATTAATTATTTTGTATCTGAAGCCAATCTTCTTAACACCGCAGGTGGTATCCACAGCTACGGTTCCTACTTGATGGTATGGGAATATTCTGACTCAGAGAACCAGCAGCCCTGGAGAGATGGAATTTTTTCCTTCCTTTTTCTGGGCCAAAGTGACCACGGTTGCCCAGAGGGGCTTTCGTATCGCTAGCCTAAGGTCTAATGACAGTCTGAAGCTACAGGCTGCCACTTTCTTTCAGGCTATAAACCTAAGTGAATAATTCTGGAATTAAGGAAAATGATGCTACGAAGGAACCAAGGAGTACCTAAACTGAGGTCCACTCCTAACTATGAAAAGGGCCTTCACTTTCGCATTAGTTGTAAATGTGTAGCTATATCCATTACCTGTCTCCTGTCCAGCCTCAAGAGTCGTCTGCCTCCGTAGTCCCGGTCCTATGGTGCCACTCGCCCAGCATATCCGGGGTTAAACATAATTACACTAGATACTCTTTGTAGAAAGAAAGAAAAAGCACTGTTTTTAATTGCCTATAAAAGGGAGACTAGCCTGATACTCCAGCGGGTATTGGGTGATGACTTCTCTTGCTGAAGGCAAAACCAATACCGCCGGGTCCTCAAATTATCTTTTTTCCCCCCATTGTCAACCCCCCCCCCCTCCCTCCCCTCCAGAACAGAACATCAAGTTCTCTGAAAAGGGAGATTATCTTCCCCTGGCTTCTGACTGCACAAATGCTGCTTGTAAAAGCTATTTGCCCATGTAAAGTGAAGTAATCAAGATGCCATGCTCATTTACACACAAAATGATTCTGTGTCCCATTGTGCTCACAGTTGTTCGGCTCTCTAGGGGTGATTAAACTAGCTTGGCTGCCACCGCCTGAGTCGATTTCAAGAAAATCGTTTCTCCGTGAAGTTGCCTCTTTTGCTAAGCTGTTATTTTAACCATAAAAGGTAAAGAGAAAGGCAATTTTCTGAGCGCTCTATTCAAGCTGGGCTGCCTGGGGCAATTGGCCCGCAGCAGAGAATGCTGAAAGCAGAGACTTAGTTATTCCAGGGTGTTGCCTGCATTGCACAAAAGCTTACAGGAATACTCCTTGTTTCACACACTCAGGGATAAGGCCTTCTCATCCCACTTGGGAACACAACAAAAAGGTGGATGAAGTTTTGGGTGGATGAAGTTTTGCCACCTCTGCACACGGCTCCCGGTAACTAAGCTGCAGGCTGATGTTGGGACCGCAGGGGCTCTGGAAACCCCAGAACGGCCGACTGAGACTGGTTAGGTGAAAGGTTATACAAAAAAACAAGAAAGGAACTCCCTCTCAATTCTCCCACTAACAGCAGAGGGGGCCGGTGGGGGGAGTTGGGGGATGATTAGGCAGGTATGCAAGCAAGAATAATTTGAGATGAAGTCAAGTTCACAGCTACATTATGCAAATGTCACGCCTGCAAAAAGATATTATAGTCCAAAAACGCAGAGCGGGATGGCGTAACCCTTGCACTGCCAACGCTGAAACAGATGCAGACACGGTTGTTTTTAGTGGCCTTGGGTTAAGAGGAAATGAAGGAACGTGAAAGTCCTTATCTGACTGTGGGCTGCACTAAGAAAATTGCTGCACCACAGATAAGTAGACTGGGTCACGGCAGTGCTTCAGTGTAGAGAAGGCTGTGTCTTCCTCAGAGTAGGTGTCCCGGGTCAGAATAGGCAGCCCAGGTTAGGGCTGGCAGCCAAAGTCATTGTAGGCCAGGGTCAGTGTAGATGGCCTGAGTCAGTGTAGGTAGCCCGGAGCAGTGTAGGTGGCCCGAGTTAGTTTAAGCGGCCTGGGTCAGTGTAGGCGGCCTGGGTCAGTGTAAGCAGCCACGGTCAGTGTAGGCAGGCTGTGTTGGTGGCAGTGGCCTGGGTCAGTGTAGGCGGTCTGGGTCATTGTAAGAAGCCAAGGTCAGAGTAGGCAGCCTGTGTCGTTGGAGATGAGCTTGGTCAGGTGTTGGCAGCCCTGGTTAGTGTAAGCAGCCTGGGTCAGTGTAGGCGGCCCGGGTCAGTGTATGCAGCCAGGGTCAGAGTAGGCAGCCTGTGTCGGTGGAGGTGAGTCGGGTCAGGTGTTGGCAGCCTGGGTTAGTGTAAGCAGCTAGGGTCAGTGTAGGCGGCCCGGGTCAGTGTATGCAGCCAGGGTCAGTGTAGGCAGGCTGTGTCGGTGGAGGTGGCCTGGGTCTGGTGTTGGCAGCCCAGGTTAGTGTAAGCAGCTAGGGTCAGTGTAGGCAGGCTGTGTCGGTGGAGGTGGCCTGGGTCAGGTGTTGGCAGCCCAGGTTAGTGTAAGCAGCCTGGGTCAGTGTAGGCAGGCTGTGTCGGTGGAGGTGGCCTGGGTCAGGTGTTGGCAGCCCAGGTTAGTGTAAGCAGCCTGGGTCAGTGTAGGCAGGCTGTGTCGGTGGAGGTGGCCTGGGTCAGGTGTTGGCAGCCCAGATTAGTGTAAGCAGCCTGGGTCAGTGTAGGCAGGCTGTGTCGGTGGAGGTGGCCTGGGTCCGGTGTTGGCAGCCCAGGTTAGTGTAAGCAGCCTGGGTCAATGCTATCTTTCACTATATGACTGCCATACAGTGAGGGATAGCACTAACCCAGGCAGATAATGGCAACCTCAATTCAACACAGACCGGCATGTCAAGTCATTGCATTCTTGCACATAACCACAGACACAGAGGTAGATTTCTTGCAGGCTTGAGCCTCATTCCAGCACAGTCACCCGAGAGCTTTGTGTTGGACTCGGCCACACGTGGGATTTTTAGCCGCTCACTTTCAGAAAATTAACCTTTTGTTCACTAATGCCTTATTTGCAATGCTATGCATGGAAAACAAAGCCTGCCAGCGATAGGCTTACTGTCTAAGAATTAAATAACTGAAAATGTGTGATGATGATCCTCAGACTCTTTCTCATAAAGTCACATGCGCTGGATCTATTAAACTGCATGTAGTTCACTACATGGTGTATGTATCTACATGCATCATCTGAGTCCATCCAGGCAGGTCCTCTCTGAAGAGGGGGGAGCAGTGTCTCCTCTTGACAAATCTCATGGGGGGGGGGGGGGGGGGGAGACAGTGATCCTGGCAGATACTCTGTAGTTTCCAGTAAAGTTTTTTCAACAAGTAACTCCAGTAAACAATAACCAACAAGAGACCCGACAATCACTATCCGACACTTCCATACCTGCAGCAATCGCAAGAGCCCGTTCCAAGGTGCCAGACACAGCTCAAGGCCCTCTTCAGAAAACAATGACTGTGATGATGATCTGATGTATTTCAGCCGAGGCACTCACTGTTTCTAGGTATGCCCAGTATAATACAGCTCACCGAGAAACATCCGAGGGTCTCAGAGCGGACCCCCTTCTGCAAGAAGACATAACTACAAGGCAGAACAATGCTATCGCAGAGCCTGGCTGCTGTACCCCACAAGTCATGGTGGTCCCCTTTATTAATCGATGTCCCTCTTTATGAAAGCTGGTGTTAAGCAAGAACCTCCCCATTGGTGGTCACATAACCCTAGGTACCCCCCACACACACATTACCCCAGGTACCCTATGATATGCTTTACTGTCACATTACCCCAGGTACCCCCCAACACACATACTGTTACCCAGCAATACTCTCTCTATGCCTGTACAAATCCTTTCTAATTAAACATTCCTTAAAAATGTTTAAGTAAAACCAAAAATTCTTCCTGACTTGTGTTTACATCATTTAGTATTTGTATACCTGAAAACTTGTTATGAATTGTCTGACAGGCAGGAGCAAATCCCAGAACCACTCAGAAGTGCCCCTTGGGGTACATAAGAACCTATGCCCCCCAAACATGCCTCCTTGGCTCTGGGAATATGCCCTAGGTGTACCCCTGGGGTGCTTCTGATGAGTTCAGGGGGACATGTACTCAATAAGAAGAGTCAAAGGCTTACAGGAAGTTCTAAGCAGAACATCATAAAAAACAAGTATAAATGGAGTGCTTGGAGAGAATTGTATACTCTTCTACTAAACCTATAGTTACCACCATTAATGATCATTCTAAACCTATAGTTACCCTACAGCTGCCCATACACGGGGGCATCACAAGGAGGTTACAGATGACAATACTGTGGGGAAGCTCAGCACTGCTTGACTTCTAAGTCACTTTGCAGAATGAAGCCCCATCCGGCAGATCTCCCGTGCCTCTTACCTTAATCCTGGCCAGGTTCTTCCTCCAGCACCCCCTCTTCAGCCTGGAGCCCCCCAAGTCCCAGGCAGTGGAGCCGAAGACAGAAGCTGTGCTGGAGACAGAGGAGAAGCGCTGCACCGTCCTCACTCCCAGCTCTGGGCTTCCCGACGCCTCCAGCACAAAGAGATCAGCAGCAGCAGCAGCTCCTTCCAGTGACTGTGCCCCCCCTGGTCCGACGCGTGCCCCCCCTGTCCGACGCGCGCCCCGTGCCAGCTGTGTGCCTATGGTCGGGCTACCGTCACGTCTCCAGCAGCAGCAGCAGCAGCAGGCGAGGCAGCCAGGCAGGCAGAGGAGGGACACGAGAGGGAAGAAGAAAAAAAGCTGATTTTAATCATTGTCATTTCGTCTGATGTAATATTTCCCGGGGCACTTTCAGCTAGGCATAAATTTTCAGCTCCCAAATAAGTAACACAGGGCACGTTTCTCACATCCTCCGACTCGCTGCGTTACCACCGCTGTGCCACACACTCACTGACACTCACTGGCACCGGGGAGGCAAAGGTGGAGCAGCCACTGGATTTATTATCTTGGGGGTACGGCGCGTGCACCCTGATCATCCAAAATGTCATCCAGCACCCCCCAAACAGCAGCCAGCTGAGCCAGCCAGTGTACCCCTCTCTTCTCACACCTCCTTTTCTTTTGTTACTTTACAAAAAATTCCACAGTGTACCCCCAAGAAGAAGCTAGCATTGGCTTTGAAGTTGAACCCTAATATATCAGGTCTTTAGCTAATAGCTCAGGGCTTCTCAGTTAAGGCTGGACACCCAAAATTCCCCCCCATAAAAAAACTAATCGCAGTTTAACCCTTGGTACTCTAAAGTATTATAGCTCGTGCCAGCCCTTTGCACCCCACAAATCTAAAGCAAAATCACCTTTACATACCCTTCAGTACCACTTTTGGGGGATTTGTACCCCCCCCCCCCACACACACACACACACACACGTTTCCATCTAACTTTATGACTTTTTTCCTGAATTGCTTTTTGGAGGTGACCCCCTTTAACTTCTTTTATTAACTTTTCATCACTTTTCAGTTGGCAACTTCTGATTATTTTTGTCCTCGGATATTGGGGAGTCCGATGCCCCCCCCCCCCCCCCTTTTCTCTATTCACCCCCAATTAGCTAAACAAATGTTTAACTTCACTCTGGGCAGATTAACCCTTTATCCCCCGCAACACATCTGCCATTCCTGATCCTTGATAGCCCCCGAGGAGCCCCCCAGCTCTGCTGCTACTGATTAGTCTCATTCACCTCTTTTCCAGTTTTAGCCAAAACTTCTCCCTGAATTGACGTTGTTGCTGAGCCCAGTTTTTCCGCTAATTCCCCCCTTATTTTTTTACCTTCTCATCTTCTTTCATTTGTCACTTCCTGACCCCAAAATGAGTCATTTGTGTCCTGAGCGAGCTGAGATATTCGTGAGCCCACCTGATTGTCCTCCTCGCCTCCCCCTCCCTCATTATCCCCCCTTCCTGCCCTCCCTCCCCCCATCCCCTCTGTCTGCCATCACGTTGCCCTCCGGCCATTCATACAAATGACGTCTATGGAAGAGCTTTGTGCTTCAGCAGAACGCACCCTCTGCGCTAGCCGCCGGCCAAACGCGCCATTTCAATTACCCAGCACGGCTAGCTGGAGATGTGGCTGCTCGCAGGGAGATCTCCAGTGCAGATAGATAGACAGCCCCATACCTCCCCCCACCCCCACCCTCTCTTCCCTGCACCCCCTCATTCATCCATCCCTGCATACTACTTTCATCCATCCACACATCCATCTATCCCCATCAGCCTCCCTTCATCCATTTATCCATCCCCTGCAGCCTCCCCTCATCCATCCATCCCTCCCCTGCAGCCTCCCCTCATCCATCCCTCCCCTGCAGCCTCCCCTCATCCATCCCTCCCCTGCAGCCTCCCCTCATCCATCCCTCCCCTGCAGCCTCCCCTCATCCATCCCTCCCCTGCAGCCTCCCCTCATCCATCCATCCCCTGCAGCCTCCCCTCATCCATCCATCTCCTGCAGCCTCCCCTCATCCATCCATCCATCTCCTGCAGCCTCATCCATCAATCCCCTGCACACTCCTTTCCTTCCATCCATCCATCCCCTGAAGCCTCATCCATCCATCCCCTGCAGCCTCCCCTCATCTATCCATCCCCTGCAGCCTCCCCTCATCTATCCATCCCCTGCAGCCTCCCCTCATCCATCCATCCCCTGCAGCCTCCCCTCATCCATCCATCCCCTACAGCCTCCCCTCATCCATCCATCCCCTACAGCCTCCCCTCATCCATCCCCTGCAGCCTCCCCTCATCCATCCATCCATCTCCTGCAGCCTCCCCTCATCCATCCATCCATCCATCTCCTGCAGCCTCATCCATCCATCCCCTGCACACTTCTTTCCTTCCATCCATCCATCCCCTGAAGCCTCATCCATCCATCCCCTGCAGCCTTCCTTCCTCCCACCCATCCTCCATCCATCCATCCCCTGCAGCCTCCCCCCATTCATCCATTCCCTGCAGCCTCATCCGTCCCCTGCAGCCCCTCCTCCATACATCTGCAACCCGCAGCCTCCCCTATCCATCCCCTGCAGCCTCCTATCCATCCACCCATGCCCTCAGCCTCTCCATCCATTAACCTGTCCTCTCAGCCTCCCCATCTATCTATCTATCTATCCCCTACAGCCTCCCCCATCCATCCCCTGCAGCCTCCTAGCCATCCACCCGTCCCCCCAGCCTCCCCCATCTATCCATCCCCTGCAGCTCCCCAGCCTCCCCCCATCCATTTATCCCCTGCAGCCCCCCATCCATTTATCCCCTGCAGCCCCCCATCCATCCCCTGCATCTATCACTGCATTCCCTCTCTTACCCAGGATCTTGTTCTATTAAATTAAAGGAATTCTGTAGGGAAGTCAGGGGAAAATGAGTTGAACTTACCCGGGGCTTCTAACGGTCCCCCGCACACATCCTGTGCCCACGCAGCCACTCACCAATGCTCCGGCCCCGCCTCCGGTTCACTTCTGGAATTTCAGACTTTAAAGTCTGAAAACCACTGCGCCTGCGTTGCTGTATCCTCGCTCCCGCTGATGGCACCAGGAGCGTACTGCGCAGGCCCAGTATGGTCTGTGCCTGCGCCGTGCTCTCCTGGTGACATCAGAGGAAGCGAGGACACGGCAGCGCAGGCGCAGTGGTGTTCAGACTTTAAAGTCTGAAATTCTAGAAGTGAACCGGAAGCGGGGCCGGAGCATCGGTGAGTGGCTGCGTGGGCACAGGATGTCTGCGGGGAACCATTAGAAGCCCCGGGTAACTTCAACTCATTTTCCCCTGACCCCCCTACAGTGTCCCTTTAAAACTTTTTTCTTTGGTGTCAGGTTTGACTTCTGTAGGTGGCGGGAAACTTTATACAAGCTAGGATAATCAGTGCAGAGACCAGTCTAACCCTTAAGGTGGCCAAATATCTTTTTTGGGCCCGATTGACCATCTGATTCGATAATTTTATCAAATCAGATGAAAAAAGGTACAGCAACAAGCATGCCCGGATGTTGATCCGACCGAGATGAGCAAGCTGAAAAAAACTCGGTCTGACGTGGTCAGCTGGGTGCACAGCGGTAACAGTGTGTGATATCACAGCAACTGGCAGTGGCAAGCGTGAGGGACCCCCGACCGCTGTCTCCCCTCAGTGTCCGCGCATTGTAAATCTCACTTGTCTAGCTGCCGCAACTCCCGGTCTCCCCCTAGTGCCGCCAGCCTCGTGTGTGACATCACACACACCACGTGGTATACGCTCAGTCAGTGACGGCGGCACTCAAAGGAGACAGCCTGGTGGAGACTAGGAATCACTACAGCCGGACAGGTGAGATTTGCAATGCATGGGCACCTGGGGGGGCATTAAGCTCCATTTCAAACTGTCCGCTGCACTGCGTCGCAACAGACCATATCATCGCAACGCAATTATATTTCTATAGGGCTTTCACATAGAAGGCAGTGTCTGTTCCAACGCAGTAACGCACAGCAATTCACGGCATTTTAAAGCTTGCTACGCATCAAATTTTGACTGGCCAATTTTACTACCTCCATGTAGTGTGAAAGTTTACCTAAACAATCTGGTCATAGTATTCAAAATCTATTGACCCTCATACTATATGGAGGTTTTAAAATTGGTTAGTGATTGACAAATCAAAATTGGAGGTGTGTAAGCATCTTAAAGCCTTGTACACACCTTGTATTTTGATTGGCCAATTACCAATTTTCCCACCTCCTGGTAGTATGAGCCGGTACAAAAATCATCCGATTCTGACTCAGTTTATGAAACCTCCGACTCCAGGCACCTAAAATTGTTCTGACTCCTTGACTGACTCGACAGTCCTTGCAGAACTATGGAGTGTGTACAAAAATCATCCGACTCGGACTCCTCCTCAGTTTATGAAACCTACAAATTGCTCGTAATCCACAGACCTGAGTATAATGCTGGGAATACAAGATGAGATTTTTTTGACAGATAGATGGTTTGATAATTTCCAACAGGTCTGATCTGATTTTCGATCGTTTTTCTGATTGATTTCTCATAAAGTGAATGGATCGGAAAATCGATTGGACAGTAAATCTGCTGAAGAATCTCATTGTGTATTCCCAGCACTGGGGTCAACCGATATTGAATACTATGAGCAGATTGTATAGGTAAGCTCTCATCCTACATAGAGGTGGTCATATTGGTAAATTTTTGGCCAATCATAGTTGAAGGTGTGTATCGAGCTTAAAGAGGAACTGTCGCAAAAATCTTAAAATTTAAAACATATACAAATGAGTACATTTCTCCCAGAGTAAAATGAGCCATAAATTACCATTCTCCTATGTATCTGTCACTTACAATAAGAAGTAGCAATCTGTCATTACCGACAGATTTTGGACTAGCCCATCTTCTCACAGGGAGGTTCTCATGGATTTCTTTAGTTTTAAAAGCACTTAGTGAATGGCAGTTGCTCTGTCCAACTGTCAAAATAGCGTGCGGCGAGCAAGGAGGCTGGCCAGCATCTTTGTATAAAGATTTTTCAGGAAATGTCTTTATAAAGAATAAAAGCCATGCTGAGAATCACCTATGGAGAGATGGACTAGCCCAAAACCTGTCGGTAATGTCAGATTTCTACTACCTACCGTAAGTGACAGCAACATAGGAGAAAAGTAATTTATGGCTCATTTTACTCTGAAAGAAACGTACTTATTATTTGTATGTGTTTTAAATTTTAAGATTTTCGCAACAGTTCCCCTTTAAAGAGGAACTCCAGTGAAAATAAAGTAATAAAAAAGTGCTTCATTTTTACAATAGTTATGTATAAATGATTTAGTCAGTGTTTGCCCATTGTAAAATATTTTAAATCCCTGATTTATATACTGACATTTATCACATGGTGACAATTTTACTGCTGGCAAGTGATGTAGCTGCTGCTTGCTGTTTTGGCAGTTGGAAACAGCTGTAAACAGCTATTTCCCACAATGCAACAAGGTTCACAGACAGGAAACTGCCAAGAGTACGTACTCAGAATTTCTTTGTGGGAGGGGTTTCACCACAATATCAGCCATACAGCGCCCCCTGATGGTCTGTTTGTGAAAAGGAATAGATTTCTCATGTAGAAGGGGGTATCAGCTACTGATTGGGATAAAGCTTAATTCTTGGTCAGAGTTTCTCTTTAAGTGTTAACTCACAGGGTGAGGTTACAGCTACTGCAGAACATCTTGATCAGGAGAATACCAATCAACTGTGCTGATAGGCTGTTATTTACAGGGAAATAGTGACAGATCAGATTTTTTTTGTTGTTGACAGAATTGACACTTGCTGCTGCTGCAGAACCTGCAGGAACTGGCATTGCTGCACTGCTAATGAAAGGAGAGTGGTTGCCTGTAGCAACCAAAGTCCTGCTGAATTATATGGGGGTTAAAGCTTGCAATTACTGGGCTGCGATTGGGAGACTAGTGGTCGCCAGTAGAAAACTCCAGGACATATTTTTAGAAGAAATGTTGTCACTGCTGCAGAACCTCTTGGAGCTCAGTCACTTTGCATAGTTGGTTTGTGTTTCAAAGAAAGTGTAATGCCCGTAGCATCTGTCCAGTTCTGCTGCGGTAGAAATACCTGCGATGGCTGCCGATCCGCATAGCTTTCAGTCGGTTGAACTTATACTGCCATAATCAACAGCAAATAGTGGTAACCAATAGCAACTGCGCCAATTCCATCTCAGTAATTTTTTTTTTTTTACAGAAAATGGATGCACTTACTGCAGAGAAGAGTGGCAGCGCTACATTAAAGGACTTACGAGGTGACATGTGACATGATGAGATAGACATGTGTATGTACAGTGCCGAGCACACAAATAACTAGGCTGTGTTCCTTTTTTTCTTTCTCTGCCTGAAAAAGTTAAACATCAAGTATGCAAGTGACAATTTCTGTCTGGGTCGGGACCGGGTCGGACTGGGTCAGACTATAGCATAACCCTCACTGATAAGTAATTACAGCCATAAAACACTTTCCTGTCAGTAAATGGCTTTTAAGAGCAGAAAAGAGATAAAAAGGGTCAATAATTCATACATTTGAGCTCTGGCATACTGCAATGTATGTGTCATTGAGCAGAGACAATGAAACAGTAAAAACTTAACAACTAGATTTAAATATAAAATAAAACTGTGGGATATCTAAAAAAGTCATTTTTAGGAGAAGTAGGATAGATATAATTGTTTTTCTCAGAAGTTTATTTTCACCTCGTAAGTTCTTTAATGCATAGTACTAAAAACTGTCACAGGACTTCTCCTGCATCAAAGCTTGCCATTGCAGTCTCTGTTGCCCATAGCAACCTTAGCATCCCCAGTGTACACTGATGCCTTGTTCACATTGCGTTTCGATCGCATTGGGCGTTTTTTTATGTTTTTTTTTCTCGATTCCAGGCGATTTCTGTGCATTGGGCGTTTTTGGTAAGCGTTTTTTTTTACGTTTTTGCGGTTTCTAAGTGGCCTAGGACTTATCTTTAAAGGGAAAAGGACCTAAAAGTCCCAGAAACACTTCACATTTAAATTGACAGGGAAAATAACTCCCATGAATTCTCTGGCAAAAGCACTTTTTTTAGCGCTTTGCGCTTTTCCTATACCTCCCATTATCGCAAAATCGCCCGGAAAATGGTCCGTGCAGCGCTTTTAACATCGGAAAGCGAACGGAATGCCCCAATCTGAACTAGCGCATAGGAAAGAATGGGGTAAGCGCTTTCAGGACGATGTAGAAAAATCGCCAGCATTAAAAAAAAAAGAAAAAGCGCCTCTAGTAGTGTGAATGAGCCCTGAAAGATACCCAGTATACATGGCCAGCTTGTGCTGCGTTCATTGGGTGATCAGCAACAGCCCAAGAACAGCGAGTAAACCACTATTTTTCTGCTGCTGATAAGCAAAATGAAAATGTATGCTTGAGGATCAGTTGCATTCGAGACATTTACATCTCTGTTCCTCCCTGGACATCTGGAGGGATGTGGCTTTGACACTTAATAAACAGTTTCCACTTTTCAGAGCTTGTAGCAAAAGCAGCAGCAAACGATTAAGCAGCACAAGGCTCATCCCTTGCAGAAGATCGCTGGCGCCAACTAGTGCCCAGAAGCTGCCAGTGCAAGATCATCGCTTCACCCCCTTCCAGAGAGGTCAAACGCTTTTGTTTAGAGGTAGACAGGAGAAAAGGTCCCAGTTGTAACTCCTATTTTGCCTGGTCTAGGTGCTGGGATGAGTATAATTAATTTGATATTCCGTTCGCCTTTTGTTCCGCCGTATCACAAAGCTACAAAAGAACTTCTTACAATCTTTTTATCCCTTGGCGGCACAAACAACTTTTTCCTTTTCTTCCCGGGGCGTCATTTTTTTCTCCTCTCTTTTTGTTTTCGTGCTATGAACTCTAGCCGAAAAGGGAAATTTTCTCATTATAGTTACATCCCCGCAGTTAGTTCAATTACTTGATATATGCAGAAGATGTTGTAAATTTAAAGATTTAAATAGCTTACAAAGATGCCAGGGGCTCCATCAGTTAATTTCCTTAATTTATGGATTTTTAACGCGGCTTTTGAAATGAAAAGGAGAATGAGAAGTAGGTCACCGTGATGATTAGCATCGCGCACGGTGCGAGTTATTTGCGGGCGCTCTGCGGCGGGACAGGTAGGTCAGGTGCGCCGAGCGCAAGTGACTTTGAAAAACGTTTTTTATTTTTACTTTTTAAATGATAGTTTATCGGTTTCGGGATTATGTATACAATATCAGTTGCTGGCATATTGTGCCCGAAGGGATACCTGAGTAGTTTCCAAGGTAGGCGAACACTACGCAGTGTTAATCGATTAGACATTTGATTCGATAAACCAATCAAATCAAACAAAAATCCATCAGAAACTAGGATGTCAGTAGAAACATAAGTGAGAAAGGCCACTGTTTTTATCGATCGGCGGCGGTGGAGGATCAATGGCTGACCGCTTTGTAACGCGTTGAGCAGCGCCATTTCAATCGACTTTCTTAAAAAATGATTAATAAGATTAAAACCGATTGGTGGGAGGCTGAACAATTATTGGTACTTCACTATGGATTTCTGAGCAGGGAGATGTTGATCGGTTGTCTGATCGGATATCTGTCACTTAGTGTACGGTGAGCTTTAATAGCCTACAAGGGAACACCGGAAATCATCACAGGTCCACTAGCTCACCCAGATCCTGGTTATCTTAGTATAAATATTGGCCATTATCCTGTAACCGGGACCTTAAATTGGACCTGAACTCATGCACAGGACAGAAGGAAAACATAGAGAAATGCACCCTGTATGTATTTAGAGAGTTTAGCCTGTCTACTCCCCCCTCATCTGTGACTAATCACAACTGTAATTTGATCTTGCAGCTGTGTCAGCTGGCTGCCAGGGCAGAGAGCTAATAACACCGGTTGTTAAAGAGACACAGAAGCAGGAAAACAAAATTATGATATAATGATTTGTATGTGTAGTACAGCTAAGAAATACAACATTAGGAGCAGAGACATAAGTCTAATACTGTTTCCAGTACAAGAAGAGTTAAGAAACTCCAGTTGTTATCTATGCAAAAGAGCCATTGAGCTCCACGACTTCCAAAGTCGCAGAGAGCTCTGTCTTCTGAAGCTTGTTATCTCAACTGTCAGCCTCTGTATTTTATTTTTCTCTACAGAGAAAGGTTCAAAAGTTAAGTAGGCTGCTCTGTAAAATCCTTTAGAATGCTGAGTAGTGTGTAAACTGCAAATATCAGCAAATGATGCAATGTTATTGGAAAAAAAACTATATAACTGAAAACAAAAATATGAGAAAATTTTCTTTGTGACTAATGCTCTGTTAATTAACCATACTACACAACAATTCATTATTTCATTATTTTTTTTTCTGCTTCAGTTTCTCTTTAACAATATGTCTGCTTCTATAAAAACAGGAAGTAGAAAAACTGCAGATTTATTGCAGAATATGTCTCAGCTGTGACAAAGAAGTGTTTTTCTTTAAAGGTTATTGTGCTGTTGCGTATCTTTTAGAGCAAAGAGGAAGTTCTGAGTTCAGGTCTGGTTTAAGGGCAACTTCAAATGGGTGGTTAAACCCCATAGTTACCCCATGATTGAGCTCCCCAGCAACCATCTAGCCATCACTGCGCCGCATGCAACAGCGTGCGGGCATCTATGCGGCTCAAAGCTGCTGCATCTAACATCTGGTGGACATTTGCCATCCGACTACATAGATGATGCTGGACTGGGTACAGAGCTAAGGTTTCCACGTCCAGCCACCTGTGAATGCCTGCGCATACCTAGTATGAGAAGTCACAAATCAGCTGTGCATCAGCTGTCCGTGTGAATAAGGCTGTACCACATTTTACTGATGGTTCAATAACTCTGTACAACCCTGGACACTATACACTGTTAAAGGACTCTAATATATATAGAACAGTTGAAAGAAGAGAGACAGAGTTCGTCTTTTCACTCCCGAAGTACTAGGCCAGTGTTTACTGGAAAGAAGTTTTTATTTGAGCACTAAAAATAGTCCATACGTTTCGTGAGAACCTGCTCACTTCTTCAGGTCAATCAGACAACAGTGCCTTTGCAGTCTGGCTAATGAGCGTGGATTGACTAACCAGTTCCTGTGTTGTGGACCTTAAGAAACTGGGCATGCGGTATTCTCCCTGCAGGTCTTGTTCACATTATAAAACGCCAGCAATATCGCACGCGCTGATCAATTTATTGAGCTTTTTTAAAAAAAATGCTTTTCCCTGTGCATTGCGTTTAGAAAAGCACTTTTCTAAGCGATTTTGATGAGCGATTAAGATTTTCACTTCCTGACGTCAGTCAGGAAGTGAACTCTTGTAGCCAGGAGACGAATGAATACAATGTATTTATTCCTAAAAGCGCTTGAGAAATCACTATACGGGCCTTTTTCCTCTGCACAGCTGAATCGCTAATTGCTAGTGATTTTTAAATCGCTAGGGTTGTTACTTTATCATAGAAATCATGAGAAGTATTTTCCACTATAGTGATTCGATTTGGAAATCGCTTTCTGGAGCGATTTTTAGCGTGATAATGCAATGCCAATGAAAAATTGCAATCGCATAACAGAATTAATGAAAAATCGCAATGGCTGGCGTTTGTGCTTTGTGATTGCGATTGTTAGTGGAAAAGGGCCCTACAAAGCGATTTTTCAAGCGCTTTGCGATTTCCCTATACCTTCCATTGAGCCAAAGCACTCGGAAAATAGTACATGTAGCGTGTTTGCGATTTCAAAGAAATCGAAACGCTCACATGTAAACACTCTCATAGGAAAACATTGCACAAGCACTTTTAGGGCAATTTCTAAAATCGCCAGCGCTTAAAAAAATCAGCAAACGCTCCTAGCATGAACAAGCCCTAAGGCTGGATCCACACTATAAGCGCTTTTGTGAGCGCTTGTGCTTGTTAAGCGCTTGCTGAGAGCTTTTTTCACTTTCAGTAAAAATGACGTAAAATCTTTACTTCATGTATTTTGTGTATTTGATGTGATTTTTACTGATTTGAATGAAAGTGAATGGGAAAAAGCACTCAGGAAGTGCTCAACAATCACAAGCGCTCACAAAAGCACTTATAGTGTGGATCCAACCTAACAGTGGGTGCAAGTGGTAGGAATGGTGGTCAGTGGTGGTGCCCTAGGTAGGAGAGTGTGCTTGCCTGAAGAGGTGAGTTTTTAGAGTCAGATCTGGAACGTGAATAAACCACTTGTGCAGGAGCGTAACTAGACATCACTGGGCCCCCCTGCAAAACTTTGGATGGGCCCCCCCGCAAAACTTTGGATGGGGCCCCCCACCCCCTCGCTTTCTGCACAGGAAAACTGAGGACCAATGTGTTTTCCCCAAACACTTAGGGCCCTTTTCCACTTGCAATCACTAGCGTTCGCGCTGAACGCCAGTGATTGCGATTCAGCAAATGCCCAAAATTTCGCGGTGATTTTCCGACGTTTGCGATCGCAATTTTGCTATGCTATGCACTGCATAGCAAAATCGCAGCAATAATCGCTCTACCGCGCGATCGCGATCGGGTAAAAAAACGAATCGCGGTAGTGGAAATGACCTACCGCGATTGCTATGTTAAAAGCAAACCGTAGCGATTTGAAAAATCACTAGCAGTTTGCGGTTTTGCGATTCAGCCATTGCAAACGCCGTAGTGGAAAAGGGCCCTTAGGCTGGTTTCACACCAAGACGTTGCGTTTCAGGGGACGTTATAGTCGCATAACGTGCCCCTAATGCAACGCCTGGTGTTCTCTGATGTGGACGTCAGAGTGAGCCGCGTTGTGCAGCTCACTCTGGCGTCCGTGATGCGTACTCTTGGACGCATGCGGCATCACGTGGTCCCGCCCGGCCAATCGCCGCACAGAGCGGCCGCTCCAGGAAGTAAACACTGCACGTCACTGAGTGCAGTAAATATTAATTAGCCATGTGCCTGGCCGCTCTCCGCTCCTCCCCAACATTACTGAGCATGTGCAAGCAGTCTAACGCGGCTCTGCTGCTTATAAAGTACTGCATGCAGTACGTTGTCTTATGGTGCAGCGTTACTAAGTAACGCAACGTGGGCACTGTGAACAGCCCATTGATTTTTCATTGCTGTGCGGTGGGGTGCGTTACAGGCTGCTCTAATGTGCGCCTGTAATGTCCCACTGTGAAACCAGCCTTAGACTTAAAGGAAACATCAGGCAATCTATGCTACCCCTAGATCTACTTCTCCCAGGGCCTCCTCCAGCCCCTTGCAGCCGACAAGTCCCTCGTTGCAGCTCTGCTCCCAGTACATACACACACACACAGCTGTATTATTTTACTACATGAGAGCACATGCTATATGGAGGAACAACAATGACATGCTGAACATAAGATATAGTATTCACTAACTTTGGCAAAACATTCAGAATGTCACTGATTGATACTGTTATTACAAGATCTTGGACTTCATTGAGAAAACAACTCCACTCCATTGTGTTGTAAAAGTAATCAGAGGCCATAAGGTCATTAGACTGTGTGTGATAAGAATCTAGGAATCCTTTCAGAGTGATTGCTGAAAAGGGAAAGTCTACAACTTTTTTTCAAAATGTGACTCTTTTGTTTGTAAGGTTGTACATGAAGTCATCAGAACTTTGCAGCAGTGAGAGACAGATGTTTTTTTACGAACCCTAGGGAGCAGGGACAGTGTACAAATTCCAAAGTGTGTAGGATCCCTTATCTGTGTAGTGGACACATGCAGTCAATATAACAATGGTGCGAGAGCAGAATACGTTTTTTCTCTCCATGCCCTTAGCTGTCAGTCTCTCAAACTTTTCCCCCCACGGGCCCCCTGTGGCTTCTGGGCCCCCCTGCGGAGGCATCCCTTGCAGGGTCTATTATTACGCCCCTGCACTTGTGAATTGCTTCACTGCTGGTCATGCCATTTCTTTTAAGATTACCTGTCTAAAACTGTCAGACCAGACCAGACTGTGCAGAGATCTTCTTACTGTGAGGTGTGCCATCCAAGAATGTACAATGACGCTGGCAGGTGTCCCCTTCTTCATGCAAGTGGGTATTTGCCTATTTGCCACAGGAGAGACCACACTCCCAGGATCTAATACCTGGCAGTATTAAATGAAGACTCAAACTGCCTTGGATGGAATAAAACTGTCTAAAGCAGCCTTTTTATTGCAGAAATAAATGACAGTAACAACAAAGTACTGTATTTTTCGGACTATAAGATGCTCCTGACTATAAGACGCAACTATGTTTAGAGGATAAAAACCAGGGGAAAAATGTATATATACTAAACCTGGTGCATCCATAGTAAAGGGGCATCTTGTGGATTATCTCATGCCACCTTGTACCTCTTGTGTCCCCCTGTGTCCTCCTCTGCATGAGTACAGTACAGGGAGTCCCCTGCATTGCGGTGGGTTTGTATTGGCAGGCGTTCACAAGTCAGGAACTCCCTGCATTTAAACTATAAGACGCAGTGACTTCCCCCTCCCCCCCGCCCCCCACTTTGGTGAGTGAGTCTTATAGTCCAAAAAATACAGTAAATAAACAATAGGTTTGCAAAAAATTTTTTAGATTTGTTTAACATCTAGCTGGACGCTGCTATGCTTATCTACGCCCCTGTGGTCTTCACTTTAGCACCAAGGGCATATAGTTTTTGGCCACAAGACGCACCACACTTTGTTCCCAGCACACGGGAAGTAGTAATTGTATCTGTTTACTTTCACTAATTAATACCGGCGTCTCAGTGACATCTGCAGTCATTCATCACAGGCACTGTGATTGGGTTTGGGAACAAGCTGTTCCCATTCACCAGTCAAGGAACAGTGGGTTTGCGACAGAAACCAACGGCATTGGCGCGGCGATCTGAAATGGCGAGGTATTTAAACAAATCTGCATATCTATATATGCGGATTTGTTTAACCCCCTTGGCGGTATGAAAAATACCGCCAGGGGGCAGCGCAGCAGTTTTTTTTTTTTAAATTTTTTTAAATCATGTAGCGAGCCCAGGGCTCGCTACATGATAGCTGCTGCTCAGCGGCATCTCCCCGCCCGCTTCGATCGCCTTCGGCGATCTCCGATCAGGAAATCCTGTTCAAAGAACGGGATTTCCTGGAGGGCTTCCCCCGTCGCCATGGCGACGGGGCAGGATGACGTCCCCGACGTCAGGACGTCATTGGGACTCCAGATCCAACCCTCGGCGCTGCCTGGCACTGATTGGCCAGGCAGCGCACGGGGTCTGGGGGGGGGGGGGGGGCGCGCCGCACCGGATAGTGGCGATCGGGCGCGCGGCGGTGTTCGGGGTGCTGGCGCAGCTAGCAAAGTGCTAGCTGCGTCCAGCAAAAAAAAAATTATTTAAATCGGCCCAGCAGGGCCTGAGCGGCACCCTCTGGCAGCTTACCCCGTGTCACACACGGGGTTACCGCTAAGGAGGTTAAATACCTCGCCATTCCAGATCGCCGCGCCAATGCCGTTGGTTTCTGTCGCAAACCCGCCGTTCCTTGACTGGTGAATGGGAACAGCTTGTTCCCAAACCCAATCACAGTGCCTGTGATGAATGACAGCTGACGTCACTGAGACGCCGGCATTAATTAGTGAAAGTAAACCGATACAATTACTACTTCCCGTGTGCTGGGAACAAAGTGTGGTGCGTCTTGTGGCCAAAAACTAAAAATGCACCCACGTACATTATTATGCAGTATTTAGAAATGCATACATTTTTATTAATGTTTAACTCCTTACAACCCTACCGTACAGTTACCAAAATAAAACATTTGTGAAAAAAATACATAAATAGCTTATGGACCTTAGTTACCTTATGGACTGTTATTTTTTTTTTAGACGCAAGAAGCATTTGATGGTGTCCAAATAAAAGTGGCATGACTAGATCCAGAGACTTTTCAGAGAGGTCGGTAATTGACAATACCAGAGCGGTATGAAATACGGTAACCTGCTGCAGCCATTAAACTGCAACCATGTCCACAGTTTAGCCCCACCCAACTCTGCCCCACCCATGCCAGCCTTGGGGATGTTTAGGTTGCGACTGCATCGGGGCCCTTGGGCCAGAGGGGCTCTACCGCAATGACAATATTAGCTCTTTATTGGTCCTGTGCTGATAATGATCGCTTCTATAGATGCTTTGAATATTGGTAATCATTAACAAACTGTTCCCCATTCCCTTCCTGCACCTCTAATACTATTGCTGTCCTAAGCTGGTTATTATGCATCATATCATTTGTTATGTATAAAGTGCTTGGGGTGGGGGGGTTATTGTGAAACTTGCACTGGGGCCCATAGCTCCTTAGCTACGCCACAGCTATGTAATACATAATAATAATAATATGGTAGGACATTAGACTATAACTGTGGTAGGGATTAGAATTAGAGTGTGAGCTCCTCTGTGGACAATCGGTGACATGACTATGTACTCTGTAAAGTGCTACAGAATGTGCCAGTGCTTTATAAATACATAACACTAATATGGTGCTTTATAAATACATAATAATAATATGGTAGAGCATTAGACTAGGACTATGGTAGGGATTACATTGTGATCTCCTCTGAGGACAGTATGTGACATGACTATGTACTCTGTAAAAAGCTGCAGAATATGTCAGTGCTTTATAAATACATACAAATAATATGGTGCTTTATAAATACATACAAATAATATGGTGCTTTATAAATACATACAAATAATATGGTAAACAGACTATGGTAGGTATTAGACTGTGAGCTCCACTGAGGACAGACAGTGATATGACTATCTACTCTGTAAAGTGCTGCAGAAGCGGTCAGTGCTATATAAATATGTAATAATAATATGATAGGACATTAGACTCTGACTGTGGTTGGAATAATGTGAGTACCTCTGAGGACAGTCAGTGACAGAACTATGTACTCTGTGGCAACGCACTTCCTAACGTGTCGCCTCACTGCTGGTGAAGCAAAAGACGCAATCATTGCTTGGGTATTTGCAAAGACTTAATCTGTCCATTGTGAACTTGTGAAAATGAACAAATCAACTTCTCCTCCTTAGTCTCTCTAGGGATGATCCAGCTCATCATGTGACTCACTACAAAGTTCCAGGAGTCTGTTTCTTGCTCACCGCAGGGTGTGATGTCAAATTTGCCAACATTTCATATAGCACAGCACAGCCGTGACATCAGTAGATATACCGGCCTGATATAGGCAGATATACCGGCCTGACATAGGCAGATATACCGGCCTGACATAGGCAGATATACTGGCCTGACATCGGCAGATATACCGGCCTGACATCGGCAGAGATACCGGCCTGACATCAGCAGATATACCTATGTAACAACAGCAGATATACCGGCCTGATATCAGCAGATATACCGGTGTGACATCAGCAGAGATACCGGTGTGACACCAGCAGAGATACCGGCCTGACACCAGCAGAGATACCGGCCTGACATAAGCAGATATACCGGCCTGACATAAGCAGATATACCGACCTGACATAAGCAGATATACCGGCCTGACATCAGCGGAGATACCTGCCTGACATCAGCAGATATGATGGCCTGACATCAGCAGATATGATGGCCTGACATCAGCAGATTTACCAGTGTGACACCAGGAGATATACCGGCCTGACATCGGCAGATATACCGGCGTGATATCGGCAGATATACTGGCCTGACATCAGCGGAGATACCAGCCTAACATCAGCAATTCAGCAGATATACTGGCCTGACATCGGCAGAGATACCGGCCTGACATCGGCAGAGATACCGGCCTGACATCGGCAGAGATACCGGCCTGACATCGGCAGAGATACCGGCCTGACATCGGCAGAGATACCGGCCTGACATCGGCAGAGATACCGGCCTGACATCGGCAGAGATACCGGCCTGACATCGGCAGATATACCGGCCTGACATCGGCAGATATACCGGCATTATATCGGCAGATATACTGGCCTGACATCAGCAGATATAACAGCCTGACATCAGCAGACATACCGGTGTGGACATACACTACTCCCAAACGCAAGACTGGAGCAGCACTCAAATGGTCAGGGTGTTGGAGCGTGCAAGGATTTACCCGTGTATCAACAGGTCTCCAAACAGAATCCACTTCAATCCAGCACAGCTCTTTTACAATCAAACCCACTTTATTGTATGAAAGACATGTACAAGGTTAGATAATGCTGCAAAAGTGGCTACAGACCTCTGTTTCAAGCCACTAGGGCTCTTTGTTCACGCCACGCAGCAGTGCTGCCCTTGTGGCTCCAAACAGCGGGCTGTAGCAACGTTTGCAGGATTTTTATCTAACCTTGGACATCCACTACGCAACGTAACTAGTTTTTTTAGAAAAAAGAAACCATCTGAACGCGTGGTAACAGTTGTCGTATTGTGTGCATTGCTTATGTAGGTGGTTGAGTTCATTTAAATTCTCTTCTTAAACTGTAGAACTTGTGACCCAGTCTCTGTGCGGAGTAGGTGTGAAACTGGGATACATCAGTGCATCTGTTTATCTCCTACGTGTCACTCTATAAGTGGAGTGCAGATCGAAACTTAAGTATCTTTAGAGCCAAAAGATCCAGACAGAAAATGACTAAGATGAACTGGGACCCAAGGCAAGATACTAGCCTTCGCTTCCCCCATAGTATTTTTGGTAAGTAGAGGTGGAAGAATGGTCAGAGAAGGTAGCAGCTGGGCCCCTCATCGTTCAATAGGCCCCAGGCAGTTGCCTAGGTTTCCTTGTGAATGATCCTGCTCTGGTTGCAGACATAAGTGAAACTTCACAGCAACTGCTCTGTCCCCCATCCTGTATAGCGAGCTGTAAATCTCTTTCACATAGAAATGCACCGCAAACTGTATTCCACCCAGTGCTAAAAGCGATTCCCCCTCTCCACAGCTGAACACTGCTTCCTCTCTGTGTCAGTTGCTATTAGAAATTGTAAATGAGATGTCAATAATTCCATCTGCATGCAAATATAATATGTTATATGCAGTTTGTAAATTATCAAGTCAAATGCACCTATTTGCATTCAGTTTAAATTACCCCCTCCCCCCCCCCCCCACCAGCTAATTGTATGCAGCGCAACACAGTCCTGCTCGTTGGGGGAGGCGATGTCCCTCTCACCAATAGTATAACGTTTATAAATGAGCTCTTCTATGGCGATCTTATAACTTGGTTCACACCTCCACCACACCAAATATTGGAAAGGGACTCACCCTTTGCTAAGACCACCAATTAGGTCTTAGTTGCGCCTCTGGGTTATTCCTAGGTCACCCCCAACCTTAGCCTTTGGTGTCCCCCACCGTTGTCTATGCCGCTAGTTAAGGATGACCTCATCTGCTTGAATAGTACTTCCAAATAAAAAACCTCTCATAGCATAATACCGTGTGATCAGTTAAAACTTTAAAATTGATTGCACTTACATTCTCCTTCCATAAAATTCCAGCAGGACCCTATGCAACGGCGTGGAGTGTGGAAACAAGTGGGCTAACGTGGAAGCGGTACGGGCGGCTGTGCGTGCGGCAGCCGTTCACTGCAGCTACGCTGATCGAGAAAACCCTGCGGAGGCCACCGATACGGGCGGAGAGCTAGTTATAAAACTCATGCTGGAATTTTATGGAAGGAGATTGTAAGTGCAATCAATTGTAAAGTTTTAACTGATCACACGGTATTATGCTATGAGAGGTTTTTTATTTGGAGGTACTATTCAAGCAGCTGAGGTCATCAACTAGCAGCATAGACAACGGTGGGGACACCAAAGGCTAAGGTTGGGGGTGACCCAGGAATAACCCCAAGGCGCAACTAAGACCTAATTGGTGGTCTTAGCAAAGGGTGAGTCCCTTTCCAATATTTGGTGTGGTGGAGGTGTGAACCAAGTTATAAGATCGCCATAGAAGAGCTCATTTATAATCTTTATACTATTGGTGAGAGGGACATCGCCTCCCCCAACGAGCAGGACTGTGTTGCGCTGCATACAATTAGACTATTTCTGCAATACCAATATATGAGCACACTGCCTGATATATATATATATATATATATATATACAAATTTTATTACATTTGTGCATCTCAATTGATCACTACATGTTACAAATTAGGATGATCAATGAGGTGCAAATTGTTCCGAAATTATGCACCTTTTTATGCAAATGTATGCAGTTTGAAAATGAACCATTTTCAACCTGCATACATTTGCATAAAGATTTGCATGCATTTTGCATCAACTCGGAACAATTTGCATATCTGTGATCATCCCTAGTTACAACCCGTCCAGTACTAAGGTGTCTGTATAATTGTATATACCTAACCTTGTATGATCGAAAATGCTAAAATTCAGCGTACTTGCATCATATTATAACGAAGGGTGTCAGCACACAGAGTGTATCTGATTATTGATGATCTGCAGTATCACCAATAATACAGATGTTATACCTGATTATCTGGTGATCTGCAGAATCAACAATAATACAAGTATAGCTTGACACAGGACACCTAATGTAGTGTGAGTGTTTGGTGCAACAGTAAGAAAGGTTATCTCCCGAGGAGCGGGAGATACAGACACTACTGCAGCCAAGGATTCCCCGAAGAGCAGGGAATTGGACTGCACTGCAGCCAGTGGACACCTGAGGTGCAGGTTGCCTCTGACTGTATAGACGCTAACCTCCTTAAGAGGAGGAGATGGAGATTGTACTGCAGCCAGGGATTCCCTGATGGATCGGGAATCAGACTGTACTGCAGCCAAGGATTCCCTGATGGGCTGGGAATCAGACTGTACTGCAGCCAGTGGACTTCTATGGGGTAAAGTCCCCTGACTGGACTGTAAGGAGGTCTTCCTGCAGAGCAGGCAGCCTTTACAGCTAATGGACACCTGGAGAGTTGGTGTCACAAGGAGTACAGTGAGGCTGCTCACCCAAAGGACGAGTGACAGCCAGAAGGATTATACAGGCCAGGTCGGCAACACACGAGCAGATAAAGTACAGAGACAGAAGACTGATACGGTATCCGGGTACAGGCAAGGTTGGCAACGGGTAAACAGATAGGCAAGGTATCGAATCAGTAAGCAGGAGAGTGGTGAACAAAGCCAGAGATCATAACATGTAACAGTATAGCACAATCCTAGTCTGAGGTGTGAGGTTCTTGGTCTCAACACCTGGGAACTAGTCTAGAGAATAACAGTCATAACACAGCAATCTCCTAGTCTTAGGTGTGAGGTCCTTGGTCTCAACACCCGGAAACTAGTCTAGAGTATAACAGTAGTAACACAGCAATCTCCTAGTCTGAGGTGTGAGGTCCTTGGTCTCAACACCTGGGAACTAGTCTAGAGTATAACAGTACAATAACACAATAGCGACTAAAACGGAATCTGCCTAAGTGTGAATTCCCAGCTCCAACTGGTTCTAACACACTGTAAGATCTGACTGAGGTCTGAGTGCTCACACGTGAGTATTCGCAACGACAGACAACTTGCAACTAACAGGCAAGTCCTATATATACCTGCAGCACTCTGCAGTGCGGCCCCAGCCACTCAGCCAATCCGGAGCCTAGCTGGGATCAGCTGATCGGCCTGATCAGCTGATTCCCCTTCTGCTGGCATAAAGGTCCTGTCGCCTGGCGCGCGCCCGCGTAACTCTCCATCTGTGTGCACTAGAAGGACCAGGCGAACCAGTGACATGTTGCCGCGCGGCAGAGGCCGCCGGCTGGAACGCGGAGATAGCTGCCCTGCCGCTTGACCACGCGGCGGTATCTCCGCTATTCATTACACATATATTCTGCACATTTTATTTTAAATATGCAGGTGTGTACAGAACTATTACAATGCACCAACACTATGCAAGCTGCAGTCTTTGCTGTGGACTGCTGGAATAGTGGGCCAGATTGATCAAATCATTACAGATGCTTAAACAGTTCTAACCAGCAGGGGGAACTGTTCTGCATGATAAGAAGAAGATTCTTAAATCCTACTTAAAGAGACTCCGTAACAAAAATTGCATCCTGTTTTTTATCATCCTACAAGTTCCAAAAGCTATTCTAATGTGTTCGGGCTCACTGCAGCACTTTGTACTATCACCATCTCTGTAATAAATCAACTTCTCTCTCTCTTGTCAGACTTGTCAGCCTGTGGCTGGAAGGCTGCCAAGTTCTTCAGTGTTGTGGTTCTGTGATGCATCTCCCCCCTCCAGGCCTCTCTCTGCACACTGCCTGTGTGTTATTTAGATTAGTGCAGCTTCTCTCTGCTCTATTATCTTTTACAAGCTGGATAAATCCTCCTCTGAGCTGGCTGGGCTTTCACAAACTGATGAATTACATACGGGCAGAGCTGTCTGCACTCTGCAGTAAGAAACAGCCTGTCACTTCAGTGGAAGATAGCTGCAGGGCGAAAGAAACACACAAATGATCTCTTGAGATTCAAAAGGAAGCCTGTATACAGCCTGCTTGTGTATGGATGTATTTTCTATGTGTGGACATACTGTACGTCAACCTACTTCCTGTTTTGGTGGCCATTTTGTTTGTTTATAAACAAACTTTTTAAAACTGTTTTTAACCACTTTTAATGCGACGAGGAGCGGCGAAATTGTGACAGAGGGTAATAGGAGATGTCCCCTAACGCACTGGTATGTTTACTTTTGTGCGATTTTAACAATATAGATTCTCTTTAATATAGTAGCAGTTTAGCATTAATTTCTAGAACTGCACTGCAGTTAAGAAAAGTACAAATCCATTCCTGCTGCAGATTAACCACTTGACCACTGAGAGTTTATACCCCTTTAGGACCAGAGCAATTTCAGCGCTCCTCCCATTCTTTCGCCCATAACTTAATCACGACTTGATCTATATCTTGTTTTTTTTGCCACCAACTAGGCTTTCTTTGGGAGGTGCATTATGCTAAGAATTATTATATTCTAAACACATTTTTAATTGGAATAATAAGAAAAAATGGAAAAGATTCATTATTTCTCAGTTTTTGGCCATTATAGTGTTAAAATAAAACGGTCTATTGTGGATAAAACCCACACTTTTATTTGCCCATTTGTCTGGGTTTTTGCAACATTTAAAATATTTCCCTAGTACAATGTATGGTGCCAATATTTAATTTGGATATAAAGGTGCATTTTTCAGTTTTTCGTCCCTCACTAATTATAAGCAAATTAAAAAAATCACAGTTTTATACCCTCTTCACATATCTATTAAAAAAGTTCAGGCAAATGTTTATGTATTTTGTTTAATGATATATATATATATATATATATATATATATATAGATAGATAGATAGATAGATAGATAGATATACTGTATATCTCTATCTATCTATCTATCTATCTATCTATCTATCTATCTATCTAGCTAGCTAGCTATATATATATATATATCTATATATATATATATGTGTATGTATGTGTGTGTTTGGGTACTATGGGGGAGAGTGTGAGGGAAATTGTTAATTTTAGATGTAAATGTAGGTATTTTTATTCACGTACGTAAGGACGTGAATCGGAAGTTATGTGTGCACAATAACAACAGGAAGAGAAGCCTGCATTCATTGATTCGGGGACTTAAATTAATGAATGGAAACTGCATTCATTGATGTCCCCGCTTACCAGCGGTAACATTGCCTAATTATCGCGTCCCTAGGACTCCAAGTGAAGTTTTCTAGGACATGATTATACTGCACCTTTTGCAGTAAGTGGTTAAGAAGTGTTTAATAGCACTTCTACAGATTGTGCAGTACCAGCTAGACATGATTTGTGAAGTGCACCTCACCCTGCTGAATCCGTTGAAGCTACCAATATTTTGTCTCAGACACTCTTGATAAATGTCCCCCAGTGACTTTTCAGCTATCACAGTTCTGCTACAGAATTGAACTGACTCATCTAATTAGCACATCTGTTTGGAAGTGCTACAAATTGCTGCCACAATCCATCCAGGTATGCTGGAAAGATCTCACTCGAAAGGTCTGTCAGGTATGGGGCTTTAGCGGCACCGGCTGGTCTCCCATATCAGGCGCCGCCATAAACTTTAATTGAAAATATCGGCAAGCCAGTACCAAAAGGGAAATTCAGGTGCCAGCCTACACCTGAAAATTATAGTTTTTTTTGCAGGGGGTTTTTAGCGGGTGATTTTATGCAGGTGGGACGATTAGGGTTAGGTATCAGGAAAGGTGTTTGTGCAAGAGGGCGGTTAGGGTTAGGCGACAGGAAGAGGATTTGTGCAAGGGGAGGGGGATGGTTACGGTTAGATGTCAGGAAGGGGTTGTACAGGGGGGTTGGTCCGGTATCAGGAAAGGTGTTTGTGCAAGGGGGCAGTTAGGGTTAGGCACCACCAGGGGTGGTCTTAGGGGTAGGCACCCCTCGGGGGAGTGGGGTTTGGTAGGGTTAGGCATCGGTAGTGGAGGGTCCTGTGTGAAAGTAGGGTTAGGTTTAGCTATATGAAATATTGGTAGCAATTACCGATATTTTACTAATAAAAATGAACACTTTACATAGTAGAGTATCAGTAAATTTACCTATATTCTACTATTGGCACTGTTCTTGCGCCCGATTTTCCTTGGTGCCTGAAAGTAATGTACGCCTCCCCCATGTATTATGTACCCCCAGGCTGTGCAGAGAGCTGCAAGCTCACCTGTCCTCTGGCGCTACTCCTCCTGTATCCCGTGTCTTCTCTTCATCGCCGCCATGTGCCTGTACCACATGACCCTGCCAGCCGCATGTATTGATGTCCGTAATGTATGGCCACCTTAAAGAACAAGTGACACCCATGCCAACCTAGAAATAAATAACACATATAGAAGTAGATAAATACTAGTTCTGCTTACATAACAGATGTATTGCACTGTCCACGTTAGGATTCCTGTGAATTTTTTAAAGTAAAAGCAGAGAATACGATTCTAGACAACTTCCATTTTGGTTACCCTTGAATGAAGCCAACCCTGACATTTCCTCCCTCGCTCTTTTTTCTCCTCTTGCTAATTGTGTATTCATTAGCCACCCTCCTCCCAGAGTCTTCAGACACTCCCACTGAGGTCTATACTAGGAAGTGCACTGTCTTATGTCATTAGAAGGAGAGGGAAATAAAGGGAAGAGGCGGAATATATTATAGATAAAAAGATCCCCCAGCATGCAACTGTTTTGCCAGCTGATAGCAATGGCAAGTAAAAGGTCAGTGCTCCTAAGGTATTTGATAACTCCAAACCATAACAGCAGAAACAAGTTTTGAATGCTGGATTAGCATCTTTATCACTTATTACACTCAGACCAGTTGCTGTTGAAATTTGATTTTTATGGTGACAATCTCGCTTTAAAGGAATACTGTAGGGGGTCTGGGGAAAATGAGTTGAACTTACCCAGGGCTTCTAATAGCCCCCCGCAGACATCCGGTGCCCGCGCAGCCACTCCCCAATGCTCCGGCCCCGCCTCTGGTTCACTTCTGTGTATAGTGCACCAAGCACTATACACTATTGCATTATCCTGTTAGCTATACGTGCATTATTGGTGATTCTGCAGATCACCACATAATCAGGTATAGCGTCTGAATTATTGGTGATTCTGCAGATCACACATAATCAGACATCTGTGTTGCTACACCGATCGTTACAGTGAGACACTGCAATGCCAAAGACTCTGCAGGGGCCCCAGGGAGTACAGTTAAAGAGAACCCGAGGTGGGATTTACTTATGCTAGTGGGGCACAGAGGCTGGTTGTGCATACTAACACCAACCTCTGTTGCCCCATGGTGTGCCTCCAAGACCCTCCTGCGCGCCGCTATACCCCCCGCACTGCTGGCGACACGCAGCGTGTCGCCAGCACAATGTTTACCTCTCGCCTGTCTGTTAGCGCCGCTCCCCCGCCTCCTCCGCATCGGCACTACCCACCCGCGTCCCTTCCCTCCCGCTGATTGGAGGGAAGTGACGCGGGCGAGTAGCGTTAGTAGCGCTGGTGTTAGTGTGCACAACCAGCCTCTGTGCCCCACTAGCATAAGTAAATCCCACCTCGGGTTCTCTTTAAGTTGGGGGGTGTTTGGGAAGGAGGTCAGCAGCCAGCTCAAGGACCCAGGGGGGAAATTTGGCTACAACAAAGGGCCCATAATGCCGCTTTTTGGGCGAGGGGTGTCTGTTGGGGGCCCCTGGGCTAATTTTGCCCTAAGGCCTAATTGTTACTAGAACCGGCCACACACACATGCACTCAAACACACACACAGCGCTCCCCCAATACACACACACACACACACACACACACACACTCTCCACACACACGCACACACTGTACACACACAGGCACACACCCTGATGCACTCAAACACACAGCCCCCCCCCCCCCCCCCATACACACACACACAGACATACACACCCAGATGCACTCAGACACACACACTCAGCCCCACACACACACACACACACAGACACACACACAGACACCCCCCCACACACACACAGCCCCCCCCCCCCACACACACACATACACACAGCCACAGATACACACACAGACACACAATCAATAGCATATCTGAATAATTATTATTTGACGTGTAAGTATCAGCCTTATGACCTTTTAATAAAAATCAATTTCACCATGCCACAAAAGTTGTCTTTTTTTTTTTTTTTTAATAAATCCTAAAAATAAGAATCCAACTGAGTTTTTGACATTTTTTTTTTCTTTTTTGCATACATGTAATACATATGCATGGGTATTACCGGAGGTATCGCCAGCGTCGCTCTTCAGAAAAATGTGTTTTAAATGTAAATATAAATGAATATAATAAGAAAAATGTGTCGAAGTGGCCTATGAAAAGCAGTGAAAGTTTTTTTTTCTCCCCAGTATTGATGTTCATTATTTAACATTTTATTCCAGCAGATGAAAGTTCCCCTGATTTGCAAGGTACGTGTCAAGGACGGCTATATAAAAGGATTTTTTATTTATTCACAACTGCAAGACTAATTGCTCCACTTCGCCCGAAGGCCTAGAGATTGGTTTTAATATGGCACTTCAAAAGTATGCAGACAAGTACAGAGATAGGGAGTGTTATTGTTTAAGAGGGGAGGAAAAAAAATTCTCGATATGATATTTGTGACCCTGAAATGAAAAATCTATTTTATTGAGTGATGTGGGAAAGAGCTATTGGTGCTATTTTTATTAGTATTATTATTAGTATTCAGATATACCTTGAAGGTGAAACACTTTCTGGACTAATGAAAGGCAATCATTAAAATTTCGGTAATTCTGTGTTCTTTAATTGATATCTGTACAAAGCCGGCTGTCCTTTTCTGTTTTATTCCTGGGGATGTGGGGTAAAAAGTCTCTGTTCAGTGAAACAGGAAAAAAATATATATTTTAATGCCAGTCCTTGATAAAAAGGTCATTTCTATCAGGGATGCTTGATAAAGTAGAGTGAACATGTGCTAATGGCATCAAACTGCTGCCCTCGGACGTTGGCGTGCGCACGCTCTGGGGTTAATTGTACCCAATCCGGGACTGGATCACAGCTATAAGTGGCAACAGCTTCAGCCCTTACTGGGGTAATACCACGACCTAGCCAACTTGTTGAAAGAGTAACAAATGATCAGTTTTACGCGAAATGAGAAGGTTTTTTTAACCGATTGGCCCCCTAAGGACCGGAGCCTCTTTGTCACTTTTCACTTGTGATCACTGTGATTGGCTTACAGTGATCACAAGGTCAAGAGCCAATGAAATTGTCTCCTGACCATGGTGTGGAGTTTGGTGCCAGCAGGGATGCACGATGGCATGTGATTGAGGCGTTGTGGTAAAATCTAGGTCACACCAGGCTTAAGCAGCCATAAGTGCGGTGTAGATTGGACATGACATGCATGGGGAGGCTATAGAGATGCCGCACAGTGATGGGCTACAATGCTGAAGAGGACAGGTAAAATTGTGCTCTGCTGCAGCTGTTCTGCATATTAGTGTCGCTGGCACCACCATCTTCATTCATAAAGTTGTGCTCTACTGCAGCTGCTGTGCATTAGTGTCACCATCGCTGCCCTTCATTCGTAAAATTGTGCTCTGCTGCAGCTGCTCTGCATATTAGTGCCACCGTCCCCGTCCTTCATAAAATTGTGCTCTGCTGCAGCTGCTCTGCATATTAGTGTCACCGTCCCCGTCATTCATAAAATTGTGCTCTGCTGCAGCTGCTCTGTATATTAGTGTCACCGTCCCCGTCATTCATAAAATTGTGCTCTGCTGCAGCTGCTCTGCATATTAGTGTCACCGTCCCCGTCATTCATAAAATTGTGCTCTGCTGCAGCTACACTGCATATTAGTGTCACCGTCCCCTTCATTCGTAAAATTGTGCTCTGCTGCAGCTGCTCTGCATATTAGTGCCACCGTCCCCGTCCTTCATAAAATTGTGCTCTGCTGCAGCTGCTCTGCATATTAGTGTCACCGTCCCCGTCATTCATAAAATTGTGCTCTGCTGCAGCTGCTCTGCATATTAGTGTCACCGTCCCCGTCATTCATAAAATTGTGCTCTGCTGCAGCTGCTCTGCATATTAGTGTCACCGTCCCCGTCATTCATAAAATTGTGCTCTGCTGCAGCTGCTCTGCATATTAGTGTCACCGTCCCCATCATTCATAAAATTGTGCTCTGCTGCAGCTGCTCTGCATATTAGTGTCACCGTCCCCATCATTCATAAAATTGTGCTCTGCTGCAGCTGCTCTGCATATTAGTGTCACCGTCCCAGTCCTTCATAAAATTGTGCTCTGCTGCAGCTGCTCTGCATATTAGTGTCACCGTCCCCGTCATTCATAAAATTGTGCTCTGCTGCAGCTGCTCTGCATATTAGTGTCACCGTCCCAGTCCTTCATAAAATTGTGCTCCGCTGCAGCTGCTCTGCATATTAGTGTCACCGTCCCCATCATTCATAAAATTGTGCTCTGCTGCAGCTGCTCTGCATATTAGTGTCACCGTCCCAGTCCTTCATAAAATTGTGCTCTGCTGCAGCTGCTCTGCATATTAGTGCCACCGTCCCCGTCATTCATAAAATTGTGCTCTGCTGCAGCTGCTCTGCATATTAGTGTCACCGTCCCCATCATTCATAAAATTGTGCTCTGCTGCAGCTGCTCTGCATATTACTGTCACCGTCCCCGTCATTCATAAAATTGTGCTCTGCTGCAGCTGCTCTGCATATTAGTGTCACCGTCCCCGTCATTCATAAAATTGTGCTCTGCTGCAGCTGCTCTGCATATTAGTGTCACCGTCCCTGTCATTCATAAAATTGTGCTCTGCTGCAGCTGCTCTGCATATTAGTGTCACCGTCCCCGTCATTCATAAAATTGTGCTCTGCTGCAGCTGCTCTGCATATTAGTGTCACCGTCCCCGTCATTCATAAAATTGTGCTCTGCTGCAGCTGCTCTGCATATTAGTGTCACCGTCCCCGTCATTCATAAAATTGTGCTCTGCTGCAGCTGCTCTGCATATTAGTGTCACCGTCCCTGTCATTCATAAAATTGTGCTCTGCTGCAGCTGCTCTGCATATTAGTGTCACCGTCCCAGTCCTTCATAAAATTGTGCTCTGCTGCAGCTGCTCTGCATATTAGTGCCACCGTCCCCGTCATTCATAAAATTGTGCTCTGCTGCAGCTGCTCTGCATATTAGTGCCACCGTCCCCGTCCTTCATAAAATTGTGCTCTGCTGCAGCTGCTCTGCATATTAGTGCCACCGTCCCCGTCATTCATAAAATTGTGCTCTGCTGCAGCTGCTTTGCATATTAGTGTCACCGTCCCCGTCATTCATAAAATTGTGCTCTGCTGCAGCTGCTCTGCATATTAGTGTCACCGTCCCAGTCCTTCATAAAATTGTGCTCTGCTGCAGCTGCTCTGCATATTAGTGCCACCGTCCCCGTCATTCATAAAATTGTGCTCTGCTGCAGCTGCTCTGCATATTAGTGTCACCGTCCCCGTCCTTCATAAAATTGTGCTCTGCTGCAGCTGCTCTGCATATTAGTGTCACCATCGCTGCCCTTCATAAAACTGTGCTCTGCTGCAGCTGCTCTGCATATTAGTGCCACCGTCCCCGTCATTCATAAAATTGTGCTCTGCTGCAGCTGCTCTGCATATTAGTGTCACCGTCCCCGTCCTTCATAAAATTGTGCTCTGCTGCAGCTGCTCTGCATATTAGTGCCACCGTCCCCGTCATTCATAAAATTGTGCTCTGCTGCAGCTGCTCTGCATATTAGTGTCACCATCGCTGCCCTTCATAAAACTGTGCTCTGCTGCAGCTGCTCTGCATATTAGTGCCACCGTCCCCGTCATTCATAAAATTGTGCTCTGCTGCAGCTGCTCTGCATATTAGTGTCACCGTCCCCGTCATTCATAAAATTGTGCTCTGCTGCAGCTGCTCTGCATATTAGTGTCACCGTCCCCGTCCTTCATAAAATTGTGCTCTGCTGCAGCTGCTCTGCATATTAGTGCCACCGTCCCCGTCATTCATAAAATTGTGCTCTGCTGCAGCTGCTCTGCATATTAGTGTCACCGTCCCCGTCCTTCATAAAATTGTGCTCTGCTGCAGCTGCTCTGCATATTAGTGCCACCGTCCCCGTCATTCATAAAATTGTGCTCTGCTGCAGCTGCTCTGCATATTAGTGTCACCGTCCCCGTCATTCATAAAATTGTGCTCTGCTGCAGCTGCTCTGCATATTAGTGTCACCGTCCCCGTCCTTCATAAAATTGTGCTCTGCTGCAGCTGCTCTGCATATTAGTGCCACCGTCCCCGTCATTCATAAAATTGTGCTCTGCTGCAGCTGCTCTGCATATTAGTGTCACCGTCCCCGTCCTTCATAAAATTGTGCTCTGCTGCAGCTGCTCTGCATATTAGTGCCACCGTCCCCGTCATTCATAAAATTGTGCTCTGCTGCAGCTGCTCTGCATATTAGTGCCACCGTCCCCGTCATTCATAAAACTGTGCTCTGCTGCAGCTGCTCTGCATATTAGTGTCACCATCCTTGCCCTTCATTCGTAAAATTGTGCTCTGCTGCAGCTACACTGCATATTAGTGTCACCGTCCCCGTCATTCATAAAATTGTGCTCTGCAGAAGCTGCTCTGCATATTAGTGTCACCGTCCCCGTCCTTCATAAAATTGTGCTTTGCTGCAGCTGCTCTGCATATTAGTGTCACCATCCCTGCCCTTCATTCGTAAAATTGTGCTCTGCTGCAGCTGCTCTGCATATTAGTGTCACCGTCCCCATCATTCATAAAATTGTGCTCCGCTGCAGCTGCTCTGCATCTTAGTGTCACCGTCCCCATCATTCATAAAATTGTGCTCTGCTGCAGCTGCTCTGCATATTAGTGTCACCATTGCTGCCCTTCATAAAACTGTGCTCTGCTGCAGCTGCTCTGCATATTAGTGTCACCATCCTTGCCCTTCATTCGTAAAATTGTGCTCTGCTGCAGCTACACTGCATATTAGTGTCACCGTCCCCGTCATTCATAAAATTGTGCTCTGCTGCAGCTGCTCTGCATATTAGTGTCACCGTCCCCGTCTTTCATAAAATTGTGCTCTGCTGCAGCTGCTCTGCATATTAGTGTCACCGTCCCCGTCCTTCATAAAATTGTGCTCTGCTGCAGCTGCTCTGCATATTAGTGCCACCGTCCCCGTCATTCATAAAATTGTGCTCTGCTGCAGCTGCTCTGCATATTAGTGCCACCGTCCCCGTCATTCATAAAACTGTGCTCTGCTGCAGCTGCTCTGCATATTAGTGTCACCATCCTTGCCCTTCATTCGTAAAATTGTGCTCTGCTGCAGCTACACTGCATATTAGTGTCACCGTCCCCGTCATTCATAAAATTGTGCTCTGCAGAAGCTGCTCTGCATATTAGTGTCACCGTCCCCGTCCTTCATAAAATTGTGCTTTGCTGCAGCTGCTCTGCATATTAGTGTCACCATCCCTGCCCTTCATTCGTAAAATTGTGCTCTGCTGCAGCTGCTCTGCATATTAGTGTCACCGTCCCCATCATTCATAAAATTGTGCTCCGCTGCAGCTGCTCTGCATCTTAGTGTCACCGTCCCCATCATTCATAAAATTGTGCTCTGCTGCAGCTGCTCTGCACATTAGTGCCACCGTCCCCGTCATTCATAAAATTGTGCTCTGCTGCAGCTGCTCTGCATATTAGTGTCACCATTGCTGCCCTTCATAAAACTGTGCTCTGCTGCAGCTGCTCTGCATATTAGTGTCACCATCCTTGCCCTTCATTCGTAAAATTGTGCTCTGCTGCAGCTACACTGCATATTAGTGTCACCGTCCCCGTCATTCATAAAATTGTGCTCTGCTGCAGCTGCTCTGCATATTAGTGTCACCATCCTTGCCCTTCATTCGTAAAATTGTGCTCTGCTGCAGCTACACTGCATATTAGTGTCACCGTCCCCGTCATTCATAAAATTGTGCTCTGCAGAAGCTGCTCTGCATATTAGTGTCACCGTCCCCGTCCTTCATAAAATTGTGCTTTGCTGCAGCTGCTCTGCATATTAGTGTCACCATCCCTGCCCTTCATTCGTAAAATTGTGCTCTGCTGCAGCTGCTCTGCATATTAGTGTCACCGTCCCCATCATTCATAAAATTGTGCTCCGCTGCAGCTGCTCTGCATCTTAGTGTCACCGTCCCCATCATTCATAAAATTGTGCTCTGCTGCAGCTGCTCTGCACATTAGTGCCACCGTCCCCGTCATTCATAAAATTGTGCTCTGCTGCAGCTGCTCTGCATATTAGTGTCACCATTGCTGCCCTTCATAAAACTGTGCTCTGCTGCAGCTGCTCTGCATATTAGTGTCACCATCCTTGCCCTTCATTCGTAAAATTGTGCTCTGCTGCAGCTACACTGCATATTAGTGTCACCGTCCCCGTCATTCATAAAATTGTGCTCTGCTGCAGCTGCTCTGCATATTAGTGTCACCGTCCCCGTCTTTCATAAAATTGTGCTCTGCTGCAGCTGCTCTGCATATTAGTGCCACCGTCCCCGTCATTCATAAAATTGTGCTCTGCTGCAGCTGCTCTGCATATTAGTGCCACCGTCCCCGTCATTCATAAAATTGTGCTCTGCTGCAGCTGCTCTGCATATTAGTGTCACCGTCCCCGTCTTTCATAAAATTGTGCTCTGCTGCAGCTGCTCTGCATATTGGTGTCTCCGACACGCTGCCCTTCATATGATTCAAATCCAAAAATGTAGGTTTGTGGCCGCACAACATGTATGCTCCCAGGTGCTGGACCAATAACGTAGTTCAATGTGAGTCCTGTGCTTTTATTGACACACAATCCAGTATCATCTGATCACCCATGATTGATTCGAGGCTGTACAGGGTCCCCTTTGTGAAGGTTTACTTATCTCACAAATATTATAAATGTGAAAGTTTGGATTGTTATTTGATCACACAACAATGGCTTAACAGATTTGAATGAAATTTGGCACACACATAGTGCATTACCTGGAATAACATACAGGATACTTTTTATCCCCATAACTAAAAAGTGGGCGGAGACAAATACACATTTCACTGGGAAAATGTAAACTGCAACCATATTTACTCTGTTAATGGCAGGGTTCTCAAACTGTGCACAGTTGGTTATGCGCTAACCAATTGTGCCACAGAGACTGTGTATGTAGTTGCTGCTAAATGGCTATCTGGGGTTCTGTTTGGACAACTGTTAAAGGGAACCTAAACTGAGAAGGATGGATTTTTCCTTTTAAAATAATACCAGTTGCCTGACTGTCGTCCTGATCCTGTGTGTCTAATACTTTTAGCCACAGCCCCTCAACATGTAGATCAGGTGCTCTGACTGAAGTCAGACTGGATTAGCTGCATGCTTGTTTCAGGGTTATGATTCAGCCACTACTGCAGACAGAGATCAGCACTACTGCCAGGCAACTGGTATTGTTTAAAAGGAAACATCCATATCCCTCTCAGTTAAGGTTCCCTTTAAACACAAAAGGCAAGGCCGTCCCTGGGTGGACTTGAACGACCAACCTTTCAGTTAACAGCCGAATGTGCTAACTGATTGCGCCACAGAGACTGTGTATGCAGTTGCTGCTAAATGATTTTATGGGGATGTATGTGTCTTTTGGAGGGAGGAAGTAACTCTGGTCCAAGAAGTTTAACACCACTTTTTCCTACAGCGAAGCATTCACTGTGTGGCAGCAGAGTGGTGCAGCGGAAGTGTGCTGGGCCCATAACCCAGAGGTTGATGGATTGAAACCATCCTCTGCTAGGTGTACTTTGTTTTTTACACCTTGCTTTACCACATGGGCCAATTGGTGGCCATAGCCCCTTAAGAGAAAGTGTCATTAGGACCTTGCTGTAACATAGATTGTAGTGTAACTATTTCAACTAATGTTCCCTTCTTAAACTTGAAGATTGTATACAAATGTAAGCAGACTGCAGAGTGACGCAGCAGAAGTGTGCTGGGCCCATAACCCAGAGGTTGATGGATTGAAACCATCCCCTGCTAGCAGAGGCGGGACAAGGTCCTCCAGCACCCAAGGCTGAGACACCAAAGTGCGCCCCTCCATCCCTCCCCCCCAGCCATCACACACTGATTGCTATTAGACTAAGAGGTGCCACAGGGCCCACAACCTCCCCAACACCTTAATATCTAGTTATCTGGCTTGCAGTCACTGCTATGTATCCCCTTGTCTTATTTCTTTCTGCTTCAAACACAATTAGGAATGACAGCTAAATGAATTGTGCGCCCCCTCCTACACTGCGCCCTGAGGCTGGAGCCTCTCCAGCCTATGCCTCGGCCCGGCCCTGCCTGCTAGGCATGATTTAATTTTTGCACCTCGCTTTATCGCATGGGCAAAACGGTTTCCATAGCTCTGTAAGAGAAAGTGTAATAAGGGCCCTGCCGTAACATAGATATTACGGTAGCTAAGACTACTCCTGGGCCTTTCTTGTAGTTGAAGAGATGAGTGAAACGGCTGGATTCAGCCTGTAATGTTAGTTGACCTGGGTTAAATTCCCGGCCAATGGTGGTATAGTTGTGAGCATAGCTGCCTTCCAAGCAGATGACCTGGGTTCGATTCCTGGCCAATGTATGTGAGCTTTCTTTTGACAGCCTACAAATCCCTGGAAGACAAAATCAGAGATAGAGGGAGGAAGGGAGGAAGGAAGGAAGGACTACACTCCCTGATTGATGTATACACATGCAGTAGTGTAGGCCTGCAATTTAGCATTGAATGTGATTTCTGCACTTAAAACACTGCTTTGCGTGAAAACTAAAAAAATTTCCGGGACTTTTGACGTCTATCCCAGTCAACCAGGTCTCCCTCCAGGTGTTAGATGCTTTGAAACATCTTTTCCATCACTTTTCTGGCCAGCATAATTTTTTCTAATTTTTCAAGTTCGCCTCCCATTGAAGTCTATGGCGGTTCGTGAACGTTCGCAAATTCGCGAACGTTTATGGAGGTTCGCGAACCTGAAATCGGAGGTTCGGGCTATCTCTACTACTGACATTAAAATCCCTACATAATCTAGGCCCTGGATACATAAAATAAATGTTGCAGCTGCATAGCAATCCCTGCAATCTCAGATCCACAGGTTCTAATAATCTAGTCATACCCAGAATATTTATTAGTTATAACTTTTTTACACAGTCAAACGCTATCTACTATCTATTGCGCTGTAGGTGGAATTAGGTTATAAACCATTGTTGCCACGCCCACCACTTGATGTTATAATTATTGATAATGTGATAACCTAACGTAATGTCACATGGATGAATCCAGAATGGCTGAAGGCTGCACAATCTCATTATATATCATATGTAATTAGTCAAAAACAGTCAGCTCTGTTTGTAATTCTGTGAAAGGAGGACATTTTAGCAATTTTTTGAAATGCCTGGAGGACAGAGGAAACCATATTAAAAAAGAAGACATGCCCTCTCTTTGGAGGCCATCTGGTCACCCAAGATGTAAGGAGCTTGTGGACCACAAAGTTCACCCAAGGGTTTATGTATGGATGCAGGCCCGGATTTGCCACACAGGAGCCTATAGGCACAAATGTCCTGGAACCTTAGACTTCACCCTCCAAACCCACGCTGAACTGCACCGCAAGTGTGCTGACTAGGCCAACTGTCACTTCTCCCTTACTTCTCTTGCCTGATGTAAGTAGCTACAGATGCCCCTTAGTATTAGGTAGCCAGAGGTACCCTCAATATTAAGTAGCTAGAGGTACCCCCAAATATTAGGTAGCTAGAGGTGCCCCTGACTGAAGGGAGATCTCATCAGTTGAATGCCGAGAACAGGATGAGTAACCTCGAAATTAACACTCTCATCAGGATTCTACGTAGGAGGGAGGGAGGCACTCAGGGAGAATGGTAAGCCGCCTTTCCATCATCAGGCGCTTGTAGACACGAACCTACAGTGCCTTATGGTAAATATGGCCCTGTATGGATGTATGTGGGTGTGCGCAGTGGGGGGGACATGAGCCCCAAAGTAGGTGAGTATGAGTTGTGAAGTTTGCAGTGGGCTAGAAGCTGCTCTATCTTTTTATCAGGAGGGTGAATGGAGGAAACGGAAAGAAACCATTGGTTTAGACTGGAAGAGTGCCTGTCACGGTCACCCGCAGACAGCACTTCTGGAACTATGTGCTACGGAGAGACTTTGCGGCAACCATCTTGTGATGCAGTCGTAGACAAAACGGCCTCCCCTCATAAAGCGCAGCTCAGCAGCTGGAAGCAAAGCAGGGTGTCATTTGTCCCCTCCAGCTCCAGACACATTGCCCGGGACGTGATGGATCATGTATGTGACTCAGAACATCGCTGGAAATTTGCCAGAGCCCTTTCCCAGCCGCAGTAGGCTGCACGCATTTTAAACCCTTGTTTTTTTTTTTCACGACTACCAAATGTCTTCCATAAAATTAAGTCTCTCCCCTAAAATGACTTTATTGGGATATTCTGCTGGGTTGCTGTGCCAGCATGCTCCCGTGGCGATGGCATTTATATGGAGGAAAGCTCGACTGCTGTGATTCCAAACCACGCAAACATGTCTGCCGATCGCAAAACAAAATGCCCCAGCGCCACCTCGCCCTCCGCACTCACTTTACTGTAATTATAAATGTATTGAGAACACAGCAATGTAACATTAGAATACTTATTAAACATTTTATAGGCTCCATTCTGCGGAATGGCTGCCTGACTGTAGCCTTCTTCCTTTTCCCTCCCTTTTTATTCCGCTTGCGTTTGAGGACATTACACATGTTCAATTTGGTGGTAACAAAACGCGTAATGTGCATTAACAAACAATTCCCTTTCCTTCCCCGCTGTGCCGCGATCGTATTTGCTCAGACAGCAGGGAAAATTCCTGCACATAAATGCTCTTTTTTCTTCTCTAAGCACATGTAAAGCAATGTGTTCGAATCTGGAATTAAAACAATATATTTCCTGCCATATACATAATCCATACTCCATATAACGAAAGTTTAATTTACCACCTAACCAGGCTAATAACCCAACAGCCTGCTTAATCTTTTTCAATGCCTTTTCTTATTTTCCGTCAAGTCTTTTTATTCACCGAGACCCACTAAAAGGGTGCTGGGAGTGAAGGAAATCCAATCTATACTCCCTATGGACAATATGCAAATAAGCCAATCAAAAGGCAGAATAGATTTCTGGGTAAAGCTGTTTATACAGCAGCCCTGCGAGTCGAGGCCTTACCCACTGGGGCTTTTCTATAGTCAGAAAGAGACTTTTGTAAACAGTATATCCATCTTTAGAAAACCTGTTTTAAGGATAACTCCAGATAAATAAATTTTTTTAGGTAGGAAAGGGTTGCAGCACCAGATGATGATTTGTTGTGTTCCCAATGGGAAGATTCCGTCTCGCTTCCCAAAGTCAATGATTGGTCACCAAGACTGAGCAGGAAAAATCTTAATGAGGTCATAGCATGAAACCTTCGAAAACTCTTTACCCAGCCAACTGTAACCTCTCTAATGACTCTAGTTATTCCTGTCTGTACAGAACCCTATCTGAGCACGGAGCCATGCTGAAGCAATTATCAGGATTCTTTGTCCTGATTGGTCAGTAGCATTACTGTTGTAGGTTATGAAACTAAAGGTGCACATACATTGGGCAATGGGGAGGCAGATTCTACCATTAAAGAGATCCGTCTTTGATTGCACCAACGGATAGGTGATTATATAAGCTCCACTGCAACACTCTGCACAGCCCAGGGAATACACATTTCACATGAAGGGAGACCTCTTGGTGGTCACCCGGAAATCAAACAGCGTTACCGTCATCCACCGGACTGCCCCCTTTCGAGTGTGGTCTTTCCAATAGTTTTGATCAATTTTGGCTGGAAAATTATCAAAATTATGATCGGGTAGCAAGGTTGCGGTGTTAAACTCTGGCAGAATTAATCATTACGATTTGAATCTGCCAATGGCCACAAATCGGGTTATGTATGGGCACCTTAAAGGGGCACTATGGCGAAAAATTGTAAAATTTTAAAAATGTGCAAACATAGAGAAATAAGAAGTACGTTTTCTCCAGAGTAAAATGAGCCATAAATTACTTTTCTCCTATGTTGCTGTCACTTACAGTAGGTAGTAAATCTCTGACAGAAGTGACAGGTTTTGGACTAGTCCATCTCTTCATAGGGGATTCTCAGCAAGGCTTTTATTCTTTATAAAGATATTCCCCAAAAAGGATTTATACACTGATGCTGGCCAGCTTCCCTGCTCGCTACACAGTTTTTTTGGCAGTTGGATAGAGCAACCACCATTCACGAAGTGCTTTTGAAAATAAATAAATCCCTGATAATCCCCTATGAAGAGATGGACTAGTCCAAAACCTGTCGCTTCTGTCAGATTTCTACTACTTACTGTAAGCGACAGCAACATAGGAGAAAAGTAATTTATGGCTCATTTTACTCAGGAGAAAACCTACTTCTTATTTGTTTATGTTTGCACATATTTTAAATTTTACCATTTTTCGCCATAATGCCCCTTTAAGGATTAGGAAGGGTTAGTATTGGGCTCTCAGTTACAGGCACATGTTAGATCAGGATAACATTTATTGACTAACTAAAAACAAGAAGAAAGCCTTCTTCATACTCTGTTCCTCTAGGCTGACAAAATATTGCAACAGGCAGCTTATATACATTGATCATCAGAAGGAGGCACAAAGATATTTTTCTTGTTGCCACTATAAATAAGGGTCATTCAGATGCATTAATTACAACAGGACATTGAAAGGGTTCTTGCATTGTTGTTTGCTCATCCCTTAAAGGGAATCTGATGTGAAAATAAACTTATGATATAATGAATTGTATGTGTAGTACAGCTAAGAAATAGAACATTAGTAACACAAATATGAGTCTCATATTGTTTCCAGTACAGGAAGAGTTAAGAAACTTCACTTGTTATCTATGCAGAAGAGCTTCTCTGAGCTCTCCGACCCAACTTGGATCAGATACAGCACTGTTTTCTGAAGCCCTTATACATCAAAGAAACAGTGAGAAACAACTTCAGATAAGGTTTTATTGGATAGAGAGGTTTTTAGGTTGGCACTGCAACAGATGGAAATGTTCTTGAGCAGGGAGCTGGCAGAACCCACAATGCTTCACACAATATATGGCTGTGACTGCATGCTCTGGTCAATAGTTATAGCGATATGCTGCACAGGAGAAGGAGAGAGAGGGAGGAGACCGGCACTGCAGTCAACTGTTTATTCCATAGTGTGACAACGTTACAAGCATAAAAAACACATTTGTGCAGACATGCAACATACCAATCTGGACGGCAGCGTGGGTGGTGCTGGGTACTGTAAGCCTGTAAGTACAGCACCCACCACCATCCACACTGCCGCCCAGATTGGCATGTTGCATGTCTGCACAAATGTGGTTTTTATGCCTGTTACTTTGTCACACTATGAAATAAACAGTTGACTGCAGTGCCGGTCTCCTCTCCTCTCTCTCCTTCTCTTGTTCAGATAAGGTTTTACTGCCGGGAAGTTCAAAGGGTCATTAGCTCTGCTTTGTTTCATAGTTTAAAATACATAGGGCTCTGTTCGCAAAACTTCTTATAAATGACTTAATTATCACCTAATTGCTAAAAATAATCTTTCAGCACATTTAAAAGCAAAATAATCACTCAAAGTAAGTTGTTCCTGATTAGCTTCATTTCAATATTACTTTTTTTTTTTTTTACCTTAATTATATTATATTTTTGCTCTTTAGGAGCTTAGAAAAGTAACATAGATAAGGTGAAAAAGCTTTGTAAACTGCAAATATTAGAAAATGATGCAATGTTATTAAAAACCACTAAATAACTGAAAATAAAAATATAAGACTCTTTTCTTTTCTACTAATGTTCTATGTTGTCCAAAAGATAAGGATGGAGGAGCACACATGTAGAGGAAAAATAATTGTGTGCCCAAGCCTTAGATCCCAGTACCATAGGGACCTTTTGATCCAATCCACGACAAGAGGCTAGCACCACAAAAGTCAAAGTTCAGCTCTTTATCGATTAGTCATTAAAATGACAAAAAGGTCAAAAGATGATAAAAATGGCAATAGCAGCTGCTATTGCCATTTTTATTATCTTTTGACCTTTTTGTCATTTTAATGACTAATCAATAAAGAGCTGAACTTTGACTTTTGTGGTGCTAGCCTCTTGTCGTGGATTCTACTAATGTTCTATTAATTATCCATACTACCCATACAATTCATTATATTATAAGATTTTTTTTCCGCTTCAGTGTCAATTAAGTGTTGTGGGGTATTTATGACAAATAGATAAGGCCCCTTGTTTATTGAACCCTTGCATACCTTGGACTTCGGCTGACATGAAGAGACCATAAATTCAGAGTTCGCAATTTAACTCAGAAGCAGAGTGGATACAAGTTATGGTTAGATAAAGGAGAGAGGTACTGTATTGCTTGAAGGGTTAACAGCAGGTCAGAGCATAGGTTAGGGTAGGGCATCATGTGGGAGGTATGACTTCCAGTTAGACTGGAAAGAAAACGTTTGAGCTGGTCAGTTGGAAATCAGGATATCAGAGTTGTGCTACCTGTACCTCTATATTTTACTCTTGCCTGCTTTATTTACAGTACACGTACTCATTAGGAGCTGGGACACCGTTACTAGTGCCAGGATGTATTTTTTACACAAAAATAAATAGTTTTTCTTCATTGGCTACTCTTGTCTTCTCACTATTTTTGCCACAGAAGTGGCTGACCCTGAAATGCTTCATTTCCAAGCCCACGCTTTCCCATAAGCACGCTCGCTGAATCTGGTAAATTGGGTGCAAGGCCCAATTGGTAAACTAGATGCCGCCATAGACCACAATGTAACTGAATTATTTGGGCCCTGGTGTTGCGGACCCCACCCCAGGATTCAGCTATCGGAGAAGGTAGGTGTGGGACTCTAGGAGCCTGGAGTTAGCAGCATAGGTGCGCCAAAGTTCAGCTAAGACATTGTGGGGACTCTGGCTATTGCTGAAGATAGTGGCAGTGTTTTGGCTAGGGGCAGCAGCAGGGGTGTGTAAAATCAGAGCCCGGGGCTCTGATTACGTAGGATTTGAGAAATTTCTTCTCATCATGCAGAATAGCATGAGGCCTATGTGGCCTTGGCTTAAATCCGGCCCTGATCACAGGTGGTAACAGCTTTAGTCCTTTCAGGTGCAGCTCTGTGGAATGTTTGTTTCTGAGAATTCCAAAGCCGATGAAAATAATACCTGGTCTCCTAGAATGCTCTGGGAGCAGAATTCCACCTAGCTAAACAGCCTAGGCTTAGGCTCAGTAGGAGGACAGAGTTGCCTAGCAATATACCGTAACACATAGATATAGGAAGAGTCTCTGATGCTGAAAGCAGGATAATTACCCTAAAAGTGGGCATCCTGAATAATTACTGCATTCTACTATATGTCACTACAGGGCCTCTTTAATACAAGTATACTGCAATATTTCTCAGTGTCCCAGTCAGTATGAGTATGCTAATGCTTTAAGAATCTTCTCAGGCAGCGAAGGCACCGCAAGGGATTATATTGGCTGTATTGTTAGCGCCGTCACGCTTTGTTACATTACAGGTTCACTTTAAAGTGTCAGGTTCCTATGTCTGCCTCATTTTAAGTGATACTTAATTATGAACCAACTACCACTGTCGGGAAAAAATTAAAATGTTACTTTTCTCCCCTATCCCTTTTCAAGTAAACCTTGTCATTTCTTTTATTACAGCAAGAGTGTAATGAAAAAAAATGGTATAAGACCCCGGCTGTACTTGCAGATATTTAATTGAATTTATTTTCGTATTCGGTGGAGCCCTGGGGCGCAGCGACAGAAGAAGGACCCCCGTTTTCAGTTAAAGGGCTTGTGAATCTGAGCCGTCCGGGTAAAATTAGAAGGCAGGAGTTTGTGTTGTTAATCACTACAATGTCGCCTTCCTCATATTAAACGTTTGGCTCTCTGCAGTAATGTGATATTGTGTGATGGAGATTTCAACAGAGACATTTCATTTAGGGCTGAGATTGGCAGCAGTCAGTGCACGGACATGCTCTGTATGAGGAGGATAGTTTCCACTGCTAGTCTGCCGGGGAGGCTAATGAAATCGGATTCCGAAGAACATGGAGAAATTGTATCACTGATCATTTCTCCTCGAAAAGCCAGGAATGGAAATGCTACTAATTAAAGAGACACTCAACCGGAAAAAAATGGTGGTGTAGTACAGATAATTACTAGAACATTAGTAGCAAAAAAAAATATTCTAATATTTTTATTTTTAGTTGTATAGTGTTTTTTATAACATTGCATCATTCTCTAATATTTGCAGTTTACACACTACTCAGCATTCTAAATGATTTTACAGAGCAGGCCAGTGAACTATTGACCTTTCCTCTGGAGAGAAAAAGAAAATACAATGACTGACAGTTTCGTTAACAAGCTTCAGAAGAGAGAGCTCTCTGCGACTTTGAAAGCCGTGGAGCTCAATGGCTCTTTTGCATAGATAACTGAAGTTTCTTAACTCTTCCTGTACTGGAAACAATATTAGACTTATGTCTCTGCTCCTAATGATTTATTTCTTAGCTGTACTACGCATACAAATCATTATATCATGTTTTTTTTTCCGCTTCAGTGTCTCTTTAAAGTGCATGTATAGATTCACAAATTTCCCTTCCTAGATGCGGGTCACAGTTCTCTCCAATGCCAAAGAGAACCCTAAAGGTACGTACACACGTCTGATTTTTCAGAGTGACTTGGCGTTCAAACCGGTCGTTAGATTGTTGGATGTGTGTACGTTCGAACATTAGACTGATAGCAGCTGCTTTGACTGATCCGTTTGGCGGACCTCTTGGACTTGTTGTTCAAATGACAGTTAGGTCTTTACACGTGTGCAAACTACTTTATGTATTAAATGACTGATAAAATGACTTGTTTTTGTCTGTTTGAATGTCTATTAGTTGGACACTAAGGCCCGGTTCACACTTGCGGTGGCCCTCCGGAATCGCCGTGCCGGAGCCGCACCGCTTGCAGAACGGACGGAACGGATGCACGGCATAGCAATGAAAGCCTATGCGTCCGTTCACATGCGTCCGTTCTGCCGAACCGGAGCCGGACCGGATCCGGGCCGGATCCGGACTCCGGCCTCCGTTCCAACATGCGCTATTTTTTCATCCGGCTCCTCCGGCAGCCGTATCCGGGGCGGAGCCGGACTGCACCATCCGGCCAATACAAACCAATGGGAACCGGAGAGCGCACAACACACTGGCTGAGAAATCCGGATGTTCTACCCCACTTCCTATGGGGATTGTTGCGGCGATATTGGATGGGGACACATGGGCAAGCATTTTGGAGTGGAGCAGCACAGCTGGATCCGGATCCGGAGATGTTGGCAGCATGTCGGAGGTGGAGGTGAGTGCTAAACAGCAGAGGGCCTGATTCCACAGGTCCCCCTTCTGCTGACCTCCCAGACCCCAACATTTTTTTTGTTTTTAACGTAACTTTTGCCAAACGGATCCGGATCGCATCCTGATGGACACCTGATGCAACCTGACCGGATCCGGATCGGATCCGGATCAGAACCGTACGGTTCCGATCCGGATCCGGTCCGGATCCGGTCAGGTCATCCGGTCCGTTTGGCAAACAACCGCTAATGTGAACCGGGCCTAATAGACATTCAAACCATTGTTCTATCCAGTCCATCGTGCATTATCAAGTTGATTAAACAACATGTAAATTAGGTAAATTAGCTTATCAGTAGCTTTGTTGGTCCGTGTGTACATGAAGTCTGAACGACTTGTTGTTTACACTACAAGTCGTTCAAATGACAAGTCAGATGACCAGTTGTTGCAAAAAGTTGGACGTGTGTATGCACGAACTCAGGGCCAGCCCCTGGGCTATAGGTTGGGGCATCATCTTGTTTTTGAGCACATCTTAAATCCAAATAAGTGACATTTCTATAAATCAGGCCCAGTTAATTGCACACAAATCATAGTAGCAAATTCACAATCCCCAATGAATATGGATCACAGTATAGTTAATACCAGACATGAATAGTGTAGGACATTCCATTACTGAGAAGTGGAATTACGGGCTGTGGCTTATGTCATCCCCGTGCAAAGGGGGATGAAAATGACTGTCAGGCTACTAACAATATACTTTTCTGTTTCAATATATTTTTATTTGAGAACAAGTGATATCAATAAAACATTACAAACAGCATGTCAATAGTTTTGATTACATACAAGCAATACAGCCAAACATTGATAAAGCTATAAACATATGATTATTTAGTTCTCAAAGTTCTTTTTTTCCATTTTCTAAGCAAACATAACGAACTGATGCAGTTATGGGTATCTTCAGATAGCATTACACGTATGAAGAATGCCCATAGAAAATATGTAAAAGTCACTAGCAGGACCTTGAGAAGCTTCAGCGGACAAATAATATAATGACTCTTTACAGTTGAATTATAGGGTTAAGAAAAGTGTAGCTTACATTGGCTCTATAAGTGCAGTAAATCAAAATGATGCTAAGTTATAAAAGAGGAGTAAACAAGGGTCCTAACTTGTGTAGGGTATTACTGAATATAATTGAGTGACAGTGGGGTTTACAGATTTTTGGAGTGGTTCGTCACCACAGAATCAAGTGAGTGTTCTGGAATAAAGTCGAGACCAGTATCAAAGAAATACAATTGGGTCGGAGGGAACATTCTCAGAATTGCTCAACGCATATAAGGAGATTCAGCTCATGATCTTACTATATTCTATAGAGCATTGGAACTCGTACCAAACAGCCAAGATGTTTGAGATTTTGTGTGCCTGATCATGGGCAATCATTACAATCTCTCTAAAAGTTATAATAAAATAGTTGAAATCACTACAGGTAAAATTTCAAAAAAGATTTATGGACTTATCACCTGTGATACCAGGGGGGGGGGTGATCTATTGTATTATGTGCCCATGTGGCAAATTGTATGTGGGAAGGACGAAAAGAGTACTTAGAGATAGTGTTGGACGAACAGTGTTCGCCACTGTTCGGGTTCTGCAGAACATCACCCTGTTCGGGTGATGTTCGAGTTCGGCCGAACACCTGATGGTGTTCGGCCAAACTGTTCGGCCATATGGCCGAACTAAGAGCGCATGGCCGAACGTTCGGCTAGCGCTGTGATTGGCCAAACGGGTCACGTGGTTCGGACCCGAACGCGCTCTGATTGGCCGAACGGGTCACGTGGTTCGGGTAAATAAATACCCGATCCACGTCATTTCTCCGCCATTTGTCTGTGGGTTTAGCTTTGGGTAGGCAGGCAGGGTAGTTCTCTCTCCAGCCAGGCTAGCCGGAGTCCCCTCCGTCATTGTGTCGCTGCTGGGAACAGTAGTACACCGCTCACCCACACTATATAGCATTGTGTTTACTGCCACTCTGTGTCTCTGCTGGGAACAGTAGTACACCACTCACCCTGTTTAGCATTGTGCTCTGTGTCGCTGCTGGGAATAGTAGTACATTGCTCACCCACCACTGTATAGCATTGTGTTTACTGCCACTCTGTGTCTCTGCTGGGAACAGTAGTACACCACTCACCCACCACTGTATAGCATTGTGCTCTGTGTCGCTGCTGGGAACAGTAGTACACCGCTCACCCATCACTGTATAGCATTGTGCTCTGTGTCGCTGCTGGGAACAGTAGTACACCGCTCACCCACACTATATAGCATTGTGTTTACTGCCACTCTGTGTCTCTGCTGGGAACAGTAGTACACCGCTCACCCACCACTGTATAGCATTGTGCTCTGTGTCGCTGCTGGGAACAGTAGTACACCACTCACCCACACTATATAGCATTGTGTTTACTGCCACTCTGTGTCTCTGCTGGGGACAGTAGTACACCGCTCACCCACCACTGTATAGCATTGTGCTCTGTGTCGCTGCTGGGAATAGTAGTACACCGCTCACCCACCACTGTATATCATTGTGCTCTGTGTCGCTGCTGGGAACAGTAGTACACCGCTCACCCACCACTGTATAGCATTGTGCTCTGTGTCGCTGCTGGGAACAGTAGTACACCGCTCACCCACCACTGTATAGCATTGTGCTCTGTGTCGCTGCTGGGAACAGTAGTACACCGCTCACCCACACTATATAGCATTGTGTTTACTGCCACTCTGTGTCTCTGCTGGGAACAGTAGTACACCGCTCACCCACCACGACAAAAAGCAAATTGCTATCCGCACGCTTCTTGTCCTCATGCAAGGCCTGGGTTGTTGTGTCTCAAAGCGTGGCCTTCTCTTCCTGCGCTGCCCTCCTCCTGTTCCGTCACGTGTGCTGCTGCTGGGTTAGCGTTACCGGTCCCTTTTCCTGGAACCTCTCATCTGTATTACATTTATGACAGCATGCCGACAAAAAGCAAATTGCTATCCGCACGCTTCTTGTCCGCATGCAAGGCCTGGGTTGTTGTGTCTCAAAGCGTGGCCTTCTCCTCCTGCGCCGCCCTCCTCCTGTTCCATCACGTGTGCTGCTGCTGTGTTAGCGTTAACGGTCCCTTTTCCTGGAACCTCTTATCTGTATTACATTTATGACTGCATGCCGACAAAAAGCATGTTACCTGTGCAAAAAAACCCAGACATTTCTCACATTTAAAAGACAGTTTTCCCTTTGAAACTTTAAAATCGATTTTCTCAAAAACTATAAGCTCTTTTTGCTACATTTTTTTTCCTCTTGTACCCACTCCCCTGTAAATTTGGGGTATGTAGCATGTAAGGAGGCTTTAAAAAACACGAAAGTTCGGGTCCCCATTGACTTCCATTATGTTCGGAGTTCGGCTCGAACACCCGAACATCGCGGCCATGTTCGGCCTGTTCGGCCCGAACCCGAACATCTAGATGTTCGCCCAACACTACTTAGAGATAGGATAGGGGAACATTTTAAAAATATGAAGAAGGGGTGGGAGGGACACCCCCTATCCAGACATTATAGAGACAAACATAATTGTGTAATCAAGGACACTAAATTTATGGGTTTGGAGATAGTGGATAGGGACCCTAGGGGAGGCGATTACATAGCTAGGATGTCCAGCAGAGAGAGTTATTGGATATTTACTCTAGACACCATGACCCCCGGGGGATTGAATGCGGAATTTGAATTGTTTTTTTTTTTTATGAATGAATATGGTGGAATGAGACCCATCCAATGTGACGGATAATCCATGTGTGCATGCACGTTCACCCACTTGAGGAGATACCTGGCACCGTTTTGAGTCTTAAAAGTCAGAATCAGTATGAAATCTAAACACAGTTAACCACTTGAGGACCGTGGGCTTTAACCCCCCTAAAGGGAAGGTTCAGGGAAACCTGTAAAAAAATAAAAATCCCTATCCACTTACCTGGGGCTTCCTCCAGCCCGTGGCAGGCAGGAGGTGCCCTCGCCGCCGCTCCAGAGGCTTCCGGTCGTCTTCGGTGGCCGACCCGACCTGGCAGCCGCCCAGGCGCAGTAGTTCTGCGCATGCGCAGTACAGCCCGGAGGACGTCCGATGACATCAGCGCGCCCGCGTGGGACGCAGAAGAGCCCGTCCTTGGAGCACAGAAGAGCCCGACCTGGCAGCCGGCCTGGCCAGGTCGGGTCGGCCACCGAAGACGACCGGAAGCCTCTGGAGCGGCGGCGAGGGCACCTCCTGCCTGCCACGGGCTGGAGGAAGCCCCAGGTAAGTGGATAGGGATTTTTATTTTTTTACAGGTTTCCCTGAACCTTCCCTTTAAGGACCAGGCACTTTTTTTCCATTCAGACCACTGCAGCTTTCACGGTTTATTGCTCGCTCATACAACCTACCACCTAAATTAATTTTGGCTCCTTTTCTTGTCACTAATAAAGCTTTCTTTTGGTGCCATTTGATTGCTGCTGCGATTTTTACTTTTTATTATATTCATCAAAAAAAGACATAAATTTTGGCAAAGAAATGATTTTTTTAACTTTCTGTGCTGACATTTTTCAAATAAAGTAAAATTTCTGTATACATGCAGCGCGAAAAATGTGGACAAACATGTTTTTGATGAAAAAAAACCCATTCAGCCTATATTTATTGGTTTGGGTAAAAGTTATAGCATTTACAAACTATGGTGCAAAAAGTGAATTTTCCCATTTTCAAGCATCTATGACTTTTCTGACCCCCTGTCATGTTTCAATGAGTGGCTAGAATTCTAGGATAGTATAAATACCCCCCAAATGACCTCATTTTGGAAAGAAGACATCCCAAAGTATTCACTGAGAGGCATAGTGAGTTCATAGAAGTCTACTTTCCAAAATGGGGTCATTTGTGGGGTGTGTTTACTGTCCTGGCATTTTGGGGGGTGCCTAATTGTAAGCACCCCTGTAAAGCCTAAAGGTGCTCATTGGACTTTGGACCCCTTAGCGCAGTTAGGCTGCAAAAAAGTGCCACACATGTGGTATTGCCGTACTCAGGAGAAGTAGTACAATGTGTTTTGAGGTGTATTTTTACACATACCCATGCTGGGTGGGAGAAATATCCCTGTAAATGACCATTTTTTGATTTTTTTTTACACACAATTGTCCATTTACAGAGAGATTTCTCCCACCCAGCATGGGTATGTGTAAAAATACACCCCAAAACACATTGTACTACTTCTCCCGAGTACGGCGATACCACATGTGGCACTTTTTTGCACCCTAACTGTGCTAAGGGGCCCAAAGTCCAATGAGTACCTTTAGGATTTCACAGGTCATTTTGCGGAATTTGATTTCCAGACTACTCCTCATGGTTTAGGGCCCCTAAAATGCCAGGGCAGTATAGGAACCCTGCAAATGACCCCATTTTAGAAAGAAGACACCCCAAGGTATTCCGTTAGGAGTATGGCGAGTTCATAGAAGATTTTATTTTTTGTCACAAGTTAGCGGAAATTGATTTGTATTGTTTTTTTTCACAAAGTGTCACTTTCCGCTAACTTGTGACAAAAAAATAAAATCTTCTATGAACTCACCATAGTCCTAACAGAATACCTTGGGGTGTCTTCTTTCTAAAATGGGGTCATTTGTGGGGTTCCTATACTGCCCTGGCATTTTAGGGGCCCTAAACCATAAGGAGTAGTCTGGAAATCAAATGCCGCAAAATGACCGTGAAATCCTAAAGGTACTCATTGGACTTTGGGCCCCTTAGCACAGTTAGGGTGCAAAAAAGTGCCACACATGTGGTACCGCCGTACTCGGAAGAAGTAGTATAATGTGTTTTGGGGTATATTTTTACACATACCCATGCTGGGTGGGAGAAATATCTCTGTAAATGACAATCTTTTGATTTTTTTTCACACACAATTGTCCATTTACAGAGATATTTCTCCCACCCAGCATGGGTATGTGTAAAAATACACCCCAAAACACATTGTACTACTTCTCCCAAGTACGGCGATACCACATGTGTGGCATTTTTTTGCACCCTAACTGCGCTAAGGGGCCCAAAGTCCAATGAGTACCTTTAGGATTTCACAGGTCATTTTTGTTTCAAGACTACTCCTCACGGTTCAGGGCCCCTAAAATGCCAGGGCAGTATAGGAATCCCACAAATGACCCAATTTTAGAAAGAAGACACCCCAAGGTATTCCGTTAGGAGTATGGTGAGTTCATAGAAGATTTTATTTTTGTCACAAGTTAGCGGAAATTGATTTTAATTGTTTTTTTTTCACAAAGTGTCATTTTCTGCTAACTTGTGACAAAAAATAAAATCTTCTATGAACTCACCATACTCCTAACGGAATACCTTTGGGTGTCTTCTTTCTAGAATGGGGTCATTTGTGGGGTTCCTATACTGCCCTGGCATTTTAGGGGCCCTAAACCGTGAGGAGTAGTCTTGAAACCAACAATGTCGCAAAATGACCTGTGAAATCCTAAAGGTACTCATTGGACTTTGGGCCCCTTAGCGCACTTAGGGTGTAAAAAAGTGCCACACATGTGGTACCGCCGTACTCAGGAGAAGTAGTATAATGTGTTTTGTGGTGTATTTTTACACATACCCATGCTGGGTGGGAGAAATATCTCTGTAAATGACAATCTTTTGATTTTTTTTCACACACAATTGTCCATTTACAGAGAGATTTCTCCCACCCAGCATGGGTATGTGTAAAAATACACCCCAAAACACATTATACTACTTCTCCTGAGTACGGTGATACCACGTGTGACACTTTTTTGCAGCCTAGGTGCGCTAAGGGGCCCAACGTCCTATTCACAGGTCATTTTGAGGCATTTGTTTTGTAGACTACTCCTCACGGTTTAGGGCCCCTAAAATGCCAGGGCAGTATAGGAACCCCACAAGTGACCCCATTTTAGAAAGAAGACACCCCAAGGTATTCCGTTAGGAGTATGGTGAGTTCATAGAAGATTTTATTTTTTGTCACAAGTTAGTGAAAAATGACACTTTGTGAAAAAAAACAATAAAAATCAATTTCCGCTAACTTTTGACAAAAAATAAAATCTTCTATGAACTCGTCATACACCTAACAGAATACCTTGGGGTGTCTTTTTTTCTAAAATGGGGTCACTTGTGGGGTTCCTATACCGCCCTGGCATTTTACGGGCCCAAAACCGTGAGTAGTCTGGAACCCAAATGTCTCAAAATGACTGTTCAGGGGTATAAGCATCTGAAAATTTTGATGACAGGTGGTCTATGAGGGGGCGAATTTTGTGGAACTGGTCATAAGCAGGGTGGCCTTTTAGATGACAGGTTGTATTGGGCCTGATCTGATGGATAGGAGTGCTAGGGGGTGACAGGAGGTGATTGATGGGTGTCTCAGGGGGTGGTTAGAGGGGAAAATAGATGCAATCAATGCACTGGGGAGGTGATCGGAAGGGGGTCTGAGGGTTTGGCCGAGTGATCAGGAGCCCACACGGGGCAAATTAGGGCCTGATCTGATGGGTAGGTGTGCTAGGGGGTGACAGGAGGTGATTGATGGGTGTCTCAAGGTGTGATTAGAGGGGGGAATAGATGCAAGCAATGCACTGGCGAGGTGATCAGGGCTGGGGTCTGAGGGCGTTCTGAGGGTATGGGCGGGTGATTGAGTGCCCTAGGGGCAGATAGGGGTCTAATCTGATGGGTAGCAGTGACAGGGGGTGATTGATGGGTAATTAGTGGGTGTTTGGAGGAGAGAACAGATGTAAACACTGCACTTGGGAGGTTATCTGATGTCGGATCTGCGGGCGATCTATTGGTGTGGGTGGGTGATCAGATTGCCCGCAAGGGGCAGGTTAGGGGCTGATTGATGGGTGGCAGTGACAGGGGGTGATTGATGGGTGGCAGTGATTGGGGGTGATTGATGGGTGATCAGTGGGCTATTACAGGGAAGGACAGATGTAAATAAGGCCCTGGCGAATTAAGGGGGGTCTGAGGGCAATCTGAGCGTGTAGGCGGGTGATTGGGTGCCCGCAAGGGGCAGATTAGGGTCTGATCTGATGGGTAACAGTGACAGGTGGTGATAGGGGGTGATTGATGGGTAATTAGTGGGTGTTTAGAGGAGAGAATAGATGTAAACACTGCGCTTGGGTGGTGATCTGATGTCGGATCTGCGGGCGATCTATTGGTGTGGGTGGGTGATCAGATTGCCCACAAGGGGCAGGTTAGGGACTGATTGATGGGTGGCAGTGACGGGGTGATTGATGGGTGGCAGTGACAGGGGGTGATTGATGGGTGATTGACAGGTGATTGACAGGTGATCAGTGGGTTATTACAGGGAAGGACAGATGTAAATAATGCCCTGGCGAATTGATAAGGGGGGGTCTGAGGGCAATCTGAGCGTGTAGGCTGGTGATTGGGTGCCCGCAAGGGGCAGATTAGGGTCTGATCTGATAAGTAACAGTGACAGGTGGTGATAGGGGGTGATTGATGGGTAATTAGTGGGTGTTTAGAGGAGAGAATAGATGTAAACACTGCGCTTGGGTGGTGATCTGATGTCGGATCTGTGGGCGATCTATTGGTGTGGGTGGGTGATCAGATTGCCCGCAAGGGACAGGTTAGGGGCTGATTGATGGGTGGCAGTGACAGGGGGTGATTGATGGGTGATTGACAGGTGATTGACAGGTAATCAGGGGGGATAGATGCATACAGTACATGGGGGGGGGGGGGGGTCGGGGGAGAATCTGAGGGGTGGGGGGTGATCAGGAGGGAGCAGGGGGGGGGGGTAAAAAAAAAATAGCGTTGACAGATAGTGACAGGGAGTGATTGATGGGTGATTAGGGGGGTGATTGGGTGTAAACATGGGTCTGGGGGGTGGGCAGGGGGGGGGTCTGAGGGGTGCTGTGGGCGATCAGGGGGCAGGGGGGGGGAATCAGTGTGCTTGGTGCAGACTAGGGTGGCTGCAGCCTGCCCTGGTGGTCCCTCGGACACTGGGACCACCTGGGCAGGAGGCAGCCTGTATAATACACTTTGTAAACATTACAAAGTGTATTATACACTTTGTATGCGGCGATCGTCGGGTTAACATCCCGCCGGCGCTTCCGTATGGCCGGCGGGATGTTGCGGTGGGTGAGCGGAGACAGGCGCCGGATCGCGTCACGGATGACGCGATCGCTCCGCCCATGCCCCTACAAGGACCGCCGCCATTTGTCAATACGGCGGTCCTTGCGGGGTCAACTTCCCGGCCGCCAATTGTCAATACGGCGGTCGGGAAGTGGTTAAATATATGTTACGTAATGATTTTAAGCCTTCTCAGCATTTTAGTTCCTTAAAAATGTTTTATTTTTTTATCTTTTATTATATTACAGCAACAAAGATCATTTTTTCATATTTTTTACTTGATTATTAATTTTTGTTCCTACAATTTTTATATAGCAAAACATCACATGCAAAAATAGGTCTTATACTCCACATAACGCAGCATCAAATGGAACCACTCTCCCTCTATGACCCAGAAGGCACTATCAGAATGCGAGGAGGGATCAGGACACTATATCAGCATCATGGCGGACAGTTCACAAAGAATTGGCTTTGAGAAAGGCGACCGAGACCGCTGAAACGCGTTAGCCCACTTTTACGCATCCCACGCCAGAAGTTGCAACAATAGAGACGCTACAACTGCTTAGGAACAGGCTCCTAGGCAAACGCAGCATAGCAGCGGTAACCTAGCAACTTAGCAACAAAAGTCGTGAGACGCAGGTGACGTCACCAGGAAGTGAACCAGCCGCCACCCGGAAGTACTACTTACCGTCATTGAAACGCACAGTGGAACTACACGGGAGGAGAGAGCTGATACGACAGATACAGGCCATTGAGCTGCCGGCTGGAGCTCTGACCTGCCGATTGAACTATTAGCTGATTCCTAGTTGGGAGTGTGAGTATATGCTAAGCAACACATACAACTCACCGGCACCACAGAGGTAATCCATTACAGAGGATCCACATACACTTGAGATCCAATTGCGATTTATGCCAAATATCTTTTACACAATAGAACTTTTGACCCTGAGAGACACCTAAAAGGACCTGTACCTTCCTAAATGATATAAAGAACTATAACTTATGGAAACTAATACAAGACAACAGGAACTTTTATACAATTAACAGGAACTGTTCTTATACAGAGACCTTGTATCGCTGTCCCATCCAAATTGATACTTTTACCATCCTTCCATTTTTTACCTCATTTTTTGCACACATTAGATGGTCTGGGTACGACTGAGTGAGTGTATGTGGAAGTGACGTGATATTTTGGCACCTTGACAATTTTATATTGTGAGATTGATAAATTGACCCAACACGTGCTAAAAGCTCAATAGTACCTTTATTAAAGGATTAAAAGGTCAGATAAACCGATCAAATGAGGTCACACTCTTGGTCCAATCAATCACTCTCACAGTCCTTCACACACACCTACACTAGAAGGGCCCTTCTATACTTTGCTTATAAAGATGTGCACAGAAAAAAGTAAAAAATTGATAAAAAATTCCAACAATTCCAATTTGAGGTATAAGGTTCATTTAGATCTGCCAGGAAGCGTTTCCGTTATGTCCCCTCAATAAATGATAGCTTTACAGTCATCTGTTCCGTAATTTTAAAACTTGGAATGTGTCTCAAAGGAATACAGGGGTATATGCACTTACAGGTCCATCTTGAAACAGCTCAGCTGACATGATAGTTCTTACCACCGTAGAATATCTGGTAGCAAACAGTCTCGGCGTTGCTGTACACGCTAGTGGTTCAATGCGGCATACGTCACTTCCGTATGTCAGATGCACGGGTCTGCTCGCCACACTTCCGCCCAGCTGGCTGCTCACACTCGGCTATGGGTGACGTCACCACTGGAGATCCCCGGACCTTCAATTGCAGGCTGCCGTTGCGCGCCACGGCGACCCGCCTTGAGTCCGCGATCTCTGCCTTTCTTTACAATTAACCCTTGCGTCTCAACGCGTTTCAGCCCAATAGCGTGGGCCTTCTTCAGGAGGATTTGCTTGAGGCTATCTGGAGCCGTATTGTGCATACTCCTTATATATTTGTTCCTCATTTATTCCGGCCACCATCTTACTGGGGTCATAGGTCACAGTTCAAAACTAGAAAAATAAAAGGATAATCTTTTTTATCTCTTTCTTGAATTTTATATTGTGATTTATATTGTGATCCATATGTATTAATGCTTGTTAGACCGTGACTATATGAATTAAGAATTCTTATCTGCAGCAGAAAATAAAAGTATTTTTTAGGATTACATGTTGTGTATATATATATATATATATATATATATATATATATATATATATATATATATATATATATATATATATATATATATATATATATATTTTTATATATATTCTGATCAAAAACACGTATTGATACATCAGTATTGATATACAAGATTGTATAGACCCAGCGCAACCTATCTTCATTTCAACAATCATTACAATCTCCTCCAAGTCTTTCACCTTGTTAATCCTCTGAAACCACATCTTAAGAGAGGGGATAGTAGTTGAGCCCCAATGAAGGGGGACTAGACTAATCTGGCTGAGTTGATCATGTGTGGTAAGATTGATTTCTTATAAGAAGGTGGTGAAAGTGTGAAGTTATGCAGGAGGTAGGTATCTGGCGAGAAGTTCGCAGAAAGTCCAGAGACCATTGTAACAACTCTGTGAACCTCAGTCAGTCCAGAACAGATTTAGTCTAGGACAACTACATGATATATGAAGAAGGTTTCCTGGGCAACTGCCACATCTCCAACAAGCCTCTGAGGTTTCTGGGTTAAATGTATGGAGGAGAGAGGGTGTTCTGTTCAACAGTGTTTGGAACTTGAAGTTCTGTTCTTTAGCATTTGTGTTTCTAGCTGACGTGGTCCATTGGTCGTCAGTCAGTGTAGAGGGTAGAAGAGTGTCCCACTTTTTTTGGAAGGAGAGGGCTGGACGAGGTTTAGTATCTAGTAGAAGGGAGTAGGCCCAAGACCGCATATGAGCTCTTGGGGTTCTCTCCAGGCCCCTCTGATCAAATGTGGGGAGTGGGGTTAGTGCTTTGACTTTCACTTGTGGAGTGTCAGGGGCCTGAACGGAGAAACAGGGTTTGACCACAGTTTGCAGTATACAGACACTGGAACCAGGAATTAAGGTGCAAAAATAATGTTTTATTGCAAATGCAATAATGCAAGCATACATACAAGCGTGAATGTAAATACCATACCACATATGCACAGCACACAATATATACACAAATAACCCGGGAAGCAGTGACAAAATATATATATATATATATATAACACCTAACTATCTAACTATCTATTTACAAACGGTGTGCACGAGATATATATGTACAAGCAATGATATACAACAACGCGGTATCAAAAGGAGCAGGCAAAGACAGGTCAAAACGGAATAAAGTCAGCAACAGGTAATCAGATACATACAAGGTACAGAGGAGTAAGCATAAGCAGAGTCAGGACAAGCAGAGGTTCAGTAGCAGATAATCAGATCACAGGGCAGGGTACAAGAAACCAGGTATCAGGAACAGGGGTGACCAGAGACTCAGACCTGTAACAAGGAAGTTCTGGCAATGACTTGCAGGAAGAGGCAGACTTATATAGTCCATGTAATAGGAAGCATCTGGTGGTAATTGCTCAGAGACACATTAGAGGCCTCTGCAGGCCATACAAAGAACTGCAAGTCCTTAAATGTAATGATAAGCCACCTGCTGGTGGATAGTGGAAGTCCAGGGCAGTCCAACTCAATACCACCACCAGCAGGCAGGAGATGATACAGTATGAATCGTAACAGTACCCCCCCCTGAAGGAGCGGCCTCAGGACGCTCCACAGTGTCTTTAGAAAATGTCCACCAGGGTCCCACAAGAGGGCAGACAACCCAAACATTGGCCAGGTGGGTCGCAGAGGCCAAGCTTGGTAGGGCAGGGAGGGAAAACACTTTAAAAACTTGGTCTTTGGATGATGTAACATAAGCTGTAAACGTCCAGGCAGGATGGCAAGTTGGATAAAAGATTGTACAACATCAGGCAGGACCCAAAAAGCAGCAACAAATACAGGAGGCAGTAAAAGGCAAACCTGGGTGGGCAGGGAGGGAAATAATGCCAACCAAATCCAGACCAGCATCTTTTGGACAGAGAGCAATGTAGAAAACAGGATCTCAGGAAACTGGAGGATATCAGACAAGGTATCAGGCTGGACCGGAGACTGGCAGGCATAAGGCTTGGCAGGAGACTGGACAGGACCATTAGGCTGAGCAGGAGACTGACAGGTATCATCAGGCTTGACAGGATCTTCAGACTGAGAAGGTGACTGAACAGGATCATCAGTCTGAGCAGAAGGCTGGACAGGATCATCAGGCTGAGCAGAAGGCTGGACAGGATCATCAGGCTGAGCAGAAGGCTGGACAGGATCATCAGGCTGAGCAGAAGGCTGGACAGGATCATCAGGCTGAGCAGAAGGCTGGACAGGATCATCAGGCTGAGCAGAAGGCTGGACAGGATCATCAGGCTGAGCAGAAGGCTGGACAGGATCATCAGGCTGAGCAGAAGGCTGGACAGGATCATCAGGCTGAGCAGAAGGCTGGACAGGATCATCAGGCTGAGCAGAAGGCTGGACAGGATCATCAGGCTGAGCAGAAGGCTGGACAGGATCAGGCTGAATGGGAAACTGGCAGGCACCAACAGGCTTGGCAGGAGACTGGCAGGCATTATCAGGCTGAGCAGGAAACTGGACAGGATCAGAGTGGACAACCGGTTGGCAGGTCTCAGACAGAGCAGGAAACTGGCAGACATCAGGCGCTGCAGCAGGCTTGGTACCAACAGGGCAGACAGCAGTCTTGGAAGCATCAGGAGCGTTGATAACAGGAGTCTCTAGTGGCTGGGCAACAGCAAAAGTCTGTGAAGGCTGGGCAGCAGCCGACATCTGTGGAGGCTGGGCAGCAGCCGACATCTGTGGAGGCTGGGCAGCAGCAGAAGTCTGTGGAGGCTGGGCAGCAGCAGAAGTCTGTGGAGGCTGGGCAGCAGCAGAAGTCTGTGGAGGCTGGGCAGCAGCAAAAGTCTGTGGAGGCTGGGCAGCAGCAAAAGTCTGTGGAGACTGGGCAGCAGCAAAAGTCTGTGGAGACTGGGCAGCAGCAAAAGTCTGTGGAGACTGGGCAGCAGCAAAAGTCTGTGGAGACTGGGCAGCAGCAAAAGTCTGTGGAGACTGGGCAGCAGCAAAAGTCTGTGGAGACTGGGCAGCAGCAAAAGTCTGTGGAGACTGGGCAGCAGCAAAAGTCTGTGGAGACTGGGCAGCAGCAAAAGTCTGTGGAGACTGGGCAGCAGCAAAAGTCTGTGGAGACTGGGCAGCAGCAAAAGTCTGTGGAGACTGGGCAGCAGCAAAAGTCTGTGGAGACTGGGCAGCAGCAAAAGTCTGTGGAGACTGGGCAGCAGCAAAAGTCTGTGGAGACTGGGCAGCAGCAAAAGTCTGTGGAGACTGGGCAGCAGCAAAAGTCTGTGGAGACTGGGCAGCAGCAAAAGTCTGTGGAGACTGGGCAGCAGCAAAAGTCTGTGGAGACTGGGCAGCAGCAAAAGTCTGTGATGGCTGGGCAGCAGATTGCATAACATCAGGTGAAACAGAAGGCAGGAAAACTTCAGGCAGGTTAACAGGTTGGGAAACTTCAGACAGGGCAACAGGCTCAGTAGTTTCAGGCAGGGCAACAGACTGCATAACTTCATGGATCTGGACCTTTGGCTTAGTACTTGGCTGGGCCGTTGGCTGAGCGCATGGCTGAACCGTTGGCTGAGCGCTTGACTGGACCTTTGGCTGAGACCCTGATACAGTTTGTGCGAGTTGGCACTGAGACTGTGCGGACTGGGCCTGTGCGAGCTGGAACTGAAACTGAGTGGGCAGGATACTAGATTGAAATTCTGTAAGCTGTATGATGTTTTCTGCAGACTGGATGCAAAACTCTCCAGACTGTGAGCAGGATTCTGCAGGTTGACTAGAAGTCTCTGCAGACTGGAGGCAATATTCTGCAGACTGGGAACATAGTTCTGCAGACTGGATGCAAAGCTCTGCAGACTGTGAGCAGGATTCTGCAGGCTGTTTTGAAGTCTCTGTAGGTTGGAAGTGATGTTCTGCAGACTGAGCACAAGGCTCTGCAGATGGAGGCAAAGTCTCTGCAGGCTGGAGGTAAGGCTCTGTAGACAAACACACGGCTGGACTGGATTCTGGAGCATACCAAGTCTGCAAGAGCTGTGAGAGGAAGGCAAGAGTTTGTATAACAGGTGTCACCGAAACATTAACCAGAGGCTGCATCAGACAGGAGTTGGATGGAGGCTGCACAGGAGGTAAGATGACTGGAGGCTGCACAGGAGGTAAGATGACTGGAGGCTGCACAGGAGGTAAGATGACTGGAGGCTGCACAGGAGGTAAGATGACTGGAGGCTGCACAGGAGGTGAGTTGACTGGAGGCTGCACAGGAGGTGAGTTGACTGGAGGCTGCACAGGAGGTGAGTTGACTGGAGGCTGCACAGGAGATGAGTTGACTGGAGGCTGTACAGGAGATGAGATGACTGGAGGCTGCACAGGAGGTAAGATGACTGGAGGCTGCACAGGAGGTAAGATGACTGGAGGCTGCACAGGAGGTGAGATGACTGGAGGCTGCATAGGAGGTGTGATGACTGGAGGCTGCACAGGAGGTGAGATGACTGGAGTAATGGAAGCTGTAGGAAAGTATTTGCGTCTAGTCCTGGTGATCACTCTGGAAACTGGAGCAACAGCAGGCTTATTAGATGTAGCTGGATACTGCCAGGACCAGGGTGTGGACCTGATAGCGGTTTGCAAGGGTGCTGATTTTACAGGTTTTTTAACTATTGCAGGTTCTGAGTTCTGGACACAAGAAGAGATACATGGAGAATGAGCAGAAGGAGGAGAGTGGAAAAAGGAAGAAAGGATTTCATGCCAGGCAGTAATCAACATAGAAGCAAATTCACGCTTACAGAGCTTATGCAGCATCAATGACTCAGTTGCACGAACACAGGCAGACACATACAATTCCCCCTTCTCAAAGTAAGATTCATAAAACCCTTGTTTGTCTCTCTTTAAATAACCATATAAGTGATCAATCTGATCAGAGTTAAAAATGAAATCAAATTGTTTTGTAATGGGTGATTGGCATTTAAGCTGTTTAGTGGCTGTGGACTGAGGATTCTGAATGTGACGGACATTCGGAGGGTTAACTGAAGAATTTATTACTTGCAGGACTTCTAAATAGGCAGCAATTAAGGCAGAAGCGGATTCATACTTGCAAAGCCTATGCGCAATCAATGTCTCAGTTGCACGTATACAGGCAGACACAAAACCTTCACTTTTGTCACAGTAATACTTAATAAATCCTTCTCTATCCTTTCTCAGAAAATCAAACAAATCATCAATCAGTTCAGAGTCAAAAATAAAATTAAATTCTTCTTTGCTGGGAGACTGACTTTGCAGCTGTTTAACTGCAGTGGACTGGGAGTGAGTGGCATTCAGAGGGTTAACAGGAGGTGTGCATAATAACAAGATTTCTGAATATGCATTGATCAAAGCATGGGCTGACTCAGGCTTACATTTTCTGTCAGACAACAGATTCTCGACTGCACATTTACACCCCCTTACAAACTCAAAGCTTTGTCTTTTATAGAATTCAAAAAAGGCATTTTTGTCTCTCTTTAAATAATTGAAATACATGTTCACTTGTTCTGAGGTAAAATCAACCTGAACTGGATTCACAACAGGTGAGGTAAGGGTTGTGGAACCTGCAGAGATAATCTTCTGCCAAGCGTTTAACAGAAGGGAGGCTTTCCCATACTTGCATATTCCCTGAGTGATCAGGGACTGGAGGGAATCTATGCAAGCCTGCACGGTCTGTTTACCTTTGTTTGAGTAATGATCAAGAAAATATTCCCTGTCATCCTCAAACAAGTTAATCAGAGCTTCTATGGCATAATTGTCAAAAGGTGGATCATAATCACTGACTATACCTTGGTCAGAATCAGGTTGCATGCAAATATTTGTCATTTTGGGGTATGCAAGATCATTCCAGATCCTGGCTAAACTTTCAATATCTTCTGTACGAATTATTCCTAATTTGACATAACTATATGTCTGGCTAATCAACTGCTGCAATTCAGCTTTAGAGAAATCAGCAAAATCTGCACGACACTCAGCTTCATCCTCATCAGCAAGCAATGCATAATAATCAATTTGTTGCAGATCCATTTTTGGACAGAACAGCCAGGTATCAGTGTGCAGTATAGCTGCAGTGGTCAGTGTATATATGGCCAGAACTTACTGTCAGGGGCCTGAACGGAGAAACAGGGTTTGACCACAGTTTGCAGTATACAGACACTGGAACCAGGAATTAAGGTGCAAAAATAATGTTTTATTGCAAATGCAATAATGCAAGCATACATACAAGCGTGAATGTAAATACCATACCACATATGCACAGCACACAATATATACACAAATAACCCGGGAAGCAGTGACAAAATATATATATATATAACACCTAACTATCTAACTATCTATTTACAAACGGTGTGCACGAGATATATATGTACAAGCAATGATATACAACAACGCGGTATCAAAAGGAGCAGGCAAAGACAGGTCAAAACGGAATAAAGTCAGCAACAGGTAATCAGATACATACAAGGTACAGAGGAGTAAGCATAAGCAGAGTCAGGACAAGCAGAGGTTCAGTAGCAGATAATCAGATCACAGGGCAGGGTACAAGAAACCAGGTATCAGGAACAGGGGTGACCAGAGACTCAGACCTGTAACAAGGAAGTTCTGGCAATGACTTGCAGGAAGAGGCAGACTTATATAGTCCATGTAATAGGAAGCATCTGGTGGTAATTGCTCAGAGACACATTAGAGGCCTCTGCAGGCCATACAAAGAACTGCAAGTCCTTAAATGTAATGATAAGCCACCTGCTGGTGGATAGTGGAAGTCCAGGGCAGTCCAACTCAATACCACCACCAGCAGGCAGGAGATGATACAGTATGAATCGTAACATGGAGAAAGAATGTAGTGTCTGATCTGAAAGTAGACCCATTTTGGTAATCGTGAACAATATACTTTTCATATAGATCATAAGTACTGTATCTCATAAAAGGACAAAATAATAAACTACAGCTATGAAATATAGCCAGGACTTCTTGGCTCTTGGTTGTCTGCGTCCTGCTGTGATGAAAGCTTGCTTTTGGCCCCAGTAGCCAAATGGTACCTTTCAGGCTAGTGTTCACACTTCCGTGTGAGCTGGGGGATGGGATCTCCCAGACCAGAGCTGCCTGATGAAAGAGGGTCCTGTTGTCCCAGGTAATTAAAGAAAAACATTGTCATCCCAGAATAGAAGCTTGTCTCCAACTTGAATAGGGTAGACCCCAGACTTTTGCTCTGTACTCGCGCTACACATACAATCTGAATTGTAATCATAAATCATAATTGGTGCAGACAACCGATTGTGATGGTGTTTTCCACGGTTTGTTCGAGACCCCCCCCCCCCCCCGCCAGACACCTAGACCAAAAAGCGGCATTAGGGGCCCTTTGTTGCATCCAAATTTCCCTCCTGCGCCTCTGTGCTGGCTAATGATGCTCCCTCCCAATCACCTCCCAACTAAGGATGATCACAGATATGCAAATTCTTCAGAGTTTATGCAAATTTGGATAGTGTAATGGTTAAGGGCTCTGCCTCTGACACAGGAGACCTGGGTTCAAATCTCGGCTCTGCCTGTTCAGCAAGCCAGCACCTATTTCAGTAAGGAGTTTTTTGGGCAAGTCTCCTTAACACTGCTACTGACTACTGAGTGCGCTCTAGTGGCTGCCTCGCAAGCGCTTTGAGTCTGACAGGAGAAAGGCGCTATACAAATACTGCAATTATTATTGCAATTATAATTTTTATGCAAATATAGGTAGCTTGAAAATGAACCAATCTGTGTTTTAATTGATCGGTCCATTTTCAAACTGCATACATTTGCATACAAATTTGCATAATTTCGCAAGAATTTGCATCTAATTGATCATCCCTACTCCCAACTTAACTGTGCTCCCCGGGGACCCTGCCGTGTCTTTGGCAGTGTAGCCTCTCACCCGTCCCGCCAACACAGGTGTGACACTATTCTGTCAAAGACTCTGCAGAGGCCCCGGGGAGCAACAGTCAAAATGGGGAGGGGCCCTACAGGCTCTGGGGCCTTGGGGCGATGGCCCCCTTGAGGGATTGGTGGTGACGCCATGGGAGGGAAGCTGCATCGAGATGTTCTCGGCATAGTTAGGGCATCTGCGAGGTGAGGTATGCCTTCTAGAAGAGGGGAGTTTTGAGGGCTTGTTTGAAAGAGGGAGCAAGCCTGATGGGCAGTAGGTATTTTAATAGCCCCCAGAGTCATAGCAGCCATGTCCGGTTGCATCAGCCTAACAACATAGTATTGATTGGTGAGGGTGATAGATTAAGCGTCTGTACCAGTCTTTCAGTTAGTACGTTAGTACATTATCAATTTGAAGTATTAGAAGCAGAGGATCAGCAGGACCACCAACTGTCATTGTACAAAAGTAATTGAATATGGTGACCTCCATATTCCCCTCAATAAAGGGTCACCTTAATGATGGTGGAACCGTGGGACAAACATGTCTCAGAATTAATACTCTTAATGAGCTCAGTCATTTCTTAACACTTAAATTGACACCTTCAATTTGCACAGAAAGGTTGACCTGATAAGTTTAGCAGTGGCGTGGTAGGTGCTATTAAGGCTAATTTTAAAGTGACACTGAAGTAAAAAAAGTATGATATAATAAATTGTATGTGTAGTAGGGATAATTAATAGAACATTAGTAGCAAAGAAAAGTGTTTATTTTCAGTTACGTAGCTTTTTTTTTCTATAAAATTGCATCATTCTGCCATATTTGCAATTATAAACCACACTCTGTAATTTATACTATGAAACAGAGCTAATGACCCTTTGAACTCCCCTGCAGTAAAACCTTATCTGAAGCTTTTTCTCACTGCTTCTTTGGGCTGGTGCACACCAAGAGCGCTTCTGAGTGCTTTTTAAAACGCTTGTGCTTCAAAAAGCGCTTGGCTAATGTATTTGAATGAGATGGAGCACATCAGAGCGATGTGCTTTTTTCCCAAACGCAAACGCAGGTCCTGCAGCATTTTTGCGCTTTTCTGAGGAGAATCAGCCTCAATGTTAAAGAGAATCTGTACTCTAAAATTCTTACAACAAAAAGCATACCATTCTATTCATTATGTTCTCCTGGGCCCCTCTGTGCTGTTTCTGCCCCTCTCTGCTACAAACCTGGCTTGTAATTGCCAGTTTTAGGCAGTGTTTACAAACAATCTAACCAGCTTGTGATAGGCTCACATAAGCAGAGTGTGTGAGTCATACAGAGTGTGCAGGGGGCCGGGAGAGGGTGTGTATAGCTTCTATTCAATCACAAGCAGCCCTGCACATTCCAGTCTGAGTCCACAGAGTCCACAGAGTCCACAGAGTCACAGACAGAGTCCACAGAGGAGAGAAGATTAGATCATATAACAGAGATAATACAGCCACTGTGCAAGTAGGAAAGGCTGCAGTAAGCCAGAGCACATTAGAACAGGCATAGGAACTTATAGGATAGAAGAAATAAGGATGAAAATTTTGTTACAGAGTCTCTTTAAAGAGAATCTGTATTGTTAAAATCGCACAAAAGTAAACATACCAGTGCGTTAGGGGACATCTCCTATTACCCTCTGTCACAATTTTGCCGCTCCTCGCCGCATTAAAAGTGGTTATAAACAGTTTTTAAAAGTTTGTTTATAAACAAACAAAATGGCCACCAAAACAGGAAGTAGATTGATGTACAGTATGTCCACACATAGAAAATACATCCATACACAAGCAGGCTGTATACAGCCTTCCTTTTGAATCTCAAGAGATCATTTGTGTGTTTCTTTCCCCCTGCAGCTATCTTCCACTGAAGTGTCAGGCTGTTTCTTCCTGCAGAGTGCAGACAGCTCTGCCTGTATGTAATTCCTCTGTATGTGAAAGCCCAGCCAGCTCAGAGGAGGATTTATCCAGCTTGTAAAAGATGAGAGATGAGAGAAGCTGCTCTAATCTAAATAATACACAGGCAGTGTGCAGAGAGGGGCCTGGATGGGGGAGATGCATCACAGAACCACAACACTGAAGAACTTGGCAGCCTTCCAGACACAGGCCTGACAAGTCTGACAAGAGAGAGATAAGTTGATTTATTACAGAGATGGTGATAGCAGAAAGTGCTGCAGTAAGCCAGAACACATTAGAATAGCTTTTGGAACTTGTAGGATGATAAAAAACAGGATGCAGGAGTCTCTTTAAGGATAGAAAAGTGGAAAATCGCTCTTAAAAGCACTAGATCAGAGCGATTTTCCAAGTGTTTGTGTTACAGAAGCTGTTCAGTTACAGCTTTAGTGTAACAAAAAATAAAAAAGCTACACCAAAACACTCCGAAAATCGCTAGGCATGCTTAGAAAATCGCTAGGCACATGTCTAGAATCGCCTTAAAAATCACTTCAAAAAGCGCTGAGCGTTTGCATTTAAGCTAGTGCTTTTTGGTGTGCACTGGCCCTTTGATGTATAAGTGATTCAGAAAATAGCACTGTCTCTAACCCAAGTTGGGTTGAGTTCAGAGAAGCTTTTTTGCATAAATAAAAATTGTATTGGAAACAATATGAGACTCATATCTGTGCTACTAATGGTCTATTTCTTAGCTGTACTGCACATACAGTACATTCTCTCATAAGTTTATTTTCACTTCAGATTTCCCTTAACCTATTTTGGTTCCTGGACGTAGAAACTACGTCCAGGAACCATGCGCGCTCCCGCGCACTCCCGCGGCCGATCGCGCGCGTGCACGCGTGCTCCCGGCCCGTGGTTCGTTAGCCAGGCAATCAGTGAATTGGGCTATGGTGCCCGATCACTGATTCCTCTCCCCCGCTGAAAAAGCAACAGCTTCTCTCGGAAGCTGCGCCTTTTCAGGCTGTTACCTCCCCCATGCGTCACTCTAAGCTTATGTTACGCTTAGAGTGACGTCATGTAAACAAACTCATGGCCGCCATCTTGTGGCCAAAAAGTAAAACTACAACTAAAAGTAAAAAAATAAATAAAAATCAACACACATTTACATTATAAACCTATAGTTTACATCCCACCCTCCCAAAACTACCCAAATAAAATGTTTAATATAAAAAAAAAAAACATTACAATAAAAAATAAAAAAACATGTAAATATTTACCTAAGGGTCTAAACTTTTTAAATATCAATGTAAAGATGATATATTTCTATATTTTTTTTTATTTTAAACTTGTAAATAGTGATAGATGCAAAACGGAAAAAATGCACCTTTATTTCCAAATAAAATATTGTCGCCATACATTGTGATAGGGACATAATTTTAACGGTGTAATAACCGGGACATATGGGCAAATACAATACGTGAAGTTTTAATTATGGAGGCATGTATTATTTTAAAACTATAATGGCTGAAAACTGAGAAATGATTTTTTCCGTTTTTTTCTTATTCTTCCTGTTAAAATGCATTTACAGTAAAGTGGCTCTTAGCAAAATGTACCCCCAAAGAAAGCCTAATTGGTGGCGGAAAAAACAAGATATAGATCAGTTCATTGTGATAAGTAGTGATAAAGTTATAGGCTAATGAATGGGAGGTGAACATTTCTCAAGTGAAAACGACGGAACGCGAATGGGTTAATAACATGAACTTTAAAGTAAAAATGATTTTTATAGAGAAGCTTTAGAATGTCTGTTAGGTGTTTCCCGCTGTCAGCAATGCCGCTGGATTGGTTGTCCTTCACTTCCTATCAGACACACAAAAGAAATATATCCCAAAGGAAGAAAAATCCTACCTGTCACATGATCTGTTAGCAGGACAGGTATTCATATAGACGATTTAACACCCTGACTCCTGTTCCACCATTTTACTGTCCCTGTGCCAACTATAGGAAAAGGGGTATGAATTGTCTGACACTAAGGGGGGCACTAATGGAGTAATCTGACTAGCACTTTTGGGGGGAAGTGAAGGGGGATTCTTCCCCTGTTACTATAGAGGGCAGCCCGGCACACCTTTTTAAATAGGGTGTCTCATAGCGCTGGATGTTAAAGGATCTCTGTCGCGAAAATCTTAAAATGTAAAATACATATAAACATATACAAATAAGAAGTATATTTCTTCCAGGGTAAAATGAGTCATAAATTACTTCTCTCCTATGTTGCTGTCACTTACAGTAAGTAGTAGAAATCTGACATTACCGACAGATTTTGGATTAGCCCATCTTCTCATGGGGGGTTCTCAGGGTTTTCTTTATTTTTAAAAGCATTTAGTGAGTGGCAGTTGCTCCGTCCAACTGCAAAATAAGTGTACGGTAAGCAGGAAGGCTGGCCAGCATCTTTGTATAAATCTTTATCAGGGAATGTTTTTATAAAGAGTAAAGGCCATGCTGAGAATCCCCCATGAAGAGATGGACTAACCCAAAACCTGTTGGTAATGTCAGAGTTCTACTACCTACTGTAAGTGACAGCAACATAGGAGAAAAGTAATCTATGGCTCATTTAACTCCAGAAGAAATGTACTTCTTATTTGTATGTGTTTTCAATTTTAAGATTTTCGTGACAATTCCTCTTTAAAGGGACTTCGAGCTCAAAATAAAAACAAAATTAGTACTCACCTTGGGCTTTCTGTAGCCCAATGTAGGTCGGGAGGTCCCCCGGTGGCATCCTGGCTCTTCTCCCAAGGCCTGTGCTGAAATGGCTGCCCGGCGGCTCCCGGCCGCCAGCCCGGTGACACTGGCCCGAGTGTCGGGCTCCTTCTTCCGCACACGTATGACTTCACACGCCGGCCGCCTCACGTCATCACGGCGGCCGGCGTGACAGTACGGCGCATGCGTGATTAAACCGCGCATGCGCCGTACTGTCACGCCAACCGGCGTGATGATGCGAGGCGGCCGGCGTGTGAAGTCATACGTGTGCGGAAGAAGGAGCCCGACACTCGGGACAGTGTCACCGGGCTGGCGGCCGGGAGCCGCCGGGCAGCCATTTCAGCACAGGCCTTGGGAGAAGAGCCAGGACGACGCCGGGGGACCTCCCGACCTACACTGGGCTACAGAAAGCCCAAGGTGAGTACTAATTTTGGTTTTTTTTGGAGCTCGCAGTCCCTTTAAGGTTAGATGCCCATGGGGAGGTTAGTTGCTTGCGAATGGGGGGTTAGGTTAGATCCCCACCAGGGGACGACTAAGGTTGGGCACTACCATGGGAGGGTCCTGTGTTATAGTAGGGAGAGGTTAGGTCATAGTAAAATCGCTGTAAATATTACCAATAGCTTCCTATTTCAGATAAGATAAGAACACTTTGACCAGGTGATTGAACCCCTCCCCCCCCCACACACACACACACACCACCACCACCACAGCTATGAGTTTACACAGTGATGTAATACTGCTGTCTAGGTCATGACTGCTGTGGAAAGGACAGTTAGCTGTGGCACTATGGAGGGCAATTAAAGGTGCCCATACATGTAGGGATGATGGACAGATTGACCAAGAGACACATCGCTCTCTGATTGAATTTGATCAGAGAGAGATATCTGTTGGCAGCCATAAACTGATTCCCAATTGATTTCAGCATGAAATCTTTCAGGATTCGGCCTCATGAAGCCTCCTCTTCATCCCCGGCCACTGCCTCCCCAAATGTTTTATGTGCCCTTGTATTATTTTATTTCAATGGCACCGAGTGGCTGCCGGCGTTATAGCACATGGGGAGCGTGTGTGACATCACATATGTGCTATATGCTGATAGTCACATTGGACACACATGTGGAAGTAGGATGGCCACTCGATGACAGCGGACAGGTGAAGTATTTTAATGCAGGGGCATGAGGGGTACTTATAACATTTTGGCAGGTGTGTATGTGTGTGTGTGGGGGGGCGGGGAGGTGGGGGGGGGGGGTAGCGGGCAGGGGTTCCGATGTGCTCATTAGTTGCAATGTTGCAAGCTATTACTGGCATGCACGATAGACAGTTGACCAGTTCAACCTGAAAGCGATCGACTTGAACAATAGTTATCAAATCAGATGATTAAGTCGGCCGGAAAATTGGTTATGACCTCCTTTACACTAAGATGGGTTGAAAAAAAGGGGGAAAAAAGGGCACAAGTGATGTCACTTTTTGTTATCACCAGGGCCGGATTTGCCATAAGGAACTGTAGGCACGTGTCTACAGGCGCCTGATTATGAAAAGGCGGCTCACTCCCCCTCCCCAAGTGCCTCTCTCCCTCCTTCCTGTGCAAAGTCCCAAGCAGAGTGTAAATAAGAGGTTACACACCTAGCTCTCGGCATTCCATTGACGAGATCTCCCTTCAGTCAGGGGCACCTCTAGCTACTTAGTACTACGGTTCCTCTAGCTGCCTAATACTTAGGAGCACCTCTAGCTACTTTATATTGAGGGTACTTATGGCTACCTAATACTAAGGGGCACTTGAAGCTACCTATGATGGGCAGGGAAGTAAGAAAGTGACAGCCGGGCCAGCCAGCACACTTGTGTTGGGTGTTTGTAGATTCATGGAGGGCGGAGTCTAGTGTGCCAGGACATCTGTGCCTATAGACTCCTGTAAGGTAAAGCCGGGCCTGGTCATCACAGAAGAACAGTCAAGATGAAAACCTCCTAAATCTGACAGGAAAGGTAGGCTAAATAAGTCATTTCCTCTTGGGTAATTTTTTTCTCTTTATATGGAGTTTCTTCCCACTTTAAGATTGGCGTTTCCCTGGATGCTTGCCTTTATTCTCTGTTCTCTTGTGTTGCCCTTCCCCTGTGTGGACAGGCCTGGTTTCCGTGTTCTTCCATGCAATGTAACATGGCAGGACCAGCAGACGCTCATCTCAGCTGATCTGTGCTGCTCAGTCCAGTGTGGGGTTACAGCTGAAAGCTGCTCTGTGAGGCAATGATTGTGTACCAGCCTGAGTCCCATCTCCATGCATGACAGGCTGGGATCATCAGGCCCATCCATCATCTGACACGACCATTCACTGTAACGCTGGGCCAAGAGGCAGACGTGGGCATCTCCTGACCGGCCGCGCAGCCCGCTCACCTTCTGGCCTGTGTCTTTCATCAGATGTTCTAGCAGCTCATTACACAATGATGACATTCTTGTAACTTATTAGACGTTTGATTCAGTTAACAACATTGATTATACATCCGTCAGTCAAATTCTACCAAATAATTGATCTAAACCAGTCTTTTTCAACTTTTTAACCTGGGGGAACCCTGCAAATATTTTTTAGATCTTGGGGAACCCCTGCATTTATTTTGCAGGAGGCATGGACTCTAAGCTGTTTATTTCGCTACCCCCTATTACAGTGCCCCTCATTATACTGTCTACTTATTCTAGTGCATTTTATTAATGTACTCATTATTATTCTGACCCCCAATTTAGTGCTTCTGTTTACAGTATCTTCTTTTTTAGTGTGCTCTTTCATCAGGCCCGGATTTACCTCACAGGAGCCTATAGGCACAGATGTCCTGGCACCTTAGACTCCGCCCTCCATGAACCTACAAACCCCTAACAAACCGCACTGCAAGTGTGCTGGCTGTCCCAGCTGTCACTTCTCCCTTACTTCCTTTGCCTTCCCTTATAGGTAGCTACAGGTGTCCCTTAGCATTATGTAGCCAGAGGTACCCTCAGTATTAAGTAGCTAGTGGTGCTCCTGACTGAAGGGAGATCTCATCAGTGGAATGCTGAGAGCTGGGTGAGTAACCTCTCATTTACACTCTGCTCAGGACTCTGTATAGATGAGGCAGGAGGGAGGCACTAGAGGGGAGGGAGCCACCTTTCCATTATCAGATGCCTGTAGGCACGAGCCTACAGTGCCTTATGGTAAATCCGGCCCTGTCTATCATACTACAGGGCGGAGGACGGCGGCGTTGGAGCGATCCGTGCATATGGGGCTGGAGCTAGCGCTAGGCTAGCTGCATGATTAAAAAAAAAATGTAAAGTGCTGCGCTGCCCCCTGGCGGTTTTAATATACCCCCAGAGAGGTTAAAGATTATCTGAGGAGAGTTGTAAAATGTATCTTTACTTATCTGAGGCTTCTTCCAGCCCCTAGAAGTCAGTTGGGTCCCTCATTGCGGCAAGCTTCTTTTCTCAATATTCTTATAAATAAGCACTCTAAGCTATCTGCTTGCCACAATAAGACACTCAGTTTGACCTGAAAAGGCGGAAACACATTGTCTGCAGTGTTCCTAATAAACATTGTTTTCTCCAATTCCATCCCCTATAGTTTTATAGTTAATAAACAATGCTAGTGTAAATAAAACCCACACAATGTTTAAATCATGTCCCTAGTGCAATGTATGGCAACAATAAATTGTTTGGAAATAAAGGTGATTTTTGTTTTGTCTCTTTTGTGATTTTTGCACCCTATTAATTATCACAAGGCCTTATTTGCAAAAATAACAGTAATATGCCCTCAGGATATATGTACTGTAGTAAAACGTTCAGTCCTACCTTAGGGACTGAACTTTTTACTACATATGTCATAAGGGAATATTACTGTTATTTTTTCAAATAAGGCCTTGTGATAAATGATAGGGTGCAAAAATCACACATAAAAATATCACAAAATCACAACAACAACAACAAAAACACATTTATGGACTTTTTTTTTACAAGTTTTTCTGTTTGGTAACTATAGAGGAGGGAGATTAATGACTATTAGGCTCCCTGCACACTGCATGCGATTCCGGTTTTTAATTGTTTTTTACATCCGATTCCGATTTTTAAGCGTTACTGCATGTTGCGTTTTTTCCTCCGTTTTTCTGTTGATTGCATTCAGGGAAAATCCAAATTCCAAATCAGAAATGGGATCGGAGTCGCAAAACGGATTTGCAGTGTGCAGGGAGCCTTACATTTATTTTTAATTTTACTTTTTGGCCACAAAACGGTGCTACAAACTTTATCCAGAATTACCAGGAAGTGTTTGATCATTTTTAACATTTTTTTCTTTATTTTGGTTTTTATGAATGAACATGGCTCCTGATTGGAGTCATGCTCATTCATTCCCAGGCACTTTAACTGGCTCACCGTACACATGTTCCCACACATCAATTATACAGAAAAAGTGGGATCAGCGCATCACCAGGCCGCCCCTGAATGGCCTCAGCTCAGAGATGCGCTGAGCCCCCCCAGGAACTACGAACGCACCTTGAACCAAACAGAGGCTCTGCATATACACCAAAGAAACACTAACAAGTGGGAGCAGCTGACCAGAATTAAATCAAACACAGCAAAGAAATGAACAGCGCTACTTAAAAACAGATGAGTGCTTACCTGCAAAAAAGTGCACACCCCACTCATGGGATTCAAATACACAATGAGCACACACATGACCTGTCTACCACTTGGAGGATGTTAGTTTCACTAACAATTTGCAATTGTTAGGTACTTGTCCCTCCCACTGTCGTAGAAGTCTTTCCTCCATGGGAGGGGACCTAACACTAACTAAAACCTACCTGTGCATATGCATAGCCTGGGTGCGCTACCAGTAAAATTAAGAATTGCGCAGAAAAAGTGGGATCAGCGCATCACCAGGCCGCCCCTGAATGGCCTCAGCTCAGAGATGCGCTGAGCCCCCCCAGGAACTACGAACGCACCTTGAACCAAACAGAGGCTCTGCATATACACCAAAGAAACACTAACAAGTGGGAGCAGCTGACCAGAATTAAATCAAACACAGCAAAGAAATGAACAGCGCTACTTAAAAACAGATGAGTGCTTACCTGCAAAAAAGTGCACACCCCACTCATGGGATTCAAATACACAATGAGCACACACATGACCTGTCTACCACTTGGAGGATGTTAGTTTCACTAACAATTTGCAATTGTTAGGTACTTGTCCCTCCCACTGTCGTAGAAGTCTTTCCTCCATGGGAGGGGACCTAACACTAACTAAAACCTACCTGTGCATATGCATAGCCTGGGCGCGCTACCAGTAAAATTAAGAATTGCGCAGAAAAAGTGGGATCAGCGCATCACCAGGCCGCCCCTGAATGGCCTCAGCTCAGAGATGCGCTGAGCCCCCCCAGGAACTACGAACGCACCTTGAACCAAACAGAGGCTCTGCATATACACCAAAGAAACACTAACAAGTGGGAGCAGCTGACCAGAATTAAATCAAACACAGCAAAGAAATGAACAGCGCTACTTAAAAACAGATGAGTGCTTACCTGCAAAAAAGTGCACACCCCACTCATGGGATTCAAATACACAATGAGCACACACATGACCTGTCTACCACTTGGAGGATGTTAGTTTCACTAACAATTTGCAATTGTTAGGTACTTGTCCCTCCCACTGTCGTAGAAGTCTTTCCTCCATGGGAGGGGACCTAACACTAACTAAAACCTACCTGTGCATATGCATAGCCTGGGCGCGCTACCAGTAAAATTAAGAATTGCGCAGAAAAAGTGGGATCAGCGCATCACCAGGCCGCCCCTGAATGGCCTCAGCTCAGAGATGCGCTGAGCCCCCCCAGGAACTACGAACGCACCTTGAACCAAACAGAGGCTCTGCATATACACCAAAGAAACACTAACAAGTGGGAGCAGCTGACCAGAATTAAATCAAACACAGCAAAGAAATGAACAGCGCTACTTAAAAACAGATGAGTGCTTACCTGCAAAAAAGTGCACACCCCACTCATGGGATTCAAATACACAATGAGCACACACATGACCTGTCTACCACTTGGAGGATGTTAGTTTCACTAACAATTTGCAATTGTTAGGTACTTGTCCCTCCCACTGTCGTAGAAGTCTTTCCTCCATGGGAGGGGACCTAACACTAACTAAAGCCTACCTGTGCATATGCATAGCCTGGGCGCGCTACCAGTGTGTGTGCTGTGTGTGTGCTGTGTGTGTGTTTGTGTACGTTGTGTGCATGTGTACACACCTCCAGTTTATAAACAATAGGTATGTGGTACACTGTAGATCTGATCAGCAGGGGCATATTTGGGCAATATGGAGCCTATGGCAAACACTGGAAGTGATGCATACATACATAAATTAAGTAGCCATGTTAGTCTGGAGATGTACAGAGGCTCCAGTAGGATAAAATTAGGTAAAACGTTTAAAACGTTCAGGAGGCGGTGGTGGACTGACCAACCGAAAACAGACACAATGCTGTAGATTGAGGTCAAGACAATTTATTCACATATTCCTAGTACAAATGGCAACGCGTTTCACGGGCTCAACCCTGCTTCCTCAGGCAATAGACAACAGGAGTATCACACAGCTCGGGGTCCAATCTGAATTTAGCCATGTTGCCCAGATAACAGAATTAACCTGCTCTGAGGTCTGAGTGACAGGGAGGCAAGGGCAGGCATGATGGCACAGCACAGGAGCAGGCCATGATGCTGTGACGCCCATGACATGAGCCATGCCTGCACCTCTTTAGATACGCCTCTGCTGATCAAAATGATACAGCAAACCCCAGTGTAGAATTTGTTTTTTCGCTTGGAATCACCAGTGAATCTTCATGTACAGGAGGTCTGCTACTTACCAACAGGTTCTGTTCTGGGAGATTGGAAGTTAGTTGGGTCCTGTGTTAAACATGGTGAAACGTGGGTAAAGGATTAACTATCGGCTAACTCTTTGGTCTTAGAGTATAAATTATGTTTTTGGGTTGTTTTCAGTGTGCTATTAAAGTATTTTGAACTTCTTATAACAGTTTATGCAATACTGTAACTTGTAACAACAAAAATATGTAATAAACAGTATTGTATAGTTTGTATTTGAAGACAACTTTGTTGTATTTCTGAAACGTTGTATCTTGTGTCGTTTGTGAGTAGGGAACTGTCTGTAATGAACAATTTCTATGCATTTTTTTTATCACATGAGAATGATGCAGAGGAATGGTGTGACAAAGTCTTCACGCTGAGTGCAAGTATGCAGTGCTAATTTGTTGGAAAACTTTAGTTCTGCTTTAATTTGTCCTTAGTTTTATTCCATTAATCTAAAGCTTGTGCCTCCCATAGTTACTGGCACACAGGCTGGTGTCTTTATAGCAAGATAATAATGAGGCTGTACCCCCTGTGATGCTGCGTGATACCAGCCCTAATGCCATGCTGTGCTGGTAGAGACGGATCATCCACAAGGCAAACCTAGGCAGGTGCCCAGGGCCTGGAGAGAGTCTAGGGGCCTGGTGGATGCTAGCTCCCACCAAGTCTTATCAGAAAGGTCAGGTGACCATCAGTGGTGGGCAAAACCTATCTAGCCTAGAGCCCAATTTCATCGTAATCCATTCCTGGGCGGTGGCCACTACATTCAGGTGTCTTTTCCATGGCACTACACCTACCTATGCCTAGCTAACTACTGGTGCACCTACCTATGCCTAACTACCATATGGGCTTGAAAACCACTATTGCCTGCACTCTGGCCATGGTGCGCACCAGTCCAGCATATAGTACAAACATGCTACAGGGGCAGCAATTACATATCAGATAAAGCATGCATATCAGATAAAGCATTGTTTCACCCACCTATAAAAAAAAAATAATGAATTAATTAAAAACGAAGTAGACTTTCTATGGTGTACACCAAGAATTCTGGAACACAGTTACTGCCTTTCATGTCATAGGTCATTATCACAGACCTCTCAGGAGTTTGTCAATTTCAATGGTTGATTTGCATATATTCAGCAGTGATGCACTGGGAGACATCTCAAGCTCACTCCAACCTGAATTTTCGCAAATTCTTTCTGTTTTAAGAAAGCAAACTTTTAAATACTATAAATTTATATTGTAAAGGGATGAGCTCTGCTAGTGAATATCTGTGTTGTCTGGAGACAATAAAGCATGGGCTATGAGCGCCACTTGGTGGACAATCTTTATTATTACACTGAGATCATTCATAATTAGACGACATGGGATCTTTTTCCTTTTTTCATTACAAAATTATTTTCACCATAGGCACAGCCATTTATATAGTCAAGAATAAAGAGAAAAAGAACATAATTGCTCAATTTAGTCTCACATTAATTTTTTGGGGAAACTTTAGCTTTGTTGCAAAAATTACCTTCAGCATTTTGGAAGTTTGAAGTTTACAATGGTCTGAGCTCAATATCCTCATTCTTTCTTTGCCTTTCCTTTGTCTGTACAATATGCAGCAGAACAGTACCTTATTATTGCTGCTGTTGTTGTTTCTATACAGTGTATAGCACTGACATCTTCTGCAGCAGTTTACAGAGTACATAGCCATGTCAATGACTGACCTCAGAGGAACTCACAATCTAATACTAACGAAGTAAAAGAAAGTCTGTGTTTTTGGGGTAGCATAGCATGCTGCCTTATTTGTTATGTCAGGCATGGAATCTACCTGCTTAAATGTAATGTAAGTGGATATTATGGAAGATTCCTATTTTGTTACATCCCAAATAGCTATTTGTATGGTGAACAGGGCCTTATTTTTTTATTAAAGGAGACAGGACCTCACCCAAAGTATTGCTGGGCAAGCCCAGTGTCTTTGAATTGACCCATCATGACCACACACCCATAGCAGTGGTCTAAGCAGAGCTGTCCATCTGCAGTCCTGGTAGGCCAGATCCATAGTAATGTTTAGGAGGGGCAGAAAAATAGAGAAATGTCTTCTGTTTGATAGACCACACCTTTCCTGATTCACATCTATCAATTAATGTGAGCTACTGACCGTATGCCAAAGATGTGTGAGGACTTCCACCCTCGAGGATTGGAGTTGGAAAGCCCTGCTTTGGTCACCCAACCAGGGCTGTCTAACTAGTTAGGTCATATGGGATCAGCAAGGATTGATGAAAGTGCGATCACTGTGGCGTGCAAACATTTGCCGCAGTGCTGTCCTGCTTTTGTCACACTGGTCATGTGCACCGATCTTTCCCAAGTCCTTGCTATGAATCAAGATCATCTGACCAAGGGTTGAAACTCTTGCCGCCTAATAGATTTTAATGAATCCATGTCAAGTCTGGAGGACTCTTCTTTGACCTTTTCAGCCTCAGTCTCAAATGATGTATCACTGATGACAGAGCTTACCTATTAGATTCCAGCACAAGCTACAAACGGCTGGTCTGAAACCCATGTCTAGCTACTTGGGGAGCGTATACACATGAAATTTGATTGGCCATTCAATGGCCAATTTTACTACCTTCATGTGGTATGAGGGTCAACTGACTTTGAATACTATGAGCAGATTGTGCAGGTAAGCTCTCTTACTACATGGAGGTGGTAAAATTGGTCAGTGGTTGGCCAATCACAATTGCAGGTGTGTACCAGGCTTTAGTCACGCAATGTTGCCATTGCCAATTATTGCTACAGATTGTTAGAGGCAGCCCTACTGCAGTGTTTAATTTTTGAATGCATATGATTGTACATTTCCGCTTATTGGCAATGAAGCTTTGTGCATTGTACGTTCGTACCTTTTGCAGGAATGATATTAAAAATGCCTGTATGGTTTTTAGCAGGCTGTATCCTGGCAGTTTTTTTATCACCAGGAATGCAGGGCTGAATTTCTGGAAAGGCCGCAAAGGCCTGGGACTTGGGCGTCTGTAGGCCAAGGGGCACCTGGATATGAAAGAAGGGTTATTACATATGAAAGAGGAGGGTGAAAATGGGTGGACAACACATGAAAAGAGGAAACTGATGCTCAAGGAAGTTGTTCATGAAAGAAAGGGACTGATGTACATGGATGATGCACATGGAAGAGGGGGCTGCACATGGAATGGGAGGGGCTGCAGTACATGGATGATACACATGGAAGAGGGGGCTGCACATGGAATGGGAGGGGCTGCAGTACATGGATGATACACATGGAAGAGGGGGCTGCGCATGGAAGAAGAGGGACTGTTGTACATGGATGATACACATGGAAGAGGGGGCTGCACATGGAATGGGAGGGGCTGCAGTACATGGATGATACACATGGAAGAGGGGGCTGCACATGGAATGGGAGGGGCTGCTGTACATGGATGATACACATGGAAGAGGGGGCTGCACATGGAAGAAGAGGGACTGCTGTACATGGATGATACACATGGAAGAGGGGGCTGCACATGGAATGGGAGGGGCTGCTGTACATGGATGATACACATGGAAGAGGGGGCTGCACATGGAATGGGAGGGGCACTGCTGCACAAGAAAGGGAAGCTACAACATACTTGGCCTGGGTGCAAAACAAGTCTTCCTTAACCCCAAGCAGAATACCTGAATGAGCCCACCTTCTTTCACCCAGGGCTATTTCTGACCTATGAGGTGTCCTACACAAAACAGCTTCTCACCCCCCCTCCCTCCCCCCATCCCCCACCAACTGCACAGACACACATGGGACTGCATATGGCCACGCATAATCAACCTTAACCTAACGATAGACGTGTGTCAATAAAATGGGCTGTGGCCTTTTATTGGTGTTTCGATACATATTAATTGGGTTATCATGAAAAAAGTAATCAACAATTGCAGTAGGACAATAGAAAACTTCAGTCCATCGTGAAACCAAAAAACAAATAAACTGCTAGGTCAGTAGACGAAAGCTTATCTCATCTCTTGTGTGAGAATGCCCACCGTCACAGTAGTAGCTTCAGCTGTGAAAAGTTTGATGTCGGTACATTCCCTAAGATATAAGATTAGCATTTGGAGTCAGTCTTCAGGTTTAGGAGTTAGGACCATCATTGTTCCCCGTGAGCAGGCGGTCGCTGTCTGCCCTCCATAAAAGGTTACACCTTGCTTGCTCCCTACTTCCCAGCTGTGCTTGCACAATCTGATGGGACATATTGATTGACCAGTGCTACAGTTCTGAGGTTCATGCTTATGTCGAATTAATGGATCTCTGTTGCTGCCCTCAGAGCCAAGTGCTTTGAGTCAGTGCATAGCATGTATCCTAAATGCAGAAGTTTGCAGGGTATTTTGGAGTACAGTACAATGTTGAATTGCGTGCCATAAAGGTGAATCTCCATTGAAGATAATGAATGATCTAGCTGTGCAATGACCCCAAAGCACACTTCAGAAACCAACCAGGAGAATGACTAAAGTCTGAATGCGGAACTTCTCTCAATTGCCAGCGATGAGGTCATAACTAAAAATTCCACCACATGCTTTTGGAGAAAACTGATGACTAGATTTGTTGTGGATAGCATTAACATCAGTGCAATGCAGCGGTTTTCTGCAGTTGTTTTGTTGTCTCCCCCCCCCCCCCCGCCCACCTTTTATCCTTCAAACAAAACCTGCTTCCTTTACCCATCCTTATAGTCTTCTTCTATCGCCTAACCCTAATAGCCTCTCTTCAAGCATCAACTCCTTCCTAGCCTTAACCTCCCCCCCTCCTTTTTTTTTCCATAATGTTAACCCCTTCTTGGGTTACACACCTGCAACTGAAATGCAACTAGTGCAATGTAAACATCTGAATTATGTACGCAAGCCTGGCTACAAGGGCATAAAGAGATAATTAGCATTGTGGGTAACCACAGATGTTCGCTTAAAGCTGAAATATCGCAAGTACCTTCTGTTTTAAAAGGGCAAATCACACCAAGTATTGCTTTTTAGTAGGAGGGCTTTTCGGTCTCTTTTAGTCCCCTATACTCTCCTAGTGGTTTGGGTCACCCTGAGCTGCTTGATTACTCTGTTGTTCTGGGTCAGTAATACTGAAAGTATTAGAGGCAAAGGACTAACATGACCACATGTAACTAAAGCCTAGTACACACTAGCAATTTTGTTAGGCCAATCATTGGTCAATTTTACCACCTCCATGTAGTATGACCATTTACCTATATAATCTGCATAGAATTGAAAATCTGTTTGGCCCTCATACTACATGGAGGTGGTAAAATTGACCAATCATTGGCCAATCAAAATTGCTAGTGTGTACTAGCCTTTAGTGGCTAGCGTATTACTGTCTTCTGGCAGCACTAGAGTCCCAGATCTGAATCTTGGCCTGTGGAATACATGCACAGAGTTTGTACTCTTCCACATCCCAGGAACATACTGATACAGTGAAAGCTTGAATTGGGAGTAGCAGTAGGAGAACAGAGGCGCCAGCAGGATAAAAGCGGATAAAAACTTTAACATTTGCTGGGAGGAAGCGGTGGACTTACCTCCATAAAGCAGACACGAAAGGCTGTCTGAATAGTAGCAATCACATTTATTAAATAGTACCCCCAAAAAAACGCGTTTCGCAGGCCCAGTCCGCTTCATCAGGCAATAAACGTGGGGACAAAACAGAATTTCGGCAATAGCAGGTGTAGCGCCTCAGTGAATTGGGAGTAATCTGCTTTGCACGACAAAAATTGCAAAAAAGTGTGAAATTTTGACTTGATGGTGCGCAATGTCTTCTTCATTTACAAGCAGAGTACTTGTACATTATTATGTCATCACAACTGAGTCAATGGGTCCTTTCTCTTTAGGCCCTCGCATCTAAAAGCACAAATCACGGTAAAAATCCCTTGACACTTCCACGATTTCAGGGCGATCGCGGTCAGCACCTTATTAGCATTGAATCGCCCAGAAAATGCTGCAGGTAACACGCCGGCAACCATTCTCCTTCCTGTCCTTGGAGGCTCTGTATTCTCCTGGTGAGATCACTGTCTGTAGTCATGATGACAGACGGCATCTCACTACAGGGTTACAGCACCACCCGGAGGACGGAAGGAGAATTGCAGCACTAGGTTCCAGGGAGGTGAGTAAATACTGGGCTGCCGCAGATCTCTCTGCAGTGTGATTTTTTCCCCCTGATTTTAGCGTCTAAAAACGTGCAAAAAAAATTGCACTGATTTTAGACCCTAAAAGCTGGAAATAATAAAGCCTCCGGGGAGGTTAAGGGCTCACTTGTCTTTGTCTTTAAAAATCAATTGCAAGTAGCTAAATATTGGAGTGACTTTCCAGTTCTCATCGTACCGGAGCAATTTCAACATGATTAACCTCTGAATGACCAGAGCAAAAGCTTTGCCTGTTACTGCTTCTTTGTTTTAGAGTAATAGTGTTTTAAATATTGATGGTATCCATCTGCATCTGAGATTGCTTTGTACAGGACAAGTATGCCTTTCAATCAGCTAGATTGTGAAATATGAATATTTGATTCAGCTGGCATATTTAAAACATAAACAAAACAAAATTGAAAAACAACTTTTTTACCCGGAAATTACCTTTCAGCTGAGTGTTTCAAACAAAACTTTGTAGAACAGGATCAAAATGGCTCAAAATATATGAAAAATTTTAATATTAAACATAAGTAGAAAACCACTGTAAAGCCAACAAAAACTTTTTTGTCTAGGAGGTTACAGTTTTCCTTTAATAAAACTGCTATGCTATACCTTTAATATGTACAGTGGGATGTGAAAGTTTGGGCAACCTTGTAAATCGTCATGATTTTCCTGTATGAATCGTTGGTTGTTAAGGTTAAAAATATCAGTTAAATATATCATATAGGAGACACACACAGTGATATTTGAGAAGGAAATAAAGTTTATTGGATTTACAGAAAGTGCGCAATAACTGTTTAAACAAAATTAAATTAGGTAGGTGCATAAATTTGAGCACCACAAAAAATAAATGAAATCAATATTTAGTAGATACTCCTTTTGCAGAAATTACAGCCTCTAAAAACGCTTCCTGTAGGTTCCAATGAGAGTCTGGATTCTGGTTGAAGGTATTTGGGAACATTCCTCTTTACAAAACATCTCTAGTTCATGCAGGTTTGATGGCAGAGCTGGCCTTTGGGGGTGGCAAGTGGGGCAATCGCCCCAGGCCCCGCGTCTGAGGAGGCCCCGCACCCTCTGCAGTGCTGGGGAGAGCGGGCATAGTGTGTCTCCGATGCACACAGCTACCATCTATTTCCTCTCCCAGCATCTGTGTATTGGTAACAGCGCCTCCTATGATGACGTGACCGCATGTCACCACAGGGGGGCACTGTTACCAATACACAGATGCTGGGAGAGGAACTAGATGGTAGCTGTGAGCATCGGCGAAGACACGTGAGTTTTAACAACTATGCCCGCTCTCCCCAGCACTGCAGCCACCTTGCTATCTAATCTGTACTGCAGGGCATCTACCTATATAATCTATACTGCAGGGCACCTACCTATATAAATAATCTATACTGCAGGCACCTTCCTATCTAACCTATACTACAGGCTGGCACCTATCTTACCTATACTGCAGGCTGGCACCTATCTAACCTATACTGCAGGCTGGCACATATCTAATCTATACTGCAGGCTGGCACCCAGGGTTGCCAAGCGTCCGTAAAAAGACGGACTGTCAGTAAAAATGCTCTTAAAAAACTGCTGTCCGTAGTGCCCGTATTTCCTGGGCACTCGTCCGTCTAAATACACATAAATTCCTTTGATCTATTCCCCCCTCTCTCAGCCTCCCTCCTCCGAGTCCTGTCCAATGACAGATCAGCTTTTTGGTGCTGGCTCCTCTGCTGCCCAATAAGAGAGAGGCAGCTTGAAGTGATGCAGGCAGCCCAGCCCAGCCAGTCACAAGTCACGGAGAGGAGGCAGTGAGTCTATCGTTCTCTTCCTTCCAGCCATCCATCTAAGTGAGCCTCTCGTTTGTTTATCTTCTTGGCCCCTCTCTCCAGTCACTCAGAGAGAGAGAGAGGGGCGGTAACAGTAAAAAAAGGGCGCAGGAGGCTAGTGGACAAATCGGGCGCCGCCATTCACTCCCATAATAAATATCGTTTAATGGGCGCCCGATAGGAAAAAAGGGCGCCGGAGAAAAATAACGTTTTAAAAGCGGCGCCCGGAGACTTAATGTTTTATTACTGCTTCTCATGATTACACATTATTTAATGATTTATACATTTTTTAATATTATTTTTAAACGAAAAACAGTACAATATTTTTTTCAAACATTATTTTTAAACGAAAAACAGTACAATTTTTTTTTTTTTTTACATTATTTTTAAACGAAAAAACCGCACCGTATGTTTTTGAAACTTTATTAATGCTTATCACAGGGGGGTCTTAGGTTTAGGCACCAACAGGGGGGTCTTAGGTTTAGGCACCAACAGGGGGGTCTTAGGTTTAGGCACCAACAGGGGGGTCTTAGGTTTAGGCACCAACAGGGGGGTCTTAGGTTTAGGCACCACCAGGGGGGTCTTAGGTTTAGGCACCAACAGGGGGTCTTAGGTTTAGGCACCAACAGGGGGGTCTTAGGTTTAGGCACCAACAGGGGGTCTTAGGTTTAGGCACCAACAGGGGGGTCTTAGGTTTAGGCACCAACAGGGGGGTCTTAGGTTTAGGCACCACCAGGGGGGTCTTAGGTTTAGGCACCAACAGGGGAGTCTTAGGTTTAGGCACCAACAGGGGGGGGTCTTAGGTTTAGGCACCAACAGGGGGGGTCTTAGGTTTAGGCACCAACAGGGGGGTCTTAGGTTTAGGCACCACCAGGGGGGGTCTTAGGTTTAGGCACCAACAGGGGGTCTTAGGTTTAGGCACCAACAGGGGGGTCTTAGGTTTAGGCACCAACAGGGGGTCTTAGGTTTAGGCACTAACAGGGGGGTCTAGGGGTTAGGGGTAGGTACAGGGAGGGTTACTTAGGCACCAACAGGGGGGGGTCTTAGGTTTAGGCATCAACAGGGGGGTCTAGGGGTTAGGGGTAGGTACAGGGAGGGTTATTTAGTAATTTTTTTTTAAACGTTATTATACGTTTCACTATTTAAACGAAAGATTAACGTTTTTTACAATTGCCGATTTAATGCACATTATTTAATGATTTATAACTTTATAAAACATTAATTTTAAACGAAATACAGTACAATACATTTTTAAACGTTATCCATGCTTATCGTTTAAAACCCCGCGCCCTTTTTTCCCAGCGCCCCTTTTTAACGTACGCGAGAGGGGCATCCCCAGCACTGTCACTGGCAGCTCCGTCCACATCAAAGCCAGACAGGAATGAGTAATTAAGTGCTCTGGGCAGCAGCAGAACGGTGACCTGGCTCTCCCTCATAATGCTGTGAAAAGACTGCTCTGCAGACCTGGCTCTCCCTCATAATGCTGTGAAAAGACTGCTCTGCAGGAGGGGAGACCCGCAGACTCTGTGTACACACTAGCAAGCCACAGTGAGCAGCAGCTGCAGAAGCCAGCAAGTGAGTCAGACTGTCAGTCTGTGTGACAGTGAGTGAAATATGTCACAGGGAATCTCCAGCATTTAGAATGTCTGTATAAAAATGTGTAGCAACTTGAAAAAAGTCATATACTTTCACAAAGAGAGAGCATACTCTCCTATAGAACTTTCCCTGTCCTCTCTCAGTGGAGTTGTTTCTGCGTTGTACCTAATTCAAATTTGCCACTTCTGGAAGCCCTCCTGTCCTCAAGTGCTTTAGAAGACAGGCAGTTCCGTACCATATGATTGCACACTTGTGCATGTGCAGTACAAAGCCGCTCGTCTTTAGAAGTACTCGGGTACAGGAGAGCTTCCAGAGGTGGCAAATTTGAATTAGGTACATCGCTGGAACAGTTCCACAGAGAGAGGACACAGAAGGTTCTATAGGATCCAGAGCCTTCCCTCTACATAAGGTAGTATATAACTTTTTCTAAGATACCAGAGGTGAATATAGATAGTGTTATTTTACTTACCTGGGGCTTCTTCCAGCCCCCATAGGTTTGTTGCTCCCTCGCTCTCCTCCTGGTCCTCTTCATTGATCCACTGTTTGATGCGATACAGAATCCAGACGGCTTGGTTGGTTTCCCCTTTCTGGCTGGCAGTCATAACTGCACTATGACTATGATAATTAAATTGTGAGCTCCTCTGAGGACAGCCAGTGACATGACTATGTACTCTGTAAAGTTCTGCAGAAGCTGTCAGTGCTATATAAATACTTAAAAAATAATGCCCAGTGCTTAGCCCAGTGGCGTTCCTACCGTCAAGCGGCAGGGGCGGCCCGCACCGGGTGTCTTGATGCTTAGGGGGTGACACCGGGAGTCCTGTGTTGCCGCCCCTGCCGCTGCAGTCAGTGCACATGTTGTGCAAATTTGGGATTTTACACCCCCCCGTGGCCGTCCCCGCTGACAACCTATGTGTGTCGTCCCCCCCCCCCCCCCCCGGGGCCTTCCCCGGTGACAGGCAGGACTCAGGAGCAGCCCAGCTTCAGACCTCCGACCAGCCGGCGACCAGTATGCGGGCGCTAGGACCCAGCGGACACCGCACTGATATGCGGAAGTGACATCACTTCCGCATATACGGCGTGGTGTTCACTGAGTTCGGTGCGCCCGCATACTGGTCGCCGGCTGATACTGAGGTCTGAAGCTGGGCTGCTCCTGCCTGTCACCGGGGAAGGCCTGTGAGGTGAGGGAGGGGGGGGGTAGGTTGTCAGCGGGGACGGCCACGGGGGGTGTAAAATCCCAAATTTGCACAACGAGTGAAGGGCACCTGTCACTATCTAACCTGGGGGGGATCCCTATTACTATCTAACCTAGGGGGTCCCTGTCACTAACTGGCGGTCGCTGTCACTATCTTACCTGGGGCAGTGGGGGGTCCCTGTCACTATCTAACCTGGGGTGTCCCTGTCACTATCTAACCTGGGGGGTCCCTGTCACTATCTAACCTGGGGGGTCCCTGTCACTAACCTGGGGGTCGCTGTCACTATCTAACCTGGGGGGGTCCCTGTCACTATCTAACCTGGGGGGGTCCCTGTCACTATCTAACCTGGGGGGGTCCCAGTCACTAACTAACCTGGGGGTCACTGTCACTATCTAACCTGGGGGTCGCTGTCACTATCTAACCTGGGGGGGTCCCTGTCACTATCTAACCGGGGGTCGCAGTCACTAACTAACCTGGGGGTCGCTGTCACTATCTAACCTGGGGGGTCCCTGTCACTATCTAAACGGGGGTCGCTGTCACTAACCTGGGGGTCGCTGTCACTAACCTGGGGGGTCCCTGTCACTGCCTAACCTGGGGGGTCCCTGTCACTGCCTAACCTGGGGGGTCCCAGTCACTGCCTAACCTGGGGTTTCCTGTCACTATCTAACCTGGGGGTCGCTGTCACTATCTAACCTGGGGGTCACTGTCACTATCTAACCTGGGGGTCACTGTCACTATCTAACCTGGGGGTCACTGTCACTATCTAACCTGGGGGTCACTGTCACTATGTAACCTGGGGGGTCCCTGTCACTATCTAACCTGGGGGGTCCCTGTCACTATCTAACCTGGGAGGTCCCTGTCACTATCTAACCTGGGGGGTCCCTGTCACTATCTAACCTGGGGGGGTCGCTGTCTAACCTGGGGGGGTCGCTGTCTAACCTGGGGGGGTCGCTGTCTAACCTGGGGGGGGTCGCTGTCTAACCTGGGGGGTCGCTGTCGCTATCTAAACTGGGGGTCCCTGTCACTATCTAGAATTCAAATATACCAGCACTCCAGCTTTCTCAAAGAATCACGCTCTTTTATTGATATTGGTAACCACACACGCCTTGAGAAAGGGGGACCCTGCGAGGCCCCGAAACAATTGTCGGTCATTTCTGTGGATATGTTAGCTCAATAAAAGAGCGTGATTCTTTGAGAAAGCTGGAGTGCTGGTATATTTGAATTCTGGACTTATACTTTGGTGGTTTGCCTATACCACAATACCAAGCACCCTACCTAAGATGGTGTGCCCAGTCACAACTTTTCCTGTTCCTGTCACTATCTAAACTGGGGGTTCATGTCACTACACAAACTGGGGGGCACCAGTCACTAGCTGAACTGGGGGGCACCAGTCACTAGCTAAACTGGGGGGCACCTGTCACTAGCTGAACTGGGGGGCACCTGTCACTAGCTGAACTGGGGGGCACCTGTCACTACCTAAACTGGGGGGTACCTGTCACTACCTAAACTGGGGGGTACCTGTCACTAACTGAACTGGGGGGCTCCAGTCACTAATTGAGCTGGGGGGCTCCTGTAACTACTTAAACTGGGGGGCTCCTGGCACTACCTAAACTGTGGGGCACCTCTCACTACCTAAACTATCTAGGCCAGCCAGCCCAACATAACCACCAGCCAACCAGCCCAGAATCACTGGCAAAAAGGCCACAGCATCACCACCAGTCAGGCCAGCATTTACTTCAACCAGCCAGTCCAGCCACAGCATCACAGCCAGCCCAGCCACAGCATCACCGCCAGTCAGGCCACAGCATCACTGCCAGGCCTTTCAGCTCACACATCATCGCCAATCCAGACAAAAATAGTATTGCCAGCCAGGCACAGCAGCCAGTAGAGGAGAATTCAGAAGCCAGGTGAGAGGTGTCTACCATATTAATGGGGCATTTTGCCTATTTATTTGAAATGCTGTCTATTTATGTGCCTCATGACTGCTGAATTTGTCTTGTTGGTGGCCTCATGGTTACTGGATTTGTCTTTTTGGGGGCCTCATGATTTGTTGTGGGCCTCAAGATTGCTGAATTTGTCTTGCTGGGGGCCTCATGATTGCTGAATTTGTCTTGTTGGGGGACTCATAATTTATTGGGGGCCTCATGATTGCTGAATTTGACTTGTTGGGGGCCTCAAGATTGCTGAATTTGTCTTGTTGGGGGCCTCATGATTTGTTGGGGGCCTCAAGATTGCTGAATTTGTCTTGTTGGGGGCCTCATGATTGCTAACTGCGAGACTATGGGAAAAAGCGGAATCAACCTCATATGAGACAATAGCATTGAGGCCTGGAACCCACTGAAAACCGCAAACGCAAAACGCAACCGCTAGCGTTTTGTCTGAGCGGTTTGCAAGCGGATTCATGCGCGTTTTTGGTCGTGTTTTGCAACATTGTATTTTTTTCCCCAGCGGGTGCCTAGCGTTTTGCGTTTTGCGTTTTTATCCTGATTGGTCCTGTGAATTATTTTTCATTTTGTTACAGTGTGCTGAACCGCAAAACGCTAGCAAAACCGCTCAGTTTAGGTTTTGCTGAGCGTTTCCGCTAGCGGTTCAATACTTTACATTGAAGCGCTAACGCTCCCAAAATGCTGCATGTCCTGCGTTTGCGTTTCTGAGAAACGCAAACGCTCCTGTGGAAGTTGCCCCATCCATTAACATTAGCCCAGCGTTTTGGCAAACTGCTAGCGTATCGCAATGCTGCCAAAACGCTGCCAAAAGCGCTCCTGTGGGTTCCAGCCCTAAAGGAGTTATCCGGGCAGTTTTAATAAAATTAACCGGGGGCTTCCTCCAGCCCCAAGCTCCCAGGACCTCCCTCGCCGCATCTCTGCTCTCAGCCGTTCGCCGGAGCTCCGACCCGGTCCCCGGCGATGATGTCAGAGCGACCTGGAGGTTGCTCTGTACTGCGCCTGCGCGATCGGCGCTGTCAATCACCGCCACGTGGGCCGGAGCGGACTGCGCAGGTGGTAGTAGTTCTTAGCCTCCGGCGAACGGCTGAGAGCAGAGATGCGGCGAGGGAGGTCCTGGGAGCTTGGGGCGTTCATTTTATTAAAACTGCCCGGATAACTCCTTTAAACCTACTTTTTTTTTTTTTTTTTTTAGCTTTTTAAAACAGAAAATAAAACTGGGGGGGTTTTAAAAAAAAAAAAAATACATTTTTCAGGAGTAGGATGGATGAAATTGTTTATCTTCACAGTTTATTTTCAACTTGGATTTTCCATAATGTTCATGTATGAGTTAAAATGTTTGTATTTAGTTTAAATTGCTGTTGGCACTTTGCGATAGATAAGTGACTTTTCGCCACCACTGTCCTAATCTAATGTCCCACCATTGCTAAGTTCATGTAAACTAGTCTCCACCCGTGACCACACCCACATTTTGGTATATGACCACACACATTTTTTGCGCAACGTAGCCCCAATTACGGGGGGGCAGGGCTGTGGAGTCTGAGTCGAAGAGTCGGAGTCTGGGCAATTTTGGGCACCTGGAGTTGGAGTTGGAGTCGGAGTCGTTGATTTCATAAACTGAGGAGTCGGGTGATTTTGGTACAAAATCCACAGCCCTGTTAAGTATTAAGACTAAGGAGTCGGAGTTGAAGCTATTTTGGGTACCCGGAGTCGGAGTTGGAGTCGTGGTTTCATAAACTGAGGAGTCGGAAGATTTTTGTACCGACTCCACAGCCCGGGGGGGGGGGGGGGGGGGTGACTGTGGATAACCAGCACCGGGTGCCAAATACCCTAGGTACGCCACTGGCTTAGCCCCACCAACAACTCTACTTAAAAGTGCGCTTCTGACTCCGCCCCTAACTCCACCCCCTGTCCGTCCAAAATTTGGGGTGTCCTGCTTTTTTGGGCCTTTTGTCCGTCAAAAATTAGAAATTAGGTTGGCAACCCTGCTGGCACCTATCTAATCTATACTGCAGGCACCTATCTAACCTATACTGCAGGCTGGCACCTATCTAACCTATACTGCAGGCTGGCACCCATCTAATAGAGGTGTACCGAACGGTTCGCCGGCGAACGGTGCCAGGCGAACATTGGGGGTTCGCGTTCGCCTGGCGAACTTTTCCGGAAGTTCGATTCGCCCCATAATGCACTATGAGGGTCAACTTTGACCCTCTGCATCACAGTCAGCAGGCACATTGTAGCCATTCAGGCTACAGTAAGCCCTGGAGCCCCCCCCCCCCCTTATATAAGGCAGCCTCCGGCGGCCATTACAGTCACTCGTGTGCCTGCTAGAGAGAGGAAAGGGACAGCTGCTGCAGACTTTTTCTCTTAGGGACAGATTAGTTAGGTTCTAGGCTGCTTTGCTTGTTCCTGACTGATTAATATTGCTTTTAAAGCACCCAGCAACAGCTCTTTTCAGAGCTCAACCTGTACATTTTTTTTTCTGACACTTTTGTTGCATGCACAGCCTTGCTAATTGATAGTGTGTGTGCCACTGCCAGCAGCCCAGCACATTCAGTGACTGACTGCCTGTGTGTGTGACAGGGAGCTGCACATTGTACTACCCAGTACTGCATATACCCCAGTACCTGTTGTGTTTACTTAACCCACCTCATCACTGCATATACCTAGCCTTGTGTTGAGTGAACCCAGCTCACTGCATCTAATTACCTGTTGTGTTGAGTGTGAACCCACCTGGCCACCTCACTGCATCTAACTACCTGTTGTGTTGAGTGAGAACCCACCTCACTGCATCTTAAGTACCTTTACTGTTGAGTGAACCCAGCTCACTGCATCTAACTACCTGTTGTGTTGAGTGTGAACCCACCTGGCCACCTCACTGCATCTAACTACCTGTTGTGTTGAGTGAGAACCCACCTCACTGCATCTTAAGTACCTTTACTGTTGAGTGAACCCAGCTCACTGCATCTAACTACCTGTTGTGTTGAGTGTGAACCCACCTGGCCACCTCACTGCATCTAACTACCTGTTGTGTTGAGTGAGAACCCACCTCACTGCATCTTAAGTACCTTTACTGTTGAGTGAACCCAGCTCACTGCATCTAACTACCTGTTGTGTTGAGTGTGAACCCACCTGGCCACCTCACTGCATCTAACTACCTGTTGTGTTGAGTGAGAACCCACCTCACTGCATATAGCTAGCATACCCCCGAGATGGACAAAATGGACAAACCAGGTAGAGGAAGAGGTAGAGGCAGACCCAGAGGAAGGCCACCAGGCACCGGCAGGTCTGTGGCTGTGCGAGGTGGTGTTGCTGTGATTTCATGCGGACCTGCCCCAAAATACAGTGCTCAGAAGAAGGCACGTGCCATCACTTCCCAAAATCGTGAGGAGGTGATTGAGTATTTAACACAGAACACCTCATCTCCCGCAGCCACCAGCGCTACAACAAGCACCACATCCGCTGCATTTGACACTTCGCAGGAGTTATTTGGTGGTGGTGGTGAAATCACTGATTCCCAGCCACTACTGCAACAACAACAAGAAGGCGCAGGTACACCACCTCATACGTCTGAGTTAGGTGGCGATAGTATGGACGTAACGTGTGTGGATAGGGATGATGGTGGACCACCTGAAGTTGGTGCACTTGAGGAGGTGTCTGAGGAAAGCGCAGCTGGCCAGGAGGATTATGATGACGATTATACGGATACCACATATGTTCCCGGTAGAGGAGATGACCAGGGGGACAGTTCAGAGGAGGAGTCAGAGAGGAGTAGGAGGAGACGACTCCATGATAGAAGCAGAGGGAGCTCGTCCTCAGAAACAGCTGGGGGCAGTGTCCGGTGCCATGTATCGCCAGCTATGGCCAGGGAGCACACATGCCCTTCAACGTCAGCTGCTGCTGATGCCACCGTAGCGCCATCACCCCAGGGGGGCTCAGCGGTTTGGAAATTTTTTTCACGTGTGTGTCTCAGATCGGAGCAAAGCCATCTGTTGTCTCTGCCAGCAAAAATTGAGCCGTGGAAAGGCCAACTGTCACGTAGGGACAAGTGCTTTACGAAGGCACCTGGAGAGAAGGCACAAACAGCTATGGCAAGAACACCTGAGGAAAAGAAGCACCCCTCAAAAGACAAGCAGCGGAGAACAACCGTGGCAGCCGTCACAGGGGGCTTCTGCTGCTCCACGTTCCCATGGTATTGTTCGTGGCTGGGGTGAGGAAGAATGGATACACTTTTTTAAACAATTTAAAAATACAACCATCTAAACTTTCAAACAATTTAAAAATACAACCATCTAAACTTTCAAACAATTTAAAAATACAACCATCTATCATTTTCAAAAAATTTTAAAAAAAAGGGCAAAAAAACTTGCCCTCCGTAAAACATTCTTGGCAAATGCTTTCGACTTGGTTTGTCTTCCGCTGGCTCAAGGGTCCATCTGACCACAGATGCCTGGTCTGCAAAGCACGGTCAGGGCAGCTACAGCATGGGTCTCAGCAGGCTCCCACTTCGGGCCGCAATCCAACCTTCATTCCCCGCGGTGACAATGGCAGACTTGCCCTCCATAACGGATTCCCGTTAAAGGATTTAAAGCTAATTCATTTCAAATACACAGCAGGGCCTCGAAAGTCCGCCTCCTGTATTGTTATTTTTGGTCACTACCTCGGGGCGGGCGTGCATGCCTACCTGCTGCCCTCCTTGGATGTGTAGTGGTAGCCGTTTCTCAGGCTCCACACCGGATTCCATCCCTCATTCCCCGGCCATTACCCGGGGTCACAAATGACAGACTTGCCCACCTCCATATGATTCTCGTGAAAGGAATGTGGTGTCATCTTTGCCCGCCATAACTGGTTCTCGTTAAAGGATTTCAAGTACATTCATTTCAAATACAGCAGGGCCTCGAAAGTCCGCCTCCTGTATTGTTATTTTTGGTCACTACCTCGGGGCGGGCGTGCATGCCTACCTGCTGCCCTCCTTAGATGTGTAGTGGTAGCCGTTTCTCAGGCTCCACACCGGATTCCATCCCTCATTCCCGGCCATTACCCGGGGTCACAAATGACAGACTTGCCCGCCTCCATATGATTCTCGTGAAAGGAATGTGGTGTCATCTTTGCCCGCCATAACTGGTTCTCGTTAAAGGATTTAAAGTACATTCATTTCAAATACACAGCAGGGCCTCGAAAGTCCTCCTCCTGTATTGTTATTTTTGGTCACTACCTCGGGGCGGGCGGGCGTGCATGCCTGCCCGCTGCCCTCCTTGGATGTGTAGTGGTAGCCGTTGCTCAGGCTCCACACCGGATTCAAACCTCTCATTCCCCGGCCATTACCCGGGGTCACAATGGCAGACTTGCCCGCCTCCACAGGATTCTCATTGTAGCGGTACTGAACAAGTACACAGCAAGTAGAAAATGTAAATTAAAAACAAAACGTAAGCTTTTTAACAATGCCATGGAAAGTTGAGAAGGAAGTCACACATTACCTGACATCACTGAGTGAGGAAGAGCAATCACGCCATGTTGCGCAGTAGTCCAGCATGGCCGTCACTACACAAACAGCTGTTTGCGGTGCGTTACACAGTGAGTTTGGTGTGTCAGTGTGAAGCAGTACTCTAATTACACTCCCTGTTTGATGTATACACATGCAAGATGTTTGAAAGCACGTTAGGCCTGCAATTTAGCATTCAATGTGATTTCTGCCCTTAAAACGCTGCTTTGCGTCACATCCAGATTTTTCACCGGGACTTTTGGCATGTATCCCACTCCGCCATGCCCCCCTCCAGGTGTTAGACCCCTTGAAACATCTTTTCCATCACTTTTGTGGCCAGCATAATTTTTTCTATTTTTCAAAGTTCGCCTCCCCATTGAAGTCTATTGCGGTTCGCGAATTTTTCCGCGAACCGAACCTTCTGCGGAAGTTCGCGAACCGAAAATCGGAGGTTCGCGACATCTCTACTATCTAATCTATACGGCAGGCTGGCACCTATCTAACCTATACTGCAGGCTGGCACCTATCTAGCCTATACTGCAGGCACCTATCTAACCTATACTGCAGGCTGGCACCTATCTAATCTATACTGAAGGCACCTATCTAATCTATACTGCAGGCACCTACCTATCTAATCTATACTGCAGGCACCTATCTAACCTATACTGCAGGCACCTACCTATCTAATCTATACTGCAGTCACCTTCCCCTCTAATCTATACTGCAGGCTGGCACCTATCTAGCCTATACTGCAGGCACTTATCTAACCTATACTGCAGGCTGGCACCTATCTAATCTATACTGCAGGCACCTATCTAATCTATACTGCAGGCACCTATCTAACCTATACTGCAGACACCTATCTAATCTATACTGCAGGGCACCTACCTATCTAATCTATACTGCAGGCACCTTCCTATCTAATCTATACTGCAGCCACCTTCCTATCTAACCTATACTGCAGGCACCTACCTATCTAATCTATACTGCAGCCACCTTCCTATCTAATCTATACTGCAGGCACCTACCTATCTAATCTATACTGCAGTCACCTTCCTATCTAATCTATACTGCAGGCTGGCACCTATCTATCTAATCTATACTGCAGTCACCTTCCTATCTAATCTATACTGCAGGCTGGCACCTATCTATCTAATCTATACTGCAGGCACCTACCTATCTAATCTATACTGCAGTCACCTTCCTATCTAATCTATACTGCAGGCTGGCACCTATCTATCTAATCTATACTGCAGGCACCTATCTAATCTGTACTGCAGGGCACCACCATACCTAATCTATACTGCAGGCACCTATCTAATCTATACTGCAGGGCACCTACCTATCTAATCAATACTGCAGGGCACCTACCTATCTAATTTATCCTGCGGGGCACCTACCTTCCTATCTAATCTATACTGGAGGCACCTACCTATCTAACCTATACATAGTGTGTGCTTCCACAACGTGTGTATCCACAGCATATATCTCTAGGCCCCGCATATGACACTCGCCCCAGGCCCCGTGTACTCTAAGGCCACCTCTGTTTGATGGCTTCCTGAGCATGGACAGCTCTCTTTAATTCACACCACAGATTTTCAATTATATTCAGTCCCTCAACTTTGACAAGATTCCCAGTCCCTGCACTGGCCACACAGCCATACAGCATGATGGAACCACCACCATATTTTACTGTATGTAGCAGGTGTTTTTCTTGGAATGCTGTGTTATTTTTCCTCCATGCATAACACCCCTTGTTATGCCCAAATAACTCAATTTTAGTTTCATCAGTCCACTGCACCTTACTCCAAAATGAAGCTGGCTAATCTAAATGTGCTTTAGCATAACTCAAGCGGCTTTGTTTGTGCTGTGGGCGGAGAAAAGGCTTCCGCTGCATCACTCTCTCATACAACATCTCCTTGTGTAAAGTGTGCCGAATGGTTAAATGATGTACAGTGACTCAATCTGCAGCAAGATGATCATGTAGGTCTTTGGTGCTGGTCTGTGGGTTGACTCTGACTGTTCTCACCATTCGTTGCTTCAGTTTATCTGAAATTTTTCTTGGTCTGCCACTTCGAGCCTTATTTTGAACAGAGCCTGTGGTCTTCCATTTCCTCAATACAGTGTTCTCCCCAGAATTTTTTCCCAGCCGGGTGGCATGAAAAAGTAGCCGGGTGGGAAATTAAGGTCACAATGGGTGACCTCTGCTACTAGGGTGATGTCTGCTACTACTAGGCAAAAATGGGCAGGGAGGATCATGCTAGGTGCTGCTCTCGCTAGGGAGAAGATTAGGTGGATCACGCTGGTTGTTACTTGTTGAGGTAATAATGCTAGGCACTGCCGATAGGGGTAGAGGATTACACTAAATGATGCTAATAGATTAAGAGGCATCTTGCACGGAGTGGTGCTGTTTTGATGGGCAATCCGATAAAGTGCTGCCAAAGCCGGATTAATACAAGAAAGGGGCTGTAGACAGGGTGACTAATTTAGGCCCAAAAACCACACATGCCCACAAACTGTTCTGTTATCTCATTCAAAAAGTCACAGAATAGTTTTGGCTGACATGGTGGTAGTAAACCCCTGTAGACATGTTTGTTGTGTGTCTATGCTAAACATCATGCACTACAAAAGAAAATAAAAGTGCTTGGGGGTTTCTGATGTGGCTTCTCCCCTTAAACAAATTCAAGCAGTGGTAAGCAGACATACATATACAGGAAATACAGTATATGGAGGATAGAGGGGGTTGAGTAGAAAAAGTGAATACAAACTGAAGGGAAGAGGAATAGGTGTGAGTGTCTGGGAGGGAGAAAGATTGTCTTTGAGGGACAGAGTGTGTGTGAAAAAGACTGAGAAAGGGGAAAGAAAAAAAGAGGGAGAAAGTGTGTAGACAGACAGAGAGAGAGGGAAATGTGTAAGAGGGAGAGTGAGAAACAGACTAATGCAGGAATGAAAATGTGTGAGTGCACAGCACACTGCACAGCACACTGCAGGAAGTCTGCAGACTGATGATGTCCAGGACGGGTCCATCTAAAAATGGCGCAGGGAGAAAAATGGCGCACCGTTCTGCCGATAAATGTATCATAAAACGCTATTTACCGAAAATACATTAAAACGGTAAATAGCGTTTTATGCTACATTTATTTCAGCACGGTACGCCAGGGGGCTGCGGGTCGCTAGTATAGGCAGCGGGGGTTGGGGGAGAGAGGCAGCGGACACTGAAGGGCATAGGCAGCGGACGAAGATGTGTGCAATATGCATACATTACCTTGTCCCGGGCCGCCGATCGCTCCTTCCCTCCGCTCCTTCACTTCCTAGTTTGTTTGCTGTAGTCCTGCAGCCGGCCAATCACCATGCGGAGAATGAAACCGCATGGTGATTGGCCGGCTGCAGGACTACAGTAAACGAATGGAGGAAGTGAAGGAGCGGAGGGAAGGAGCGATCGGCGGCCCGGGACAAGGTAATGTATGCATATTGCACACATCTTCGTCCGCTGCCTATGCCCTCCAGTGTCCGCTGCCTCTCTCTTCCCCCCGACCCCTCTGTCCTCAGAAATTTTGAAGCTTTATAACGCTATTTAGCGTTATAAGTGTAAGGCACACTGCCTGCGCCATTTTTTAACACTTATAACGCTAAATAGCGTTATATAATGCAAGTCTATGGGGCGCCCTTCTTATTCATCTGGCGCTGTGCGCCATTTTTAACTGTCCCGGTCCAGGACAGCTAGATTCACAGCTATGTAACGTCTCCGCCAGAGCAGTGGGGGAAGGGAAGCAGTAGTAGCTGCCTGTAAAGTTTTCTAATACCTGTTTTGGTCGCACAGAGATGGCAGCTGACAATCACCACAGGGATTCCATTGCTGGGGGACCATTATTACTGCTATAAGATAACCATCTGCCCTGCTGTTGCTCTCCCCGGCAGGAACGAGTTACACACTATATCTCTATGTGCTCTGAGCTCTAATCGGGGGAGGCTGGAGCACGTGCTGGGAAATTCCCTGCATGATAGGAAGACAGGAGGAGGAGAGCCCGTCCTCTGCACTACTCGGTCTCGGGCAGATCAGTGACTCCAGAGGGAACACAGCAAGTGCACGTTCTCTCAGCCCTTTCTCTGTGTGCTCCGACTCCTTCAAAGCTCCCGCGGTGGCTTATAATGTCAGTTCTGATACGCAGGAGCTGAGGAGGAGGGCGGAGATAGTGTTAGAGTGACAGCGGGCCAGCTCCAATGCCACAGCCACTGCACATAGTGCTGGATGAGTGTGGAGGACGGCATGCCGTAGACAGGGGGGACCTGAGACCAGCCGGGCGCTCCGCCCAGTTAAAAGGCTCTGGGGAGAACACTGCAATATGTTCATAACTGTGGAAACAAACAGCTGACATTTCTGAGACAGCTTTCTATATCCTTCCCCTAAACCATGATGGTGAACAATCTTTGTCTTCAGGTCATTTGAGAGTTGTTTTTAGATCTCCATGTTGCTACTCTTCAGAGGAAATTAAAAGAGTAGGGAAACTTACAATTGACCCCCTTAAATACTCTCTCATAATTGGATTCACCTGTGTATGTAGGTCAGGGGTTACTGAGCTTACCGAGCCAATTTAAGTTCCAATAATTAGTTCTAATGGTTTTGGAATCAATAAAATGACAAATGTCAAGTGCCCAAATGTATGCACCTGCCGAATTTTATTTAAACAATCATTGCACACTTTCTGTAAATCCAATAAACTTTATTTCACTTCTTAAATATTACTGTGTGCGTCTCTTATATGATACATTTAACTGACATTTCTTTTTGTAACATTCAACTATGTATACAGGAAAATCATGATGATTAACAAGGTTGCCCAAACTTTCACATCCCACTGTACGTATACTCAGAGCCAGATCATCTCCAAGGCATATAAGGCAGGTTCCTAGGGCTAGGTAGGTGTCCAGGAAGCATGGCTGCCATCTTTTCTGATCCCCATTCCTCATCTTACCTTACCAAAGAAGCCAGGTGGCCAGCAGAGGGAGACAAACATGCTATCTTGCCTAGGGCCCCATGTTGAACTTTCTCTGCCCATATTCTTCTTGTTTACTTACCTACCTTGGCAAATAAGCAGGGCATTTACAGGCAAAAATATGAACACTGTAGAAAAATAGCATACTTACACAATTAAATAGATTTTCTGGCTGAGGCTTCTCCCAGAGAGGAAGTCCAAAAGTGGCTATGCCAAAATGTTGTGCTGCTCATCCACATGAAAGTGCACCTGACCCCTCCCCCATGATGCTGCATCCCCATAATCAATGTCAAGCTGTAGGTGGGAGTGCCTGTTGCCTGATGATGTCATTGTATGAATGCATGCAGGTCCAATGGGGAGGGGCACACAATGATTTGGGGGGGCACGAAAAGCCTCAGAATAATGGAGACAGCTGGCAGTGCACAGAGATAGTAAGGCTGCTGCTGAGAAGCCTATATCCTGGCACTAAACATAGCCGGCATTTGACCTGAGCAACCGGAGTGGTCGCTCAGGGTGCCGGCTTTCAAGGGGGCATCTATAGCTGGCTACCTATACTGAGGGCACCTACACCTGACTTCCTATACTGGGGGCACCTATAGCTGGCTACCTATACTGAGGGCACCTACACCTGACTTCCTATACCGGGGCACCTATAGCTGGCTACCTATACTGAGGGAGGGCACCAACACCTGGCTACCTATACTGGAGGCACCTACGCCTCGCTACCTATGGAGGGAGACCTACACCTGACTTCCTATACCGGGGCACCTATAGCTGGCTACCTATACTGAGGGCACCTACACCTGACTTCCTATACTGGGGGCACCTATAGCTGGCTACCTATACTGAGGGAACCTACACCTGACTTCCTATACCGGGGCACCTATAGCTGGCTACCTATACTGAGGGAGGGCACCAACACCTGGCTACCTATATTGGAGGCACCTACGCCTCGCTACCTATGGAGGGAGACCTACACCTGACTTCCTATACCGGGGCACCTATGGCTGGCTACCTATACTGAGGGCACCTACACCTGACTTCCTATACTGGGGGCACCTATAGCTGGCTACCTTTACTTAGGGTACCAACACCTGGCTACCTATACTGGAGGCACCTACGCCTCGCTACCTATGGAGGGAGACCTACAACTGACTTCCTATACTGGGTGCACCTATGCTTGGCCACCTATATTAAGGGCACCTACACATGAGATCCTATACTTGGGGCAGCTATACCTGGCTACCTACCTATACGGAGTCTGAGGACTTTATTTTGTGGGGGAGCGCACTGCGGCTATAACGCATGGTGCAAATTGTCAGTGCTGTGCTATCATTGCAAATTGGGCGGGGGGGGGGGGGGGCTACCAGTCCCACTGATTGTTTTTATTGATATTTCTGAAAGGTTCTAGCCTTCAGTTTTAAGTTTTTTTTTTTCATATCTTTTATTAAGTAATTTTATTAACATTAAAAAATGTTAGAGATATAATAAATCAAAATAATAACAGATTACTTTTCACTCAAACGTCCCACCTACCATACACCATACACACCACATACATCCTCCATATACTTCCCCCCAAGAACTCTGGCACTTTTAGGTCCACTCTTCCCCCTTACAGAAAAAAAGGCAGTGTATGGAAGTCAATCAGTAGTCTCCTCCCAAATACGCTTCATAACAATCCAAAAAGTAGCATCAGACCTTTCAGTCGCATCATCTTCTCCTACCCGAACTCTATTATTTAGGAGAGCTGTAGTATCCTTTTTCCATTCTCCGAGGGAAAGTGGTTCCAGATATTTCCATTTTTTAATAATAAGTTTCCTAGCTAGGCTTATCCCAAAATCTACCAATAATTTTTGCTCAGGGCCGACTTCTGTTCCTTTTGTATCTTGAATCCCGAAGATTGCCCACTTTACATCTAGTGCCACCCCAGGGATTAAGTACCCGGAGCAAAATTCCTCCACCCCTTTCCAGAAACCCTCCACTACAGGGCTACTCCGTTTTAAGTTTATTCAGGATAATGCAATTCTTTCCATCCTGTGAAGCCTAAGGCCGGCCCTGGCACTAAAGGTACGGTAATGCAAAATTTAACTTCATCCCAATTCAGTAGCTGAAACCCCTTTCCCCTGAGAGATCTCTACCTTTTCTCTAATAGATCATCAGGAACATCTGTGTGGCTGATATTAAGGTGAAACCCCATCACAGTCTAAAGGCATGGCCATGGAAGTTTCCTGTCTGTGAACCGTGTTGCATTGTGGGAGATAACGGCTGTTGACAACTGCCAAGCAAGCAGTATCTCCCTCTGTGCATATATACTAATGTTTATACATATATATATATATATTCTTTTAGCCTTTCACATTCTTAGTTTATACATAAGGGCAGTTGGTGCTGTCCATTTTATGTCTGCCAGAAGTAAAGATGTTGACCTGCAAGCTCCTGGAGAATCAAACAACATGAATGAATGTGTGTGATTCAGACACTTCTGCAGCCAAAGAGAACAGCGGGACAGCCAGGCAACTGGTACTGTTTAATGGGAAATAAATATAGCAGCCTCCATATCTCTCTCAGTTCAATTGTCCTTTTTAAGGGTTAAAGTGCCAAAACCACCATCATGCAATCCATATTACACCAACAGCCAGAGGAGCTTAGTCAGCATGGCAAATTGTGATTGAACATTAGTAAAATAGTACCAAAAAGGGACTTTTAGGATTCCTTCACAGCAGTTCTTTTCAGGATATTTGTATATGGCCCTTTACAAAGTGCTAAATAAATAAAGTTTAAAAAGGATAGAATTTTAGCTAAAGAAGTTTTTGAAATTCTTGTTTGGCCCTGAAAGGGTTACAGCACCTTTCTGTCTTTCCTGCCATGGTCACCCCTGCTGAGTTCCCTTTGCTTCTGCTTGTGTCGTTAACCACAAGAAGGCAACCTCTCCGAGGGGCAGCGATAGGTGTGAAGGCGTGTTCTATCACACTGCGAGGAGGGCTGGAATCCTGCAGGAGATTACTTTTATCACTGTATGTATCTCTGCAGGGACACCACCGAACATATACTGCTACTCCAGGTCGGCTCTGATGTTGCGGCTTTCATGCACAGCCCCATTTTACCGAGTAGAGGCAGCCTCACCATATGTAGTCAGTAGCCCCATTGCTATATGTACAACAGCCCCTCTCTTAATGCGCGATTGCCCTTGCACACGGCCGGGTGTGTGGCCACAAAAGCACATTTGACAAGCTCTTGGAGGGACCCTGTGCTGGAACCATAGGCTACAGAACAATAAGGGAAGCTATCTATCTCTATTTAAACCCCCCAAATCCCCGGGGCCAAATTTAGGAATCGCTCCCTGTTAGAGGCCGAGCTTTGTGCTGTAACTCTGCCTCTGCTAGAGTGAATCTCCGCTGACCGCCGCTCTCCCCATCCCTCAGAGTCTTCTTTCACTGAGAGGGGCGGGGAGAGGAGGAGATCAGCGCAGACTGACTCTCTAGCAGAGGCAGAGCTACAGCACAAAGCTCTGCCTCCCCCGGGCAGCAAAATCCATGACCTGGAAAGTCGTGGATTTTTACCCCGGGATTTGGAGGGTTTAAATACATTGTCCTGCCGCTGGGATGCGACGTTTCACCTATTCTCATATTGCTGAAGATAAATGAACAGTAGATCGAAGAATTTTGAATGGCTTCAGACTCTCTTTAAGCCACAGACCATGAATATAAGCACAGATCAGGTACTCTGACTATAGCTGCATACACATGTGAGATAAAAGTGGAAAACAAAAGATCAATCACAATCGGCAGATAATCTTTGTAAAAGATTTTTTACAAAAGACCTCCAAAAATAGAGACAAAAGATATTTGCTCCCAGGGCTGGTTCTCTCATGAAGCAAGGTGAAACGCTTGTATGAGGTGCAGAGATTACAGAGGCAGCATTTTTGTATTATGTTTACACTTACAGCATGCAGTCAGAGTAGAAGGAGAAGCGAGAGGAGAGTGAGGTGAAGAAGAGGTCGTCATCGGGGAAAAGCAGCTTGTTGTGCTGTGTGAGGAGTCTGACAGTGAGTGAGGAGGGGAAGGCAGGAGAGTGTTTCATTTAACAGCAGAAGGGAGGAGGTGGCACTGCTCTTGTAACTGAGGAGAAATGGAGTGGCTGAGGGTGAGCAGTTTGTCACAGACTCACAGACAGCCAGTGTGCTATTGTGTTGACCTGCAGCATGTCATGTGAGAACATTAAATGAAGCAGAGTAAATTGTCGGGTGCTGTGCGATCATTCCAAATTGGGTGGGAAGGGGGGTGCATCCTCACAAGTTTGCCTCAAGCAGCAAAAAGTTTAGAACCGGCTCTGTTTGTTCCTCAATCTTTCAAATCCATCCCGGTGGATCTGGTTTGCAGACAATTGTTTGTTAAACAAGGTGTATATGAGAGATGTTTCTTAACTCGTGTGCGTACAGCGTGTTCATGAAAAAGGACATGGACTACAGAAGTATTTCTTGGAACTGATTTCTTGCATGTGCACGTTCCGTCATTTAAGCCTTCCTGAAAAACTTAAGCAGCAGAATAATTTCTCGTCTTCCAAAGCTTTTTATCTCACGAGTGTACCCAGCTTAATGTCTGACTACACAAGCTGTCTCAAAGTGTTAGATGAGCGCACCGATGGTGCATTATCTGTACGGTATATTAAAATAAAAACACATTAAAGAGACTCTGAAGCGAGAATAAATCTCGCTTCAGAGCTCATACTTAGCAGGGGCATGCGTGCCCCTGCTAAACCGCCGCTAAGCGGGGGTCCCTTCACCCCCAAACCCACCCCGGCAAGACTTGGTCGTAGTCTTGGTCGTAAATCTTCCCTTCCTGGAGGCAGGGCTAACGGCTGCAGCCCTGCATCCAGTCGCGTCTATCAGACGTTCATCGCCACCTCTCCCCCGCCCCTCTCAGTGAAGGAAGACTGAGAGGGGCGGGGGAGAGGCAGAGACGCGTGGGGCAGGGCTGAGGCGGTTAGCCCTGCCCCAATGCGGAAGCGCTCCCCCGCTTTACGGAGGGGATTTGGGGGTGAAGGGACCCTCGTTAAGCCGCGGGATAGCGGCGGTTTAGCAGGGGCACACATGCCCCTGCTATCTATGAGGTCTGAAGCGAGATTTATTCTCGCTTCAGACTCTCTTTAAGTTACACTTACAAGCATAGAAGAATATTACATGTGTAGATGGCCTACAGCCATTGCTCTCAGCCTGGCCAAGGCTTCGGGCGATTGTGGACCCGCCTTCTTCTCTCTCCTCATGTACTCCGCAGCCTTGGCCAGGCTGAGGGTTAGTGAAAGCAATGGCCGTAGGTCATCTACACATGTAATATTCTTGTATGCTTGTGAGTGCAACTTCATATGTTCTCCCTTCGGTCCTTGGAGCAGATGCGTTTCAACCATAGGCTATATGGGAGACATATCTGCTCTTTGAAAAAATCGCAGACTGCACTAGAGTGCGGTCTTCGTACCGCAACAAATCTAACGGATATGTTGCAAACTGACAAGTGTGAGCAGATCCCATTTAAAATAGGATACTTCAACAGTTTTACAATGTGTTGCAAACTGTTCGCTAGAATTACAAGTTCCCCAGGAAGATTGTAATAGATGTAATGCCCTCACAAGCTTTAGCAAGCACTAGGCTAGCTAGTATACTGTACATAGCCGGCCCTCTCTGATCGCTACCAATCCAGCCACTACCCCACCTGGCTCCAGCGATCTGCGCAGCCTCCCCGCACAGCTCCGGTCTCTCTATGGGAAGGATCGGGTCTGCGCATGACGTCATGTGCGATCCTCCCCATAGAGAGACCGGAGCTGTGCAGGGAGGCTGCGCCGATCGCTGGATCCAGGCTGGGTAAAGTATAATCGGGGGGGATCGCCGGCGATTGGAGGGTGCCGGCTACCTATGCTAGCTAGCCTAGTGCTAGCTAAAGCTTGTGGGGTCATTAAATCTATTAGAATCTTCCTGGGGGACACTAGCTGCAAAACCTCCTGAGCGGCGTAACGCTAAGGAGGTTAAAACAGACAAAAAACGTCAGTTTTCCACTACAGCGGGAACATAGCATCAATGTTTGATGCATTCATCAGATCCAGGCATTCTTTTTTAGCTTTCAAAGGAAGTGGGACTTTATTGAACAGTATCCAGGTTTCAAGTTGCTGTGTACACCAGAAAATTATATATAAGCCTGTGCATGTAAAAAAAAACAGCTTTGTACAGTTCTGGCCCAGTTCTGTATCATGCCTGAAGAAGAAACGTAACGTTTAAAGGGCTCTCAAGGAAAGCTTGTATAGTACAGTCATTAAAGGTATTGCCTAAACAACTTTTATTGTTATGTCTTTAGATTTTCTCCAAGACTGAAGGTACCCATATACCTCTGCCATCGACCATTAAAGCGGAATATAACCCTGCATTTCAACTTTGCTCTAAAACATTATTTACAGCATATTATATGCAAACAGCATTTTTTTTTTTTACTAGACCAGCATTGGAAGGGTTACACACAGAGCTTTAAAGTTCCGTGGAGAGAAATGCTGCCGCATCTGTAATTTAGATAGATAGATTTAAATAAACACAATGTAACAAGTGTGGAATGTTTACTACACTCTGACTGTGCAGGAGCTCCTGGACACAGAGAGAGAGTGAGTCACATTCCTCACTTGTTACATTGTGTTTACTTAAATGTATCTATCTAAACTTCGGCTGTGGCAGCATTTCTCTCCACGGAACTTTAAAGCTCTGTGTGTAACCCTTCCAATGCTTGTCTAGTAAAAAAAAAATGCTGGTTGCATATAATATGCTGTAAATAATGTTTTAGAGCAAAGTTGAATCGGTGTCGGCACGCAGAGAGAATCTGATCATTGGTGATCTGCAGTATCACCAAGAATACAGATATATACCTGATTATTGATGATCTGCAGAATCACCGATAATACAGATATATTACTAGCCTCTGGACACCTATGTATATAAGAGTGTTTGGTGTAACAGTAATACTTTGAGAAACACACCTGATGAGCAGGTGATCTTGGCAGTATAGGCAATACTGCTTTTAGAGAGTACAGGAACCTTCCAGCAGCCTGAGACTCTCCAAGGGGTGGAGTCAGGCTGGAGGTAGGAAGGACCAGAGAGTGAGTAACACCAGAAGGTGTATGTCTCTATCTGATCCGGAGACTATCTCTTAAAGGGGTACTTCAGCCTAAAAAAAATACTGTCATCAAGTTACATTAGTTATGTTAATTAGAGTAGCTAGGTAATATAATCTCTTACCCACCCGGTTTTAAAAGAACAGGCAAATGTTTGTGATTCATGGGGGCTGCCATCTTTGTCATGGGGGCAGCCATCTTTTTGGTTTAAAGGAGGTGACAGGGAGCATAAGACACAGTTCCAACTGTCCTGTGTCCTGATCACCCCTCCCAGCTGCGACCCCCTAGGCTTCAAATGTCAAATTCAAAATGTAAAAAAAAAAAATTGCACTAAAACAGCGGAACAAGAACAACAACATCAGAAATCCCATCATGCTTTGCACAGCATCAGGGTAAAAAGCCCGGGCAGTTTTCTTCTGTGCAGCTAAAAATGAGGCTTGTATAAGAGAAACAAAGTTCTGATGCTGTGAAACTGTTAAAGAAACACCAAGCCTTTTCAGTGCTGCTGAGTCGATTTTTAGTCCGGAGGTTCACTTTAAGGGGAGAGATAGCTCTCGAGGTCGGGCAAGCCAGGTCGGCAACACACGGACAGACAAAGTACAAAGACAGAAGGCTGATTCGGTATCCAAGGCAAGCAGGGTATGGCAACGGAATATCAGATGTGCAAGGTACAGAATCAGAGATCAGAGGAGTAGTCAGGAAAGCAATACGTCATAACAGATATCAAACAATGCCTAGTCTGGGTGTAAGGTCCGTGGTCTCTACACCCTGGAACTAGTCTGATGTATAACAGAATGATAACACAAGTTCCCTAGTCTTGGGTGTGAGGTCTGTGGTCTCTACACCCTGGAACTAGTCTGATGCATAACAGAATGATAACACAAGTTCCCTAGTCTTGGGTGTGAGGTCCGTGGTCTCTACACCCTGGAACTAGTCTGATGAATAACAGAATGATAATACAAGTAATCTGGCTCAGTGTGAATTCCCAGGTCCTCCTGGTTCAAACACACTGTTGGATCTGACTAAGGTCTGAGTGCTTCCACGCAGTGTTCGCAACGGCAGACAACTTGTGACTGGCCAGCAGTAACTATATATGGAGTAGTGCCCTCTGGCTCCACCCCTAAGTGATCAACCAATAGTTACCAGCTCTGGGGTCAGCTGACCGGCTTGGTCAGCTGATCCCCCCCTTGCCCACCATAAAAGTTCTGCCTCTCAGCACGCGTGAATTCCTCAGCCTGTGTGAACTAACAGACTCAGCCACACCAGACACACGCTGCTGCGTGCAAACCGCCGCGCTGGACGCGGAACCAGCCGCCTTGCTGTCAATACATGCGGCGGCTTTTCCGCGTTCTGCCATGTTACCAGACGCACGCTTCCGCGTGCAAACCGCCGCATTGGACGCAGAATCAGCCTCCTTGCTGTCAGCACATGCGGCGGCTTTTCCGCGTTCTCTCACAGTAATATCAGACTTTATTGTATCCCAAAAACTTTTATTTTAGGAAAATAGAAAACTTTTTTTATGTTTCTTAGTAAAAATTCTTCACAGTACAGATGTGGAAAAACATTATATTCCAACAGATCATAGACACTGTGTGCTTTGTCTGATAGTACATTTCGGATAGGATGATTCAGGCAACGACACTAGTCCGTTTCGGGTCGTTAACCCTTCGTCAGGCCTTTACAAAGCATAAAGTATATCTCTACACAATATCATGCACAGTCTAGAGAACTATACATAGAGATATTGGGGTATCTGTTCCAACCAGACACAACCTGGCACCTGACTGATGGCTGGCATAGGAGAGCTCAGCTGCAAGCACAGAGTGCGACACTGGAGGAGGCCATGAGTCGCACCAGCGTAACAGGGGAGCATGTAACCCTCAACACAGGCCGAGGGGGGTACACATACACTTGGGGGGAGACCAGAGGCGTAGCTAGGATTTTCAGCACCTGGGGACAAAGACAATTTTTGCACCCCCCACCTGGACAAAATGGACGTGGAGACGCATCAGAATGTGGGCGTGGTCATGGGTGGAGAAAGAGGGACAAATGCTGTTTAGATAGCCACATGTGTCCCGTCCCCCCATAGACAGACAGGTGTGCCCCCTTCCTCTTGTTTATATAGCTAGATTTGCTCCACTTCCTCCTGTGTATATAGACAGATGTGCCTGCTTTTTCTGCTGCTGTAACATTTCTGCACTCCTCTGCAGAGGGAGGAAAACCAACAGGGGCACTTTGGGCAGCCAGTGCTGAGCGCCCTCACAGTGCTGTGCCCGGGGATATATGTCCCCCCTTGCCCACCCATAGCTATGCCTCTGTGGAAGACCGGCCAAGGCATACACAAAAGCAGGGGGGATTACAGCTGCCCAGAATCCCCCTCAGGCCAGGGCCGGTGCAGTGTACGGGGACAGGCACAAGCTGAGACACCACAATATCTGCAGGTATCCTGCAGTTCACAGCACTGCCCCCTTTCTTTCCCTGCTACAGTTGACTTTGGATGGAGCAGCAGTGTGTGTACAGAGCATGGAGCAGCAGCCTGTGCACAGAGCATGGAGCAGCAGCGTGTGTACAGAGCATGGAGCAGCAGCGTGTGTACAGAGCATGGAGCAGCAGCGTGTGTACAGAGTATAGAGCAGCAGCGTGTGTACAGAGCATGGAGCAGCAGTGTGTGTACAGAGCATGGAGCAGCAGTGTGTGTAGAGCATGGAGCAGCAGCGTGTGTACAGAGCATGGAGCAGCAGCGTGTATACAGAGTATGGAGCAGCAGTGTGTGTACAGAGTATGGAGCAGCAGCGTGTGTACAGAGTATAGAGCAGCAGCGTGTGTACAGAGCATGGAGCAGCAGCGTGTGTACAGAGCATGGAGCAGCAGCGTGTGTACAGAGCATGGAGCAGCAGCGTGTGTATAGAGCATGGAGCAGCAGCGTGTGTACAGAGCATGGAGCAGCAGCGTGTGTACAGAGCATGGAGCAGCAGCGTGTGTACAGAGCATGGAGCAGCAGCCTGTGCACAGAGCATGGAGCAGCAGCGTGTGTACAGAGCATGGAGCAGCAGCGTGTGTACAGAGTATGGAGCAGCGGCGTGTATACAGAGTATGGAGCAGCGGCGTGTGTACAGAGCATGGAGCAGCGACATGTGTACAGAGCATGGAGCAGCAGCGTGTGTACAGAGCATGGAGCAGCGGCGTGTGTACAGAGCATGGAGCAGCGGCGTGTGTACAGAGCATGGATTAGCGGCGTGTGTACAGAGCATGGAGCAGCAGCGTGTGTACAGAGCATGGTGCAGCAGCGTGTGTACAGAGCATGGTGCAGCAACGTGTGTACAGAGCATGGTGCAGCAACGTGTGTACAGAGCATGGTGCAGCAACGTGTGTACAGAGCATGGTGCAGCAACGTGTGTACAGAGCATGGTGCAGCAACGTGTGTACAGAGCAAGGAGCAGCGGCGTGTGTACAGAGCAAGGAGCAGCGGCGTGTGTACAGAGCATGGATCAGCGTTATGTGTACATAGCATGGTGCAGCAGCATGTGTACAGAACATGGTGCAGCAGCGTGTGTACAGAACATGGTGCAGCAGGGTGTGTACAGAACATGGTGCAGCAGCGTGTGTACAGAACATGGTGCAGCAGCGTGTGTACAGAACATGGTGCAGCAGCGTGTGTACAGAACATGGTGCAGCAGCGTGTGTACAGAACATGGTGCAGCAGCGTGTGTACAGAGCATGGAGCAGCAGTGTGTGTACAGAGCATGGAGCAGCTCTTGGGAACTTAGTCAGGTATGAGCGCAGCCCTGTGCTCCTGCTGTGTGAATGCTTCACTTTCCCCTTCATTACCAATGGCAGCTGTCCTCATTATTATCTGTAGCCAAACTGCTCCTGATCATCCTGTTGTAGATTGAGAGCAGATCGGACATTTAGGAAATAATTGTCTGATTCTGTCAGTCGGACAGAAAATTGCATTATGTGTACCCAGCATGAGGTCCTACCATATTATTATACTGTATTGTGCATGGCTGAGGGAGACTTTTCAGGAATCCCCCCTTTGAAAATCCTGGGTTTGCCCCAGCGGGGGGTCCATCAGTCATTGAGAATTTGACCGCTGTTACCGCTGTGCACCTGAGCCTTTGCGACCAAGATTTTCCAACACGCCATTGATCTCTTTATCTGTTTTCAGCCAGAAATCAATCGGTCCAGGTTGCAACATTGATATCAGTCAGATTGATCATGAAGATTGAATCTGTTGTATAGTGATGCTAAAAATCGAGTATCGCATGGACACCCTAACACTGGAACACGTACAACTGGCTGTTCTATCCTGTGAGTTTGTTTGCTCTACACACATTCGTGTTTGCTCACTTTGCTTAGTAATGCAGGGACACACCGAACACCTAATTATTAAGCAACCTCAACCATGCAATAGTCTTTCATAAAGCACAATTAAATGCTAGAGCGACATGCTAATCTACTCTAATTACAGTGTTGAAATGCTTTCTGCTGCTGCACGGGGTATCCGAGTCTCCATCTATTACCATTATGAGACGGGCGCTGTGACATCCAGGCAGGGGTTAAATCATGACTGTAACGTTTGTGTACTCCAATAATTGAGACTACAGTTTCCCACTAGTTCTTAATTGACTGGATAATTGATGTGACTTTCAAGCTGGTGTGACAGTTAGTGAAATGCTGCAAACTGACGACTCTGCAGATGCCAAAGAAAAGCAAATCTTTTTCACTTTGATTTAAAGCCAAACTCCATGCAGACTTTTTGCTGTTCCTGTGAAGCATTCATTTTCTTCTGCATAGAAGCTCTGTGATTAGCAGATGTACCTGATTATAATGCCTTTCCACCAGCGACTACCCATAGCACAGACTAACAGAGCTACAGCCTGCAATCTTGTCAGACAGCCGCAGTGTCAGAGAGGTGTGAGCAGGGGATAACTGCAGTATCAGGTGTAAGCAGAGGAGGGGACAGCCACAGTATCAGAGAGCTGTAAGCAGGGGAGGGGACAGCTGCAGTGTCAGAGGAAGTGTAAGCAGGGGAGGGGGACAGCCGCAGTATCAGAGGGTGTGTAAGGAGGGGAGGTGACATCTGCAGTGTCAGAGAGGTGTAAGGAGGGGAGGTGACAGCCAAAGTTTCAGAAGGTGTGTAAGGAGGGGAGGGGCAGCTGCAATGTCAGAGAGGTGTAAGCAGGGGAGGGGGACAGCCGCAGTGTCAGAGTGGGTGTAAGCAGGGAAGGTGACAGCCGCAGTGTTAGAAAGGTGTAAGCAGGGGAAGCCTAGGTACAGAGAAGCATAAGCAGGGGAGGGGATAGCCACATTGTCAGAGAGGTGTAAGCAGGGGAGGGGACAGCTGCAGTTTCAGAGGGTGTGTAAGCAGGGGAGGGGCAGCTGCAGTGTCAGAGAGGTGTAAGCAGGGGAGGGGACAGCCAAAGTTTCAGAGGGGGTGTAAGCAGGGGAGGGGCAGCTGCAGTGTCAGAGAAGTGTAAGCAGTGGAGGGGGACAGCCGCAGTGTCAGAGAGGTGTAAGCAGGGGAGGGGACAGCTGCAGTGTCAGAAAGGTATAAGCGGGGGAAGGGGGAGCCACAGTGTCAGAGAGGTGTAAGCAGGGGAGGGGACAGCTGCAGTTTCAGAGGGGGTGTAAGCAGCGGAGGGGCAGCCGCAGTGTCAGAGAGGTGTAAGCAGGGAAGGTGACAGCCGCAGTGTTAGAAAGGCGTAAGCAGGGGAAGCCTAGGTACAGAGAAGCATAAGCAGGGGAGGGGATAGCCACATTGTCAGAGAGGTGTAAGCAGGGGAGAGGACAGCCGCAGTTTCAGAGGGGGTGTAAGCAGGGGAGGGGGCAGCTGCAATGTCAGAGAGGTGTAAGTAGGGGTGGGGACAGCCGCAGTGTCAGAAGTGTAAGCAGGAAAGGTGACAGCCACAGTGTTAGAAAGGTGTAAGCAGGGGAAGGGGAAACCGCAGTGTCAGAGAAGCATAAGCAGGGGAGGGGATAGCCACAGTGTCAGAGAGGTGTAAGCGGGGGAGGGAACAGCCACAGTATCAGAGAGCTGTAAGCAGGGGAGGGGACAGCTGCAGTTTCAGAGGGGGTGTAAGCAGGGGAGGGGCAGCCGCAGTGTCAGAGAGGTGTAAACGGGGGAGGGGACAGCATCAGTGTTAGAGAATTATAAGCAGGGGAGTGGAACCATTTAATTATGATTACCACTATTCAAAGGACATATAGAGGTGATCATTACCAGCAAAGCACTAATCAAGAGCTAACATAGCGATTAAAGAATAGGTTCCTGTGATCCGGGGCCCTGGTGCAGTTGCAACTTCTGCACCTCCATTGCCATATCATTGAACACAAATTGAAAGTAGAAAACTTATCAGCCTGATATCGATCATTTTCTACCTCACTTTGCTGGATATTCGGTCTCGGCCATTAGGGGAATGGCATTTGGCCATGGGGTTGGGGCAGGTCCAGCTTTGTACTAGTACCGTGTCTATAGTTGTGCCACTGTATTCTGTACAACCAATCACAGATGGAGGTTTGTTGCTGTAGCGTTTGCCCAGCAGCTGCATAGTATAAAAGTAAAAACAGCGCAATATAAAAAGGTTATTGAATGTATTATCTGAAATGATTTCTGTCAGCATTCCGACACCGCTGTGTCCTTTAGAGTTGCCAGACAAAAATGTATTAATGGCTGATATAAACGAGAACTATTAATTAGCACGCCTGTATCTCGCGCTCCCCTTCCATCTGGAGACTTGCAAATTTCCGCTAATTACTTGCCAGGCGCTTCTCTTTGGAGACGATCCTCAGAAATCGCTGCCCACACAATACAATCAGCTGTGTAGCAAATCATTCACTGCCCACCGGGTGGCAGCACAAACTCATTCTTCCCACTGGAAACTCTCCTAATATCCGTGAATTAAAAAATGCACAAATGTTCAGAACGTTTCTTATGTCAGTGTCTTCGCAAATTCCACTGCAGTCAATGGGCTGACTGCAATTATAAACAGCAAAGCCCCCTAATGTTAGAACCACCAAATTTGCTGGCTATGTGTAGAAGAGCAGTGGGAACAAGGGAGAAATAAAAGAAATTTCAAAAGACCTTGTGGTTTTCCAGAAAGTGGCCATTAAAGTGACAACAGGCAGGGGCGGATGGCCCATGACGCCGGGTGAAACTAGTTTATCAGGCGGCATGTGCCCCGGAGCGGCATCCTGCAATGCACAGCTACAATATAAATAATTAACAAAATTATATTTTTTGCGCGATTGTGTGCCTCAGAGTTCCTTTGAAATAGGCAATAATGTCGATAATCAAAATTTAAAATGTTTTTTGATAATGTGCAGGGACAGACACTGATAAGTCCAGGCTGAAGCAGGTGAAATGGCAGTACAGGGACACTGATAGGTGTAGGCTGGAAGGAGGAGGCATGGCAGCCCAGGGACACTGATAGGTGCAGGCTGGAAGGAGGAGGCATGGCAGCACAGGACACTGATAGGTGCAGGCTGGAAGGAGGGGATGGGGCAGCCCAGGACACTGATAGGTGCAGGCTGGAAGGAGGAGGCATGGCTGCACAGGACACTGATAGGTGCAGGCTGGAAGGAGGGGACATGGCAGCACAGGGACACTGATAGGTGCAGGCTGGGAGTAGGAGGCATGGCAGTACAGGGACACTGATAGGTGCAGGCTGGAAGGAGGAGGCATGGCAGTACAGGGACACTGATAGGTGCAGGCTGGAAGGAGGGGACATGGCAGCACAGGGACACTGATAGGTGCAGGCTGGGAGGAGGAGGCATGACAGTACAGGGACAATGATAGGTGCAGGCTGGAAGGAGGAGGCATGGCAGCACAGGACATTGATAGGTGCAGGCTGGAAGGAGCAGGCATGGCAGCACAGGGACACTGATAGGTGCAGGCTGGAAGGAGGAGGCATGGCAGCACAGGGACACTGATAGGTGCAGGCTGGAAGGAGGAGGCATGGCAGCACAGGGACAGTGATAGGTGCAGGCTGGAAGGAGGAGGCATGGCAGCACAGGGACACTGATAGGTCCAGGCTGGAAGGAGGAGGTATGGCAGCACAGAATACTGATAGGTGCAGGCTGGAAGGAGGAGGCATGGCAGCACAGGGGCACAACACTGATAGGTGCAGGCTGGAAGGAGGGGACATGGCAGCACAGGACACTAACAGGTCCAGGCTGGAAGGAGGGGACATGGCAGCACAGGACACTGACAGGTCCAGGCTGGAAGGAGGGGATGGGGCAGCACAGGGACACTGATAGGTGCAGGCTGGAAGGAGGAGGCATGGCAGCCCAGGACACTGATGGGTGCAGGCTGGAAGTAGGAGACATGGCAGCACATGAACACTGATAAGTCCAGGCTGAGAGGAGGTGGCATGGCAGCAGAAAACACTGATGGCTGCAGGCTGGAAGGAGGGGACATGGCAGCACAGGGACACTGATAGGTGCAGGCTGGAAGGAGGAGGCATGGCAGCCCAGGACACTGATAGGTGCAGGCTGGAAGGAGGAGGTATGGCAGCACAGAATACTGATAGGTGCAGGCTGGAAGGAGGAGGCATGGCAGCACAGGGGCACTGATAGGTGCAGGCTGGAAGGAGGAGGCATGGCAGCACAGGGACACAACTCTGATAGGTACAGGCTGGAAGGAGGGGACATGGCAGCACAGGACACTGATAGGTGCAGGCTGGAAGGAGGAGGCATGGCAGCACAGGGGCACTGATAGGTGCCTGCTGGAAGGAGGGGACATGGCTGCACAGAGACACTGATACATCCAGGCTGGGAGTAGGTGGCATGGCAGCACAGGGACACTGATAAGTCCAGGCTGAGAGGGGGTGGCATGGCAGCACAGAACACTGATAGGTGCAGGCTGGAGGGAGGGAGCATAGCAGCACAGGGGCACTGATAGGTGTAGGCTGGGGGGAGGAGGCATGGCAGCACAGGGACACTGATGGGTGCAGGCTGGAAGGAGGAGGCATGGCAGCACAGGACAGTGATAGGTGCAGGTTGGAAGGAGGAGGCATAGCAGCACAGGGATATTGATAGGTGCAGGCTGGAGGGAGGGAGCATAGCAGCACAAAGGCACTGATAGGTGCTGGCTGCAAGGAGGAGGCATGGCAGCACAGGGGCACTGATAGGTCCAGGCTGGAAGGAGGTGGCATGGCAGCACAGGGATAATGAATTAAAAGATTGCTATAGGAAGCTTGCTTTCTAGGTGGTGAAGGAGCTTATGGTTATGCAGAGGAAGCCTGGAGGGAGCTATGGGGAGGCTGATACTGTAGTGAATGTAGTTTTCAGTCCCACATCTTCTGCAATCAGCAGCCACCAGAGCAGTGTTGCCAACTCATCCCTTTAATTACTGACACATATGAATTACACAGGTTTTGTGGCTAGGTAGATGCAGTTAAGGCACTGATTATGTGCAAATAGCCCCAGAACCTGTATAACTTAGATGTGTCAGTAATTAAAGGGATGAGTTGGCAACACTGCACCAGAGTCCCGGGGGTATTGGAACACCTGATGTGTTTGCATGTTCTAGGTCAGTAAGTGAGAATATACTGCATTCCAGACCTTGGGGCAAGTCGGGGAAATCAGGATTGAGTTTCATCCCAGTCAGTAGCCGATATCCCCTTTCCCATAAAAAAATCTTTACCTTTTTATATCAATAGATCATCATGGACATCTGTATGACTGATATTGTAGTGGAACCCCTCCCACAGTGTAAATAATAAATCTATATATATATAATAGACTAAGTGCCTCAACCTTCAAACAAGAAGAAGAAGTACTTTGCATGAGAAAATGTATGCGTGCTCCAACACCAAGTTTAAGGCCTCTTTTCCACGGACTGTTGAGCTGTGTGCTCAGCAAGCAGTTACCAGGCAGCAGTGAGCAGATACCAGGCAGCAGTGAGCAGATACCAGGCAGCAGCAAGCAGTTATCAGGCAGCAACAAGCAGATACCAGGCAGCAGCAAGCAGTTACCAGGCAGCAGCAAGCAGTTACCAGGCAGCAGCAAGCAGTTACCAGGCAGCAGCAAGCAGTTACCAGGCAGCAGTGAGCAGATACCAGGCAGCAGTGAGCAGATACCAGGCAGCAACAAGCAGTTACCAGGCAGCAACAAGCAGTTACCAGGCAGCAACAAGCAGTTACCAGGCAGCAACAAGCAGTTACCAGGCAGCAACAAGCAGTTACCAGGCAGCAACAAGCAGTTACCAGGCAGCAACAAGCAGTTACCAGGCAGCAACAAACAGTTACCAGGCAGTAGTGAGCAGTTGTGAGAGTTTGAGAGCCATTTCACTGCCTATTCACAGTCCATGGAAAAGAGGCCTTACCCTAGCAAGTCTGACATTGCAAATCTGGCCTAATTGGCTATTCATGAGGCAATGCTCATGCAAATGCATGCACAAACCAATACCACAAAGCAGTCACCCTGCTACATGCTACATTAGCACTACCCGGCTAAGTGCACACCAGAGCGGTTCGGCAGCGTTTTGCGATCCACTTGCGGCTGCGGATACGCTTGGGTAATGTATTTCAATGGGCTGGTGCACACCAGAGCGGGAGGCGTTTTGCTGAAACGCATACTCCCGAGGTGAGGCATTTTTTGGATTGCGGAGGCGTTTCTGCCTCCAATGTAAAGTATAGGAAAAACGCAAACCGCTCTGAAAAACGGCAGTTCAGAGCGGTTTTGCAGGCGTTTTTGTTACAGAAGCTGTTCAGTAACAGCTTTACTGTAACAATATATGAAATCTACTACACCAAAAACGCTTTACAAAACCGCAAAATGCTAGGTGAAATGCTACAGAAAAATAAGAAAAAGCGTTTCAAAATCTGCTAGCATTTTGCGGATCTGCTAGCAGTTTTTGGTGTGCTCCAGGCCTCCAGGAGCGCCACGGGGAGGATTCCCAATGCCCCCTTTTTATACAACTGGGGGGACCGCAGGGTCCCAGGCTCTCTCACTGCCTGGAAACCACAGCGGCACCCCGGAGGGGGAGGCTGGGTGGCGTGGACGACCCCCCCCCCCAAGTGTGGCCAGCGCCGGGGAGAGCCGTCTGCACCCACCTCCCAATATTAAAAACAGGCACTTACCTTAACGTCCATTGCGTTCTGCTACATGCGCATTAATTTGGGGGCACCACATGAGAAAGGAGAGAAGCATGGGTCACCCCGAGCTGTAGAGCTCAGGGCTGGCTCACATACAGCACTCCAGAGGGGGGGGGGGGACAGGCGCACTCACTCCAGGGTTCACACCACCGGAGCAAGCCATCCACCACCTGCCTCCAAAGGATACAAACTGCACAAAATGCTTTCCATGAGAAAATTACTGCGCATGTAGCAGAACCCGTCGATCACGATCAGGTCAAAAACGAATTGCGGTAGTGGAAATGACCTACCGCGATTCCTATGTTAAAAGCAAACTGTAGCGATTTGTAAAATTACTATCGGTTTGCAGTTTTGCGATTCAGCCATCGCAAACGCCGTAGTGGAAAAGGGCCCTTAGGGCCTGTTTCCACTACATGCAAAATCCTGGATGCAGAAAAACTGACTCCAATCAATGCCTATGGGCCTGTTTCCACTAAACGCATTTTTTCTGATGCAGATTTCCCATAGGCATTCATTGGAGTTAGTTTTCTGCATCCAGAATCCGTGTGTAGTGGAAATAGATCCTTAGGTTAGTTCCACATATGCAGTGCCTTTCCTGCGGCAGTAAAGCCCAGGGCAGGATGATCACACCACACCATGTCCCTGTCCAAATTACCCTACGGCAGAGAACGCCAACAGTGTAATATGCGTAGCACTTCGCCCGCTCAGTGATGTACTTCCTGCTGGACAGGAAGTACAACACTCGATTAACGTCGTTCTGCATATACGCACCGCTTCTGCAGTCACTCTTGCACATTTACCGTATCTCCATGCGGAACATGTGGCAACAAACTGCAGAGTTTTCAGCAGGCTTTCAGTAATTGTGCTACTTCTGTTGCACCGCATGCATCAAATTGTCATAGTGTGTAAGGCCCAGTGCACACCAAAACTGCTAGCAGATCCTCAAAACGCTAGCGGTTTTTGGAGCCGATTTCAGAGCGATTCTAGGCATGTTTAGAGACGTTTTCTAAGCATGCCTAGTGTTTTTGGGAGCGTTTTGTGTAGCAGATTACAAATACTGTTACAGTAAAAGCTGTTACTGAACATCTTCTGTAACAAAAATGCCTGGAAAACCGCTCTGATCTAGCGTTTTCCAGAGCAGTTTGCGTTTTTCCTATACTTTACATTGAGGCAGAAACGCTTCTGCAAACCGCAAACGTGCGGCAGGAGCCACGTTTGCGGTTTGCTAATAACCTCAAACCGCCGGTGTGCACCATCCCATTGCAATACATTAGCCAAGCGTTTTCACAGGTGGATGTGGTTGGCGGATCACTCCTAAAACCGCTCGGTGTGCACTGGGCCTCGGTCTCCAAAGACTGTTATTGCCCTTGCAACAAGCTGCGTCGGGGAGAGTACCGCGGCGCAATACACCTGGTAAGTGTGAAAGAAGCCTCAACCTATGCCCATCTCTGAAACCTAGATGCATGTTTCAGTCATAAATACCCTTTATGAATGTATATATTACTATTAATGCCATTTCCCTCATTATTTCTGTGCTTGGTTGCTCAACATAGCAGCTCTCAGCCAGGCCCGGATTTACATCACAGGACTCAGGAGCCAATAGGCACAGATGTCCTGGCACCCTAGACTTCCCCTTTATGAACCTACAAACCCCAGCTGAAGCGCAGTGTACTAGCTGCCCCGGCTGTCACTTCTCCCCTACTTCCCTTGCCTGTCATAGGTAGCTACAAGTGTCTCTTAACATTAGGTAGTCAGAGGTAACCTCAGTTTTAAGAAGCTAGTGGTGCCCCCGACTGAAGGGAGATCTCGTAAGTGGAATGCAGAGACCCGGGTGAGTAACCTCTCATTTACATTCTGCTCAGTACTCTACATAGGGAAGGAGGGGACACTAGAGGAAGGGGGTGAGCCGCCTTCTCATCATGCCTACTGTCGGGCCAGGATTTACATCACAGGAGCCTATAGGCACAGATGACTTGGTACCCTAGACTTCGCTTCTCATGAGCCTACAAGGCACTTGAGGAGCAGAGTGAGCTGCCTTTCTCTCACCAGGCACCTGTAGGCATGTGCCTATAGTCTTATGGTAAATCTGGCCCTGGCAGCTCCAGTGCTTCTGCAACGGCCAATCAAATTAGCTGTTTAATGGAGCTCTATGATTGGCTGCCAGAACCATGCGACAAGCTGTGCACCTGCAAAGGCTGTGTGGAACGGCTCGGTCACAACACATCTCTCTCTGCTTCATAGTGTTACAGTGTTTATAGTGTTACTATAAAAATAAAACTTATATGCATAAAGTAAAACAAGTTAGTTTAAAAATATCCCAAATTTGTAAGTGAATTAGAAACATAGATAGACTCATTTTGGTATTTGGCTATGTAAATCAAGCACGCTGGTATTTATAAGATTTTCTTTTCCATTTGTGAGAATGTGTATACCTCATCATATTAAAGGTTAATTACTCCATTCGGGTCTGCTGTGCGCTTCTCTCTGTCCCTCTTCAAAGAAAAGGTGGATACATGACAAATAGAACATAAAAACGTCAACCTCTCAGCAGAGGCATAGGGTACAAATAACTGAAAAGGAGGTGCCCGAAATATATAAAAAGTATAAAAACTGTTCAAAACTGTTGGCTTATCTCTGAAGAAATCACCAAAGATAAAAATAGACTGCCACTCAGAGCCTTAAAGAGGAACTCTAGTGAAAATAATATAATAAAAAGTGCTTCGTTTTTACAATTATGTATAAATGATTTAGGCCTCAATTCACTAAGATTTATCAAACACTTCACCGAATGTTTGATAATTTACCTCATGGGTAAAATCTAATTTTGAATTCACTAAGATGTTATACATTTATCAAATGTTTTATCGATAAAACGTTCAATAAATCTATAACACCTTAGTGAATTTTACCCATGAGGTAAATTATCAAGCGTTCAGTAAAGTGTTTGATAAAGCTTAGTGAATTGAGGCCTCAGTCAGTGTTTGCCCATTGTAAAATCTTTCCTCTCCCTGATTTACATTCTGACATTTATGACATGATGACATTTTTACTGCTAGCAGGTGATGTCAGTGGAAAGAGATGCTGCTTGCTTTTTTTGGCAGTTGTTTCCCACAATGCAACAAGGCTCCCACAGTGTGATGTCAGAACCATGGTCCTGACATCACACTGTGGGAGGGGCTTCACCACAATATCAGCCATACAGACCCCCCCTGATGATCCGTTTGAGATTTCTCATGGGAAAGGGGGTATCAGCTACTGATTGGGATGCAGTTTAATTCTTGGTTACGGTTTCTCTTTAATGCTCATACCCACCTTACGATTTTTACCATGATTCTTCCGATGGCCAGCGATTGTTTGAGCAATGAGTGATTGATTCTGCAATCTTGCGACGTGGGTATGAGTGCAAGATTAGGCAGATGACGCTTTGCGCCGCACAGCGTCATGGGAAGCTGCTGGCTGCCAGATTACTGTATGTGTATTTTGTGGGAAGCTGCTGCCAGATCATGTGTATGTTGTGGGAAGTTTCTGCCAAGTTATATTTATTTGATGAGAAACTGTTGCCAGTTTATGTGTATCTTGTGGGAAACTGCGGGGGGTGGAAGGGGGGGGGGGGTCGAATAGCAAGAACCCTATTTATTAAAGTCGGCGCTCCACCATGTAGCCACTGTGTAGTCTGAAAAAACCTCCATGCCTGTGACGTTGGACATCACTGTTCCAGATGACTATGTCACTTAAATATTGCATGTGCAAGCGCCATATCATAGGACACATGTGCGTGCGCATGCACTGGAACAATGTCGTTTGAACAACTCTTACACACTGACCTACTTCACGATATCTGCCCAATAGTCATAATAATTGATCCGCCAGTTGGATCAGCCAGATTACCTGATATCGGTCACTCCTCATTGGCATTTAATGTTGTTTGGTTATATTGGCTCACATTGCTCACAGGGTCAGGAGCCAATGAAATCGCCTTCTGACCGCCTCACGGAGCTCTACTGTCATAGCGACGGCAGAGGGAATGGGCTTTAGTGATGGGAGAGTGGCGCAAATGGCGAGAGCGACAGATCTGTGCGGTGTGATGTCGGTGTGCCCCGATTTTGTACCAGCAAGTATCTGGTCCTTAAAGAGAATCTGTACTCTAAAATTCTTATAATAAAAAGCATACCATTCTATTCATTATGTTCTCCTGGGCCACTCTGTGCTGTTTCTGCCACTCCCTGCTGCAATCCTGGCTTGTAATTGCCAGTTTTAGGCAGTGTTTACAAACAAAAGACATGGCTGTTACCAGCTTGTGATAGGCTGTGGAGAGGGTGTGTATAGCTTCTGCCAATAACAGCCTGAGCCCGACAGAGCCAACAAAAGAGAGAAGATTAGATTATATAACCGCGATAATACAGCCACTGTGCAACTAGGAAAGGCTGCAGTAAGACAGAGCACATTAGAACAGGTATAGGAACTTATAGGATAGAATAAATAAGGCTGAAAATTTTGTTACAAAGTCTCTTTAAGGGAAAAGGATCAGCTCATGCTCTACAGTGTTACTTAAAAATTTTTGCCAGTCATTTTCGCATCGAAAACGGCATTTTCGATTTCAGGAAAATTTTCACGAAAATACATTGGCCTCAATTTACTAAGATCATGCTGGAGATAATAAGGCAAGAGAAAACTTACCTCCACACAGTAAGAGAGTTATCTTATCTCTTCATTCCTTACATTACCTCTTCTGTAGTTAAAGAGAATCTGTATTGTTAAAATCGCACAAAAGTAAACATACCAGTGCGTTAGGGGACATCTCCTATTACCCTCTGTCACAATTTCGCCACTCCTCGCCGCATTAAAAGTGGTTAAAAACTGTTTGAAAAAGTTTGTTTATAAACAAACAAAATGGCCACCAAAACAGGAAGTAGGTTGATGTATAGTATGTCCACACATAGAAAATACATTCATACACAAGCAGGCTGTATACACCCTTCCTTTTGAATCTCAAGAGATCATTTGTGTGTTTCTTTCCCCCTGCAGCTATCTTCCACTGAAGTGTCAGACTGTTTCTTACTGCAGAGTGCAGACAGCTCTGCCCATATGTAATTCATCAGTATGTGAAAGCCCAGCCAGCTCAGAGGAGGATTTATCCAGCTTGTAAAAGATAAGAGAGAAGAGAGAAGCTGCCCTAATCTAAATAATACACAGGCAGTGTGCAGAGAGGGGCCTGAAGGGGGGAGATGCATCACAGAACCACAACACTGAAGAACTTGGCAGCCTTCCAGACACAGGCTGACAAGTCTGACAAGAGAGAGATAAGTTGATTTATTACAGAGATGGTGATAGTAAGAACGTGCTGCAGTAAGCCCGAACACATTAGAATAGCTTTTGGAACTTGTAGGATGATAAAAAACAGGATGCAATTTTTGTTACGAAGTCTCTTTAATTTACCTCCTCTGTAGTTAAGTTACCTCCTCTGTAGTTATTTTCACACGCAGTTAATGAAGTTAATGAACAGAGTCTTTAACTCTGGAGTTATTTTAAGGATTAAAGAGTTAACTTAAAGACAGAAGAGTTAACTTTAGGTATGCCTGAGGTAAAATTTTTCCTGAATACTACATGCCTTATCACCATGGTAACAACTCTAGAAGAGTTATTAAAGACAGGAGATAAGCTTAGTGAATTGAGGCCATTGTATTTTTGCAATATGGTGAAAATTCGCAAAAAAATTTGAAACATCTTTATATTTACCGTGAAGACGCAGAAATGTTTTGTTTTAGAGTGATAATTTGTGAAAAATGCAAATATTCACATACTTATCAAATGCAAAAAGAATATCATCCTTTTCGCTCATCACTGACACTGTAGGAATTTTATGGTGACCATACATGGTACAATTTTTCATTTTTTTCGATTAGATAATTTAGTTTGATTATTCCGTTACATCGAATATAAAGATTTTTCCAGTATGTCCGATCCGATTTTTCTCAAAAAAACGGGCTAATAGTTCGAATTTCTTGATAGAAAAAAAATATATTTTTAACTTTCATTCGATTCGATCATTTAGATCGAATAAACAGGAAAATCGAACGTTTTTATTATATCATGTATGGGCACCATTAGACTATCAGTATTTATAGTCACAGACAGGGCCAGGACATGGCAGCTGTACCCAGCCCCCCCCCCCCCCCCACCTCCCCCTCATGAATAGGATGTCTGCAGCCTACAGTAATTGGCTTTTCAGACAGCAATGATGAATTCATAGGTTAGATACCAAAATATTGTTTCTCAAAACAAGTCTATAAAGGATGCATGTATTATAACCAGGCCAGATACACAGTCCAACACATGAGCAGTGCAATACAGTCCATCATATGAGCAGAGCAATACAGTCCATCACATGAGCAATGCAATAATTCCCAACACATGAGCAGTGTGATACAGTCCATCCCATGAGCGGTGCAATACGGTGCAACACCAGTGAAATCGCTGCAGTGACCAATGCCATCCCGTGAGCAGAGCAGGCGGGCTTGCAGAGAGGCAGAGTCTTACCTCTGAGATGTGGGTCAGATGGTTGGGTACCATATGGGGCTGGGTCCTTCCTGTCCGACTGGGCTCCAAGCGGTGATGGGCGTTGGGGGAGCCAGGAGCGATGGGCCTCCAAGCTGTGATGGGAGGCAGGGGTTGCAGAGGTCACCAAGCTGCGATGGGTTGCAGGGGAGGCAGAGCCAGCCCAGATGGGCGACTGCCGCGTGCAGGAGCCTCAACCCTGTTGCGGGCCATGTGGGGGGGGGCCTAGTGGGCCAGAGCCTGGATCGGCAGACAGCTTCTGGCCTGCGGGCCGCGTGGTGGGGGCCCAGTAGGCCAGAGCGGGCAGAAGCCCGGATCGGCAGGCGGCCTCCGGCCTGCAGGCACCCCCAGCACACTCCAGGAGCAGAAGGGCGGGGGCTTCGGTGCAGAGGATACTCACCGCAATCTCCTCCGACGTGGGTGATCGGGACTCCGCGCGGCCCAGGAGACAGCGCCCCCGCAAGTCAGCCGGAGATGGGATCTGCGGATTGGTGGCGGGGACCGGGACCCAGCGCGCCGCGACTGTGTGGCCGGAGGTGAGTCCGCAGGCAGCGGTGACCAGGGGTTCGGCGGCACGCAGTGGAGTCCGGGGGTCTGGCAACAGGTAGGAGTCCGGGGGTCTGGCAACAGGTAGGAGTCCGGGGGGATCGGCAGCAGGTAGCGGGCAGGTGGGTGTCCTGAGGTGGTCGGGAAGCGGCAGCAGGATCCAGGGAGCAGGAGACGGGAGCCGCAGCGGGCAGCCGGATCCGGGCTGTGCAGGCACCGCTTGGGAACCGGAGGTCATCGTGGCACAGGGGGCTGCCCGAAGTGTGGTACAGCTAAGCCGAAGCCTGGTCTTACAGAAATTAAAAGAATATACTGGAATAGGCACTAGGAACTAAATCTAGAACTAAAAACAAGAGCTAAACTAAAGACACTAGAAACTGGCTAAAAACTAACTAAAGCAAGAAAAGTGTGGAGCTATGAACCGTGGCTGCTGGTCTTGGTTGTGATTTCAGCTGGAAGCCCAACATCACTGCCACCCAACCGAAAGCCCAGCAGAGACTCTTCTTCCTCCGCCAGCTGAGAAAGTTTGGCATGACTCAAGAAATCCTAACTAGCTTCTACACCGCCACCATCGAATCAATCCTCTGCGCCTCCATCTTGGTCTGGTATGCTGGGGCCACCGCTAGTGACAAGGACAAACTTCAGAGGGTCATCAGGTCAGCGGAGAGAATCGTTGGCTGCCCCCTCCCCTCTCTTGACCTGCTACACAACAACAGACTGAAATCCAGGGCTCTGAGGATTGCAAATGATCCCTCTCACCCAGGCCACCGCTACTTCAGCCTGCTGCCATTGGGCCGGAGGCTTCGGGCCATCTCCACAAAGACCACTAGACATCGGAACACTTTCTTCCCCTCGGCGGTCAGCCTCCTTAAATCCCTCCACATACTTCCATCAGTGCAAGCCCCGAAGAGCTGCGGGGCGGTATAGTGCAATGCAATGTACAGAGCAATGTATAGTGGAATGTAACATAATGTAATGCTAACTCATGCCAACCGATGTTCCTTACGTCTCGCTGCTATCTATGTCTCTATCTTCTCTCTGAGCCTGATGTATGTATTGTGCCAACAACAATTCCGGGCATGACCCAGTCATGCTTGGCGAAATAAAGTTTTTCTGATTCTGACCTCACTGGCCCAAACTAACTCATTCCTCATAACAAACCCTAACCCTATAAATGTTAGGAGGAATGTGTAACCTCTTTATATGGGAAAATTATATGTTTGTGTGAAGCCTGGGTCTTTACAGGTTGGAATATTGTCCTAGAAATCCAGAAGAATTACAACAATCAATACAGAACAAATGAAAATAATAATTGCGTAACCACTTCACCGCTGAGGGGTTTTACCCCTTGAGCACCAGAGCAATTTTCACCTTTCAGCGCTCCTTCCATTAATTCGTCTATAACTTTATCATTACTTATCACAATGAAATGAACTATATCTTGTTTTTTTCGCCACCAATTATGCTTTCTTTAGGTGGGACATTATGCCAAGAATTATTTTGTTCTAAATGTGTTTTAATGGGAAAAAATGTGGAAAAATGTTTTATTATTTTTCAGTTTTCGGCCTTTATAATTTTTAAATAATGCATGCTACTGTAATTAAAACCCATGAAAATTATTTGCCCATTTGTCCCAGTTATAAAACCGTTTAAATTCTGTCCCTATCACAATGTTTGGCGCCAATATTTTATTTGGAAATAAAGGTGCGTTTTTTTTCAGTTTTGCTTCCATCCCTAATTACGAGCCCATATTTTATAAAGTAACAGTGTTATACCCTCTTGACATAAATATTTAAAAAGTTCAGTCCCTAAGGTAACTTTTTATGTATTTTTTTTAATTGTAATTGGGGAGTGCGGGAGGTAATGAGTTAATTTTTGGTGTATAACTAATGTATTTGTATATGAAAAATGCTTTAGGGTGTAGTTTTACTATTTGGCCACACGATGGCCACAGTAACTTTTTGTTTATGCGTCCTGCAGGAAGTGGTATGAGGCTGGGAAACTTTTTTTTTTTTCTCAATGATCGCACTGCTTCTCGTAGAAGCCGCTGATCATTGCGGGGGCTTGGATCAACGAACGGGAATGGTTTTTCCCATTCATTGATCTCCGGGCGAGCGTGCACGAGCGCGGGGCGCGCGGACGAGCGAGCGGGAGCGCGGACAGCGGCGGGAGAGGCTTCAGGTGCAGATTTCTCTGTCCCTGGTGTTAACAGGGTGGAAAAAGGGACGGAGAAATCCGCACCGCTGAGGGTAAAGTGGTTAATTAGCTCATGAACAGCACCAGCCATTCATTGTTATGCTCTTCAGGTAACCTTTGTTCTGTTAATCAGTACTGTCCATCTGTGTTAAGCTTTTCTGCCATCTCTGCCGTGGCAGACAGGGTAGAGATCAAATTACAACTTGTGATTAAACACAAATGAGGGGGAATTAAACAAACTAAACTCTCTAAATACATACAGGGTGCGTTTTTCCTTTTGTCCTGTGCAAGAGTTCAGGTCCAAATTAATACAAAGCTGCAAAGCCTGCATGCAAGGAGTTAGAATAACGCGACCCGTTACTGTGACCAGGTCCATAGAATTGTATGGGCATGCAGTTGACATGCAGAATTATTATGCAACCCAACTGATCACTGGTACAGGGCCTCAATGGAACTAACAGCTGTGCATAAGAATTCCATAAAGCACAGTCTGGAAAAAATAGCTCCTTGGTGCCCCCCCAAGCAGCTGTCATCCCAGGCATCTGGGGAGAATCAATAATAAAAGCATGTTGCACTATTCATTAGGGTCCCATTTTAACACATCTTAAAGGGAAGATCTGAGGTAAAAAAAATTCTACTTACTTCGGGGTTTCCTCCAGCCTTTGGCAGCTGATATGTCCCTCACAGCCGCTCCACTCCTAGCCGGTGTTCCGGGGTCCTCCAGGTCGGTATCTTTTGCACAAAGTGAGTGCCCGGCCATGCGCAATCGCCCTCACTTGGCTTGGAACGTTCTGTGCAGGTGCAAAAGTACTGCATCTAACGATCCAGACCATGTGAGTGTGATGAGCGGCGCGGCTGCGCACTTGCACAGGCGTAGAAGATACAGACCTGGAGAGGTTGGATCTCCAATGGAGGGGACCCTGGGACATTGGCTGGCAGCAGAGCTGCAGCAAGGGACATATCAGCTGCCAGGGAGTGGAGGAAGCTCCGGGTAAGTAGAACTTTTTTTTTTTTTACCTTGGATCTTCGCTTTAACTACCTAATGACCGCCCACGCCAATGGGCGTGGCCGCGGCAGCAACCCCAGGACCGCCTATTTGGCGTCAGGTCCTGGGGCCTGCTACCAGGGGCTTGACTAGAAATCACTGGGCCCCCCCTGCGGAAACTTTGGATGGGGCCCCCGACCCCGCTTTCTGCACAGGGAAACTGAGAACCAATGTTAAATACAATTGCTAGTGCACACTTGAATGTGTTTTCCCCATGCAGACTCTTCAGGAATCACTATCACAGCACTTGGGGAGGGGTGGAGAGTCAGGCAGCAGGGTGTTGTACACAAGAGCCTGCTGCACACTAAATAGAGACTGTCTACAAATCTTTGTCTACAAAACTTTGTATGATTCCTTATCAGTGGCTGAGCAGATGCAATCATTAGAACAATTGTGCAGAGAGCAGAAAGTTTTTTTCTCTCCATTCCCTTAGTTGTCATTCTCTCGTGACAGGGAAAATAAAAATCTCCCACCATGGGGGCCCCTGCGGCTTCTGGGCCCCCCTGCAGTTGCATTCCTAGCAGGGTCTATTGTTACGCCCCTGCCGGCTACAGCAGGAAAACGCGCACAGTCTGCGCAAGCATCTCCTTCTTGAGGGGCGGAGCTCCGCCCCGCCTTCAGTCTCCGAGCGGCGATAGCTGCTCGGGAGACTGTTAGATGGCGAAGCCGTCTTTTAACTAAGTACAGCGCTACAATCTATGGCAGCGCTGTACTAGGGAAAGCCGTGTGACACGGCTGTCCCCCTGGGGCACTAGAGAGCGATCGGCTCTCATAGGCAGAAGCCTACAACAGCCGATCACCAGGATTGGCCAGCTGGGGGGAGGGAGGGGTTTGTTAAAAAAAAAATTACGTAAATGTTAAAAAATAATACAAAAAGAAAGAAATATTTATGTAAAAAAAATAAACAACTAGTGGGCGATCAGACCTCACCAACAGAGAGCTGTGTGCTGTGTTGTGCGGCCCTGCAGTTTGGCCTTAAAGCTGCAGTGGCCAATTAAACAAAAAACAGCCTGGTCTTTAGGGGGATTTAGCATTGTGGTCCTCAAGAGGTTAAGCACACTGCACTATAAGCAGACTAACATTTTAAAGGCAGCAATTCATAGGAGAAACAGAGGATGTTTTCTCTGCAATAAAACTTTGTGGCAGCAGTTTGGGGAAAGTTTTCTTCTGCGTGAGTCTGAGCGTAAAACAGTGAGAGGGAAGGCTGCTTTTACTGAGGCACTTTCAGATTTGAAGGTCCATAGATCTCAACAACTGACAATAATTCTGTTCTTTTATCCCTCGCAGCTCTGAGGGATTTGACAGACATTAACTTCCATAGATTGGAATTAACATAGCGTAATTAGAGACATTGCTGATCTCACCAGCAACCCTGCAGTGCCGGGCTGCCGAGCGGAATGGAAAACACGCCACTTACTGGCTTCAGATGAGCTCATGAAAATTCAGCACCTGCTCGATACTCGGGCGTCTGGGAGGAAAGGGGGGCGGTTCACAATATAACTGTACCCGCCATTGCCCCGCTAAATGCTCACAGCCATGCCATCATTACCATTGTATGAAATGAACAATTCCAAGTGAGAATACCTTAAAGAAAACACTCTTTTATACGGGGGAAGAGTCACAGCACAGCAAAATTGCACAGCAAAGAATCGTAATGTGTAAATTCTGATACAGAAAACATTCCGGTGTAGTAAACTAAATGTCCAGGTCCCGGCCAAGCACCATTATACGTAGGTGGAGTACGCTAGGTCCACACTGCTCCATTTACAGATCGGATCTGTTTAAAACAAATACTTTTTTTTGTTTTTTTGTTTTTTTTTTTCCTTCCGTTTTTAACTTTTTTTTATATGTTTGCAGCATACGTTTCCAGTCCGTGGAAAAGTGGGGCCGAACTAGAGTGGGGAACTAGCCAGAACAGGGGTGAGAGCGGTCAGCGAGGAGGGTGGTAGTCCCCCGTCCCCACTCCCCCTCCAGCTGCAAAAGATGTTAAATGTGATTTCAGCAGCGAGCGGGGACGCTTACCTTCTCTCTTTGCGTTCCACTGCTCACCGCTTGACTTCCTGCAGTGCCGCCCTCTATACTTCGGAGGACAGCATTGCAGGAAGTGACGCGGCGAGCAGAGGAAGTACAGAAGTTAAGCTCCCCGCTCGCTGCGGACATTACATTTAACATCTTTTGCACAAATAGCTGGAAGGGGAGCGGGGGACCCAGGTGAGGGAGGAGTGGCGACCCCCCCTTCCCGCCGACCACCCCTGTCTTGGTTGCTTTCCCCTCTAGCCTGTACCTGGGGACACCACCTATGCTGAGGGGAGCAGGCAGTAGGCAATCCGGATCTCCCTCCGTGTCTGTGTAGAGGGAGATCCGTTTTTGCAATGTCTGCCACTACCCCTTCGTGTATCCAGATCCATGTGCAGTCCGTGAAGTCCTGACATGTCCGGATCATCCCCGGAATGCACACGGCTCCGTTTTTTAAACTGAGTGAAGATTGCTTCTATTTTTAACATTGGTATCCGTGGCTCCGTTTTTGATCCGGACCAAAAAACGGAGCCACGGACATGTTTTTAAAATAAGTGTGAACCTAATGTAACCCCTGGTAAAGCAAACCCTGATATAATGGAACTTCTGTTATAGTAATCCTGTAGTGATCCACTATCAGTACTGTATCTCTACTAACTGGTGAGACCTATGCTTCCCGTGCAAGCTGTTAAGGTACTGCATGCAAATGCAAAGCAAGCATGATTACTGCATGCAAATCCCTGCATATTGAGCATTGTGCATTTGTAGCTAGCATAGACACTGCCTGTGCTCTCTTGCTGAAGCATTGAAAAAAAGAAAAATTACTGCCAAATATTGACTGAATTAAGACACGGTGCTATAGTATACTTTATATGATTGAGTACGATCATTTCTGATATAGTAAACTACTTTTCCCGAAGTATGCCCACCATGTGTAGATGTGAGTACATGTGTCCCAGCACAGGAGGTACACAGGCTAGTTGTAAGGGTAAGGGAAGGGGATAACGTGTGTGTGTGTGTGTGTGTGTGTGTATGTATACACACACACACCTACACACACACACACACACACACACACACACACACACACACACACACACACACACACACACCACACACACACACACGCACACCTACACGCACACCTACACACACCTACACACACACCTACACACACACCTACACGCACACCTACACACACACCTACACACACACCTACCTATACACACACACCTACACACACACCTATACACACACACACACACACACACACCTATACACACACACACACACACACACACACCTATACACACACACACACACCTATGCACACACACACACCTATACACACACACACCTATATACACACACCTATACACACACACACACACACACACACACCTATACACACACACACCTATATACACACACCTATACACACACACACACACACACACCTATACACACACACACCTATACACACACACACCTATACACACACAGACACACCTATACACACACACACACACCTATACACACACACACACACACACACACACACACACACACACCTATATACACACACACACACACCTATACACACACACCTATACACACACACTCACACACACACCCCAAAAGATAATAAAATTATGTACAAGAGGCATTATTCTCAGCTTTTATTTACATTTGAACAAAAAGTGTCCTATTCATACCCTTCTCAATAATCAATAGAAAAACCTTCATTGGCTATTACAGAAATTAAATGCTTCCCATAATTGTAGACAAGCTGTTTGCATGTCTCCACAGGTATTTTTGCCCATTCATCTTTAGCAATGAGCTCCAAATCTTTCAGGTTGGAGGGTCTTCCTGCCATCACCCTGATCTTTAGCTCCCTCCACAGATTCTCAATTGGATTCAAGTCAGGACTCTGGGTGGCCCACTCCAAAATGTTAATGTTGTTTTCTGGTAACCATTTCTTCACCACTTTTGCTGTGTGTTTTGGGTCATTGTCATGCTGAAATGTACACTGGTGCCCAATGCCAAGTTTCTCTGCAGACTGCTTGATGTTATCGGCGAGAATCCTCATGTGTTGCTCTTTTTTTCATTGTACCGTTTACTGTGATTAGGTTCCCTGGTCCATAGGCTGAAAAACACCCCCAAAGCATTAGGTTCCCACCACCATGTTTGACAGTGGGGATGGGGTTCTTTGGGTTGAAGGATTCTCCTTTTTTACGCCAAATGAAGGTAACATCATTGTGACTAAGTAATTCAATTTTTTTCATCTGACCATAATACAGCAGACCAGAAGTCTTCTTCTTTGTCCAGAAGACAAGATGGCGCCGACGAGGGCTGCCTCGGCACATGGCTCCTGAAAATTACTAAAAATTTCCTCTCTTTCCAGCTGTATTCAGCAACTTATACAGTAGTTTTTTTTAGCAATCTTTATGTTTTAGTAGTTAGTAGCTATGTTTTAGTCGTTTTGTGTAGCAGAGTCAACAGCAGTACTGGAAGAACTAGGTCAGTTAGCTCAGCCGGCGACTGACCGCAGACTGGAGATACCCCGAGGAGGACACAGCAGACCCACATACCTGCTACTGCCGCTGGTACCCCTTGACCACACACCGCTGCCTGGGCGAGCAGCACGGGCCCCTTGCCACCGGGCATAAGCCGCTTCCCTCCAGCTGCCGCAGCTCTCCAGCAGGGCCCAGCTCTGTCATCCATCCACCCAGCGCTCCCAGCTGCGCCGCATTCTGGCTGATCCCCGGCGGCCGACCCTCCACCGCCAGGCGAGAGACACTGCCGACAGCCTCCACGAGGAAAGCCCCTGCCATCTGTGGCTTCTCCGCTCCTCCACCGCTGCTGAGCGCGCCGACAGCCACCACGTGGGAGGCCTGCCATCCGAGGCTGGCTCTCCGCTCCTCCGCCGCATGCTGGCACCACGTGGGAGGCCCGCCATCCGAGGCTGGCTCTCCGCTCCTCCGCCGCATGCTGAGCGACACCACCGACAGGCACCACGTGAGAGGCCCCTGCCATCCGAGGCTGGCTTCTCCTCTCCTCCTCCGCTGCTGCCGCCAGTGAGATCCGGAAAATCAGCGGTGTTCCGGACAACACAGCCTTGCTCACCACGTGGGGGCCCCGCTTGCGAGCCCGGGCCTCCCCCTTGTCGACATCCGAGAGCGAGACCTTGCAGCTCCTTCCACCACGCGACCCTGCTCTGCTGGCTGAATGCCACGGGTCAACTGCTGCTCCCGCTGACCTGCAGTTCCAGGAATTATAGGACCGTCCCCTACTATCACCTGACTGGGCTCCAGGGCTGAAGGGCTCCCATCTGGCACCAGGAGACTTCAATGATCCCCCAAGGTACTCTGCTGCTACCCCTCTCCACCACTGCCAACCATTACCTGCCTGCTTCCCTCTCTGTCACCTTGCCTGCTTGCTGCCCTCTCTGTCACCTTGCCTCTTGGAGGGTGTCCATTGCCTGTCGGCCCGCTGCCCTCTCTGTCTGTTGGTGCCCTCATTGAGGCCACCCTGCTTACCCACTGGCAGTTGCCCCCCCCTCCCCACATCAGAGTGCCCCACATCGGTATGGCTGCCCATTACCCCCCTTCACGACACCTCATGCCTCGCACTACCTACACCAGGTTGCAGCTCACCCTCTGGGAATCCAGCTGCTGTGCCCTCCCTGAGGGTGGCCTTCTCTACAACTCCGTCTGGAACCACATCCAGAAAATCACCAACTCTGACCCACCAGCCCATTCTGGTCAGCGCCGTAGGGGTTGCCGCGCAGGTGCTCTTGTGAGGCTGAGAAAAAGGGGTCTACGCTCAGCCATTCCCTCGGCCCTCCTGGCGAACGTCCGCTCCCTCCCCAACAAGTTGGATGAACTTCGCCTTATCAGTAACAAAAGGGAGCTCGGCAACAATACCCCAGTCATCTGCTTCACGGAAACGTGGCTGCAGGAGGACATCCCAGACAACGCCCTCCTCCTCCCAGGCTTCAACATTATACGTGCAGACCGCGATCCCTCCCTCTCGGGGAAAAAGAAAGGTGGGGGAATCTGTTTCTATGTCAGCTCTGTATGGAGTCCAAGCACGTCATTACTAGCCAAAAAGTGCACCCCGAACCTCGAACTACTACTCATCAATTGCAAGCCTTCATACTCACCCAGGGAGTTCACCTCCTACGTCATCGGGGGCGTGTACATTCCCCCCGATGCCGACGTCAAATCTGCTCAACGGGACCTCAGCGACATCATCATGCAGTGGGAGACGTCCCTTCCAGACTCTCTGTTTATCATTATGGGCGACTTCAACAAAGCCAACCTCCGGCGCGAGCTTCCACGCTACCACCAGCACGTGGTCTGCCCCACCAGAAACGCTAGCACTCTAGACCACTGTTATACGCCTCTAAAGGACGCCTACAAGGCCGTCTCGTGGGCAGCTCTCGGTTCCTCTGACCACTGCCTCATCCATCTGGTTCCAACCTACAGACGGCGCCTGGAGTCAGCGAAACCAGTCCTGAAGTCCACTAAAGTGTGGTCTAACGAAGCCAAACTCCAACTCCAGGCGTGTTTTGACTGCACGGACTGGAAGGCGCTGGAATCACCCAACCTAGATGAGTGGGCCGATGCGGTCTCATCCTACATCAGCTTCTGTGAGGAATCCTGTGTACCCACCAAGTCCTTTAAGATCTACCCTAACGACAAACCGTGGTTCTCAAGCAAGCTGCGCCAAATGCGGAAACGTAAGGAAGTCGCCCACAAGTCTGGCTCCCTGGAGGACTTCAGAGCGGCAAGGAACTCCCTCAACAAGGAACTGCGCACCGCTAAACGGTCTTATGCTGAAAGGATTCAGAACAATCTCCGCTCAAACGAACCTCGGGCTGTCTGGAAGGGCCTGAAGGCTGCCACCGGCTATAAGCCCCCACCCCAACAGGCTACTCCCTGCCCCAAGCTAGCCGAGGATCTCAGCAACTTTTATTGCAGGTTTGAGGCTCTGGGTACCTCTGGGGAGCTGCCGACTCCTTCTGCCCGCCCCTCTTCCCCTGAGAGCTTGGAACCCAGCTGGAGCACATGCCCGTCCCCGACAGTATCCGAGGCCGATGTTCTGCACCTGTTGTCCTCCGTGAACGCCAGGAAAGCATCCGGCCCTGACGGTGTGTCACCTGCATGTCTGAAGTCCTGCTCACGTCAGCTGGCCCCCGTCCTGACCTCTATCTTTACCAGGTCCCTTTTCGAAGGGAAAGTCCCTACCTGCTTCAAGGACTCCATCATCATTCCTGTCCCGAAAAAGCTTGGCGCTTCTGACTTAAATAACTTCAGGCCTGTGGCCTTAACATCAGTGGTCATGAAGACCTTTGAAAGAGCGGTCCTGCCGCTGCTCAAGTACGCTACCCTGGACCGACTGGATCCTCTCCAGTTCGCATATAGGGCAAACAGGTCCACTGACGATGCCATTAACATCGGCCTGGAGTTTATCACTGACCACCTCGACAGGCCGAACTCATACGCTAGAATTCTCCTCCTGGACTTCAGCTCAGCCTTTAATACTATCTGTCCCCGGATTCTGCACGACAACCTCACAGAGCTAAATGTCCATCCAACCCTTGGTCTCTGGATCATAGACTTCCTCTCGAACAGGTCCCAGGTTGTTAAGCTAGGTGACATATCCTCCAGACCCAGAGTGACCAACACTGGAGCCCCTCAAGGCTGTGTCTTGTCACCATTCCTGTTCTCTCTATACACGAATAACTGTATATCCACAGAGGACTCTGTCAAAATCGTCAAATTTGCGGACGACACCACAATTATTGGCCTCGTCAGTGAGAACGACGAGCAGGCTTACCGCAAGGAGGTGGACAGAATCTGCAATTGGTGCCGCGAGAACGGGCTGGTTCTCAACACGGCCAAAACAGTGGAGATGGTCATTGATTTCAGGAAGCATGCCAGCATCCCTCCTCCGATATACATTGAGGGCACTGAGGTCGCTAGGGTTCCCAGTGTCCGCCTCCTGGGAACAACCATCTCTGATGACCTGACCTGGAGGGCAAACACTACAGCAACCCAGAGGAAAGCGCAACAAAGACTCTTCTTCCTTCGCCAACTAAAGAAGTTCGGCATGGCCCATGAACTTCTGAGGTCCTTCTACTCAGCTACAATCGAGTCGGTCCTCTGCTCATCCATTCTGGTCTGGTTTGCTAGCTGCACCGCCAGCGACAGATATAAACTCCAGAGGGTCATCAGCTCAGCGGAGAGGATTATCGGAAAACCCCTCCCCCCTCTAGATCTCATCTATAACACCAGACTGCGTAATAGAGCACTGAAAATTGTGGGCGACCCCTCTCATCCTGGTCACAGGTCTTTCAGCCGACTCAAACTGGGCCGGAGGTTTCGGTCCATCCCTGCTAAGACCACCAGGCGCATAAACACTTTTTTTCCCACAGCCGTTAGACTCTTGAACTCTTCCCACCCCTCCAACCCCCCCACCCTGCTGCCATCTACGGCCTAAGACCTGACTTTGGCTGCGGCCGCTCTTGCTTGCTTGCTTGCTTACTGCTGGCCTAGTTGTACTAGTTTCACTACCCTCTGCTACACACTGTAATTTCTGATGGAACTGTAACTGCGCCACTGCAAATGTTGTATTACTCCTGTTCTGTTGTATCGCTCGTGTTCTGTTGTACTTCTCTGCATTATTTTGCTGTTGTTGTATTATTACTATCTCTGTGTTATTTCTAACTCTGCGCTACTACTATCTCTGCGCCAATCAATGTGCCAAACCCAATTCCGGGCACGGTCCAACCGTGCTTGGCGAAATAAATTCTGATTCTGATTCTGATTCTGATTCACTGTAGCCACTGGATCTTGAAAACATTTAGAAATGGCCTTGTAGCCCTTTCCTGACTTGTGAACAGCCACAATGTGCAGCCACCGGTCCTCACTGAGCTCATTTGTCTTAGCCATGACTGTCCACAAACCAACTGCAGAGAGCTGATGTTTTTCACCTGTTGAGTTGATTAAAACAGCTGTTCCTAATTAATTAGGGTAATTAGGATGATTTAGAACAGCTTGGACTATTTGGAATGGTATAGAACTTGGATTTTCTCACAGACTGTGACAGTTTGTGGAGGGTATGAATAATTTTGGACTGGACACTTTGCTCAAATGTAAATAAAAGCTGAGATTTTTTTTCCACAATAATGCCTCTTGTACATCGTCCTATTATCTTGTCATCATCGATTGTCAGCCGCACGTGTGAAAGGGCCCTTAGGTAGTCTCGCCCAAGGTCTCCTTACTGAAAAGGTGCTGGCTTACTGAACAGGAAGAGCTGAGATCCAAACTAGAGATGGCCCGAATCTCCGAGTTTAGGTTCGCGAACCGGGTTTGCGAACCTCCGCAAACGTTCGCGAACTTTTGCGAACCGCAATAGACTTCAATGGGGAGGCGAACTTTGAAAACTAGAAACATTTACGCTGGCCACGAATGGAAAAGATGTTTTAAGGGGTCTAACATCTGAGTTTTTGCATGGATGAGTGGGATAGACGCCAAAAGTCCCGGGGAAAAATCTGGATTTGACGCAAAGCAGCGTTTTAAGGGCAGAAATCACATTGAATGCTAAATTGGACGGCCTAAAGTTCTTTAACCTTCTTGCCGGTTATCCCGAGCTCAGCTCGGGGTAACCTGCGCAGAAGGATTTCTCCGGCCCCGCTGGGCCAATTTTCATTTTTTTTTTACTGCACGCAGCTAGCACTTTGCTAGCTGCGTGCATATTCCGATCGCCGCCGCTCACCACCGATTCGCACTGCCCCCCCTCCCTCCAGACCCCTTGCGCAGCCTGGCCAATCAGTGCCAGGCAGCGCTGAGGGGTGGATCGGGATTCCCTCTGACGTCCATGGCGACCGGGGAAGCCCAGCAGGAAATCCCGTTCTGAATGGGATTTCCTGCTTACTCTGATTGCCGAAGTGCTGCACTGCCCCCTTGCCATCAGAATTGGAACAGCAGGGGGGTTAAAACATCTTGCATGTGTATACATCAATCAGGGAGTGTAATTAGAGTACTGCTTTACACTGACACACCAAACTCACTGTGTAATGTACCGCAAACAGCTGTTTGTGTAGTGACAGCCGTGCTGGACTGGTGCGCACCATGGCGAGAGTGCAGGCCGTGGCGGTTTTCAAGCCCATATGGTCGCCGGGCTGTGGTAGCTCAATGATAGAACAACAGTGACTGTCCAGCTGATCGAATTTGGTCTGTCCACAATGAAGCAACCCCTCCCCCGCCCTCCCCCCCGAGACACTCATATAGCCAGCGGTCATTGCTTCATTGTGATACGCAAGCCCCTTCACCGCGTCAAGGTAGCGATCACGAAGGGGAATTGACACATGTACATGCCTTTTGTTTTGTTGTTGCAGCCAGAAGAATTAAGCAGGCATGTACACGCACCAGAAAAATTATTATATCCGCATGGAGTCCTGGACCCTGTTGGTGGTGGTGGAGAAGGCAGTCAAGCGGCCTGCAGGCAGAGATACTGTGTGTGGGGACTGACCTAAGGCTCATACACACATCAGACTATAGTCTTTGGAAAATGAAAGATCACAGACCAATCTTACCACCCTTCATGTAGTATGAGAGCCATACTCTACACAGTCTTTTCTATGGAGCTGAACTCCACATCAGACAGAAATCTTTGCAAGATGCTGCACACACAGATGCTGTACAGACACAAAAGATCAGTATCTGCAAAAGATCTGCCAAAAATCCATTCCTGCAAATTGCAATGATAGTCTATGAGATCTGCAGATCATCATACACACATGATTTAACTGACATTCATCTGCAGATCTGCAGATCTGAAAATCCATCCTGGTGGATCTGATCTGCAGATGAATGTCAGTTAAATCATGTGTGTATGATGATCTGCAGATCTCATAGACTATCATTGCAATTTGCAGGAATGGATTTTTGGCAGGAACAGATCTTTTGCAGATACTGATCTTTTGTGTCTGTACAGCATCTGTGTGTGCAGCATCTTGCAAAGATTTCTGTCTGATGGGGAGTTCAGCTCCATAGAAAAGACTGTGTAGAGTATGGCTCTTATACTACAGGAAGGGTGGTAAGATTGGTCTGTGATCTTTCATTTTCCAAAGACTATGGTCTGATGTCTGTATGTGGCCTTAGTCTTCAGGCAGACCTGAGCGTGCTTTGCAGACCAGGCAACCATGGTCAGATGGACCCTTGACCCAACGCTGTGTGCCAGAGATGACACCACTTGCCTTTCAACATCACGGTACAGTTTAGGTATCGCCTTTTTTCAGAAATAATTGCGGCTCGGTATCTTCCACTGTGGTGTGTGGCTTTGCTTTTGTGTGCTGCTTTTCCTCAGGTGGTCATCCCATTGCAGTTTGTGCTTTGTAATCATGTGCCTTCGTAAGGTAGTTGTCCCTATGCGGGTCTTGGTCTTTCCACGGCTCAATTTTTGGGGGCAGAGAGTACAGATGGCATTGCTCTCATCTGAGGCAGACACACAAAACAAAAAAAAATTTTTTTCACACCGCTGAGCCCTGGGATGATGGCACTTTGGTGATGGCTGCTGACGGAGTGTTAAGTGGGGTACCAGAATCAGAGCAGGAGGAGGAAGATATGTCATGCTTTCGTGCGGAAGCTGAGGAAGATGAGGTGTTCTGCGTTAAATGGTCAACTATGTCCTGACAATATTGGGGGTTGATGGCACGTGTCTTCTTCTGAACACTGTACTTTGGTTGAGGGCCGCACAAAATCACGACAGCGCAACCTCGAACAGACCTGCCAGGTGGTCTACCTCTGGCTCTGCCTCTTGTTTTGTCCATATTGGGGGGGATGAATTGAAAGGTATGCACTGACTTGGCTAATACAATGTACGGTCACACAGGTGAAGTGAACAGGTATGCAGTGACTGGTGGTATTAAATAGCACACTGCGTGCGCTCACGTAGGTAGGTGGGTGCACTGAACAACAGGTAGGTATATGCAGTGATGGGTATTACAAATGTGCACCTGTCACACATACGTATACACACTTACACACACACACACACACACATACTGTGAACAGGTGCAATGACTGGTGATATTAACAATGCATGCGCTCACGTAGGTAGGTGGACTAAACAGTGAACAGGTGCAGTGATTGGGATTACAAATGTGCAGCTGCCTATCACACACACGGTAGTCACTGAATGTGCTGGGACTGGCAGTGGCACAGTAGGAATTAAGGGGCCAAAGGCCAGCTGCGATTGACTGACAGGGCTGTATATAAATATAATGCAAGTGGGCCACACATACACACACAAAAAAAATCGCAAAAGAGCTGTTGAGGGTGCTTTTTTAGCAATAAGAATTAGCAAGGAGTAAGCTAACAAGCCTACAAGAGCCTAACTAAGTTTTCCCTATGAGAGTCTGCAGCAGCTCTCTCTTTAATTATTGCAGGCACACGAGTGAGTCCAATGCCTGACGCTGCCTGCATTTTATAAATGGGGAGGGCCTCCAGGAGGGAGTGTAGCCTGATTGGCTACAATGTGCCTGCTGACTGTGATGTAGAGGGTCATAGTTGATCCTAATGATGTACTATGGGGGCGAATTGAACTTCGGGAAAAGTTTGCGGTTCTCCGCAATCGCGAACCCCGGAAGTTCACCGGGAACCGTTCGCCGGCGAACCGTTCGGGCCATCTCTAATCCAAACCCAGGTCTCCCGTGTCAGAGACAGTGCCCGTAACCAGCACACTATCCAGCCACTGACTTGACGATCGATCAATTTGGAGCCGTTTCTAGTCAAAAATACGTAGGTACATGTACGTAGCTGTAGTTTCTTCTTCAGAGGAACATACGGAACTCTACTTTATCTTTCCACCTGTCTGTCCCTCCGTCATGGAGAGTCCTCTTTGCTCCCAGTTCTGTGAAAGCCCATTTTTCTCCCGTGACTGGTGCACTTTAGCTACATCTGTCTTTTGAGTTCCTGTTAAGTTTTCGCTGTTCCGCAGACACTGTAATCTCGGATGTCACGCTTGACATATTGGCGCTGCCTCCATTTTCCCCCAGCCTGAATTAATTGAGAGCTAAGCATGATGGATGATGAAATAGTCCCGCAATTAAATGAAAATTTGGAATATCAGCTCCCCTTATCTGAAGAGACGCTCCATATAAATCTTTCAATTAAAGTTATTTTCCATTATCAATAATTTGCCTTATTACCGCTGGCTGGATATGTATCAGGACGGCTGACTGTACGGCTTCATATCCATTATGGAGAATGCATTACAAGCAGGCGTATTGATTAACCATCAAGCCTTTGGAATAATTCATGGCGGGCGGGATGCGTTTCAGCTGATGGCCAATGCAGCCTCTATTCATTTGCAGCAATGTACTTGTTTGTAAATTAGGACTATTGATGGCATTCTAAGTGGATGTAATATGTTCACAAATACTTATGGGTGGGGATTATGGCACCGGCTCAATGGCTGCGACAATGTCTCATTTACATGTTGATAAGTTCTTTTAGGACTGGAGACCTTAACTCCACTGTTGCTGGCAGGGCTGGCTCTAGCTACAATGGGGCCCCGGGGCAAAAGTAACTTGAGGGGGCCCTCTAGCAATGCCCCCACCGCACCCCGCAGCATCCGAGCTGACTCCCAGGACCAGGGGTGTAACTAGAGTTAATAGGGCCCCCCTGCAAAAATGATAGCATGGGGCCCCCTTGGTCCCTGAACCGCATGAGGGTTACATGATTGGGAGCCAGCGAATGGCAGCGGAAAGTGTTCTGCTTTGAAGCAACGTCTAGAACAGGAGTGTAAACTCAAATATAAAGTGGGCCGAAATTGAACACTGGGACCAAGTCGCGGGCCAACCTCAATGTCTACTGGCCACCTTCCTCCCTTATAAAGTTCCCTGGTGTCTAATGCCCTCTCCTTCCATCCCTTATACAGTTCCCTGATTTATTGTGGTCCTCCCTCCCCTATACAGTTCCCTGGTGTCTAGAGGCCCCCACCCTCCCCTATACAGTTCCCTAGTGTTTAGTTCTCTCCCCCTACCTCCCCCAAATGTCTTCCCTGGTGTTCTAGGGTTCTTCACCTCCAATATAGCTTCCCTGGTGATTTAGAGTGGGCCAAACATAATGCAAAGTGAGGAAACCACTTGAGGGCCAAATCTAATGGCGCTGAGGGCCAGATTTGGCCCGCGGGACGCAGTTTGACATGCATGGTCTAGAAGCAGGAAAAAATTAGACGCTCCCGCAACTCGCTACTCTGCATGGCAGGAGGAGGTGGCGGGGGCGGTTTTTGTGGCCAAATCGGAGTTAAGGTTGGGGAGAGGGAGGAGGAGCCACCCCAAAGTCTACGCGGCCCCCTGTAACTTCTGGAGTCAGGGGCTTACTGTGTGTGCCCCACTGCGCACGCTCCCCCATAGCGGATGCATAGCCGAGAGTTCTGCGTCTGCGCAGTACGTTCCTGGCCGCGGGAGCGCAATGAGGGAACGTGCGTGGCAGGACTGGCTTCACAGCTTGAGAAAGGGCTCCAGACCAGAAACAGCGGGCTGTCGCCGCATGGCCCTATGATTTTATTGTTTTTTCAATAAAAGAGCTTATATTACTGCAGTGCCAGCCTCCATCCACTCTTTATCTACTGCTTGGACCAGGTGGTGCGGAGGTCCATTGAGGCTTGGGCACGCCATCCCTTGGAAGTGAGTGCCACTCTTTTTACATTACTATATCTCGCTAATATATTGCTCGGTGGACTACTAACGAACCGACTAGCACCCCTCCAATCTGTACTGAACTCGGCTGTTTGTCTCATTCATCTCTCTTCTCGGTCTTACTCTGCTGCTCCTTTCTATCAGGCTTTTCATTGTCTGCCAGTTACCGAGAGGATCCATTAAACTCTTAACCCTAACCTACAAATCTCTCCACAATCTCTCTCCCCATACATCACCTCACTAGTTTCCAGATACCAACCCAACCGCAATCTCAGATCTGCACATGAGCTTCTTTTGTCCTCCTCTAGAATTACCTCCCCGCATTCGCGTATACAAGACTTCTCACGTGCCTCACCTCTCCTCTGGAATGCCCTTCCTCAGCTCATCCAGCACTCTCCAACCTTTGAAATCTTTAAACGCTCCCTCAAAACTCACTTTTTCCGACAATCATACGCCCTACCTTAGGCCATACACCCTTTGGCCTCTTGCCAAGTTGTGCTCCTACTAGATAACCTAAACAAGCACTGCCTGTACGTACACATCATACCTCCCCACCTCTTGTTTCCCCCCTATTCCTTTACATTGTAAGCTCACAAGGGCAGAGCCCTCTCACCCTTTTGTGTCTTGGACTTTGTTGTTCATTTCATAGCTTGCACTGTGTTATACATTTTATTCATCATGTTACATCTCTCATTGTAATTACCAGTTCAGTATTTTGTACCAGTGTCCATACTTGATGTATATCATTGTCTGTATCATTATGTACCCCATGTTTGTTTCTTACTTTCTACAATATTATCAATAATAATAATAATTCTAGAACTTTAGCCTTGGGGATAAAGAGGGTGCTGTTCACAAAATTTTGGAAGGAGGATCATTTTAACTAGGGGTGGGACGGCGAATCCACGAATCCCTCGAATATTGAGAAATATTCGAGATTCGTGGATTCGAATCCCAACGCAATTTCCCCCTAAACGAATCCGCCGAATCCCACTGCATCCCCGCACCACCGCCGATCCCCCGCTCGTCCTATTCCGACCCCCCCGCACCTCCTCCGCTCGCCGCTTGTATAGATGTGACCATTGGCTCACCTAACACCTGCCCTGGATTCCCTACCTGCCGCCAGCGCAGAGCCGCAGACCTCTTGTTTCCTCCTCTGTTCCCCCTAGTGATCCGCTTTTGCATCGCGTCATCACTGAAGCGCCGGGCGGGTTACTAGAGGGAACAGAGGAGGAAACAAGAGGTCTGCGGCGCTGCGCTGGCGGCAGGTAGGGAATCCAGGGCTGGTGTTAGGTGAGCCAATGGTCACATCTATGCAAGGGGCGAGCAGAGGAGGCGCGGGGGGGTCAGAATAGGGCGAGCGGGGGATCGGAAGAGGACGAGCGGGGGATGCAGCGGGATTCGGCGCTGGATCCCCTTGTTAGGTGAGCCGATGCTTTTTTTTTTCTTTGTAGGGGGTGAGCAGAGGAGGCGCACAGAGGGAGGGGTACCCTAGCTAGCTACACTGAGGGTCCCTATACCTAACTAGCTACACTGATGGTCCCTATACCTAACTAGCTATACTGAGGGTCCCTATACCTAACTAGCTATACTGAGGGCCCCTATACCTAACTAGCTATACTGATGGTCCCTATACCTAACTAGCTATACTGAGGGTCCCTATACCTAACTAGCTATACTGAGGGCCCCTATACCTAACTAGCTATACTGAATGCCCCTATACCTAACTAGCTATACTGAGGGTCCCTATACCTAACTAGCTATACTGAATGCCCCTATACCTAGCTATACTGAGGGTCCCTATACCTAACTAGCTACACTAAATGCCCCTATACCTAACTAGCTATACTGAGGGTCCCTATACCTAACTAGCTATACTGAGGGTCCCTATACCTATCTAGCTACACTGAATGCCCCTATACCTAACTAGCTATATTGAGGGTCCCTATACCTAACTAGCTATACTGAATGCCCCTATACCTAGCTATACTGAAGGCCCCTATACCTAGCTAGCTATACTGAGGTCCCCTATACCAAACTAGCTATACTGAATCCCCTTATACCTAGCTATACTGAATGCCCTTTTACCTACCTAGCTATACTAAGGGCCCTTATACCTAACTAGCTATACTGAATGCCCCTATACCTAACTAGCTATACTGAATGCCCCTATACCTAACTAGCTATACTGAATGCCCCTATACCTAACTAGCTATACTGAGGGCCCCTATACCTAACTAGCTATACTGAATGCCCTTATACCTAGCTATACTGAATGCCCCTATACCTAACTAGCTATACTGAGGGCCCCTATACCTAACTAGCTATACTGAATGCCCCTATACCTAGCTATACTGAATGCCCCTATATCTAGCTATACTGAATGCCCCTATACCTAGATATACTGAATGCCCCTATACCTAGCTATACTGAAGGCCCCTACCTAGCTAGCTATACTGAAGGCCCCTACCTAGCTAGCTATACTGAAGGCACCTATGCCTAGCTAGCTATACTGAAGGCACCTATACCTAGCTAGCTATACTGAAGGCACCTATGCCTAGCTAGCTATACTGAAGGCACCTATACCTAGCTAGCTATACTGAAGGCACCTATGCCTAGCTAGCTATACTGAAGGCACCTTTACCTAGCTACCTATAGTGTGAGCACCTAGCCTGCCTACCTATACTGTGGGCAACCATTCCACGGAACGCAGGATTCGTTAGATTCGGGATTTGAAAGGTTCGAGATATTCGAGAACCTTTTTAGATTCGGATTCGGATTCGAAGAAATTGTGGATTCGTCCCATCCCTAATTTTAACCATTTCAATGTAATCTCTAAGTGCTAAGTGTAGATGATGATGATCGCAGAGATCTGGAGGATCTGGAGGGTGACTAGCAGATGCTGCGTGATGAGAAATGGATTTAAGAAGTCGTGCGGTTCTCACTTCTGCTTTCATCTTTGTTTGAAGTACTAAAGCTGTCTCTGTCAAGACTGATCTCCTATTCCTTCCTTTCCCTTTGTGACTCTTCAGTGTTGTCCAACTTTAAGAGATTTGTATATTTAAAGGTGTGTACACACCTCTGGTGGACGTCGCCCAACAGGACTCGAACCCCTTGGGTGACATCGCTGGGCTGCACAGACACGAGTCAGCAGTGTAGCTGACGACATGCTCTGGTGCTATGCGGGGGGTGGAGAGAAGTGTGCGTGATGTCACGTGGCAGGCAAGGGAACAGTGTGCACTAAAGAATCGGCCGTCGCTGGGAGTGAGTTATCCGCCGGGCAGATCACTTGCAAGTTGAAGCTGCTGTACACACCAGATCATGTCGGCCACTTAGCTTAGACACTATCGGCCGCCTTGGCCAACTTTAATGAAGCGTGTGTACGGAGCTTTAGAAAAAGTCTCTGATAGTTCTCATTGGGGCTGTGGAGTCGAGGAGTCAGAGTCAAGGAGCAATTTAGGGTACCTGAAGTTGGAGGTTTCATAAACTGAGGAGTTGTACCGACTCCACAGCCCTGGTTCTCATAGACAGCAATGAACTGCTTCAGAGCCCTCTCTCTAGTTGCAGTGGTTCTTGAGCAGGTTAAGAGAGATGCAGTTCACGGTCTTGGACCATAAGTGGTGAACATTAGACAGCAGTTATCTTTATCAGCTTAGCAATTTTGTTCAGCCTTCTAGGTGTGTTTTAATTGTTTAATTGTTCTGTAAACAAAAGTCAGTAAGTAAAAGTCAAATATTCTGGTTGTGCTGCCTTGCTAGGACATTGGCCTCAATTCACTAAGCTCATGCTGGAGATAAGGCAAGAGAAAACTTACCACCACACTGAGAGAGTTATCTTATCTCTTCATTACTTAAAGAGACACTGAAGCGAAAAAAAAATGATGATATTATGATTTGTATGTGTAGTACAGCTAAGAAATAAAACATTAAGATCAGATACATCAGTGTAATTGTTTCCAGTACAGGAAGAGTTGAGAAACTCCAGTTGTTATCTCTATGCAAACAAGCCATTAAGCTCTCTGACTAAGTTAGTCGTGGAGAGGGCTGTTATCGGACTTTTATTATCTCAACTGTAAGTGAACTGTTTACTGGTTCAGACGGACGTTTGGAGGCGTCGCGTTCATTGGCGTCGCGGCGGCAATGCGTTCGGGCTTTCAGCAGCGTTCGCATTGCGTTCGGATGCGGTCGCATTTTTTCTTCCCCTAGGGGAACATTACCCGTCGCGGTTAACCGCTCCTGGAAGCAACATGTAGCTTCCAGGGGCTCCTTGAACGCCAGTAAAAATCGGGACCCGAATGCCGCGTTCGTGTAAACGCGCGTGAAAGCTTGGTACAAACGCTCCCATTCACTTGAATGGGAGCGTTTAACGCCAAGCCCCGAACGCTGGCAGTAAACGCTGCACAAACGTCCGTCTGAACCAGCTCGTTTCCAGTACAGGAAGAGTTGAGAAACTCCAGTTGTTATCTCTATGCAAACAAGCCATTAAGCTCTCCGACTAAGTTAGTCGTGGAGAGGGCTGTTATCTGACTTTTATTATCTCAACTGTAAGTGAACTGTTTACTTTTTCTCTGCTAGAGGAAAGGTCATTACTTCACAGACTGCTCTGAAAGACTCATTTTGAATGCTGAGTGTTGTGTAATCTGCACATATTATAGAATGATGCAATGTTAGAAAAAACACTATATACCTGAAAATAAAAGTATGAGAATATTTTCTTTGCTGTTAATCTTCTAGTAATTATTCATAGTACACAACCAATTCACTATATCATTTTTTTTTTTCACTTCAGTGTCTCTTTAAGTTACCTCCTCTGTAGTTAATTTACTTTCTCTGTAGTTATTTTGACATGCAGTTAATGAACGGCCTGTCTTTAACGTTAGAATTCTGGAGTTATTTTAAGGATTGAAGAGTTAACTTAAAGACAGAAGAGTTAACTTTAGGTTTGCCTGAGGTAAAATGTTTCCTGAATACTACATGCCTCATCACCATGGTGATAACTTTAGAAACGTTATTAAAGACAGGAGATAAGCTTAGTGAATTGAGGCCATTGTGTTGGCAGAGAGAGTTCCTTCATCTAACAACTTCAGCTGAGCTGAGAGCAGAGCTGGATATGCAGACAGATTCTCTCCTACTTGCTGTTCAGTACTTGCAGGCAGAATCAGACTGACATAAGGTCACACACAGAGTTCTTCTATATACACATAATGCCCAATCAGATCTGTATGACATAGCAGTATTACAGAGACTGGATACAGGGACTGTCTAGGAAGAGTGCTTTCTGTACTGGATTAGCTGGCATGCACAGGCCTGGCTATAGCTTAGGTGCTGCAGTCTATAAGCTGTGTTTGCAGTGACCATCTATAACCATTCACAGTATATTGCAGAACTATATATAATCAGTGGCGAATCTTGAGGGGTACAGGTATAGCTCATGCCATGGGCGCCATGCCTGTCCTGTGCTGCCCGCCATCCCTGCTGCCTCCCCACCACATCCTCAGACCTCGATCAGCGCTGCTCGCCATCCCCGCTGCCTCCCCAAAACTGTATCACACCAGATCAGCGGCGAAATGAAGGTGCAAAGCACCCGCACGGCTGTGCTACATATAATGTCAGATTTAGGAGAATGTGATATGGAAAAAAGAAAAGAATATTTCTGCTGGTATCCATCTTTACTGTTTTTCTGTGGTGCCAAAAGTGACATCACTTGTGCACTTTTTTTTTTTTAACCCAGGTCAGTGGTAATGTTCCCTCCCTACCACCACAGCTTACTGTCCCCCCACTGCAAACATCACCTGGACAACAGGAGTACATCACTCTGTCTCTTCAAAGGGAGGATTCAATTACCTTCTGGTCACAGTGTCCTTATCTTATCAGAAATAGGAAACGTTCTTATTTGCATGCTGAGATAAGCTTGTTACTGTAGCTAACCCCCCCCCCCCCCCCCCCCCCCCAAAACACAAAAATGTTCTACAATACCACTGGCACTGTAAAGTTCCTGAAGTTAAGCAAAGGCACCCTTACCAGATAAAGAAAAAAATTTGGGTCATATTTGGTGACAAACATAAGAAATTGCAAAAAATAAGCTGGCGAAAAGTTAGAAAAAGTTTTCTTTTTTCTTTGCAACTTTCGATATTTTGGCAATACATTTGCAGAAATATATATATATTTTTTTGTTATTACTGCATAGTTCCCTTGTATTTACATCTTTGCAAATGATGGTCTCAGTTGTACCGGGTGGCTTTGGTTTCTATCTAAGGTGCAGGGATGCTGTGTCGTGTAGCTCTTCCGATGATGGTCTCAGTTGTACCGGGTAGCTTTGGTTTCTGTCTAAGGTGCAGGGATGCTGTGTCGTGTAGCTCCCCCGATGATGGTCTCAGTTGTACCGGGTGGCTTTGGTTTCTGTCTAAGGTGCAGGGACGCTGTGTCGTGTAGCTCCCCCGATGATGGTCTCAGTTGTACCGGGTGGCTTTGGTTTCTGTCTAAGGTGCAGGGACGCTGTGTCGTGTAGCTCCCCCGATGATGGTCTCAGTTGTACCGGGTGGCTTTGGTTTCGGTCTACTGTGCAGGGACGCTGTGTCGTGTAGCTCCCCCGATGATGGTCTCAGTTGTACCGGGTGGCTTTGGTTTCTGTCTAAGGTGCAGGGACGCTGTGTCGTGTAGCTCCCCCGATGATGGTCTCAGTTGTACCGGGTGGCTTTGGTATCTGTCTGCGGTGCAGGGACGCTGTGTCGTGTAGCTCCCCCGATGATGGTCTCAGTTGTACTGGGTGGCTTTGGTTTCTGTCTACGGTGCAGGGACGCTGTGTTGTGTAGCTCCCCCGCATTTAGATAGTTGGAGATCCTCTTTCATTTCAGCAAGTGGTTCTATGTGTTCAGTTGCATTTGTTTTTTTCCATTTTAATAATTCAGAGGCCGTAGCATTTTATTGCTTGAGCCCGGCCTTTGATAGACGTTGTGCAAATCAAATTACTTATAAGAACACAGCTGCAGCGGCAACAAAAGGAGCCGAGGAAAGATCAGAGCTGCGGCAGTTTAATGGCATATTATGATATTTTCCTCTGAAATTTGTCTCCATTAAGGATAAAGGGATTGGAGCAGAATTGCTAACGTAACAGAGAAGCCTTTAATATCCTGCCGATGAGGCCTTTAAAGAGAGTTAGTATTGTAGTGTTCGCTTTAAGGTAACTTTTGATGTTTCACATTTTATTAATATTTTTATTTTTTACATTGTTGTGGTTTATTGTCTATTGCTATTTTATCAGCCTTAAATTTGAGGGCTGACAACATGCCATACTGTCTTTTTTTGGAAATTGAGTTATAAATATATGGCCCTCCCATGACTTCTAGAGGTAGGTAGGTTGCAACTTGGAAACCCTAGACTAGCAAGAAGATCATTTCCACATACAGGATCTTCTCAAAAAATTAGCATATTGTGATAAAGTTCATTATTTTCTGTAATGTACTGATAAACATTAGACTTTCATATATTTTAGATTCAAATACACACAACTGAAGTAGTTCAAGCCTTTTATTGTTTTAATATTGATGATTTTGGCATACAGCTCATGAAAACCCAAATTTCCTATCTCAAAAAATTAGCATATTTAATCCGACCAATAAAAGAAAAGTGTTTTTAAAACAAAAAAGTCAACCTTTAAATAATTATGTTCAGTTATGCACTCAATACTTGGTCGGGAATCCTTTTGCAGAAATGACTGCTTCAATGCGGCGTGGCATGGAGGCAATCAGCCTGTGGCACTGCTCAGGTGTTATGGAGGCCCAGGATGCTTCGATAGCAGCCTTAAGCTCATCCAGAGTGTTGGGTCTTGCGTCTCTCAACTTTCTCTTCACAATATCCCACAGATTCTCTATGGGGTTCAGGTCAGGAGAGTTGGCAGGCCAATTGAGCACAGTAATACCATGGTCAGTAAACCATTTACCAGTGGTTTTGGCACTGTGAGCAGGTGCCAGGTCGTGCTGAAAAATGAAATCTTCATCTCCATAAAGCTTTTCAGCAGATGGAAGCATGAAGTGCTCCAAAATCTCCTGATAGCTAGCTGCATTGATCCTGCCCTTGATAAAACACAGTGGACCAACACCAGCCGCTGACATGGCACCCCAGACCATCACTGACTGTGTGTACTTGAAACTGGACTTCAGGCATTTTGGCATTTCCCTCTCCCCAGTCTTCCTCCAGACTCTGGCACCTTGATTTCCGAATGACATGTAAAAGTTGCTTTCATCCAAAAAAAAGTACTTTGGACCACTGAGCAACAGTCCAGTGCTGCTTCTCTGTAGCCCAGGTCAGGCGCTTCTGCCGCTGTTTCTGGTTCAAAAGTGGTTTCATGCTTCCATCTGCTGAAAAGCTTTATGGAGATGATTTCATTTTTCAGCACGACCTGGCACCTGCTCACAGTGCCAAAACCACTGGTAAATGGTTTACTGACCATGGTATTACTGTGCTCAATTGGCCTGCCAACTCTCCTGACCTGAACCCCATAGAGAATCTGTGAAATATTGTGAAGAGAAAGTTGAGAGACGCAAGATCCAACACTCTGGATGAGCTAAAGGCCGCTATCGAAGCATCCTGGGCCTCCATAACACCTGAGCAGTGCCACAGGCTGATTGCCTCCATGCCACGCCGCATTGAAGCAGTCATTTCTGCAAAAGGATTCCCGACCAAGTATTGAGTGCATAACTGAACATAATTATTTGAAGGTTGACTTTTTGTTTTAAAAACACTTTTCTTTTATTGGTCGGATGAAATATGCTAATTTTTTGAGATAGGAATTTGGGGTTTTCATGAGCTGTATGCCAAAATCATCAATATTAAAACAATAAAAGGCTTGAACTACTTCAGTTGTGTGTATTTGAATCTAAAATATATGAAAGTCTAATGTTTATCAGTACATTACAGAAAATAATGAACTTTATCACAATATGCTAATTTTTTGAGAAGATCCTGTACATCTTCATACCTTTGGTCTAGCACAGCGCTGGGCAAACTACGGCCCGCAGGCCAGAATAGGCCCGCATACACTGTACATCCGGCCCGCCGATGGGTGGCCGGAATCCCCCCCCACCAGCTCCGATTCCAGCGTCATCACCATGGCAACAGGGCGTCACATATTCCGTATAAAGGGAAACAAAAAGAATACTATCCTCTGAGATGGGCCACAACACCCACATAGACTTTATACCAGTACACGCCTATGTATATCAAAAACATTGAAGAAACTTGAAGAATTTACAAAAAATCTTTATTAAAGACAACACATAGCAAAGAATGGCGAACATACAGCAGTGATTAACATCAAGATTAGTGCAGTTGTAAATATTGAGGCGACAATGTCGACTTGTTTCGGGATAAGCCCTTCATCAGGCCTCCACATATAAAGACAAATCTGTATAGTTAACACTGGCGAACTGAGGGGGCTATTCCGGGTGTCTGGAACCTCCCCCCTGCACTGAGCTGTGTATTCAGCCAGGGAAGCCTGCATAATATAAACAGCCTCATTCTCCCTTCCTTCTAACTTCTGGTGCCTCCCTCCAGCTAATAGAATGAGAGAGGCAGCCCAGCTTCCCTCACAAGAAGAAGCAGCCTGCAGTGAGAGAATGTTGATTATGGAGTCCTGGACTCTCCACAGCACAGAAGTGTCAGACATGATGAAATTAGAGTGCAGGCAAGCTGGTAAATATGCACAGCATGATGCAGAGCTTGCCTGGACTCAGAGTCTGTGGGCAAACATCTGGCTGGTCTCTCCCCATTGTTATAATGACTGCATGTGTGGGTAAGGTGTTTAACAAGCTGAAAAGTTTTTGACAGTCCCTTGACTCCAGGAGGGCTTCTTTCTGACTTGTGTGAGAGACTGACAGGGACAGGAGTCCGATTACAGGCAAGTAGCCTGTGTGATGTCTGTGGGACTGCAATACAGATAAGTTCTCTGCTCCATCTCAGGCTATTCTCAATTTCTCCACTCCTCTCTCTGGGCTAGTGCAATGCCAAAATGACAATAGCAATCGCTAGCAATTTGTGAGTGTGATTTTGTGAAGTGATTTTCAGAGCGATTTTTGAATGAATTGCTCAAAAACATGCTACATGCAGTATACCTGCGATTTTGAAAAAATCACAACGCTGCTGTGGGAACACCCACATAGGGTAACATTAGCCAAACGCTTTTCAAATCACTGTTGATTTGAAAAACGCTCAGAAGCACTCTTGGTGTGCACCAGCCTCCTTCATTCACCTTTGTTTACCTCTTCCCCTAGAGCTGGCTGGCTGTGTCTTCTTGTCATACAGGAAAGCAAAATAAAAGTGCAATCCTAGTGAGGCAAAATATTATTATTTAGTATTTATATAGCGCCGCCATCTTCCGCAGATGCATATATCCCTGCATCATATGGGTATCGCTTGCGCTATGTGACACTATGTAGCATATTCCACTGAATTGTCCAAACTAAGTCTATCTCCTGTTCCTCTCTTGGGGAGTTGTTCCAGCGCTGTACCCCGTTCACATTTGCTGCTACCAGAAGCCCTCAGAAACACTCGTGTCCTTGAGTACTTCCAAAGATAGGCAGCTCCGTAATACGCCAGCGCACTTTTGTGCATGGGCAGTATGGAGCCACCTGTATTTGGAAGCACTCGGGGACATACATGCTTCTGGACCTTTCAGGAACCCCCCCCCCTTAAAAATCCTGCATTTGCCCCTGAGTTAACACATGTTCTTAACAGACATCTGGACAAAATGAAGCCAGGTATAACCACTCATCCAATTTTAAAACACAGGAATCGCACATGGCAGGAGCTGGAGGAGAATAGCCATATGTGGAGGCCTGATGAAGGGCTTATCCCGAAACAAGTCGACGTCGTCGCTTCAATATTTACAACTGCACCCATCTTAATGATAATCACTGCTGTATGTTCGCCATTCTTTGCTATGGAAAATGTTTCCTGAAAGATACCTTTTATGAACATTTTTGCACAAGTGTTGTCTGCAATAAAGACTTTTTGTATTTTTGCATATAAATTCTTCAAGTTCCTTCAATATTTTTGATATAACGTACATATCCTTGTACCGGAAAAAAAACAGGGCATCACATGACACGCCGTCAGGACATTGCCAGTGTGTAATACACTGGCTGCCAGCATGTACTATGCTGGTAACGTCCTGACTGCGAGTCATGTGTCGCCCTGTTGCCATGGAGACTACGCTGGAATTGAGCTGGTGAGTTTTAAAGTGAACCTCCGGACTAAAAATCGACTCAGCAGCACTGAAAAGGCCTGGTGTTTCTTTAACAGTTTCACAGCATCAGAACTTTGTTTCTCTAATCCAAGCCTCATTTTTAGCTGCACAGAAGAAAACTGCCCGGGCTTTTTTCCCCTGATGCTGTGCAAAGCATGATGGGATTTCTGATGTTGTTGCTCTCGTTCTGCTGTTTTGGTGCACATTTTTTTTTTTTTTTTACATTTTGAATTTGACATTTGAATCCTAGCGTGTGCAGCTGGGAGGAATAATCAGGACACAGGATATTTGGAACTGTGTCTCCTGCTCCTTGTCACCTCCTTTCAACCAAAAAGATGGCTGCCCCCATGACAAAGATGGCAGCCCCCATGAATCACAAACATTTGCCTGTTCTTTTAAAACAGGGTGGGTAAAAAATTAAATTACCTATCTATTCTAATTAACATAACTAATGTAACTTAATGACAGTATGTTTGTTTAGGCTGAAGTTCCCCTTTAAGTTCCTCGCTTGCCACCCGCGACTCTGCATGAAGGGAGGGGAGAAATGTAAGGAATGCTTCCACTCTGCAGGAAGGGGGGGGGGGGGATTTAGGGAATGCAGCCCGCAGTCTGCAGCATGCGGCCCAGGCCACGAAAAGTTTGCCCACCATAAAAAATAAACCGGATACAGATGGGGACATCAAACTTGGAGATTGGAGAAGGACTCACCGACAGCAAGTTAAAGGGAACCTAAACTAAGAGGGATATTGATGTTTGCTTTTAAACAACACTAGTTGCTTGGCAGTCCTGCTGATCTCCTTGGCTGCAGTAGTGGCTGAACTACACACCTGAAACAAGCATGCAGCTAATCCAGTCTGACTTCAGTCAGAGCACCTGATCTACATGCTTGTTGAGTGGCTGTAGCTAAAAGTATTAGAGACACAGGATCAGCAGGAGAGTCAGGCAACTGGTATTATTTTAAAAGGAAAAATCCATATCCTTCTCCGTTTAGGTTCCCTTTAACCACTTAAAGGAATACTTAAGTCAAAAAAAAAAAATGACATTTACTCACCTGGGGCATCCCTCAGCACCCCGAAGCTGGATTGTGCCCTCGCAGCCCCGCTCCGATCGTCCTGTCCCCGCCGGCGGCTACTTCCGGTTCGGCGACAGCCGCCGACAGGCTGGGAACGCGGCTGATTTTCCGCGTTCCCAGCCGCTGCTATCACTTTCTATGCTGCTATAGCGTCTATATATACGCTATAGCAGCATAGAGAGTGATAGCAGCGGCTGGGAACGCGGAAAATCAGCCGCGTTCCCAGCCTGTCGGCGGCTGTCGCCGAACCGGAAGTAGCCGCCGGCGGGGACAGGACGATCGGAGCGGGGCTGCGAGGGCACCATCCAGCTTCGGGGTGCTGAGGGATGCCCCAGGTGAGTAAATGTCATTTTTTTTTTTTTTACTTAAGTATTCCTTTAAGGACCACAGGCTTAAACCCCCTTTAGTGATCAGGCCATTTTTTTACAAAATAGGCCACTGCAGCTTTAAGGCCTCGCAGCAGGGCCGTACAACTCAGCACACAAGTGATCCCCCCCTTTCTGCCCACCAACAGAGCTTTCTGTTGGTGGGCTCTGATCGCTCCCAGGATTATTTGTTTATTTTTGGCAAATATATATATATTTTTTTTAAATAACAGTATTTTTTATTTATTTCCCCATCCCTCCCTCCCCCTGCCAGCCTATGACAGCGATTGTCTGTCATAGGCTTCAGCCAATGAGAGCTGATTGCTCTCCTGCTACACGGATGTCCCCAGTACAGCGCTGCCACAGATCGCAGCGCTGTACAGGCTAAATAGACAGCGGTTTCGCCGTCTAACAGTCTCCTAGTGGCGATCACCGCTGGGAGACTGATGACGGAGCGGAGCAAGTAGTTAGGTAATCGTATTCAATGCCAAGCCGCTGCTGCTAAAGCAAATAAAATTTTGGGATGCATTAAAAGGAAAATAAAAACTCGAGATGCTAGCATAATACTGCCCCTACTTAACTCTCTAGTAAGGCCGCATCTGGAATATGGAATTCAGTTCTTGGCACTGCATTACAGGATGTAATTTACAGTTTCAGAGCAAGTGCAGAGACGGGCAACAAAACTGACTTATTGGTCTCACTTACCAGGAATGGTTAGGTAAACTGAGCTTATTTAGTCTGGAGAAACGGTGCCTTAAAGGATACCAGAGCCGAATGACGTCCCCCTCCTTTGGCAGCGAATTGCCCCTCGGCAGCCTCTTTCGGGTCACCAAAGTTGGGCATTAGTGCACAGGCGATGGCCTGGCTGCGTACATCCTACAGCGAGTGCGTTCAGGAGCACTCGGCGCATGCGCATAACGTAGGCATGGTGTTTGCGCCTGCGCACTAATGTCCGACTCTGGCGACCTGGAAGAAGCTGCTCGGGTGCATTTAGGTGCCAAAGGAGGGGGGGGGGGGGGGGGGGGGGACAGAGGAGAACGGGGGGAGTGGTGGGCTTTAGGACAACTTCCTGTACATGCCCCGTTTCCCCTACTTCATTCGACTCTGGTATCCCATAAGGTACATACAAACCTGTGAGATATGTCGCCCGTTAGGGACCCGCTCCCCTTGGTCAACATCACTGATCCGGACCGCACAGGCGTTAGTCAGCTGAACGTAGTAGTGGCGCGTACATGACATCATGCCTTGTGGACAATAGTATTGTCCATCACTGGGGGTGAGTCATCTGCCAGGCGGATCGCTGGTGGGTCACTGTACACAAGCCTGATTATCGGTGAAGCAATCTTTATTGGTCACCTCAGCCGACATTAGTCAAGCCTGAGAACGAGTCTTTAGATGTGTCCTAATTAACATGTATAAATACATCAAAGGGCAACATAAAAGCTTGGCAAATGAGATTTTTGTTAATAGGCTTGTGCAAAGGACTAGCGGACATGATCTGAACATGGAGGAAAAAACTCTGGAATGTATTAAAGCAGTAGGATTACTATGCCAGGGAAAAAAAACACATACGTAAGTAGATCAAGTATTTTTCTACTTATATAACACATGTATTGTACTGTCCACATTTTGATTTCAGTGAATGTTATATAGTAAATGCAGAGAATTCTGTTCCTGGTGGGAACCATGACTTTGTCTTTTGCCCACAGTTTATGCTAAATCCTGATGTAATTTCTGCCCTTTACTTTTTTTTCTTTTCTCCTTCAGTTGCTGAGTCACTTCAGCCTTGCTTGTAAACACAAGTGAGCAGGATCTCGTGTTTTAGATAAGCAGCTAGGCAGAGAAATAAAGGGAAGAGGAGGAATATATTATAGATAAAAAGAACCCCCAGCATGCAACTGTTTGGCACTGACTACTTAAGGGCCAGTGCTCCTTAAGTATGTGATAACTCCAAATCATAACAGCAGAAAACATTTTGAATGCAGGATTAGCATCTTTATCACTTAATACACTCACTTGCTGTTGAAATTTGATTTTTATGGTGACAATCCTGTTTTAACACAGGAAGGTCAGATTGCCCATCATGCTCATGGGGAACCAGAACTCCTAGGATTGTCTAAGGGGCTAATAAGGATCAAAAAGCCCTCTTACTAAAAATGCTATGTAAGGCCTTGTTTGCATTAGAAATTGCCAGAGCTGAGCGATTTGAGTGATTTTGAAAGCGCTTTTCTAAGCACTTTCAGAGTGATTTTCGCTTAGAAAAGCATTTTTTCAAGAGCTATTGTATAGGGTTTTATTTTCACTTCCTGATGTCAGTCAGGAATTGAACTCTTTGCCTCGGAAATGAATAAATACAATGTATTTATTCATTAAAGGTGCTCAAGAAATCTCTTTTCAAAGCACTTTTTCAAGCGCTTAGTGACCTCATCAAGCCAGGACCCTTAAAGGACAACTGTAGGGAGAGGTATAAGGAGGCTGCCATATTTATTCCTCCTTAACCACTTCAGCCCTCAGTCGGTTTTACTTTATGCATCCGAGCACTGTTCACCTCCCATTCATTAGCCTATAACTTTATCACTACTTATCACAATGAACTGATCTATATCTTGTTTTTTTCCGCCACCAATTAGGCTTTCTTTGGGTGGTACATTTTGCTAAGAGTTACCTTACTGTAAATGCATTTTAACTGTAAGAATAAGAAAGAAACTGAAAAACGTCATTTCTCAGTTTTTGGCCATTATAGTTTTAAAACAATACATGCCTCCATAATTAAAACCCACGTATTGTATTTGCCTATTTGTCCCGGTTATTATACCATTTAAATTATGTCCCTATCACAATGTATGGCGACAATATTTTATTTGGAAATAAAAGTGCATTTTTTCCGTTTTGCATCTATCACAATTTACAAGCGTATAATAATAATAAAAAAAAAATAGAAATATTTCATCTTTACATAGAGATTTAAAACGTTTAGACCCTTAGGTAAATATTTGTTTTTTTTATTTGCAATGGTTTTTTTTATTATTAAACATTTTATTTGGGTATTTTTGAGAGGGTGGGGTGTAAATAGTAATTTTTTAAATGTAAATGTTTGTTTTGTTTTTTAATGCAGATGTAGTTTTACTTTTTGGCCACAAGATGGCAACCTTAGGTTTGTTTACATGACATGTACGCTTAGAGGAACGTAGGGGGATGTAGGAGGCAAAAAAGGCTTCCGAGAGAAGCTGTCGCTTTTTCTGCGGGGGAGAGGAATCAGCGTGCATGCGCGCGATCGGCTGCGGGAGCGCACATGGCCTCCTGGACGTAACTCTACGTCCAGTAGGACACAGTGGTTAAGCAATACCAGTTTCCTGGCAGCCCTGCTAATGTCTTTGGATGCAATAGTGTCTGAATAACACCAGAAACAAGCATGCAGCTAATCTTGTCAGTTCCGACATTAATGATGGAAACACCTGATATGCTGCATGCCTGTTCAGTGTCTATGGCTAAGGATCAGCAGGACAGTCAGGCAACTGGTATTGCACAAAAGGAAAAAAAAAAGAACATGGCCACCTCCCCACAGTTGTCCTTTAAAGACACAGACACCCGCCACCAGTGTAATGCAAAGCGGAGCTTTTTGGATGATGAGTGACACTGCCTGCAGCCCTGCACAAAATATCTACTGACTCAGAGGAAGGAGCGCTGCACAGACCGTACATGGACATTTGGCCAGCCACTGGCTACATCACAGGGAGGGACATTCGAGGTTGAGGGCTGCTTCCCCCGCCCTGCTGGTGGGGCCCCCTAGATTGGGACCCCAAGCAATTGCTTTCATTGACTGGTCGGTAACCTGGGCCTGCTGCATCCTAACGGCACCCTGTATGGGGCTGGAGGAAGCTTCTGTTTTCATTGTATCTTGTATCAGGTACACTTAAAAAGGAAATAAATGTCAGCCTTCATATCCCACTCAGTTAAGGTACAAACTGACAAACTTTTCAACAAAAATGTGTCATCCTACTTTTTATACCCCACACAATTATCATATTTGCTTTTGTGCACAAGTATTAATATTTATTTAGATATTATAACTTCCTAAAGTCCAGTTATTTTCTTATAAATAAAATGCACCAGCAGCTTTCAAATTTTTGTCATTCTGTTGTAAATGCTGCCAGCAGTTATTTCTGATCTGTTTTTCACTTCAGCACTCATCAGCTGAAGTCCTGCACAGCCAGAGAATGTTTACATAAATGTATCAAGTAAAGAATGTGTACACAAGATAAGATTATAAGCAGTTCGGATGCGGGTTCTCCCTGCAGAAGGAAGAGTCAGCCCCGTGATGTAACCCTTTGAATGCTGTTTTACAAAAAAAAAAAAAACATTGTGTTAGTATATTATATGCTGTAAATAATCTTTTAGAGCAAAGAAGAAATTCTGGGTTATATTCCGCTTTAAGAGGTAATATAGAGTGTAACGGTACATTGCAGCATCCTGCAATCATTGGCTGTGATGAAGGCTTTCTCATGGCATTACTTCCCCCTGCTGGTGCTCTTTGTTATTGCACACACAGGTTTCCTAAAGCACTGGGGAATGTGATTTTTGCTATTTCTCTGACAGAGGAGGAGAGCTGGTTGCTGTGCTGGGTCAGAGTTGAGGTGGGAAGTTGTCTTTGCGGTCTGACTGCTGTTTGTTGAGATATCTTCCTGTCTGTGGCCAGCTTAAGGAAAGGAGCAGGATATCTATAAGAGCAGTGAAGCGGCTACAGAGCGGAACAAATACAATAACACTGTCAGATAATCATAGAGTTCCGTGCGGCTGCCTCGTGCCGGAATGCCATGTACCGCCTGACCTCCAGCAGCAGAAGCTGCTCATGAGAAGTGATACAATTTCCTCTGTTCAGCCGGCTGTGTAACACACGGGAGATTATATTGACTGATATCGAACAACGCTGTGTGAATAAGAGACACCTTTCACGCTGGCCCTGGAGATCAATATAATCTTAATCATGAGACTCCGCACACAATCTCCTGTCTCCAGCTGGATGCCGCTCGCTCACCCGTGAGCTGTATCCCATGATTGTTAAAACAAATCTATTATCTGGTTTCTAATAACATTGTTAAGGCGTGAGCAGAGAGGGTGGTGCAGGAGAGCAGAGACCCGGTGGGGGGTTCTGGTGGTCTGTAGGCTTATTCACATTCAGATACAGGCAGCAGGCCTGTTCTACTAAACCGGGAACATTAGAGCCCATTAGTGGTCTTCCAGTTCTCGTCTGAATCATTAGAATGTCTGTTATTAGGTGACGTGAATTTGGGAGCTTTACCTGCTGGGCCAAAATGAGCAGTTCCTGGAAAGCAGATTTAGCGACTGTATTTAATGGCCTGTGACACTGGCTGCTGCAATGACAAACACATGTGCAACACCGATCTACCATATACACACAGAATGGTCTGCCAGAAGTTAAAGAATACCCGAAGTGACATGATGAGATAGACATGGGTATGTACAGTGTACAGTGCACACAAATAACTATGCTGTGTTCCCTTTTTTCTTTCTCTGCCTGAAAGAGTTAAATATCAGGTATGTAAGTGGCTGACTCAGTCCTGACTCACAGGAAGTGACTACAATGTGACCCTCACTGATAAGAAATTCCCCTTTTTATCTCTTTCTTACTTTCAGAAGCCATTTTCTGCTAGGAAAGTGTTTTATAGTTGGAATTTATTATCAGTGAGTTTCACACTGTAGTCACTTTCTATCCGAGTCAGCCACTTACATACCTGATATTTAACGGTTTCAGGCACAGAAAGAAGAAAAGGAACACAGCATAGTTATTTCTGTGCTTGGCACTGTACATACACATGTCTATCTCATCATGTCACATGTAACCCCGGGTATCCTTTAACCTCCTCAGCGGTAAGCCCGAGCTGAGCTCAGGCTAAGCCGCCGTGGAGGATTTCTCAGCCCCTGGTGGGCCGATTTGCACGCTTTTTGCTTTGCTACACGTAACCAGCACTTCGCTAGCTGCATGTACAAGCCGATCGCCGCTGCTCCGCGCCGATGCGCCGCTACCCGCCGCGTTAGATGGCCCCCCCTGAGACCCCTTGCGCAGCCTGGCCAATCACCACCAGGCTGCGCTAAGGGGTAGATCGGGGACTCCTTTTTTTGTTACTTTAGAAAAGGACTTATATAAATAGTGAAATCTCGAAATGCAGGAAAATGCTTTCATGAAAAAACTTTGACACATATAGAAAAAAGGTATATCAAAAATTGTATGAAATTGAAGAACCTCATTTTTATACTATCAGTCTTCATATGATCAATAATACATCACTTGACCAAATGGAGGACTAAGACATAATCTGACTTGGCTTAGTAAGTGGTTGTAGCTTTACGGGTATTTTATCTCAAAGGCAACGACACATGTTCGTTTCGGGCTTTTATGTAAATTTGTATGAGCCCTTCATCAGGCCGTGATACCCAGCTCTGTGTGGCTCAACCAGGGATAAAAGCCAAATGGAATAAAGAATCAAATGATGGGAGGCGTCTGAACTAACCAGACGCACAAAATGGCCTTCCCAATGGCGATGTAGAGGAAACGCTGCTAGGTGGGAAGCCAAGTCAGATTATGTCTTAGTCCTCCATTTGGTCAAGTTAGTTTTCATTGCAGTTCATAGTCATTATAACGCATGAGTTATACAACTGACCAGTGTGAACGTAGCCTTAGAGCAACATTGGCTGAACTGCATGAACCGGCCGCAGCGTCTACTAGATGCCCCGCTCCAGCCTGCAGTCTCACGGGAGGCAGAGCAGGGCTACGGGAAGATGGGTCCGAAGCCCTGTACTGGAGACTCTGTGTCTCCAGTGCATAGCTGTGGGCGCCATCTTCCCGTAGCCCTGCTCTCTGCCTGTCAGCGCGGGAGATATGCAGGAGGATCGCCCGGGGGAGCTGCGCGCCAGAGGCCGGGAGAGGGGGCTTATGTCAGGTGAGTACATTCCTTTTTTTGCAGGTGAAATGTTGCCCACTGTGTTTATTTTCTGCTGAAATGTTGCCCACATTGCATTATTTTCTGGTGAAATGTGGCCCACTACGTTTATTTTCTGGTGAAATGTGGCCCACTGTGTTTATTTTCTGATGAAATGTTGCCCACATTGCATTATTTTCTGGTGAAATGTGGCCCACTACGTTTATTTTCTGGTGAAATGTGGCCCACTGTGTTTATTTTCTGGTGAAATGTGTCCCACTGCGTTTATTTTCTTTTTTTTTTTTAACAGTTAAAATTTATTGTATTTTTTGTAAAACAGCAGACAAAGTAGTATACAATGGGTAAGGTACATAAATCGTGAACAGATAATCAAAATGATATAATCATACACAATACATCTAATTCTGATGATCACAGTAGCAGTTTAGTGTATTTATTAGTTGCAGTATGTACTGGTATTTGCTATCACAGCATGAGAGGATATGAACCCATTGTGGTACTACGAGAAAAGGTAGAGAGAAAGTGAGTCCAAGGACAGGTAGGACTCAAGAGAGAAAAATAAAGATTTCCGTCCAGCCTCCGCCCCCCCCCCCCCCCCCCCAGGAAGACCGCACCCTCCGCCTAATCTATAATTGGGATAAAATATTCACTAGTAGGGTCCAGAATTCTAGTCTCCCACACTCCCCATACTTTATTAAATTTTTTAGGACAGCGTCTGTTGAGGTAAGTAGTTTTATTCAGTGGAAGGGTCAAATTGATGGCTTTAGCCCAGGTGCCTACGGTTGGTATTGAGGATTTTTTCCAAAGTTTCAGTATTTCTTTCCTCGCTTGAAAGCAAAGAATTTTAATTAGTGTTTGCTTGTTTTTGGGGACACTATCCTCGTCAAACCTCCCTAACAGTAGTAAACCCGGGTCAAAAGGTAAGGAAATCTGCAGTAGGGTACTTATTATTGTATGTACTTCTGTCCAAAATGAAGTAATTCGCGGGCATGCCCAAAATATGTGTATGAAATTGCCCAGTTCTGTGCTGCACCTCCAGCATCTATCTAAGTTGCTGTCACTGATTCTATGTAATCTTTCTGGGGTTAAATATATTCTGTGCAAGAATTTGGCTTGAATTAGTTGATCAGAGGCTGAGATAACCGATGTGGGAAAATCTTCGAGCACAACATCCCAGTCGTCTCTATCTAAAGAGGGGATATCACATACCCATTTCTGGTAGCATTTGTCAAGTCTGGTATTATTTAAACTTACAAATTCACTGTAAATAGTGGACATGGGTTTAAGAAGATCTTTAGTTAAGAGTAATTGTTCAATGTCATCTGTTTTAAGCGTAGGGGGGTGTGAGCCGAATTGAGATCTGTGGGCATGGCGAAGCTGTAGATAGCGAAAGAGGTGCATGTTTGGAAGGTTAAACTGAGCCTTAAGGTCATTAAACGTACAGCATGTGTCATCTTGCTGTATGTGCGCTATGTTCTTTATCCCATATCTTGCCCAGATGACTGGGTCTGGAATTGTGGAAAAGTGAGATAATTGTGGGTTGCCCCATAGTGGTGTAAATGGAGAAATGTTGTTGGGTTTCACCAGGGGGGCTCTAGCCGCCCTCTATGCCTTCCATTGTTGTTATCATAGGCAGGGTTACACAGGGGTTTTGTGTAGGACTTCTATATGGTAAATTGGTGAGTTGCTCATATGAGCCCAATATCGCTGCCTCTAAATTCACTGCCGGGTTTGTTTCATCTTGCGAAAACCACCATCTAATGGTTACAAGAAGAGATGCCCAATAATACTTCTGAAGGTGTGGCAGGGCAAGGCCCCCTCTATTCTTAGGTAATTGCAAAATGTCCATGGCTAGGCGTGGTTGCTTACCTGCCCATATAAAGCTCAAGATAATTTTGTCTATTCTTTGGAAAAGTGATAATGGTAGCCATACAGGGGCTTGTCTAAAGATATAAGTAAATTTTGGTAGGAAAATCATTTTTATAAGATTTATTCTCCCTATCAAGGATAGCGGGAGTCTATTCCAGATTGTGCATTTATTTTCTAGCTGGCGAATAACTGGATCAAGGTTAAGGGGTTGGTAAGTGGTGAGATCTTTAGTGATATGTATTCCAAGATATTTAAATTGAGTGACCGTCTGCAAAGGAAGATTTAGGCTTGGAACAGCTGTCGGAACAGCGTCTAAAAAGAATAAGAGTGACTTAGTCCAGTTTATTTTGATTCCTGACATTTTGCCAAAAATGTCAAATAATTTTAGAGCGTTAGTGAGAGAAGGGCCAGGATCATTTAAATAAAGGAGGACGTCGTCCGCATATAAGGATATTTTTTCATGGAGATTGTCCATTACCAGTCCCTGTACTGTGCTGGAGTGTCTAATAATCGATGCAATGGGTTCCATTGCCAGGGCGAAAAGGCTAGGGGATAACGGGCAGCCTTGCCTTGTGCCCCTCTTGAGTGGGAAAAATTCTGAAATTGTGTTATTGGATTTTACTCTGGCCCTGGGATGTTCATATAATAGTTTGATCCATGTGATAAAATTACTACCGAAACCAAATTTACTTAATACTGCCCAAAGAAAATTCCACTCAACCGAGTCGAAAGCCTTCTCGGCATCTAGGGAGGCAATCACCCTCTGTCCTACATTAGAATGGGAGGCAACGATATTGGTCATGAGTCTTCGTATGTTTATATCAGTACCTTTACCCGGTATAAAGCCGGATTGGTCATAGTGAACTAATTTAGTTATGACTTGATTCAATCTAGTGGCCAAAGCCTTAGCTAAAATTTTTGCATCTGTGTTTAACAGTGAAATTGGTCTATAGGATGAACACTGTAGAGGGTCCTTTCCTGGTTTGGGGATTACTATGATTAATGCATCAGACATGGAGGGCGGGAGAGACCCCCGGTTGAAGGAGGACTGGAGAGGGTCTCTAAGTTTAGGAGCTAGTAGTTTGGAGTATTGTTTATAATATTCCGCTGGGAAACCATCTAATCCTGGAGTTTTACTAGTTTGCATATCTGTAATAGCATCAGATATTTCTGTCAGTGTTAAAGGGGCTTCAAGGAATTTAAGGTCTTCTTCGTTCAGGGTAGGCAGGCTAACCTCGGCTAAGTAGTTCGTGAGTTCAGAGTCTGTCACAGTGGATTTGCTAGAGTGGAGGTCTGAGTAGTATTTATAAAAAGTTGCGTTTATGTCATCTGGATTAGTCGATTTTGTTTGTAGGGTTGTGTATATCTGAGGGATGGAAATAGAGGTGTTTGTATCTTTGGAAAGCCATGCTAACATGCTGCCATTTCTATCCCCTTGTTCGAAGATTCTCTGTTTTTGAGCCAAGAGACTTTTTTTAGTGGTTTCAAGTCTATATAATTCAAGAGTTTGCAGAGCTAGTTGCCACTGTTTGTATTTTTCTGGATCTTTAGTCTGTATATACCGCCTTGCTGGCGTCCCATACCATTTGAGGAGTGGAGGAATCTGTGTTTATATACCAATATGCTTTGATTCGTCTTTTTATTATGTCATCTATTGTGGGGTCTGTTATCCAGTGCTTGGATAGTCTCCAGGCTCTGGCCCCTTGCTCATTTCCATTCTGTATAACCAGTTCCAAGGGAGCATGATCTGATATACCCCTAGCGAGAAATTGTGTCCCTTTAATCAAGGGAAGAACCTCGGAGGAAACCAAGCCCAGGTCTATCCTAGATAGTGCACCGTATGAAGCGGAGTGGCAGGAGTACGCTTTTAAGGTAGGATGTTTCCATCTCCATACATCGTGTAAATTGCATGCATCTATCCATCTGCTGAATTCTAGCGTATCCTTCGGGTTAGGTTTAAATCTGTCAATTTTAGGGTTTGGTACCAAGTTAAAATCTCCACACATTATCAATTTACGCGTAGGGAATTGGGCAATTATGGTAAGTATTTTGTCTAGTATTGTTATGTCAGCTGGTGGTGGTATGTAAACATTGACTAGCAGTAGCTTTTCGTTGTTTATTGTGGCATGTATAATTATATAACGCCCACCCGGGTCTATTTTGATATCATGCAATTGAAATATTACATTTTTATTTATTAATATTGATACCCCCCTGGAATACGAAGAATATGTAGAGTGGAAGGCCTGAGCGACCGCGTTTATTTTCTAGTGAAATGTGGCCCACATTGTTTATTTTCTGGTGAAATGTGGCCCACATTGTTTATTTTCTGGTGAAATGTGGCCCACATTGTTTATTTTCTGGTGAAATGTGGCCCACATTGTTTATTTTCTGGTGAAATGTGGCCCACTGCGGTTTTCTGCTAAAATGTTGCCCACTGCATTTATTTTCTGCTAAAATGTTGCCCACTGCGTTTTTTTTTTTGCTCAAATGTTGTCCACTGCGTTTATTTTCTGGTGAAATGTGGCCCATATTGCATTATTTTCTGCTGAAATGTGGCCCACATTGCATTATTTTCTGGTGAAATGTGGCCCACTGCATTTTTCTACTAAAATGTTGCCCACTGCATTTATTTTCTGCTAAAATGTTGCCCACTGCGTTTATTTTTTGCTTAAATGTTGTCTACTGCATTTATTTTCTGCTGAAATGTGGCCCACATTGCGTGATTTTCTGCTGAAATGTTGCCCACATTGCATTTATTTTCTGGTGTCTGGGGTAACTGTTGCTATAGTTATTATTTATTCGTCATAGTTAGCTATATTTGCTGCTTTGGGGTTATGGCGGGTATACTAATAAATAGCATCACACAGTTTCTGCACACTTATGTTGCGAATCCTCGTTTCACCACATCATGGCGGAAACGCTGCTTTGTTATGCCTCGCTGTTACATCATTACGTCAGCTCTGCCCATACAATGTCATGCGCACCCCCCCCCCCTTCATATTGGCACTCAGTGATAAACAAGTCGATGTTAGGTCGCATTTTGGGCACTCTGCCTCTGAAAGGTTAGCCAGGATCAGCAGGATGGCCAGGCAACTGGACTTGTTTGAATGGAAATAAATATGGCAGCCTCCATATGCCTCTTAATTCAGGTGTGCTAAGTCTCTGGCCAGGTAAGTAAAAACCACCTCTTATTCCCCAGTTCAGGCGTAGCTTACTCCATGCCATGATACACAGTGCACTGCTTTCAATAGCAGAATTGCCATTTTCAGCAATCTTTCACAGCAGCTTCTAAACAAACAAAACTGCTGTTCAAAGATGAATTGCAATAACACATTGCAATGACTCGTGGTAGTCGCCGGGAGGTCTATGCAGAGTAATGTGCGCAGCGGGTGTTTTTACTCCCCTCCCGGGTGATCCTGATGTTGGCCATTCTTCTTTCTCTTCACAGAGGCTCTGCTTCCCCCTGGTGAGATCGCCATCTGTCGTCATGAAGACAGACGGCGATCTCACTACAGGATTACAGCGCCACCCAGAGGACGGAGGGAAAACTGCAGCACTGGATCCCAGGGAGGTGAGCGAGTGCTGGGCTGCTACAGATCTCTACAAAAAAAATTGCACCACTTTTAGACACTAAAATCCAGAAAGAATTATACCGCCAAGAAGGTTAAAGTTATTGTCTTTTCGTTTTCATCTCCTGTCTGTTTTAAAATGGTATTTATCATTAACGATGTTTATCGTTATTGAGGTTTTGTTATCCACCAGTGCCAATTATTTTTTTCCTGGCGCCCCCTTTTTTCACGCACCCCCTTATGGGGGGGGGCTTTTATTTAGCACATTGCAGAAAAGTCATTTAATACAGCTATTTATTGCTATAGCACATACTGTACGCGGTTTCCCCATAATTCCAGGGGCAGGAGGCGGGGCTTGTGGTCAGACAGGCTCCTCTGGGTTTACAAAGTGCTCAGATTATACCTTTATATATTTCAGATGCGGCTTCTGCAAATAAAAATCCTGTCTGACGCAATGCTGAAGAACATGGCGGTCGAGCTGCTGGTTCAGACACAAACACCAGCACAGCATTCACATGTCTTCCTCCCTGAAAGGGAAATTGGTGCAGTCTCATTATTCTCCACTCATTCCCTGTGTGTAATTTAAAGGATACCCGAAGTGACATGTGACCTGATGAGATAGACATGGGTATGTACAGTGCCTAGCACACAAATAACTAGGCTGTGTTCCTTTTTTTCTTTCTCTGCCTGAAAGAGTTAAACATCAGGTATGTAAGTGGCTGACTCAGTCCTGACTCAGACAGGAAGGGGCTACAGTGCAACCCTCACTGATAAGAAATTCTAACTATAAAACATTTACCTAGCAGAAAATGGCTTCTGAGAGCAGGAAAGAGATAAAAGGTTCAATAGTCATTGACTCTAGCTCAGGCATACTTCAATGAATGTGTAATTGAGCAAAAACAATGAAACAGTTCAAACCTAAAAAGTAGATTTAAACATAAAATAAAACTGTGGAATATCTTAAAAAGTCATTTTTAGGAGAAGGAAGAGAGATACAATTGTTTATTTCATTCGTTTATTTTCGCCTCGGGTGTCCTTTAAAGTGAAACTCTAGCTGGCTGATTGGCTATCAGTGCTGCACAAACAATGTTCGCAGAACAGACCATGCCATGCTAGAAGCAGGTACATATTACACTGCTCCGCTGCTGTACTCTGCAATATATTAAAGATGGTCGGGGTGCTTCAGTGGTTACACTTCCTGTATTGGTGGGGAGCCATGCTAGCTACATTTGCTATAAGAAGGTGTGTGTATGCGTGTGCATTCAAACTTGCTACATAGGTGTGGTCGACCTACCTTAACTTGGATGGATATTGATGAGGGGTGGGGTGGCGGACAGGCGTGGGCTGTAGGTACAGCGGCAAACAATGAACTTCAGATTCTCTTCAGAAACCCCAAACTTTGGCAGTGAATATTATGCTGAAAACCCAGTCATATTTGAAGAGTTTCTTGGTGTAATCCGGCGTCCGATTTTACACACTAAAACTGGTTCCTACCTACCTGTACACTCATGTTTGCAGAAGTGCCCATAATGATCTACGTAGGGTTGATAAGGAGTGTAGTGAGACAATTCAGAGAGCTAGAGCTGGTAGAAAACAATTCAGAAGCACTGGGAACATTTTAGAAGTAGATTTTATAACACATTTAGTCACTAGTTTACTACCCGTGTAAGCAGAGAGAAACAACTTTTATTGTACATACCGGCAGTGACTTCACTGTAGCTTAAATCATAAAAGCACAATAATGAAGGAAGCATACTGTATTACTGATAAGGACCCCATTCTAAGCACACTTCAAGCCCAGCTAAACCCTGTCCGTCCACCCCCCCCCCCCTTCCTCCCCCATTAAGTAGGCAATGGCCTAAAGTAGGTCTCACCTGCTAAAACATTTTATTTTGTTTAACAAAATCTCCATAGTTTAGCCTCCCTGTTTTTAATGTGTGCGGTTTGCAGCCATGTGTGCATTGCAGATGGAGTCGAGCCATACGGGCGGGGTAGTGAGCGTGGCATGTTTCCATTGGCCTAGCGCCTGTTTTTTAATGGACAGGCCTTTTTTTTTTTTTTTTATTAGTAATGATTATAATCTCCTGTAGCTGCAGTGCTGACCACAGAGTGTATAAGGATAAGATGTTGGGGTTGGTGTGTGCTGCTCCGTAAAGAGAGAACATGGACTCGCCTTCTGGTACCAAGCTTTCAGGAATGGATCCTTCATTACATGACAGACTTTTTCTCTGGAATGTGAAAACAGTCTGGGTGGCCCCATGATACGCAACGGCTGCCTTTAGCCACTTCGCATCCCTGGGGATTTCTGATAACTTTGGCATCGACTGTGTCGCTATTGTTACAGCAATAACTTTTTTTTGCATCACTTATGCCATCAAAATGATACACATATTGCTTGTTTTTGTGACAAGCTAGGCTTTCTTTGGGTAATATTTTTTTCCAAGAATCATTTAATTTAATAGGCATTTTACAGGGGAAATACAGACGTAAATGCAAAAAATACAAATGACAAGTGCCACAGTTGTAAAGGACCTCAAAATACACTATTTGGCTCACCCTGGTTAAAGCACCCCTAAAGTAAGAGGGTTGTGGTGGCTGACATATTGCTTTCCTTTTAAAGAGACACTGAAGCGAAAAAAAAATTATGATATACTGATTTGTATGTGTAGTACAGCTAAGAAATAAAATATTAGGAGCAGAGACATAAGTCTAATTTTGTTTCCAGTACAGGAAGAGTTAAGAGACTTAAGTTGTTATCTATACAAAAAAAGCCATTGAGCTCTGCGACTTTCAAAGTTGCAGAGAGCTCTGAGTTCTGAAGGTTGTTATCTGAGCTTTCAGTCAAGGATTTTCTTTTTCTCAGCCTGAGGACAGGTCAATAGTTCACAGCCTGCTCTGTAGAAACATTTAGAATGCTGAGTGTTGTGTAAAAAATGCACATATTAGAGAAAGATGCAATGTTAGAAAAAACACTATATAACTGAAATTAAAAATATGAGAATATTTTCTTTGCTACTAATCTTCTAGTAATTAGCTGTACTACACAAACAATTCATTATATCATATATATTTTTTCGCTTCAGTGTCTCTTTAAACAATACCAGTTGCCTGGCTATCCTGCTGATCCTCTGCCTCTAATACATTTAGGCCCCATTTACACTATAAATCGCTAAACGCTTAGGAAACCGCTGATAGGTTTTTAAGCGTTTCTTCACTGTATGAGATGGCGTTTTTCGCTTAGCTCTTCCATACAGGAAATGGCCGCTAGACAGGAAACAGATGTGTTTTATGGGTAATGTGCTCTGTCTTGTGGGTAATCTGCAATATTTACTCAGGAAAACGCTGGAAAAACGCTGAGGATTGTGAACAGCCCAGCACTTTTGGGGAGATTTTGAAGCACTCCTATCTTTAACATTGAAGCGCTAATCGCTCAAAAATGGTGCAGGCTATGAGTTTGCGTTTCAGCTAATCGCTGAAAAACACAATGCTTAAATGAGAACAGCCACATAGACTTAACATACTCACGTTGCGGCGGCAGCTGTCGCCAGGCGATTGACCGCGCCAATCGCCTGGCGACATCAGCGACAAGCGACGGTTCGGGGTGCGCACCCGTGCAACGCCTTATACTCACGGGCGACCTGTCGCCGCAACACGTGTAGCCCGTGAGTATGGGCCATAAGGCTACATACACACTTGAGATAAGTCTTTGGAAACGGCAAGATCACAGACCAATTTTACCCCATTCCATGTAGTATGAGGCCCATACTCTACACAGTCTATTCTATGGAGCTGAACTCCCCATCAGATAAAAATCTTTGCAAGATGCTGCACACAAAGATGCTGTACACATGCAACAGATCAGTATCTGCAAAAGATCTGTTCCTGCAAAAGATCCGTTCCTGCAAAATGCATTCATAGTCTATATCTGCAGATCCTTATACACACCTTGTTTAACAGATATTCATCTGCAGATCAGATCCACCAGAATGGATCTTCAGATCTGCAGATGATTGTCAGATATGCAGATGAATGCCTGTTAAACAAGGTGTGTATGAGGATCTGCAGATATCATAGACTATGAATGCGTTTTGCAGGAACGGATCTTTTGCAGGAACAGATCTTTTGCAGATACTGATCTGTTGCATGTTTACGGCATCTTTGTGTGCAGCATCTTGCAAAGATTTCTGTCTGATGGGGAGTTCAGCTCCATAGAATAGACTGTGTAGAGTATGGCTCTCATACTACATGAAGGGGGGTAAAATTGGTCTGTGATCATGCCTTTTCCATAGACTTTTATCTCAAGTGTGTACGTAGCATAATACTTTTAGCCACAGCCCCTCAACAAGCATGTAGATCAGGTGTTCTGACTGAAGTTAGACTGGATTAGCTGCATGCTTGTTTCAGGTGTGTGATCCAGCCACTACTGATGTGAAAGAGATCAGCAGGGCTGCCAAGCAACTGGTATTGTTTAAAAGGAAACCTGAGACGGATGAAATGAAAAGTTTTATACATACTCTTTAGCCCCCTTCAAGGTGATTGGTCGCTTGCCTTCCTCCCAGGCTGCCTGGGTCCTCCGCTAGGTGGCCAGGTAGTTTTGGAAGTTGGACTGTTCTGCACATGTGCGACCCAGCCACAAGCCCCATCGCGTCCCCGTTGCTGGGAGTATTCTGCAGCCGCGCCAACTTCCGAAATTACCAGGCTGCCTAGTGTAGGATCTAGACAGCGGCTGAGGACGGCGAGGGACCAATCAGCCTGGAGGAAGCCCCAGGTATGTATACATTTTTGTTTTAATTATTTTGTAATCCGTCTCAGGTACACTTTAAAGCAGTTGTGAGGTTGTGGAGAAAAGGAGTTGGAGTGTTTTGTGAGTAATGTTGGTGTTTGGGTGAATTTTGATATTCCGGTGAATTTGGATGTTCCCAATACAAACACAACCATTCAGCACCAAACAAGCGGATATGATCAGTTCAATTACTTGTGCGTCATGTGACTCCAATACTTCCTTCTTTCAATGCTGGTAGGAGGAAGTATCAGAGTATTGCACCCTGTCCGCTTCTTCAAGGCTGAAGTATGGTTTTGCATGTCCTGAATGCGAGGACCAACACTATTTATGAGCGGAGCCTATTCACTTTTCTGCTGTAGTTTGGTCAGTGAAATGCTAATAATTCTAAGATGATGCAAAGTGTATGCTAATTTTATGCAAATTGGAAATGAACTAACAAATTCAGCAGCTGCTGCATGTGAGAGTGCTATATGTCCGAGCTGCGTAATATTTGCATCAACTTATAATTATCAGCATCTAACTGAGCATCCCTACTCTGCTTTTATATAAAAGGTAATAAAAAGCTACCATCACAGTAAAAATCTAGCCCTTTTTATTTGTATTTCTTAAAAAAAAACAGCTTTATTACTCAACAAAAATACCATTTTTACAATAAAGAATCTTTAGTTAAATATTTTCTTAAAACAAGAGAACAGAAATAGTCGCAGGATTGTAGTGTAGTTCACACCTCCAATAAGGTAACTCGTATAGAAATGATATGCAAATATAACTGTTGTATCGAAATATCAGTGAAAGAGCACTGCACGGTGGTATTAAAATAGACTTTCATAAGAGTTGCTTTACAGTTTGAAAAGTAAAAACCTGACCCGATCAATGTAAAATCTGGAGTTCAGACCAGGAGCTGAACACCTTTCCTACAGTAACACTGCCCCCATTAAATGGTTTCTGGAAACCCCATACTCCGTTTTCAGATGATCAGTATAAGTCCTCGAAAGGTTTGGAATAATTAAACATTTGATAATCCATGTAATAGAAGTCGTAGGTCCTTTGTCTTTCTAGCGGAGAAAGCTGTGCAAAATATTGCTGTGTAATTTTACTAGTGGTCCTTTCCTCGTTGGAATGTCGGTCTTTAAATCGGGGAAAAGTTAAATTTTGGGGGGCGCCTATAAGGTGCAGTAAGAAATTAGCATCTTCTTCCATGCTCTCAAATTTCCCAATAAAGTCATAATCTATCAAGCATGGGCTGCAAAGTCTACTCACATGGTCCCAGTGGATATCCATACCCACCGGCCTGTGGACATCCAACAAGTACTGAATGAACTCTTTGAACTGTACTCCAGAGCCTGTCCTCAGAGCTTCTCTGGTGGCATTTTGCCTGTACTTTGAAATGATGGCTTTGCCGAAAACGGGATGGTAATAGTTATTGGCATGCTCAAACTTGTCCCGGAAAGCAGACACCAACCTCTCAAAAGGTTCCCTGACAAAAATCATCTTTTTGTAGGTATTGAGCCTGTTGAAAATTCCTTTGCGGTCAAAGCTATCCAGCCTCTTCAAGTAGTTTCCGTAATGCACTGTGTTGTGCTGAATATCCATGGTCGAAGAGGCCAATCCGTTAAGAACCATCAGAACTCTTTTCCAGTTGGAGCAACCAGCTTTTGGGACTTCACAGTAGAGAATCTTATACTTGTCCTCCACAAAGATCCTGGAGACGTGATAAGGAGTGATGATCCTCCTGCTACCGCCTTTATACTTCAAGCAGATATCTTGCATGAGCTTCTTACGCTGTCGTTGGACCTCATAAAGCTTTTTCCAATTGCTGTTCCTGTCGTCCTCTTCCAGCCTCATGAGATCCACAGCGGAATTATTGATGGGCATCAAGATTGGAGTTTCTTTCAATAGAAAATGTTTTCGTTTCTTCAGAAGTTTCCTCTCGGCATATTTCTTATTGTCTCGCCTGAGAAAGACCGCCGTTCTCTGCCTCCGGTTTGTGTTGTGTAAACTAGCCGAGTACTGATAAGGAGGATACGTCGGAGGATCTGGGTTTATGTTCAGAAGTTGTTTGGCAGCGGCTTCTATTGAAGTCCCGTACTGATGGTTAGACGCGCAGTCCTGTGAATAGAAGAACAGGGATTATTCAGAATTTTCACAAAAACACAAAGGCAAGAACACAACGAGTTCTGTCTGACAAATCTACACGCCGGCCCTGCTGAAGCATGGAAAGTCTTATTTGCTTATTCACAATACCCTCCAAACAAATAGCTTTTCACGCAGGCAGACAGTTGTGGATAAAACAAAATGGAATTGTTCCATATATAGCACTATGCATCAGTAAACATGCCAAGCTGGAATGTCACACTTAAAGGAGAAAGTTATTCAACAGATGCAGGACATAAACCTTGTGAATGCAAGTAATAGAGTCTCTTTCAGCTTGGCGTATTGCGGTGTTACATATATACAGCATATAGATATATATATTATACAGTGGATATATATATATATATATATATATAATTTTTTTTTTTTTTTGAATACATCTTTTTATTTTATTTCACTAGGGGCTGGTGCACACTACAAGAGCTTTTTAAATGCTAGGAGATTTTAAAAGCTCTTGCTAATGTAATGCTATGGGGGATTTTTACAAAAGCACATCCCTCCAGTGTGAACACACACATAGGGTAACATTAGCAGGAGCTTTGAAAATCACAAAGCGCTCAGAAAAGCTCTTCTGGTGTGCACCAGCCCCAAACAATAACTATTAACCTCCCTGGCGGTGCATTTGTGTCTGGAATTATGAGTCAAAAGCAGTACAAATTTTTTCTAGAATTTTCAGCCTCCAATTCTTAAAGAGCACCCGAGGTGTGTTTAAAGAATGTTATCTGCATACAGAGGCTGGATCTGCCTATACAGCCCAGCCTCTGTTGCTATCCCAAACCCCACTAAGGTCCCCCTGCACTCTGCAATCCCTCATAAATCACAGCCGTGCTGTGAGGCTGTGTTTACATCTGTAGTGTCGGTCTCAGCTGCTCCCCCTCCTCCTGCATAGCTCCGGTCCCTGCCCCCGTCCCTTCTCTCCAATCAGCAGGGAGGGAAGGGATGCAGGCGGGGACTGGAGTTCTGCAGGAGGCGGGGAGAGCAGCAGACTGACACTATAGAGATAAACACAGCCAGCTCTGACAAGCTGTTTGTCAGCAGCGTGGCTGTGATTTATGAGGGATTGCAGAGTGCAGGGGGACCTTAGGGGGGTTTGGGATAGCAACAGAGGCTGGGCTGTATAGGCAGATCCAGCCTCTGTATGCAGATAATATTCTTCAAACCCACCTCGGGTTCTCTTTAAGTTATAATTTACCAAAATATGACAGAAAAAAAGCCTGGTAGACATTCTGCTTATAAATAAAAGACTAGAACACAAATTTTGTGAATTAATTACATTTATGAAGAAACTTACAAATGTTGAAACTGTACAATAAGGGCCCGTTTCCACTGGAGTGGAAACTGCTCCGAACCTGCAGCGTTTCCCCGCAGGCAAATCGCGTTTGGAAACTCTGCCATAGGAAACTATGGCGCCGCCAGCCGAATCGCTTACCCTAGCGATTCGTCCAACACTGCCCACAGTTTTCGCGCGGAAGGCTGCGAATCCCATAGCCGTGCATGGCATGGCATCTGGGATTCGACTGCGTTCCCGCAGACCCAGAAGTGCCGCCGCGCTTCTCACTGACGCGAGTGGAAGCAGGCCCTAGAGAGTAGTCAAAATCAGGGCAGAGGTCGCTGCAGGCGGCAGGCAGAAAGTAATCAAAATCAGGGCAAAAATCGGTAACAGTATGGCAGAAGCACCTGATAACAACCCTCTAGTGTATAAGGTGAATATTTAGTACAGGGAGTCCCTTACACTTATCCTTGTCGCATTTTGTTGCACAACCCCTCTACCCCAGCTTAGTGTATAAATGCAGAGTATAGTGCAGCAGGAGCTGTGCGCTCACCAGTGCTGTGCTTCAGCCTGTGACAGAAGGAGCCTAGGTGCAGTGAAACAAAGGGATACACTGGGGGGCAGAAGTAGCACAAAGGGACAGAAGGAAGCACACCAGGGGGGGGGGGGGGGGGGGACAGAAGGAGGCACAAAGGGGGACAAACTGGGACACAGAAGGAGGCGGGGGGAAGACAGTTGGCACAGAGAAGCACATTGGCGGCTGCCAGCAATTTACACTATCCATCCTTGTGATGTCTGCTCCTCAGCACACAGAAATTCCTGCTGCTGCACACATGCAGCAGGAGCATGAAGTAGAACACCCGTGGAGCGGGGCTTAATCCAAGGAAATGGCACCCCCCGGGACCAAATGGAACTCCAGACAATCGCCTGGAATGCCTATGTCTAAAAATGCCCGTCTGTAAATCCCACATACCTATAGAGCTTTTAGTCAGCAAGACTAAAATGCTTTTCAGAGGTGTCTCAGCACAGCCTGTGTGGGAAAAAAAGCCTTGTTTACCAGCTGTTTTGTAACAATTTGTGTCAGTATTGGAGGGGGAGGCAGAGCTGCACTGTAACCTGGCTGTAAACTGTTTATTTTACAATGCGTGGCAAAGAGAGACACACAGACAGGAACACAGAGCTTAAGCTATTTACACACATTTAAAGCTCTATTTCTGCTTTCTATAATTCTGAACAGATTTCAGTCACAGTATTAGAGCCAGTGAAGATTGTTTCTGTATGCTGGATGTGCTGGACACAGTCCTCCATAGTAATGCCCACAGTGAGAACGGTTCTCTATAAATGTAATTTTCTTTATATAAAACATGAAAAAAAGATTTTGTATTGCAAAATGCTAGTAATTACTGGAAATATATGTGGCATTTAGAATTTTAGTTTGATAGTTGTCCTTAAAGGGACTCAGAGCTCAGCGAACTAGAAAGATGTATACATACCTGCGGCTTCCTCCAGCCCCATAAGCTCTGATTGCTCCCATGCCACCGTCCTCAGTCTTCTGCAGCGCTGGTACCAGGTCCCCAAACTTCTGTCAGTCAGCTCCAGTCAGCGCAGGAGAAGTGCGCTCTTTGCGTATCTCTCCAGCAGCTGCTTGAGAGATACAGTGGGATGCAAAAGTTTGGGCAACCTTGTTAATAGTCTTGATTTTTTTGTATAAATCGTTGATTGTTACGATAAAAAAAGTCAGTTAAATATATCATATAGGAGACACACACAGTGATATTTGAGAAGTGAAATGGAGTTTATTGAATTTACAGAAAGTGCGCAATAATTGTTTGAATAAAATTAGGCAGGTGCATACATTTGGGCACTGTTATTTTTTTGATTCCAAAACCTTTAGAACGAATTATTGGAACTCAAATTGGCTTGGTACACTCAGTGACCCCTGACCTGAATGAACTAGAGATGCTTGGATTCTGGTTAAAGGTATTTTGGACCATTTCTCTTTACAGACTCTCATTGGAACCTACAGGAAGCATTTAGAGGCTGTAATTTCTGCAAAAGGAGGATCTACTAAATATTGATTTCATTTCTTTTTGTGGTGCCCAAATGTATGCACCTGCCTAATTTTGTTTAAACAAATATTGCAAACATTCTGTAAATGCAATAAACTTCATTTCACTTCTCAAATACCACTGTGTGTCTCTTATATGATATATTTAACTCAGTGTTCTCCAACCCTGTCCTCAAGGCCCACCAACACTGCATGTTTTGTATAAAGCCATAGAGATAGTTAATCAGCTCTGCTGCAACACTAATTGCCCCACCTGTGATTGTGTGTGGTTTCCTGCAAAATGTACTGTTGGTGGGCCTTGAGGACAGGGTTGGGGAACGCTGATTAACTGACATTTTTTATCATAACACCCAACAATTTATACAGGAAAATCATGACGATTAACAAGGTTGCCCAAACTTTATCATCCCACTGTACGTAGAGGGCGCACTTCTCTTACACCAGACTGGCTCCGACTGACAGAAGTGCGGGGACCCGGTACCGGTGCTACAGAACACTGAGGATGGCGGTGTGGGAGCGATCCGAGCTTATGGGGCTGGAGGAAGCCACAGGTATGTATAATCTTTTTAGTTCGCTGAGCTCTGCTACACTTTAAGGACACATCTCCCCATACTTAAAGGGGCACTACAGCGAAACACTGTAAAATGTAAAATATGTGCAAACATATACAAATAAGAAGTACATTTTTTCCAGAGTAAAATGAGCCATAAATTACTTTTCTCCTATGTTGCTGTTACTTACAGTAGGTTGTAGATATCTGACAGAAGTGACAGGTTTTGGACTAGTCCGTCTCTTCATAGGGGATTCTCAGGGATATATTTATTTTCAAAAGCACTTAGTGAATGGCACTTACTCTGTCCAACTGCCAAAAACTGTGTAGCGAGCAGGGAAGTGGGCCAGCATCATTGTATAAATCCTTTTTAGGGAATATCTGTATAAAGAATAAAAGCCCTGCTGAGAATCCCCTATGAAGAGATGGGCTAGCCCAAAGCCTGTCACTTCTGTCAGATTTCTACTGCCTACTGTAAGTGACAACATTATAGGAGAAAAGTAATTTATGGCTCATTTTACTCATTTGTTTAGGTTTGCATATACTTCAAATCTTAACATTTTTCACAATAGTGCCCCTTTAACATCATGAGTAGCAAATTAACTATTTATACAGATTCCTATATCAGTAGTGATTCTGTCTGGGGTCCACTAGAAAGTGGGAATCTTAATTGCTGAGCGTTTTTCAGAGTAATTTTCAGTTTGTTTTTTCTTTTAAGTGATTTGAATGTAATGTGTGCAATCTGTACAGTTGGGATTACTTAGTGATTTCCGTAGCGAGTTGCAATTTTCTTAGTTGTGATGTCAGGACTCTGTGAACCTCGCTGCATTGTGGGAAATTATGGCTTTTTCCAATTGTCAAGCACAGACTAACCAGCAAGCTCATGGTGACCCAGAACTCATTGGGGTGTGTAAGGGACTACAATGGTCCTAAAAGCCCCCTTACTAAGATGTTAAGAAAAACAAAAGTTTGCTTTCCTAAAACAGAAAGAATTTGCGATAATTCAGGTTGGAGTGAGCTTGAGTCTTCTCCAACTGTCAAGTAAGCAATATCTCCTTCTGTGCATCATAGAACTCTCAGTAACAAACATTCCGTACAGATCACCTGGCAGGACTAAAGATAACACCACCAGTGATACATATGAAAATGGAAATCGAGGTGAGGAAAGATTTTACAATGAGGAAACTCTAAATGAAACATTTATAAATGAATACTGTAAAAAATGAGCAACTGTATTACATTATTTTCTCTATAGTTCCTCTTTAAAGTACACCTAAAGTGTCAGCAATATGGAGGCTGACCTATTTCCTTTTAAATGATGCATATTGCCTGGCTGCCCTGCTAATCTTCTGCCTCTAATACTTTTGCCATAGACCCTGAACAAGCATGCAGATCAGCTTCTCTGATTAGATCTGCAATATTAAAAAGCCACAGGGAAAATACCCAGTTGTTGAAAGCCAGTTGTGTGGTGCAGCATTTGGAGGCATATAGAGACTAGGGGAAGGAATAGACCCTTAAGGAGGGTGCCATCCTGAGGGCCGGGCCGAGGCAGAGAGGCTCCAGCCTCAGGGCGCGTTGTAGGAGGGGGCGCACAACTCACTCAGTTATCATTCCCTGCAAGCCACATAACTAGAGATTAAGGTGTTGGGGGGACCTCTTAGTCTAATAGCAATCAGTGTGTGACGGCTGGGGAGGGTGGGAGGGATGGAGGGGCGCACTTTGGTGTTTCAGCCTTGGGTGTTGGAGGACCTTGTCCCGGCTCTGGCCATCCTTGAAGCAAACCTGTACCTCTCATCCTAAATATTCACCCTAATGAAGTAACTCATTTTTTTCTTTCTAACATTTTAAGAAAGCAGTCCCTTGTTTTTCAAGGACTCAGGCCCCCTGAACACCACTATTAATTACAAATTATAAAGATCCTTATTTGTGACTACTACAGAGTCCAGCACACAAGCGGCAGTTCAGGGAAATGATGAAGTCCCCGGCTACAGGCGGCTCTGAAAGATAAGAGAACATTTCTCTCAGCAGATGTGTTAAATTAAGATGCTACTTTTCACTATGACCCCGACTGTCACCCCAACCTGGAGAAGCCTTTAACATACTGTATTCAGCCAGGCGTTCACAGGACCTCTCTATCCACTCGCCAAGTGTCACAGATAAAAAGGATTTACTGACCTGAACAAGGAAGGGGACAAGTCTCTACATGGCTGATGGCTTAACCACTCCATGGGCTGAAACACCGCAAGAACGGCTGAGACACACGCACGCACACACACACACACACAGCAAGCAGATCCCTCACTGCAATAATGGCTGATACATACACAGGACAAGAACGGCTGACACACACACAGCACCCGACTCACCCACCGCAAGCACAGGTGACACACACACACACACCCCTCACTGCAAGAATGGCTGACACATACACACCGCAAGAACAGGTCTCACACACACACACACACACACACACACACACACACACACACACACACACACACACACACACGCACACGCACACGCACACGCACACGCACACGAACACGAACAGCTGACAAACACACCGCGAGAACATCTGACACACATACTGCAAGAGCGGCCGAAAGACATGCGCACTACAAAACCGACTGACACATACACCACAAGAGCGGCCGACCCACCTGCGCCTCAAACGCTGCTTTGGTTCTCTTCTGGCACTATATTAGTCTGAGACCCATGAAACAGGTTGCCAAGTGCACATTAAAAGTACGTTCAGTGGCGTAGCTAAGGAGCTATAGGCCCTGGTGCAAGGTTTACATGGGGCCCCCCAAGCGCTCTATACATAACAATTGATACGGCACACCAAAACCTGCCAAGGACAACCACAGTGTCAGAGGTGCAAGAATGGGATGGGGAACAGTTTGTTAATGATTACTACTAATAAAAGCACCTATAGAAGTGTTTATTATGAGCATAGGACCAATAGAGAGCTAATACTGTGGTTAAGGGAGGGCCCTTTGGGGCCCCTCTGGCCCAAGGGCCCCGATGCGGTCGCTACCTCTGCACCCCCTATTGCTACGCCCCTGAGTACGTTACAAATTATTTGAGCGTGTCATCATTGAGGTAAGCCACCTCAAAATTTTTGTCATCTTCGTTGCTTTAAACAACGTACCGTGTATGCCAATTGGCAATATGGCCCCCGGAAAGCAGCGGGGAGATTATTCCCTCCCCGCGGGACCCCCTCCCCTACCTCCCTGCATGGCTGGATTAGCAGTTGGGTGTGTAATTACTCACAATCCTAAGTAAACCTAATGAGCGCAAAATGTCTAAAAACTGCTTGGCATAGATGTTCGCGTTTAAGACAAAACGGCTGGTAGCAAAAGGGTTAATTGTGTTGAGTTTTTTTGGCGAAACTGAAGTGTAAGATCTTAATATAGCAAAGCTGAACTTATTTCCTATGAAGCTGGAGCCACAATCCCCCCCGCCGCCTTATTCTACAACAAGATTAAGTGTTAATCCCTTCCAGCCAGCTATCCAGCCGCATAGAGGTTAATGGCATGCACGATAATGCTGCACTAGGCGCATTTGTGCGCACTCGCGGCATCTGGCGTACACTTCGGCATGGAGAAGAGCCCACTAAGTGACATTTGCTATGATGGAAGATGGCCGGCTGCCAGCTGGGCTGAGACCAAGCTGATGTCAATGAAATCTGTTATCATGCAAAATAAGCTGTTGTGTTGGAATCGGCGCTCCTACGGCCAGACCGGCCAACGCTGACAAACCTCAAGCCGACCCTTAAGAACAATAACACGGAGTAATCTCGGCCAGGCAGGGCTTGCCGGCATGCACAGCAGAATGGGCCTGCTGTAATGATAGGCAATGGGCGGGAGTGACAGAGGTCCTATGAGGAAAGTAGTGCACAAAGGCGCCACATACCACAACCAGGGCACAACTCTGCTTACATTACACTGTACTGAGTCTCTATTAGTAGTTTAGGCTCGTGAATTTTAATGCATACGGTTTAGAATATACAATCATTTGCAGTTCGCAAAGTTTTCTGCATTGCAGGCAAACCATCTTTGCATGATTATATTTTTATCACTTGTCTGGATGGAGTTGGAAAACTGTCTAACTGTGCCAATGTTGAATGCTGTTTGCAAGATGCGGAGTGATATGTGCTGTAGCCTCATCACCCGGCATTTTGTTATAGTTCAGCTTGGTGTGGGGCGTAGAGGTCTACCTCACACAGCATTGGGCTCTGTTCCCACCTGTCCGTTCTCCGCTCATCAAATAAATGTCTCCCATTTTATAAATAGGAGCTATAGAGGAGCGTATCCGTCCTGGACTCCAGCCACACCATCATAGCAGACATTAAAGTGAACCTCCAGACTAAACATCTACTCAGCGGCACTGAAAAGGCTTGGTGTTATTTTAACAGTTTCACAGCATCAGACCTTTGTTTTCTTACCAAAGCCTAATTTTTAGCTGCACAGAAGCTAAGCTCCGCCCTATCAATGAAAACTGCCCGGGCATTTTTCCCCTGATGCTGTGCAAAGCATGATGGTATTTCTGATGATGATGTTCTCATTGCCTAGCAACTGAGAGTTGTGATCAGGACACAGGACAGTTGAAACTGTGTCTCATGCTCCCTGTCACCTCCTTTCAACCAAAAAGATGGCTGCCCTCATGAAATCACAAATATTTGCCTGTTCTTTTAAAAAACAGGGTGGGTAAGAGATTATATTACCTATCTTTTTAATTAACATAACTAATTAACTTAACGACAGTCTGTTTGTTTAGGCTGAAGTTCCTCTTTGAACTATCTGCACCTGCTGGTCCAGCACACGTGGAAACCAAACTTTAAATGCCTAACACAGTAAGGTGTAAAGGTACTCTTAGAAAATATAAAGATAGATAAGGTACTTGACCCAGATGGAATCCACCCCTAAGTAATAAAGAGAACCCGAGGCGGGGTTCTTCCATCGCAATCCATATACAGAGGCTGGGTCTGTCTATAGAGCTCAGCCTCTGTTGCTAGTTAGTTCCCTCCAAAGCCCCCCTGCACACTGTCAGACCCCATAAATCACAGCCGCGCTATGCGGCTGTGTTTACCTCACTACTGTCAGTCTCGGCTGCTCCCCCGCCTCCTGAATCGCTCCAGTCCCCGCCCGCGTCCCTTCCCTCCAATCAGCGGCGAGGGAAGGGACGTGGGCGGGGATCGGAGCGATTCAGGAGGCGGGGGAGCGGCGAGACTGACATTAGTGAGATAAACACAGCCGGCTTCAGCGTGGCTGTGTTTTATGGGGTCTGACAGCGCGCAGGGGGGGCTTTGAAGGAAACTAACTAGCAACAGAGGCTGGGCTCTATAGACAGACCCAGCCTCTGTATATGGATTGCGATGTAAGAACACTACCTCAGGTTCTTTAAAGAAAATCTGTATTAAGAAAAAATGCCCCTGGGTGGTACTCACCTCGTGAGGTGGAAGACTCTGGACCCTATCGAGGTTTCCCACGATGGTGGCGATACAGCTCCCCGAATGGCGGGGATGTAAATATTTACCGTCCTGGCTCCACCGCAGTATCGGCTCTCGGCTCCGAAATAGCCAATCCCAGTTGGGTCCGCTCCACTACGCAGGCGCAAGCCTCCTGTAGAGCGGACCCGACTGGGATCGGCTATTTCCGAGCGGAAAGCTGCAACAGCGCCACCCGCTGGAGTCAGGGAAGGTAAATATTGAACAGCCTGACAAATTGTCGGCTGTGCCTTCTGAGGGGGCAGACAGAGACCACCGTGGGACGGAGGACGTCTCAATAGGATCCAGAGGCTTCCCCCTACCGAGGTGAGTACACCCCAGGGGCATTTTCTGTTAATACAGAGAATCTTTAAACACTTCACGCCAAATCGGGTTTTTACCCTAACGGACAAGATCGATTTTCACCTTTTAGTGCTTATCCCTTTTATTTGCCAATAGCTTAATCACTACTAATCACAATTAAATGATCTATATCTTGTTTTTTTCACCACCAATTAGCCTTTTTTAAGGTTGAGATTTGTTTTCAGTAATTACTTTATTTTCTATGCAGTTTAAAGGAAAAAACAAGGAAAAAATGAAAAAATACACTTTCTCCAATTTCATCCCCTATAGTTTTAATATAAACACTGCTACTGTACCTAAAACTAGTGTTGGGCGAACAGTGTTCGCCACTGTTCGGGTTCTGCAGAACATCACCCTGTTCGGGTGATGTTCGAGTTCGGCCGAACACCTGACGGTGCTCGGTCAAACCGTTCGGCCATATGGCCGAACTAAGAGCGCATGGCCGAACGTTCCCCGAACGTTCGGCTAGCGCTGTGATTGGCCGAACGGGTCACGTGGTTCGGACCCGAACGCGCTCTGATTGGCCGAACTGTCACGTGGTTCGGGTAAATAAATACCCGAACCACGTCATATCTCCGCCATTTGTCTGTGGGTTTAGCTTTGGGTAGGCAGGCAGGGTAGTTCGCGCTCCAGCCACGCTAGCCAGGGTCCCCCCCAGTCATTGTGTGTCACTGCTGGGAACAGTAGTACACCGCTCGTTCAGCCACACTATATAGCATTCTGTGTACTGTTCTGTGTCTGCTGGGAACAGTAGTACACCGCTCGTTCAGCCACACTATATAGCATTCTGTGTACTGTTCTGTGTCTGCTGGGAACAGTAGTACACCGCTCGTTCAGCCACACTATATAGCATTCTGTGTACTGTTCTGTGTCTGCTGGGAACAGTAGTACACCGCTCGTTCAGCCACACTATATAGCATTCTGTGTACTGTTCTGTGTCTGCTGGGAACAGTGGTACACCGCTCGTTCAGCCACACTATATAGCATTCTGTGTACTGTTCTGTGTCTGCTGGGAACAGTAGTACACCGCTCGTTCAGCCACACTATATAGCATTCTGTGTACTGTTCTGTGTCTGCTGGGAACAGTAGTACACCGCTCGTTCAGCCACACTATATAGCATTCTGTGTACTGTTCTGTGTCTGCTGGGAATAGTGGTACACCGCTCGTTCAGCCACACTATATAGCATTCTGTGTACTGTTCTGTGTCTGCTGGGAACAGTAGTACACCGCTCGTTCAGCCACACTATATAGCATTCTGTGTACTGTTCTGTGTCTGCTGGGAACAGTAGTACACCGCTCGTTCAGCCACACTATATAGCATTCTGTGTACTGTTCTGTGTCTGCTGGGAATAGTGGTACACCGCTCGTTCAGCCACACTATATAGCATTCTGTGTACTGTTCTGTGTCTGCTGGGAACAGTAGTACACCGCTCGTTCAGCCACACTATATAGCATTCTGTGTACTGTTCTGTGTCTGCTGGGAACAGTAGTACACCGCTCGTTCAGCCACACTATATAGCATTCTGTGTACTGTTCTGTGTCTGCTGGGAATAGTGGTACACCGCTCGTTCAGCCACACTATATAGCATTCTGTGTACTGTTCTGTGTCTGCTGGGAACAGTAGTACACCGCTCGTTCAGCCACACTATATAGCATTCTGTGTACTGTTCTGTGTCTGCTGGGAACAGTAGTACACCGCTCGTTCAGCCACACTATATAGCATTCTGTGTACTGTTCTGTGTCTGCTGGGAATAGTGGTACACCGCTCACCCGTCACTGTATAGCATTGTGCTCTGTGTCGCTGCTGGGAATAGTGGTACACCGCTCACCCGTCACTGTATAGCATTGTGCTCTGTGTCGCTGCTGGGAATAGTGGTACTGTATAGCATTTCTGTACTGCCACTGTACTGCTGCCAGTCAGCGTGTACTGTAAGGATAAGTGAAATGAGGAAGAAATCCGGTGAAAGAGGGAGGGGCAAGGGAAGAGGTGTTTCCCCTGACGGTTCACGTACAGGCCACAGGGGAGCACCCAAGAAAACCCACTCAATACCGCCCATGTTGTCCAGGACAACAACCCTCACAAATCCAAAAGAACAGGACCAGATAATTACTTGGATGACCTCTCAAGCGTCCAGCAGTGGGTTAAGCAGCACCAGCACATCACGCACGAGGTCCGAGTCCTCAGCCAGTTACAAGGAGCCAGTGGGCACAAAGCTGACACAACCGGCAGCGACACCACGCACACAACTGCCAGATAACCAGTCCGATGAATTACCTCAGGACACAATGGGGTATTCGCAGGAGCTATTCCCAGCCCAACAAACTTCCACCTTTCAAAGGTCAATGGAGGAACAGCCAGAAATGTTGTGCCTGGATTCACAACCGTTAACTGTGGGAAATGCACCGCGCACTGAAATACAAGGCGAGTCCGAAGAGGACTCGGAAACCCAAATCCCAGAGCAATTTGGGCAGGAGGGGTTGCAATTGCAGGAGGTCGGCCGACAAGATCTGGAAGACGACGTTGGAGTGTGCTGCGCAGAGGTTGTTGTGGGGAGCTCTACTCCACGGCGGTGGCCCACAATGACATATGACGAGTTTGAGGAGATGGAAGAGGAGGGTATGGACAATGTGGACAGAGACCCAGATTTTGTTTGTGAACGAGAACATCGCCGTCGTAGCAGCAGCACAGATGAGTCTGTTGAAGAACACACTGCTGCACGAGTTCGCCTTGTGCCACAAGGTAGGCGGCGCGCAATTTCAGGCACCACAAGCGTGGAAGTTCAAGTGAGAGGCAAAAGAGGAGCAAACAGAAATCGCCAGCAAGGAGGCAGGTGCTCCAAAGTCTGGGCTTTCTTTGAAGACTGCACTGAGGATGTTACCATGGCGATTTGCAAGGTGTGCAAGACCCGCCTGAGCAGGGGGAAAAATATTAACAACCTCTCCACCACCAGCATGAGCCGTCACATGCTATCCAAACATTCCACTCTTTGGGCAAACGCGTCAGGACAGGGTACCAGAAACAACACTGCCTCCCTTGGGTTCACCAGACTCACCACCAGACCCGCCTCAGCAGCAGCAGTAGCCCAGCCATTGCGTGGTTCACAACATTCACAAACATCAGACGACGCTGACACTGTCACTTTCCGGAGTAGTGCTCTTGAGGTCTCCCAGTGTTCATCAAACACAACAACCAACAGCCCTTCCGTGTGCAGCGCTACGGTTCAGTTGTCTGTGTCGGAGATGTTTGAGCGCAAGAGGAAATTGCCAGCAAATGACCCCCGGGCCGTGGCAGTAACAGCCAGCATAGCCAAGCTTCTGGCCTGCGAAATGCTGCCATATCGATTGGTGGAGACAAACAGCTTCAAGGGCATGATGTCAGTGGCCATCCCACGTTACGTGGTTCCCAGCCGCTACCACTTTGCACGCTCTGCAGTGCCTGAGTTGCATGAGCACGTGGTCAGCAAAATAACCCGAAGCTTGAAGAATGCCGTTGCCTGCAAGGTTCACCTCACCACTGACACCTGGACGAGTGCGTTGGAAGAGAAGGAGTCAGAGAGGTAGGTGCTGCTGTTATCCAGTGGGAGGGACGGCGGTGCAGCTGTTTGTGGCGTGGGCAACACCCGTGCCGTAGCAGGTGAGGAATCGCTGCCAGGCTCCACAAGGTTCACCCAGTGCGCGGTAAGGGAGATGTATCGACCCTGGCCGAACGCACTCGTCCAGGTGTCAGTGGTGAGGTGAACCTTGCAGGCAACGGCATTCTTCAAGCTTCGGGTTATTTTGCTGACCACGTGCTCATGCAACTCAGGCACTGCAGAGCGTGCAAAGTGGTAGCGGCTGGGAACCACGTAACGTGGGATGGCCACTGACATCATGCCCTTGAAGCTGTTTGTCTCCACCAATCGATATGGCAGCATTTCGCAGGCCAGAAGCTTGGCTATGCTGGCTGTTACTGCCACGGCCCGGGGGTCATTTGCTGGCAATTTCCTCTTGCGCTCAAACATCTCCGACACAGACAACTGAACCGTAGCGCTGCACACGGAAGGGCTGTTGGTTGTTGTGTTTGATGAACACTGGGAGACCTCAAGAGCACTACTCCGGAAAGTGACAGTGTCAGCGTCGTCTGATGTTTGTGAATGTTGTGAACCACGCAATGGCTGGGCTACTGCTGCTGCTGAGGTGGGTCTGGTGGTGAGTCTGGTGAACCCAAGGGAGGCAGTGTTGTTTCTGGTACCCTGTCCTGACGCGTTTGCCCAAAGAGTGGAATGTTTGGATAGCATGTGACGGCTCATGCTGGTGGTGGAGAGGTTGTTAATATTTTTCCCCCTGCTCAGGCGGGTCTTGCACACCTTGCAAATCGCCATGGTAACATCCTCAGTGCAGTCTTCAAAGAAAGCCCAGACTTTGGAGCACCTGCCTCCTTGCTGGCGATTTCTGTTTGCTCCTCTTTTGCCTCTCACTTGAACTTCCACGCTTGTGGTGCCTGAAATTGCGCGCCGCCTACCTTGTGGCACAAGGCGAACTCGTGCAGCAGTGTGTTCTGTTCTCAAAGCTGTACCTCATCCGGAAACGCTAACCCAGCAGCAGTAGGATCGTGGAAGCAGTGCAGCACAGCTGTTGGCATGCGTCAGCAAGCGTTGCTGAAGCTAATCTGCCTTGGGGATAAGCAGCACACAGGGGAGGAAATTTGGAGGGGAATAAAGGAACAGACGGATTTGTGGCTGGCACCGCTGGACCTGAAACCGGGCATGGTTGTGTGTGATAATGGGAGTAATCTCATTCGCGCTTTAAGGTTGGCTAAGCTGACACACATCCCTTGCCTGGCGCACGTGATGAACCTAGTAGTTCAGCGGTTCCTGAGGACATACCCAGGCGTGCCCGATCTGCTGTTGAAGGTGCGTCGAGTGTCCAAACATTGTAGAAATTCCAGTACTGCTTCGGGGGCACTCGCCAAGATGCAGGAGCGCTTCAATCTCCCCCACCATCGCTTGCTGTGTGATGTCCCTACGCGCTGGAATTCTACGCTGCACATGCTAGCCCGCTTTTGCGAGCAGAAGAGTGCAGTGGTCCAGTACATGACGGCGCAGTACCGAGGCGCATCCGGCCAGCTGCCAAGCTTCTGTGGATCCGATTGGGCCAACATGTTGGACCTCTGCCAAGTCCTCCAAAATTTTGAGCAATCCACGTTGCTTGTGAGCAGTGACAACTCTTCAGTCAGCATTACCATACCACTGCTGTGTTTACTGAAGAGGTCGATGTTAAAAATCAAGGAAACAGCTGTCATGATGCAACTGGGGGAATCTGAAGGAGAAAACGATCAGCGTGATGGTACCAACATCAGGCCATCCGCCTCAGGGAACGCTGGCCCCAGCAGCTATGACGAAGAAGAGGAGGAGGAACAGCTGGAGTTGGAGCAGGAATTTCATGCCACCACTGACGAGGGCCAGAGCGGTGCACGTTGGACTTCCACAATTCAACGCGAATGGTCAGCAGAAGCAGACCAGGAGGAAGGTGACGACTATGATGCATCACAACAACTATCACAACGCTCACAAGAGGATGATGAGGATTCTGGTAGGACTCTGGCACACATGGCTCAATTCATGCTAGACTGCATTGAACGTGACCCACGCATTGTGCGCATTCTGGACAACACCAATTACTGGGTTTATACCCTTCTGGATCCACGGTACAAACACAATGTTCCAAAACTGCTTGAAGAAAGAGTCAGACAGGTCAAAATGGAAGAATACCAGCAGGCCCTTGTGGAGACTTTAGAGAGGAGATTGACATCCTCCCCCTCCTCTAGCCAGTTGTACGCAGACAGACTGACTTCCGCAAACCCAGGACGACCAGGAGGGCAGCAAACAACGCAAGCCGCAGCTAGTACCCAAAAGGGAATGGTATCGGCAGTGTCCTTGGAGTGGGAAAATTTTCTGACACCCATGCAGCCGCAGCCCACTGAACAGCAAGCGTGCAGATCCACCTCCAACACCGATCGCCTGGAGAAGATGGTCAAGGACTACATGTCAGATGGCGTAGCTGTGTCGAACCATCCATCTGCACCCTTCAACTATTGGGTATCGAAGCTAGACACCTGGCACGAACTGGCAATGTACGCAATAGAGGTGCTGGCTTGCCCGGCAGCCAGCGTTATGTCGGAACGCTGTTTCAGTGCTGCCGGAGGCATCGTCACAGATCGGCGTATCCGCCTCTCTACAGAAAATGCAGACCGTCTGACTCAAATTAAAATGAATCAATCCTGGATTGGAAATGACTACGCAACACTCCAGGACCCCAACCAAGTAACATGACCAATGAACATCTGGGATGGTGTTGCGTTTCCGGGCCCTGTTTATTGAACCTCTCATCTGTATTACATTTATGACTGCATGGCGGCAAAAAGCATTGCTGCTATATCCGCACGCTTTTTGTCCACATGCAAGGCCTGGGTTGTTGTGTCTCACAAAGCGTGGCCTTCTCCTCCTGCGCCTGCTCCTGTTCCATCACGTCTGCTGCTGCTGGGTTAGCGTTGCCGCGTGGTCCCTGTTTATTGAACCACTTATCTTTATTACATTTATGACTGCATGGCGGTACAAAGCATGCTATCCGCACGCTTCTTGCCCTCATGCAAGGCCTGGGTTGTTGTGTCTCACAAAGCGTGGCCTTCTCCTCCTGCGCCTGCTCCTGTTCCATCACGTCTGCTGCTGCTGGGTTAGCGTTGCCGCGTGGTCCCTGTTTATTGAACCACTTATCTTTATTACATTTATGACTGCATGGCGGTACAAAGCCTGCTATCCGCACGCTTCTTGCCCTCATGCAAGGCCGGGGTTGTTGTGTCTCACAAAGCGTGGCCTTCTTCTCCTCCTGCGCCACCCTCCTCCTGTTCCATCACGTGTGCTGCTGCTGGGTTAGCGTTACCGGTCCCTTTTCCTGGAACCTCTTATATGTATTACATTTATGACTGCATGCCGACAAAAAACATGTTACCTGTGCAAAGAAAACAGACATTTCCCGCATTTAAAAGACAGTTTTCCCTTTGAAACTTTAAAATCGATTTTCTCAAAAACTATAAGCTCTTTTTGCTAATTTTTTTTTCCTCTTGTACCCACTCCCAAGGTGCACATACCCTGTAAATTTGGGGTATGTAGCATGTAAGGAGGCTTTACAAACCACAAAAGTTCGGGTCCCCATTGACTTCCATTATGTTCGGAGTTCGAGTCGAACACCCGAACATCGCGGCCATGTTCGGCCTGTTTGGCCCGAACCCGAACATCTAGATGTTCGCCCAACACTACCTAAAACCCACACATTTTATCTGCCTATTTGTCCTGGTTATGGTAATATTTTAATTATGTCCCTAGTACAAAGTATGGTGACAATATATTATTTGGAAATAAAGTTGTATTTTTTTCTATGGTGTTTTTTTTCTCACTAATTTCTTGTGCACACGCAGGAGCACACACACGCACGGGAGCGCACGTGCATGCACACGCACAGGAGCACACGTAGGAGCACGCACACGCACGGGAGCACGCACGTGTACAGCGGCAGCAGCACTGTTTGACTTATAAAAATGTCCTGGAGCCGTTAAGAGGCTCTAGCAGGACGTTTTTAAGTCTGGTTGTTAAGTGGTTAAAGGGGAACTTCAGCCTAAACAAAAATACTGTTACTAAGTTACATTACTTATGTTAATTAGAATAGATAGGTAGTATAATCTTTTACCCACCCTGTTTTAGAAGAACAGGCAAATGTTTGTGATTCATGGGGGCTGCCATCTTTGTCATGGGGGCAGCCATCTTTTTAGTTGAAAGGAGGTGACAGGGAGCATGAGACACAGTTCCAACTGTCCTGTGTCCTGATAACCCCTCCCAGCTGCACACACTAAGCTTCAAATGTCAAATTCAAAATAAAAAAAAATTGCACCAAAACAGCAGAACGAGGACAACAACAACAGAAATCCCATCATGCTTTGCACAGCATAAGGGGAAAACTGCCCGGGCAGTTTTCTTCTGTGCAGCTAAAAATGAGACTTGTATAAGTGAAACATAGTTCAGATGCTGTGAAACTGTTAAAGAAACACCAGGCCTTTTCAGTGCTGCTGAGTCGATTTTTAGTCTGGAGGTTCACTTTAAGAGAGCGGAGTTCAGTTTTAAATAAGCCACTTTATCTTATTTTCTATAATTTTCTTTCAACTGGGTCAGTTCCTTATGACTGGCGTACAGCGAAAGTTTTCCCCTTATTAGTAGGTTACCTAAACCGAATTTAAAAAAAGCAGTTTAACTTACCTGGGGCTTCCTTCACCCCCCTGCAGCAATCTTGTGCCCGCCCCATGATTCTGCAATGATCCAGTCACCAGCAGTGCCCCTCTGTCAGTGAGTCGGCATCCACTAAGCATGTGCGGCGCAGGCGTATGAGTGTGCTCCCATTGCTGGGAGCATTGTGTGCATGCGCAGTATACATTTTTACATACTGTGCATGCACAGAACGCTGCCATTCACGAGAGCGTGATCAGGACCGGGGCCATGCATCCAGCTGGCAGGGGTCGCTGCAGGTGACTGGAGCATCGTAGATTCATGGCACGGGCACAGAACAGCTGCAGGTAAGTTAAATTGCTTACCCCCAATTAACTGATCCAGTTGGATTTTTATTTTCGGTAGATTGAAAATTTTGTAATGTAGAGAAGAAAGCAATTTTTTCAGAGATTTCAATTTCTTTTCATAATTGGAGAAAAATGTAACACACGTGGTGCATTGGTCAGATTTTTCAAATGTTACAATCAATTAGAAAAAAAAATGATTGTAAATCTTGAATTGAAAAGTAATGTAAAAAACTGTATGGTGTGAGCCTACCTTAAAGGGAATATCCAGGCAGCCCCCCCCCCAAAAAAAAAAAAAATTACTTACCTGGGGCTTCCTCCAGCCCCTATGCCCCTCGCCGCAGCTCCATTCTCAGCCGCTGGCTCCTAGTCCCCGACTGTGCAGAGGCCTCGCCAGGTCGTTCTCTACTGCACCTGAGCAAGCGCCAATGTCCATCACTTGCACATGGTGTGGAGTGTACTGCACAGGCGCAGTAGTTCTGGCCTGGCGAGGTCGGCTTCTGCACCGTTGGGGACCGGCACCCAGCGGCTGAGAGCAGAGCTGTGGCGAGGGACATAGCAGCTGCTAGGGGCTGGAGGAAACACCGGGTAAGTAAATGTCATTTTTTTGGCTGCCAGGACATTCCCTTTAAGAAGATGACATTTTAAAGGACAACTATCAAAGTTAATTCAAATTCTTAATGCCACATATATTTCCAGTAATTACTAGCAAATAACAGCACGGGCGCGCCCCCTGACGCATGCGCACACCCTGACATGCGTGTGCGCAGGGCAGCACTCCCCAACGCCCACCTGCTCTTTCTGTCCCCACCCTCCTCCTGTCGACTGCACATGCGCAGTAGCCGAAAACCACGGACACACAGCCAGGAGGAGGATGACGCAGGGACAATTAGGGATTATTGTATAGGACGTGAAGAAAATAGGACATTTACAGAAAACAGTTTTCACTGTGGGCATTACTATGGAGGACTGTGCCCAGCACATCCAGCATACAGAAACAATCTTCACTGGCTGTAATCCTGTGACTAAAATGTGTTTAGAAAGCAGAAATATAGCTTCAAATAGTGTGTAAATATCTCATCAGATGCACCTCTGTGTATTCCTGTCTCTCTCTCCCTGCCTCATACAGAGTTTACAGCCAGGTAGAGCTTATTCTGAATGAGGGTGGGGAAGCATCCAAGTAAGGAAAAAGTACAGGTCCTTCTCTATAGCTAACAAATTCCTCAGCTGTTCTCATATGGTCTGTGAAAAAGCAGTATGTGTTTAAACAGGGCAGAAAAATAAACAGTAAATCATTCCTCTTTGAATAGTGACAGAGAAGTGGAACCTATCTACATGGTATAGCTACAGCCATTAGCTCTGCCTCAACAGGAAGCGCTCCCCGGGCACCACGGAGGGGATTTGGGAGGTAAAGACCCCTCGTTCAGCCGCGGGATAGAGGTGTTTTAGCAGAAGCAAACATACCTATGTAGAATATAAGGTAAAAAGCGATTTTTAATCTCGCTTCAGAGTCTCTTTAACCCTGTATGTGCTCCCAGCAAACCAGGAAGTAACAGCTCTGCAGCATCTCTGACGAGTTCTCGTAAGCAGTGACAAATTATTTTCTGTAAAGGTCATTATGCTGTTGCTTCTCTTTTAGAGCAGAGAAGACATTCTGAGTTCAGGTCGGCTTTAAATACAAAATAAAGGATCACTGCAAAAAATCATAAATTGCTAGCACTGAATTCAAAAGCGATCTGTAAACCGCTGCAAAAAATCACGAAAAAAACCCACTTAACTGCTTTTTGCAATTTCTAGTGGGCCACAGCCCTTACTATTTACAGTGTGCAAGCAGCAGAGAAGCTTCAATCGCAATCACAAACGCCAGCAATTGCGATTTTTTTTCTGTTATGCGATTGCGATTTTCATTTGCATTGCATTATCATTGTAAAAATTGCTCCAGAAAGCGATTGCGATTCCAAATCAAATCACTATAGTGGAAAATACTTCTCGTGATTTCTATGATAAAGTAACAACCCAAAGGGAGGTAAAAATCACTAGCGATTTGCGATTTTGTGATTCAGCAATCGCAATCGCTCTGGTGGAAAAGGGCCCAAAAGAGATCGTACACTTTTGCTGCAACACAAGTTGCTGCAATTAACATTTTCACCACTAGATGGGGGCGTTCTTCCACAATCCTCCAACTTTTCTCCTCACTCCACAATATGGAACATAAATATGGTACATTTTCAGATTAGCAGGGTTAGCCCCTTTCACACATTTTATATCCCTGAGTTTATTTTAAAATCGAGACCAGCAGTTAAAGGACCACTATGGCAAAACATTGTAAAATTAAAAATACATGTAAACAGATATAAATAAGAAGCCCTTTTCTTCCAAAGTAAAATGAGCCATAAATTACTTTTCTCCTATATTGCTGTCACTTACAGTAGGTAGTAGAAATCTGACAGAACCGACAGGTTTTGGGCTAGTCCATCTCTTCATGGGGGATTCTCAGCATGGCCTTTATTCTTAAAGACTCTACCTGAAAAGGATTTATACAAAGATGCAGGCCAGCCTCCCTGCTCGCTGCACGCTATTTTGGCAGTTGTATGGAACAACTGCCATTTGCTAACTGCTTTTAAATAAATACATAAACCAACCCCTGAAAATCCCCCCGTGAGGAGATGGGCTAATCCAAAACCTGTCATCCTGTCAGATTTTACTACCTACTGTAAGTGACAGCAACATAGGAGAAAAGTAATTTATGGCTCATTTTACTCTGGAAGAAATGTACTTCTTCTTTGGATGTGTTTACATGTATTTTACGATTTTCACGATAGTGATCCTGTAAAGGAAGAGAACTGGCACAACCCATGAGGGGAGGCAGATGCCGGGTGACTGGTACATGAATATGAATTCCTTTACATTGTAAGCCCGCAAGGGCAGAGCTCTCTCACCCTTTTGATTCTTGGAATGTGTTTCACATTTTATTCATCATGTTCATTTTTTCACTGTAATTACAAATTCTGTATTTTGTATATTGGTGTATACCATTTGTTTGAATGATTATATACCCCATGTTTGTTTCTTACTTTGTACAGCGCCACGGAATATGTTGGCGCTTTATAAATCTATTATAATAATAATAATGATGATGATGATAGCCAGATGCAGGGTGACTAATAAATGAATATGAAGAGTGGACAGTGAAACGCGTAGTAGGCGTACAACTGATTGTGCATTTCCCTCGTTACAGCTGAAGCACGAAGACAAACACACCAAGGCAAACACCCAACTTACCTTTTTTGGTTCTTGCAATGCAAATTCAAACTTCATCCCTGCAAAGAAAAGAAGATGCTTTTACTGAGTGAAAATATTTGAGTGCAGAGAACTCACATTTTTTGGATTACAAAAATGCCAATTGGCAAAACAAATGAAAACACACAATGATCGCATCATGTATTTCTTGCTTAACCACTTCAGCTCCCTTGCTACGCATGTACGCCCCTGTATACTTCACTTCAGGCACAGGGGTGTAGATATGCATACTGTTTACCTACTGCCAATGCTCACGATTGTCACGTGTCTCCCGTTCGCATTCACCGCAATCCTGTCCTTTCGTGATTGGGGAATGGGAAGCTGTTCCCAAACCCGATCACCGTGCCTGTGATGAATCAGAGCTTCCGGCAACATCGCTAGGCTCTGATTAAAAAACAAACGCAGACGTAAACAAGTTGCAAACACTTGGTTCCATCTTCTATCTTTAGAATACGGAAGTTAGTGTAGCACCATCTTGCGGCCAATAAGTAAAAATACACCCAAATACACTTTCACATAGAAAAAAAAATAGATTTTATTTTTTTTAACTCCTTCCACCCCTACCTCATAGTTACCAAAATATAACACACACACACACACACACACACACACACACACACACACACACACACAATTACATCTTTAAAAAAAATACATAAAAAAATACCATAGGGACTTTTTTTTAATATGTATGTCATGAGGGTATATTACAGTTGCTCTTGTAAATAAAGGCTTGTAGCTACTGTTATAATATTTAAAAAAAAAAAAAAGACACTTATTTCCAAATAAAATAACCTTACATTGTACTAGGGACACAATTTAAATGTTGTAATAACCAGGACAGATAGGCAAATACAATGTGTCTGTTTCATCATCAATGGCACATTTTATTTTTAAACTACAATGGCTGAAAGCTGGTAAATGGTGAATTTTTCATTTTTTCCCTCTTCCCTGCAAAATGCATACAGAATAAAATAATTCTTAGTAAAAAGTACTGCCCAAAGAATGTCCAGTTTGTCCTGCAAAAAAATAATATATACTGTAGATCATTTCAGTGTGATATGTAGTGATAAAGTTATTGGTGAATGAATGGGAGGAACGTGATGTGAAAATTGCTCTGGTTTCGAAGGTGAAAAAAAAACTGTGGTACTGAAGTGGTTCAATGTCAGTTAGCAATTTCTGACTAGTTTCATTTCATTACATCACCGGATTTCAGTCAAAACGGCCATTCTTCATTTTCCCGTCTCTAAAATATAGAAATATGGTGCTCCTTAAAGTGAACCCATGTTGAAAGGGATTTGGAGGCTGCCATATTTATACAAGCTGCCTGGCAGTCCTGTTGATCTCTTTGGCCTCAGCAGAGTCACAACCCTGAAACAAGCATGCAAATAATCCAGTCAGAGTTCAGTCAGAGCACCTGACGGCCTGGAAACTGGTATTGTTTAAAAGGAAATAAGTATGGCAACCCCCAGATCACTCACATTGGGTTCCTATTAAAGTAAACACAGTAATTGCTCTGCATGCCAGGTAACTGAGTCAGAGGTCCCAGAGACAAATATCAACGGCCCTGTACTGTGCATGGGAGGTTCATGCACCCAGCAGTCTTCACACGAGTGGTCTGGGTCTATGAACTCGGCACATGCTGATGCTCTGATGCCAGGAACGTTATGCTTGCCATTGTTACTGCTTAAAGTGACACTGAAGCAAATTATGATATAATGAATTGGTTGTGTAGTACGGATAATGAAATAATTAATAGAACATTAGTAGCCATAAAAAGTTTCATATTTTTATTTTCAGTTAGTTTTTTTTTTATAACACTGCATCATTCTCTAATATTTGCAGTTATACACATTACACTCAGCATTCTAAATGATTTTACAGAGCAGGCTAGTGAACATTTGAACTTTCCTCTGCAGAAGAAACAAAATACATTGACAGACACTTGAGATGACAGAGCTCTCAGCCACTTTGAAAGTCGTGGAGCTCAATGGCTCTTTTGCATAGATAACAACTTGAATTTCTCAACTCAAACAATAGGAGACTCATATCTGTGCGCCTAATGTTTTATTTCTTAGCTGTACTACACATACCAATCATATCATAAGTTTATTTTCACTTCAGATTCCCTTTAATTTGGGCACGGATTAGATTTGTGTTATATGGTTACTGATATACAGTAATACTTCAGCTTTGTGGCATTAGCTTTCTAGTAACTGTAGTATCCCTAAATGATCAACGACTTCCCTACACCGATCCTGAACCTACCCTCTAATGTAATCCCCCTTCCTAATAACTAATACTGGAACCCACCCAACATGCTAAGAAAAAACTGTAGGAGGCCCCCTAACTATAGTTAAAAATACTAATAAAAAATATGAGTAGTTGGTCTTACCTCCTTCAAGGAACAAACTACATGAGGTAGATATAATGCTTACTGATGCACAAAAGACAACGCGTTTCACAGGTACTGGCCCACTTCGTCAGGACAATACAAAGTGCATGAGTTGCAGCGGTCATGAGTGTGGGCACCTTATTACGCCCTATGGGCTTCTTATTACACCCTATGTCCTGTCTAGCACCACCTAGCTGCTCCCCTAATGCTAACCCTCTGAGTCTAAGGGCTCATTCACACTAGGGCGATTGCCATTTAGTGGGAATCGCCGAAGCGCTAGCGCAACTATAACTATAAAGAAATGATCTCACTGCCGCAATTGCAGGGTGTTTCGTGATTAGCGGCAATTGCAAAAGCGTAGTATGCAGCATTTTGCCACGAAGAGCGATTGCGTTTAGCATGCTATTGAAGCACTAATTGAGATTGCAAAAGAAATGCAAATTTGTACAGTGATTTTACCGCCATAATCGCGGTAAAATCACCCCTAGTGTTTTTGCATTTACAAGTGTGACTGGGCCCTAAGACAACGTGCCATTTAAAGGTGAACTTATCCTATAAGCTGAATAGTTCGACTTGTGAAAAAAAAAAAAAAAGGAAAAATGTAAAAGTGTCTCTAAGAAGACAACCTATAATTAATACACTCGGGTTATTTCAGCATTTCGATAAGGTACAAAAAGATGAAACAAAGTGAGGATCTCTCCAGTCTCTCACTAATTCCAATTTGTCTCATTGTAAGTGAGCGTCCAGCAGCTTAGCGGCGATCTGCAGGCATTATAATCCACTTAGCTCCCTGCCTGCATGAGATAAAACATCAAGCTTGTTACATGGAGCGTCGCAGGGAGCAATAATGACGGGTGAAGTGTACTGACCCATATCAGCCAATCAAGAGTCACGCTGCGACAGCTATGCTGGATTTGTTGCTTCATGTTACAGCAATTTCCTGAACAAAGTGGAATACCCCGGTATTTAAGGAACTACGCTACTTTCTTCATCCAGGGCTTTACAGTATAATACTGGACAATTCACTGGCTTCAGTTCACTAAGACTGTTACCACATGGAAAAAATTAATTATCGGAAGCAGGACATTTGGGCGCTGCCATAGGCACTAATGCACGTATCAGCTATTGGGCACCAAAAGCCCGCCTAACCGAACTTTTTCGTTTTTGAAAATTATCGCTTTGAAATGTATCATTTTAAGATGTATTTACATTATTTCCGCCAAGGGTAGGGACGGGCACTTAAAGTTAGGTTCCAGTAAGGTGGGGTTTTGAAGGACGCCCAAGGTGAAAATAAACTAATGAAATAAACCATTGCATCAATCCTCCTCCTAAAAATGACTTTTTAAGATATTCCACAGTTTTATTTTATATTTAAATCTACATTTTGAGTTTTTACTTTTTTATTGCTTTTGCTTAATGACACAATCATTGACGTACGCCAGAGCTAAAATCTATGAACTATCTTCCCTTTTTATCTCTTTCCTGCTCTCAGAAGTCATTTTCTGCTAGGAGTTTTATAGTTGTAATTTCTTATCAGTGAGGGTCACACTGTAGTCTGGCCCAGTCCTGACTCAGACAGGAACTGCCACTTACATACCTGATGTTTAACTCTGTCAGGCAGAGAAAGAAAAAAGGAACACAGCATATAGGCACTGTACATGCACATGTCTATCTCATCATGTCACTTCGGGTATCCTTTAAGGTTAGTCGTCTGCAATGGGGGTTTTAAGGTTAGGCATTTGGGTGGGGCAGTTAAAGTGGACCCAGATTAAAAATACAAGATTTCAGAAATAAAATCTATTTTCTAAATTATAATGATAAATAGTAGCCTTTTTTCAGCTGCATGATGACAAATATAAAATATTTTACATTTATTGGAGGAACCCCTCCCTTCCTTTCATATTGCCAGGATTTTTCCGGCAAACTGGTGGCAGGGCCGGCGCTACCATAGAGGCAGAGGAGGCAGCTGCCCCAGAGCTTGTAGGAACCCCCAGTGGCTACAAGAGGAAAAAAAAATTTCAAATCAGCCTTATAGTTTTTGAGAAAATCGATTTTAAAGTTTCAAAGGAAAAAAAATACACATTTAAAAATCTGCCGACTTTAATGGTTGATAGCAAATCCACCTTAAATGCTAGAAACCCTAAATTTGCAGGATATGTTAAAGGAAAACTTAAGTCTCCTAAAAAAAATGACTTGTACTCACCTGGGGCTCCCCTCAGCCCCCTGCAGCTGAACGGTGCCCTCGCCGTGTCTCTCCGATGCAGCTGGACTCGCCGGTGGCCACTTCCGGTTTGGCCGTCACCGGCCGACAGGCTGGGAACGCGGCTGATTAGCCGCATTCCCGGCCGCAATAGCGCCCTCTGTAATGCTATTGCGGCCGGGAACGCGGCTAATCAGTCGCAATCCCAGCCTGTCGGCCGGTGACGGCCAAACCGGAAGTGGCCGCCAGCTGATTGCTCCTACGTGCCGATGACCTGGATGCCGCGGGAGAGATTGCAAACAACTTCTAAACGGCCACCATACATCAGGTGAGACCTGTCCTGGTCCTAGGAGGGCGGCTGCCAGCCTTTATTGTTGACACTCAGAGCACTCTATTCTTTTATTTACCAATGTTTCAGATTTTGGCCCCTTACACAATTAAGTTTGACACCCCTGGTTAAGACTTCTATCAACTTCACCCCACACCCATTTTTCCTTGTGCCTCTATTTCATGCATGCAAGAAATAGTGAGGTAAATTACAGACTTGTGAGGTAACCACCACAATAAATGTCAATTCACAAAGATTGGAGCACGCGGTAACACAAGTAAGATTATTCGGTATCTCCAACCTGAAGCGGTCAGTAACATACTCACAAGTTTGCCTCAGGCAGCAAAAAGTCTAGAACCGGTCCTGTTAACCACTTCACCTCCAAGGGTTTATTCCATTAAAAAAAACCAAAGCAGTTTTCACCTTCTAGTGCTGCTTCCATTCATTCAGCAACAATGAACAAAATAAAAGGATTCTGATTCTGAATAACTTTATCGCTAACTTAATGATCTATACATTTTATTTTATTTTTTGCCACAAATTTGGTTTTCTCTGGGTGGTACTTTTTGCTAACAATTATTTTAATTTATAAGCATTTTAGAGGGAATAGAAAGGGAAAAAAAAATCATTTTTTCTCAGTTTTCAGCAATTATAGTTTTAGAATAAAAATGTGCTACTGTAGATAAAACCCACACGTTTTATGAACCAATTTGTCCCAGTTATTACAATGTTTCAATTAATTCCATAGTATAAAGTATGGAAACAATATTTTAGGCCTGGTGCACACAGAGCAGTTTTTGAAGCGTTCCGCAAACCGCTTCCGCCTGTGAAAACGCTTGACTAATGTATTTCAATGGGATGGTGCACACCAGCAGTTTGAGGTTTTTAGCAAACCACAAACGTGGGTCCTGCAGCACTTTTGCGGTTTGCAGATGCGTTTCTGCCTCAATATAAAGTATAGAAAAAGCTCAAACCACTCTGGAAAACGCTAGATCAGAGCGGTTTTCCAGGTGTTTTTGTTACAGAAGCTGTTCAGTAACCGCTTTTACCGTACAAATATATGTAATCTGCTACACAAAACCGCTCCAGAAAAGCTAGGCATGTTTAGAAAACCTTTCTAAACATGCCTAGAATCTCTCTCAAATCTGCTCCAAAAACCTCTAGCGTTTTGAGGATCTGCTAGCGGTTTTGGTGTGCACTGGGCCTTATTTGGAAACTAAGGAGTATTTTTCCCATTTTATGTTTTTGGTTTTCTCATTAGTAGTTACAAGCCATTATTTGCAAAAATACCAGTAATACACCCTTGTGTAATATATGTTTAAAAAGCTGAGTAACAATTTACGTATTGTCTCTTAAATGCTGTCACTCCAATTTTTATTTCTTTATTTTTACAAGTGTGTTATATGGGGGCAGGGAGAGGGCAGAAGTGGTTAAATGGGCTTGATACAGTATAAGTAATGTATTTTCTATAATTTTTATTGTAATATTTTTGGGGGCTACTAGATGTCCCCACACAGTCCCCTGCCTGGTTAGAACGCAGTTCCAGCTGCATTATAGCCAGCAGAAAGTAACAGGTTTTTTTAAACAATGTAATGATCACTTTTGCACTGTTGCATATCGTTGCAACGGTAATTATTATACATTAGACGCTTAGATTGGCTTTGGGAACATATGATCCCATTCACCAATCTGTGCACTGCTGCATGCCACCGAGGGCGTGCACTGCTTGTACACAGGAAGGGACACATTAAGTCCGTGGGAACTCAAGTGCAGCTTTCAGGGATATACTTATCCCGCAGGAGGACAAGCGGTTAAAAATGGTTAATGAGATTCTAATGGTCTACAGCTGATATACATTTTATGCAGCTTGGGCTTGCACTTAACTTATCAGTATAATGTATCACGTTACATCCATATTCCCTGCACTGCAATAATCCATCAAATACTGAATGAAGAACCGCATGATTCCTTAAAATATCGAACGAAACACTGCACGAGTTAAAAACCTTAGTACATTGTAGTTTTATTTTTTTTTACTAAACTATATAAGTGTATTGGGAGGAGGGGGGAGTCTAACAACTCAGATTACGGTATTTTCCGACCCTTTATTTTTTACCGAACATATCTTCATGAATGGAAACCAGTGTGTTTTTCTGTGTACTGATCTGTGCAGGTTTTTGCAGGCAGCATGTGCTGGGGATATCTGTGTATAGAAAGGCCTTGGGCATGGGGGCATAAGAGCTTCTCAAGCCGTGAAGCAGATCAGAGCATCCCAGCGATGTCAGCTATAGCACTGATCAGGTATCTGAACACACTTCACCGGTTAAGCTGCAGTAACATAAATTCCTATTTAGATTGCACTCAGACGGTGCGTAATTCCGTCTGGACATTTTTCCCTTCAGTTTCAAACTGCGATCTCTGAACTCCTGATGGACGGGAAATGGACTTCAAGCCGCTCGCCCCTGCGGTCAGCGCATCTCCAACATCTGAGGGCTGAGATTTTACACAGATGCTATGAAATTCTGCATGCCGATCCCATCAATTCTCCTGACAGCACGGAGCAGTTAGTGATGGGGACTTGTTCCTCTGATAAATCTCCTGATGGAATGGAATAGCCCAGGGGAGAGGATAAAAGCAACGCAACTCTATAGCAAACAGCTTCCTCAATGGTAAAGCTGTACGGGCAAGAGAACCTGTCACACATCTATTCTGTCACACGTCTATTCTAGGTGAGGGAAGCTTAGCATTAGAGAGAAACTACCTCATTGCCTTCTTAGTGAAAATGGCATAAGACAAGCAGCTCTCCCAGAGTTATAGTCTTTGGAATCAGCACACATTTTAACTGTAGTATTTTTGTTTCTTTAAAGGGCAACTGTCGCAAAAAAAAGTGTAAAATACATACAGATAAAATATGTTTTTTTTCAGAGTAAAACACACTTAGGGCTCGTTCACACTAGGGGCATTTTTTGCCTTTTTTTTAGCGCAAGCGATTTTCAAAATCGCCCCCAAAATGATTGTGCAATGAATCTCTATGAGAAGGTTCATATCAGCGCGGTTCGTGCTCTGTGCGTTCAGCAAAGCGGTGCCTGGACCATTTTTGGGGGATTTTGCTATAATGGAAGGTATAGGAAGAGCGCTCACAAAACCGCTTTATGCGGCGATTGCGGTTTAAAGAATAAATGCATTGTATTTATTATTTTCCTGGTCAAAGAGTTCACTTCCCAACTTGCGTCTGAGAGTGAATTAAAAACCTCCCTGGCGTTCAATTTCCCCAGGATTTCTGTGCAAAAAGTGATAAAATTTATTTTTAAAACTTTTTTTTCCTGTAACATGCCAAAATGTGTCAAGCAAGGATCTAGTATACAGTGCAGGAGAGTATTGATGTGTATTGATGTGTATACATGTTTATACTGTTCACAGCATGTTTTATGGATGGATATATCTGTCCATACCGCTAGGGAGGTTAAAAAAACGCTCAGGAAAAGCACTTAGAACAGCACTTTCCCAAAAAAACCAGAACGATCACCCAAGCGCCAGGAAGCAAAAAAAAATTGTGGCAAAAACACCCCAACGCAAACGTAAGTGGAATGCAATGTGTCATTTACAAAAACACTCAGGCCTTGTTCACATTATAAATCACCTGCGCAATCGGAAGTTCTGAGCGCTTTTGTGAGTGCTTTTTAAAGCACCTTTGTCCGGCCATTTTTTTCTTCTTTCTGATGACAGTCAGGAAGGGCACTCTCTGACCTGGAACAGAATAAATACAATGTATTTATTCTTAGAAGCGCTGGGGAAATCGCTTTTCAAATCGCTTTTCAATGCCCCTATACTTTGTATTGAAGCGCGCCGCTCAGGAAATGAGTCGCATTTGTGATTGGAAAGAAAGCTCATTGCTCATGTGAGAACCCTCACAACTAAGAATTTTTAAAATCGTCAGTGCTTAAAAATAATCGAAAACGCTCACAGTGTGAACAAGCCCTTACTGAATGGTAGTTGCTCTGTCCAGCCACCAAATTAATGTGCAAGTAGGGAGGCTGGCTGACATCTCCGCATACATACTTTCCAGGGAGTGACTTGGTACAGAATAAAGGTAATACTAAGAATCTCCCATGATGAGATGGACTATGACAGTGATCGCGAACCTTGGCACTCCAGCTGTGGTGGAACTACAAGTTCCATGAGGCATTGCAATACTCTGACAGCTCTAAGCATAACTCGGTGAGGCAGAGGCATGATGGGATTTGTAGTTTTGTCTCAACTGGAGTGCCAAGGTAACCCATTACTGGACTAGTCTAACACCCGTCTGATCTGTCTGCATTTTACCGGCTACTGGGACAGCAACAGAGAAAAAAAAAGTAATTAGTATTAAAAAAAAGTATATTTCAGGCCCCTTTCACACATGTAGCGTCGCAGTACGCTCCCTCACCGCTTCCCTGTCGCAGTGGCCATTAGTCTCTATAAGACTGGCCAAAGTACCTAAGGTGAGATGAGATGGAAGTACTTCAGAGGATGCAGTGTGTTGCCGAGCGATACGAGCGGCACCGCTCTACATACAATAGCATTGGAGTCAATGGCACCGCAACATGTATCGGTATTGCTTCCATTTGCCAATCATTCAGATTTCAGTGATGTACTTCCCGTCCAGCAGGGGCGGAGCTATGCAAAACACCCTGTCGGCAGACTCTGCTGCAGGGTGTGTGAAATAGGTAATGGCGCCGCGCTATAAAAATGCTTTTTCTGCCAAAAAGCTGAAGAGAATATCGACTATTCATAATTTTGAAAACAACATTTACTTTTTTTGTAAACTTGCGACATGTGAAACATTGTCTGATTTCTGGTACTCAGCTATGAGAGGCCTGACAGAGGTCATAACGTGGCAGAATTGATTAAACAATCTCCAGAGAGTGCAAAGGTACATGTCCTTAAACCATTTAAATGCCAACAACCAGGGGCGTAGCAATAGGGGTTGCACAGGTAGCAGCCGCATCAAGGCCCTTGGGGCAGAGGGGCCCTGAGGGGCCCTCCCTCAAGCAAAATATAAGCTCTATATTGGCCCTGTGCTGGTAATAATCACTTCTATAGATGCTTGGAATAGTAGTAATCCTTAACAAGCTGTTCCCCATCCCCTATTGCACCTCTGACACTGTGGTTGTCCTTGGCAAACCTGCGCTGTATCAATTGTTGAGTATAGAGTGCTTGGGGGGCCCCATGTAAAACTTGCACCAGAACCCATGGCCAGGGCCGGGCCGAGGCAGAGGCTGGAGAGGCTCCAGCCTCAGGGCGCAGTGTAGGAGGGGACGCAGAATTCATTCAGCTGTCATTCCTAATTGTTTGAAGCAGAAAGAAATAAGAGAAGGGGATACATGGCAGTGACTGCAAGCCAGATAACTAGAGATTAAGGTGTTGGGGAGGTTGTGGGCACTATGGCGCCTCTTAGTCTAATAGCAATCAGTGTGTGATGGCTGGGGTGGGAGGGATGGAGGGGCGCACTTTGGTGTCTCAGCCTTGGGTGCTGGAGGACCTTGTCTCTGCTCTGCCCATGGCTCCTTAGCTACACCACTGCCAACAACCGCAGGAGATGAAATTTAATACATCACCAAAACATATGCATATAACCTAATCTGTCCCTCCACCACTCATTCATATGCAGCAGCTTCAGCGGGGTCCTGCACCAGAAAGTCAAGATTTTGTAGTTCCTTTCTTGTGCTTTGTTAGACATGGAGGACTTGTGGGTGAGAATTAAGGTCTTCTCATACTCATGGGTCGGGAATTATTTTTGTAGATCAGCCTCAGTCCTCACAAATCGATTGGAAGGAGTCTGTGAATTAACCTAGTAAGATTTGGTACACCTAAGAGAGTAAGGGCTTGATTTTACAAAGCGGTGCAAACTGTTAGCATGCTGGTGAAAATCCCCTTATCACGCCTAAACTCAGTTTAGGCATGATAAGTTTAGGCATGATAAGTTTAGGCATGATAACTATAGCACCAACTGGGTTAGTACCGCAGTGCACAGCTGATCAAAAGTTTTGCGCTAGCAAAGTCTGGTGCGCGAAACGTCGCATAGAGTTTGATGGCGCTGCTTTGCATGCGGGACTTTGCGATCTAAACTTATCTAAACTTAAACTAAACTTATCACGCCTAAACTATTATCATGCCTAAACTGGGTTTAGGCATGACAAGGGGCTTTTCACCAGCGTGGTGCAATGGTTATCACGCCTAAAGTCTCTAACTGGGTTAGCACCGCTTTGTGAATCGAGCCCTATGTGTTCAGGCTGGGAGCTGCTTATACACAGCTCCTCAACAAAGGCGAGTGTCTTACAGATCGGGGTGGGAGTAGTTACTGAGGACACAAATCCCTTAAGTGGGACATATCCAAACCAAAGAAATATCGCTCATTTTTTACATGATTTTATGTTTGAAACGTTTAGTTTAGTTAGTTATTAGCATCAGGATGAATTTAGCTAGGTTTATTTATTGATTTACATATTTATATAGCGCCGACATATTACGCAGCGCTGTACAGAGAATATAGTCTTGTCACTGACTGTCCCTCAGAGGAGCTCACAATCCCTACCATAGTCATATGTCTATATATGTATCGTATCGTGTAGTGTATGTATCATTTTCATGTGGGAGGAAACCGGGGTGCCCGGAGGAAACCCACATAGACACAGGGAGAGCATACAAACTCCTTGCAGATGTTGACCTGGCTGGGATTCATCCGGGGACCCAGCACTGCAAGGCGAGAGCGCTAACCACTATGCCAGCGACCGAGTTGACTGACTGACAGCCTGCCGCAATCTGTCAGAGGTGCGATTATCGGGGGACGATATATTTGGGCAATTTTGGGCCATTGTTGCACCTGGTTAATGTCACAAATATGCTCTGCTCACCTTCTAGGATGTAGGAAGAACTTGGGAGTTGGCCGAACTTGATAAGCGGAAAAGAATGTAGATTTTCATAGGGTGAACTTTAGGCAGGAAAGCAGAAAGCTGGTAAATACGCAAAACTTCTTCCATTACATAAAAACAACACATGATGCCACTTACAAAGACAGCATTTATCAGAGCCGGAACATCTTGCAGCCTTCTTACGAGCCGCATCGCCAGCGATAAACTAAACCACCTGGGACCCGCCGCCGAGCCACAGAATATTTTTATTTGTCTCATTAATATTACGGCGAGAGAAGCTCAGCTGCAAAATGTGAACATTTACATTCATTGTCTGCAATATCAACATGTGCAGTGTGGGAATTTACATAAGTAAATATGTGTTATTTCACCAAATGGCAAAACGGATGGAAGGGAAAATCAACAGGGACCGGATTCCGGGCCAGACACGCCTTCATTCTTATTCTTAGAGCCGTCTCCACTCCAGTGCGGTCATTGCAAAAATCAAGCACCTCATACCCCCAGAAGATCTGCCAACCTTAGTCCACGCCTTCATCACATCCCGACTGGACTACTGCAATGCTCTCTACACTGGCCTTCCAAAAAAGGCCTTGTACCGCCTACAGCTGATACAGAATACTGCTGCCAGACTGCTAACCAACCAACCCCGTCACTGCCACATAACGCCAGTCCTGCATTCCCTTCACTGGCTACCTATAGAATGGAGGGTCCTATTCAAGATCGGCCTACTGACATTTAAATCCCTGAATAATCTAGGCCCTGGATACATGAAAGATATGTTACAGCTGCGAAGCAATCCCCGCATTCTCAGATCCACAGGTTCTAATAATCTAGTCATACCCAGAGTCCACTTAGAAACTTTTGGTCCCAGAGCCTTCTGTCATGCTGCCCCTACGTTTTGGAACTCCTTACCTCAACAGATCCGGACAGCCCCATCCTTGGACGTGTTTAAATCCAGACTGAAAACCCACCTGTTCAGTCTGGCATTTGCAGAAATATAACTTTTGTTGTGTGAATACTTCATCCTACCAATTACTGAATCTGAGAGAGCCTAAGCGCTTTGAGTCCTATGGGAGAAAAGCGCTATAGAAATGTTATTGTATTGTATTATTGTATTGTATCTGTAAAACTTCCCGGAGGTGACAAAGGAAAAGCAGAATTCTGTACTGAATCTGTCTTTATAAGGGAACCAGCCAATTAATTAGGGGACCAGTGACATCACTGAGAATGCAGCCTATCCGTTCACTAGAGACCAGTGACGTCACTGAGAATGCAGCCTATCCATTCACTAGAGACCAGTGACGTCACTGAGAATGCAGCCTATACATTCACTAGACACCAGTGACATCACTGAGAATACAGCCTATCCATTCACTAGAGACCAGTGACATCACTGAGAATGCAGCCTACTCATTCACTAGAGACCAGTGACATCACTGAGAGTGCAGCCTATCCATTCACTAGAGACCAGTGACATCACTGAGAATGCAGCCTACCCATTCACTAGAGACCAGTGACATCACTGAGAATGCAGCCTATCCATTCACTAGAGACCAGTGACATCACTGAGAATGCAGCCTATCCATTCACTAGAGACCAGTGCCATCACTGAGAATGCAGCCTATCCATTCACTAGAGACCAGTGACATCACTGAGAATGCAGCCTATCCATTCACTACAGACCAGTGCCGTCACTGAGAATGCAGCCTATCCATTCACTAGAGACCAGTGACATCACTGAGAATGCAACCTATCCATTCACTAGACACCAGTGACATCACTGAGAATACAGCCTATCCATTCACTAGAGACCAGTGACATCACTGAGAATGCAGCCTATCCATTCACTAGAGACCAGTGACATCACTGAGAATGCAGCCTATTCATTCATTAGAGACCAGTGACATCACTGGGAATGCAGCCTATCCATTCACTAGAGACCAGTGACATCACAGAGTGCAGCCTATCCATTCACTAGAGACCAGTGACATCACTGAGAGTGCAGCCTATCCAGTGACATTACCGAGCCTAGCCATACCAAAACAATAATTGACGCACACTTTTTCCAGAACTGATCATTTCTGCAATACAGAGACTGACCAGGAAGGTGAAGTTGTGCTTTAGGCCTCTTTTCCACAGGCGTCTGAACTGTGCATTTATTGGGCCACAAGCAGCATTCGGCTGCAATGACATGCACCTGAATGGCAGCATTCGGTAACACCATGGGCTTGATTCACAAAGCGGAGCTAACTGTTAAACGCTTGTGAAAAGCCCCTTATCACGCCTAAACATAGTTTGCGCATGCTAATTCGCTTTCGCGCGCAAAACTTTGCGTGCACAAAGTCTGGTGCGCACGAGAGAAAAATGGCGCACCTGATGCGCCTATAACGGCGCATTGGATGCGCCCTAAATGTCACACTCATGCACCGTTTTGTTATAGGCGCATCAGGTGCGCCGTTTTGCAAGCACCGTGCTTTGCGCACGCAAATTTTTGCGCACGATACTTTGCGCACAATCTGATTCACCTTGGTGCATGCTAACTACTTAGCACCCTAGTTAGCACGCCCAAAGCCTTTAGGCATGCTAACTAGGTTAGCACCGGTTAGTGAATCAGGCCCCATGAGTGTTATGGTAAAAATAGAGTAAAAACGAGCTTTATCAGTGTCAAGTGGGGCTATAGTAATAGATCACTGCTGAGAGAAGACAATATCCACATTCTAAAAATACTTGAATATAAAAATCAGCGCAGATCACAATAAAACAAATATAGCAATATGCAGTCTAAAGCTTCACCATGGTGGTAGTTAGGCTGTTATACATTCTTGTGGTCACCGTCACCAAGAGATGGAAAGTGGCTTATCAGCTGCCAACAGCCCACATTATAAGGTTGTGTGTGTCGCATTCATCAATCCAAAACCCAGTTCAGCAAGTGTAAAGGTCCAGAGGCCGTCCAATCTCTCGTTCAGAAGGTTCCAAACCAAGGTATGTGGTATAAAATGCAAAAGAGAATCGTAGCTCTGAGGGTAACCGTATATGTAGAAAAACAACCATGCAAAAGAGGATAAGCAGAATAACATTTACATACAGGGCTCAGACCATGGGATCTGATGATGCAAGATTGCGAAACCAGTCGGGAAGGAGACAGGCGGCACCTTCTTTTTATATGTTCGATTGGCTGATGATCAGCACACGCGCAAACTTTTATCAGGGTTCCCATAGTCTGGCCCCACATGTAGGTTTTATTGCTTTTATCCTCTTTTGTATGGTTGTTTTTTAAAATATACGGTTACACTTAGAGCTTATAATGTGGGTTGTTGGCAGCTGGTAAGCCACTTTCCATCTCTTGGTGACGGTTACCACAAGAATGTATAACAGCCTAACCACCAACATGGTGGATATTGAATTACTGTATCGGTTTTTTGTGTGTGATCTGCACAGATTTTTATATTCATGGTGAAAAATATGTCTCAGGTCATGTCTGGGTACAGCAGCCGCCATGCTCAGATGCAACTCCATGGGGGGGGGGGGGGGGGGGGGCGCCTGGCCACCGCCCTTGCCGCGTGCTAGCAAATGCCCGGCCGATGAACAGGAGCAGCTGACAGGCAGTAAAGTCCCCACGTCCAGGTGATGAGAAGAGGCCTGAGTGACATGAGTGGGAATGAAATATAAATCTAGCGCACATCTACCTCCTGCCAGCGTGATCCAGAGCCTCTCGTATATGTGCGGCGATACATCTGTTTCTTTCTCTCCCGCCGCTGAGAGCAGGAAGGTGAAAGAAACCGCTGCTGACAAGAATTCATTACCTGGGAATGTTTCACCTTGTGTAACATGCTAACATCATCATTTTCTCTGCATATTCGCAGATACACCATAAATTACCACCTCTCCTCCGCTCCCTGTGATAACATTACCTCATGTGCAACATGAGGTAATACGTATTTATAGCACGGCTCAGACACGGTGTTCACACGAGGGAATAATGCGCTTGCTGCCACTCCCTGGTGACTCATAAGGTGAATGTACAGCTTGTGGGCTCCGTCTAAACAGAAGCAAGGAGAGCCATCAAGAAATGCCTCAAAATAAAGCCTAGACAGACCCCACAGCAACCAATCACATGCAAGCTAATGCAAAAAGACCAGCATCCACTAGACATTACATACTGGGGAGCAGGAGTTTACGCTTCCTTTTTCGCAGTACATTGTATGGACATTACACAAAGTTTCACTGGACTGAGAATTACCTCAAATTTGCATGTTGTTTACATTGATTTGTTTTTAACATCCTTCAAAAATGTTCAGACCCTATCTGTAATCAGCATTCAGGAAAATGCCTACAAATTATATATACTGAAGATCAGACCACATGACTGACAGATCAAAAGACAATAGAATCACCAACAGGAACAATAAAATCTGCAAAAGAAAGTGTTTTTTTCCTGTTTTTCTTCATCTATGGACTCACAGAAGTGACAAAAAATACAGTAGCAATAGTGGTTTGGTAGTTATGTGGTGGAGGTCCTCCGCAGTAACCTCATCACCTCATTGTTGTAAAATACAAGTACGAGCCTCCAGACTAAAATTCTACTCAGCAGCATTGAAAAGGCTTGGTGTATCTCTAACAGTTTCACAGCATCAGAACTTTGTTTTCCTTACCCAAGCCTTATTTTTAGCTGCACAGAAGAAAACTGCCCGGGCATTTTTCCCCTGATGCTGTGCAAGGCATGATGGGATTTCTGATGTCCTCCTGCTGTTTTGGAGCAAATTTCTTTTTTTACATTTTGAATTTGAGATTTGAAGCCTAGCACCTGCAGCTGGGAGGGGTGATCAGGACAGTTGGAACGGTGTCTCATGCTCCCTGTCACCTCCTTTCAACCAAAAAGATGACTGCCCTCATGAAAAAGATGGGTGCCCCCATAACATCACAAACATTTGCCTGTTCTTTTAAAACAGGGTGGGTAAGAGATTATATTACCTATATATTTTAACTATTGTAGCTTAATGACAGTATGTTTATTTAGGCTGAAGTTCCCTTTAAGGAACAATTCTTACCTATGGAGCAAAGATTTACTTCACATTGCACTAGCACATAAAAACTGCGTATGTTTAGTCTGGTAGACTGGAGTTAAAGTGACCCTTTAGGGTATGAGAGGAATATGGAGGATTCCATACGTATTCCCTACAAATATAGCCAAGTCTGTCTTCTCTGATGTCTTTTCAAGCCCAAGCCTGCCCCCTTCTAGCTCTGCTATAATGACTCAGCTATAATGATTCCTGAGAAAAGCCAGACTGAATGCTCAGTCGGGGATTTTATCAAGGCTGGTAACAGGCAGGCTGAGCAGTGAAGAATAAAACAGAGAGCAGGGTAGGTGTTTTCTCTAATGTCCTCACTGATATATATGGTAAAATACATGAGGGTGCTTCGTCTCTGGTTCACTTTAAGTTCAAAAAGTGTTGACAGGTATTACACAGTTCATGTGGCCCCTAAGTTTTTTTGGAGCATAATGCATTAAAAGTTTTGTTAGCTTACAAAAGGTTAATTAGTTAGAAAGCTTTAATAACTTCTTAATAAAAACTTTTTTTCCCCCCAGCATATGGTATGTAGTAGAACAAAGTGTGTGTAGTTCACCAGCAGGACCCCATGTATTGATGTTGTAGTGATGTCAGCTTTCCATTTAATGTGGATATATTAAAAGTTTCAGCACTTAAAAGTTCTTGGGAATGCAAATTGCAATGTATCCAGTTGTAGTAGGCCGTTTTCAAATATGTTCTCTGTGAACCAAAATTATTCACATCATACTGTTGAAGGTGCTTCTCCACTTCATGTTTCATCTTTCCAGTATTATGTGGAGTACGTAATTCTTTCTCTTGAAGTGATCAGGATCTTTACCACAGATTTGAAAGTCTTTTGACACTTGTGTCGTAGTCTGAACATCTTTGTATGTAAATCTTGGTATGGTATATGGACGTGTTTTCTCCAATGATGAAAAAATTGGGATAGTTTAGAATCAATTAATTTGATAAGTACAGAGTGACTTTTCATAAACAATTTCCTTCAACTAGCTAGCGAGGCTGTCTCTTTCTGATAAGGCTGCTAGAACATTTGTCTGAATGTCTCTTAACATTTTTTTCTTCTTTTTGACTAAAGTAGTACTACGCTTCAATCTATTCTGTTGCATTGGAAGCAGTTGTCGTTTTATTGATGCAGCAAAAAAAAACCGTATCCATAGATACAGTGGCTTGCAAAAGTATTCGGCCCCCTTGAAGTTTTCCACATTTTGTCACATTACTGCCATAAACATGAATCAATTTTATTGGAATTCCATGTGAAAGACCAATACAAAGTGGTGTACACGTGAGAAGTGGAACAAAAGTCATACATGATTCCAAACAGTTTTTACAAATAAATAACTGCAAAGTGGGGTGTGCGTAATTATTTAGCCCCTTTTGGTCTGAGTGCAGTCAGTTGCCCATAGACATTGCCTGATGAGTGCTAATGACTAAATAGAGTGCACCTGTGTGTAATCTAATGTCAGTACAAATACAGCTGCTCTGTGACGGGCTCAGAGGTTGTCTAAGAGAATATTGGGAGCAACAAAACCATGACGTCCAAAGAACACACCAGACTGGTCAGGGATAAAGCTATTGAGAAATTTAAAGCAGGCTTAGGCTACAAAAAGATTTCCAAAGCCTTGAACATCCCACGGAGCACTGTTCAAGCGATAACTCAGAAATGGAAGGAGTATGGCACAACTGTAAACCTACTAAGACAAGGTCGTCCACCTAAACTCACAGGCCGAACAAGGAGAGCGCTGATCAGAAATGCAGTCAAGAGGCCCGTGGTGACTCTGGACGAGCTGCAGAGATCTACAGCTCAGGTAGGAGACTCTGTCCATAGGACAACTATTAGTCGTGCACTGCATAAAGTTGGCCTTTATGGAAGAGTGGCAAGAAGAAAGCCATTGTTAACAGAAAAGCATAAGAAGTTCTGTTTGCAGTTTGCCACAAGCCATGTGGGGGACACAGCAAACATGTAGAAGAATGTGCTCTGGTCAGATGAGACCAAAATGGAACTTTTTGGCCAAAATGCAAAACGCTATGTGTGGCAGAAAACTAACACTGCACATCACTCTGAACACACCATCCCCACTGTCAAATATGGTGGTGGCAGCATCATGCTCGGGGGGTGCATCTCTTCAGTAGGGACTGGGAAGCTGGTCAGAGTTGATGGGAAGATGGATGAAGCCAAATACAGGGCAATCTTGGAAGAAAAACTTTTGGAGTCTGCAAAAGACTTGAGACTGGGATGGAGGTTCACCTTCCAGCAGGACAATGAACCTAAACATAAAGCCAGGGCAACAATGAAATGGTTTAAACAAAACATATCTATGTGTTAGAATGGCCCAGTCAAAGTCCAGATCTAAATCCAATCGAGAATCTGTGGCAAGATCTGAAAACTGCTGTTCACAAACGCTGTCCATCTAATCTGACTGAGCTGGAGCTGTTTTGCAAAGAAGAATGGGCAAGAATTTCAGTCTCTAGATGTGCAAAGCTGGTAGAGACATACCCTAAAAGACTGGCAACTGTAATTGCAGCAAAAGGTGGTTCTACAAAGTATTGACTCAGGGGACTGAATAATTACGCACACCCCACTTTGCAGTTATTTATTTGTAAAAAATGTTTGGAATCATGGATTTTCGTTCCACTTCTCATAGTATACCACTTTGTATTGGTCTTTCACATGGAATTCCAATAAAATTGATTCATGTTTGTGGCAGTAATGTAACAAAATGTGGAAAACTTCAAGAGGGCCGAATACTATTGCAAGCCACTGTATATGGCGATTCCACCGATGATAATGCAAAGAATTGTATTTAACATGTTTCCAATCCATCCCGAAAACCAATTAAAGTGGACCCAAATTAAAAATACAAGATTTCAGAAATAAAATCTATTTTCTAAATTATAATAATAAATAGCAGCCTTTTTTCAGCTCCATGATGATAAATATAAAATATTTTACATTTATTGGAGGAACCCCTCCCTTTCTTTCATATTGCCGGGACAGAATCCGGCAAACTGGTGGAGTAGGTGGTGTCCGGCAAAGGAGGAATTGCTAATGGCTGCCACCTGTATAACCCTAGTTATGAAAAGAGTTATGAAAAGGGTGAAAAGCATGCACTAAAATGCTCATAGGCTTGAAGGAGTTTATCTTTGTATGTGTCAGAGTGGTGCAACTAAATATTTTGAATTAAAAAATTGTTTGGTTTGGGTCCGCTTTAACTGGGTTGAGATTGAGAAACTCCAATGATTCTAAGTCTGAATTTCTCTTTCTGAAGGCCGCTTTTACATCTTCCATATGTTTCAGGTGCCCTTCTATTATTTCACTGTAGTTTTGATGTATGAAGTTACAACAAGCAGCTCCTACTAGGGATGTTGAATGGTTTGCGAACAGTTCGCTGGCGAGCCCCTCACCCTGTACTACTTCCGGGTCGCTATGACCCATAGTAGTACGGCTCCGCTGGGCACTGTTGCCGGGCACATTCTGCGCATGTGCGTGACGTCATGCTCATGCGCAGAAAGTGCCCAGAAACGGGCACGATCAAAGACGCGCAACGCCGGCGCAGCGCAGCCGTACTACTACGGGTCATAGCGACCCGGAAGTAGTACAGGTACATAGAGATTCGCTGGCAAACTGTTCGCTCGCATCTCTAGCTCCTATAATTGCACATGTTCCTCCTTGTGCTGCGGTTACATAATCCAACACTAGAGTATGTGGAGCCAACATTTTGGTATGCCATTTTAACTCCTCATTCACTATTCCAATATTTCATCGGTAACATTATCAAATAGTCCAGAAAGCGAAGTCTATATTAGGCGAGTTTATTAGGGTTATTCCTCCTGTTCCAATCAGTCCAGTCCAGTATACACACCAGCTTTTGCATATCATGGTACTTGAAGTCTCCCTTTTTTAGTTCCATCAGCACTTCTCTTGTACATATGATGATTGGAAATTTGGTCATTTTTGGTTGGTTGGAATCATCCTTCGAACCCCAACATCTTCTGCCCTATTAATGCTGATTTTCTCTCATTTTACAAAGGTAGCTACAAATCTTCACAACAGATTATTTTCCTCTTTTGCAATGAGTCAGAAATATTTCAGCTGTATAACATTTGCTTCACTCAGCAGCAGCACTAATAGGGCTTAATGTACTTTATTTCTGTACAGATGAGTGTCACAAGGTCTGGTGTTCTTGTCTCTCCGAGAACTAAGAACAAAAGAAACGTGTTAACGCCGTCGTACGAAGCGGGTGCCTCTTTTAGACAGATGACTTTTGAGCATCTTCTCTACACAGGCACGGCGTTTGCACCAGACACATGTCACATCACGTTTCCCGCGACGCAAAGGAGAAAACCTTCGCAAGCTCTGAACCCAGGCAGTAAAATCACACTGCTGGCATCTTCCCTCGTAATCAAATCACAATTTAGTATTCCACCGAATACCTGACATTCTCAGCATCTAAATCCCCCAGTTAGTGTGCAACATGACAGGGTACTATAAATTATATTAACAGGAGCGGTGCGCAATGCCTCTACTCACTGCTGGGCATATGGAGGGCTCCCATTCTGATGCAGCAGCTATCGGCTGAAGTCACGCGAGGGGATAGAAAGAGAGATTCCAGTTTTTCTTGTACAAGATCGCTGGGCAACTTAGTGACAGCAATAGGGTTTTAGTGAGGAGGGGATAGGAGGAACCAAAAAGCCCTCACCGGAATATACAGCATAAGATTCCTAAATGACTTAAATGACCTTAACCCTCTGGGCGATACAATTACATCGCCCACGCCCAGGAGGGGGCGCGGCACTTTTTAATTTTTTTTTTTTTTTAAATCATGTAGCGAGCCCTGGGCTCGCTACATGATAGCCGCTGCGCAGCGGCATCCCCCCACCCACTCCGATCGCCTTCGGCGATCAGAGTAAGCAGGAAATCCCGTTCAGAACGGGATTTCCTGCTGGGCTTCCCCGGTCGCCATGGCGACGGGGCGGAATGACGTCACCGACGTCATGGACATCGTGACGTCAGAGGGAGTCCCAATCCACCCCTCAGCGCTGCCTGGCACTGATTGGCCAGGCTGCGCAAGGGGTCGGGTGGGGCTGTGCGGCACGGCGGGTAGCGGCGGATCGGCGGCGAGCGGCGGCAATGGGAAGTTGCACGCAGCTAGCAAAATGCTAGCTGCGTGTAACAAAAAAAAAATTATGCAAATCGGCCCACCAGGGCCTGAGAACTCCTCCTGCGCGACATACCCCAAGCTCAGCTCGGGATTATCGCCCAGGAGGATGAAGAGAAACTCCAACCAAGAATTGAACTTTATCCCAATCAGTAGCTGATGCCCCCTTTTACATGAAAAATCTATTCCTTTTCAGAAACAGACAATCAGGGGGCGCTGTATGACTGATATTGTGTTTAATTCCTCCCCCCCCCCCACCACAAGAAGCTCTGAGGACCGTGGTACTCCTGCCAGTTTCCAGTCTGTGAACCTTGTTGCATTGTGGGAAACAGCTGTTTACAGCTGTTTCCAACTGCCAAAAAACCATGCAGCAGCTACGTCACCTGCCAATAGTAAAAATGTCACCATGTGATAAATGTCAGAATGTAAATCAGGGAGAGGAAAGATTTTACAATGGGCAAACACTGACTAAATCATTTATACATAAGTATTGTAAAAATGAAGCACTTTTTTTTATTACATTATTTTCACTGGAGTTCCTCTTTAACCATTTCCGCCGCCCGGACGTGAAGCTCACGTCCGGGCGGCAGCTCTGCAGCGCTCCCGCGCTTGGGCGCGCTCCCGCCCGCGATCGCGGGCGCGCCCCCGCATCCCCGCAGTGCCGCCCGGTAGCCCTGGGATCAGTGAAAGGGAACATGGTTCCCGATCACCGATCCCTTTCCCCCGCAGAAAAACCGAAGCGCTCACCTGTGAGGCTCCGGCTCTTCTGCCCGGAGAGATTTCCGCATCCCCCTTGTACTTCCGCTTAGAGAGAAGTACAAGGAGGGAAACAAAAAACGAAGGTGGCCATCTTGTGGCCAAATAGTAAAACTACAGCTACACATTTTTTACATTACTATTTACACAGCTAACAACATTAAAAATTAACAGTTTATGTCCCACACCAAAATATTACCCAAATAAAAGTTTTAATAGTAAAAAAAAAAATTACAATTAGAAAAAAAAAAAAAAAAGACAAATAGTTACCTAAGGGTCTGAACTTTTAAAATATGCATTTGAAGGCGGTATACTACAAACATTTTTTAAATTATAAGCTTGTAAATAGTGATGGACGCAAAACGGAAATGATGCACCTTTATTTACAAATAAAATATTGGCGCCATACATTGTGATAGGGACAAAATTTAAATGGTATAATAATTGAGACATACGGGCAAATAAAATACATAGGTTTTAATTATGATAGCGTGGATTATTTTAAAGCTATAATGGCCGAAAACTGAGAAATAATGAATTTTTTCCATTTTTTTCTTATTAATCTTGTTAAAATGCATTTACGGTAAAGTGGCTCTTAGCAAAATGTACCACCCACAGAAAGCCTAATTAGTGGCGGAAAAAACAAGATATAGATCAATAAATTGTGATAAGTAGTGATAAAGTTATTAGCGAATGAATGGGAGGTGAAAATTGCTCTGATGCATAAGGCGAAAAATCCCCGCGGGCTGAAATGGTTAAAGGACTCCCAAGGCGCACAGCGCTATTTTTACTTATCTTACAATTGGATTAGCGCACATCACACAGTATTTGCTATCACAAGACAGTCTCTATATAATATTAAAACGAATGAATCTTCCATTGGACATATTAAGCAGGCATCTTTGGGGAAGTTCACCCACCACCAGGGCACTCGCTGGGGAACAGACTCGCCAAATGCCGGGCAACCCCTGCTAGATGGGTTGTATAGCACTCAATTGCTTGGATACCTCAGTGCATCAGATTCCAGGGTTCCCCTGTCACTCACAGTAATGGCAGTGTATCTCAAAAGTAGAGTGAAGACACCTTCATAGCGCAACACTGTATTACAATCTAAAATGCTTTATTAAAAGATTGCACTCACGTTCCAAATCCACATTAATGCGCACAGAGTTTTTGACGGGCTCTCCCCTGTCGCTTCCTTGTCAGCTCTGCTGTAGTTTGTAACTCCCGCCAATACGCGTCTCTCACCCGCGCATGCTTCCGGGTCCTCCTAAGCTCCGTGCCCAGTGAAGTGGGCATGCTCACATGCGCCCGCGCATTATGCAGATGGGTAGCTGATTCTTACAGGCAGCCAGCGGGACACAGAGGACAACTGGAGCTGCGGCGAAGGACCCAAATGACTTATAGGGGCTGGAAGAAGCCCCAGGCATGTAAATATAGATATCGCTGTTCGCGTTGGGAGTCCTTTAACCTTCCTGGCGGTAACCCCGAACGTAGTTTGGGGTAAGCCGCGCAGGAGGTTTTCTCAGGCCCTGCTGGGCCGATCTGCGTAATTTTTTTTTTGCTGAACGCAGCTAGCACTTTGCTAGCTGCGTCAGCACACCGATCGCCGCCGCCCCGCGCCGATTTGCCACTATCCGCGCCGCCGCAGATCCCCCCCCTAGAACCCTGCACTGCCTGGCCTATCAGCGCCAGGCAGCGCTAAGGGGTGGATCGGGTCTCCCTTAGACGTCACGACGTCCATGACGTCGGTGAAGTCATCCCGCCCTGTCGCCATGGCGATGGGGGAAGCCCTCCAGAAAATCCCGTTCTTTGAACGGGATTTCCTGATCGCCTATCGCCGGAGGCGATCGGAGGGGCTGGGGGGATGCCGCTACATGATTTAAAAAAAAACAAAAAACGGCAGCGCTGCCCCCTGGCGGTTTTTAACCACTTGAGGACCCACCCTTTACCCCCCCTTAAGGACCAGCGCTGTTATTTGTGATCTGTGCTGGGTGGGCTCTACAGCCCCCAGCACAGATCAGGGTGCATCCAGAGCGATCAGATCGCCCCCCTTTTTCCCCCACTATGGGGATGATGTGCTGGGGGGGTCTGATCGCTCCTGCCTGCCGGTGTTGCGAGGGGGGGGGCACCTCAAAGCCCCCCTCCGCGGCGAAATCCCCCCCCCTCCTACCTGGCCCCCCTGGTGTTCCGGGCTGCACAGGACGCTATCCGTCCTGTGCAGCCAGTGACAGGACGTCACCTGTCACATGGCGGCGATCCCCGGCCGCTGATTGGCCGGGGATCGCCGATCTGCCTTACGGCGCTGCTGCGCAGCAGCGCCGTACAATGTAAACAAAGCGGATTATTTCCGCTTGTGTTTACATTTAGCCTGCGAGCCGCCATCGGCAGGCTATTCACGGAGCCCCCCGCCGTGAATTGACAGGAAGCAGCCGCTTGCGCGAGCGGCTGCTTCCTGATTAATCAGCCTGCAGCTGGCGACGCAATACTGCGTCGCTGGTCCTGCAGCTGCCACTTTGCCGACGCACGGTATGTGTGCGCGGTCGGCAAGTGGTTAATAGACCGCCAGGAGGGTTAAGTGACACGATGAAGCAGACGTGTATGCACAGAGCATAGCAAACAAATGAATATGCTGCTGTGATGCTTTTCTTGAAAGAGTTAATATTCTACTATGTAACTGACAGTGTTTCTCCAGTAGGATTACAGATAAGGAATTACAACCATAATATACGTTTCTCTAGGAAGCCCAGTTCTCTGCCAGGAAAGGATCGATAAAAAGGTCAATAGTTCATTTATTTGATCCTTCTGGGACAATACAGACTGTTATGCTAGGTACACACAATACAATTTTCTGACAGATTTACTGTCAGATCGATTATTTCGAGCAGGTCCGATGTGATATCCAATCGATTTTCCGTACACTTCTATGGGAAATCAATCGGAAAATCGATTGGAAATCAGATCTGACCTGTTGGAAATAAAATTGTATCGTGTGTACCCAGCATAACATTCAGCTAAGACAACACAAAAACTACTTTTTTATAAGTTTTTAAGCATAACATAAAACTGTGGGGTATCTAAAAGTCATTTTAGGAGTAGAACAAAAGTTTGCTTTCTTAAAACAGAAAGAATTTGTGATAATTCAGGTTGGAGTGAGCTTGAGATGTCTCCCAGTGCATCACTGCTGAATATATGCAAAGCAACCATTGTTGCCCCTTGAAAGCTAAACACATCTCCAGAACCGCTGGAATGCAATGATGTGTCAGCTTGTTAATTTGTACAGAGCTATACTAATCCAACATGCATACAGACTGTTTCGGATTGTTTAACCCTTATCAGTGCATGGCATGGATTAATTTGGCTCTATGGAGCAGGGCTTGTAACATCGAGAGGTACAGACTAACCAGCAAGCTCATGGTGAACCAGAACTCATTGGAGTGTGTAAGGGACTACAATGGTCCTAAAAGCCCCCTTACTAAAACACTAAGGAAAACAAAAGTTTGCTTTCTTAAAACAGAAAGAATTTGCGATAATTCAGGTTGGAGTGAGCTTGAGATTTAGGAGTAGGAGGATAGATACAATTGTTCATCCTTACACTTTTTCACTTAAGTATCACTTTAAAGAAATAACAGCTTTTTCCAATTAAGCAAGCAAACCGTATCTCCCTCTGTGAATAGAACTTTCAGTAACAAACATTCCACAGAGATCACCTGTCAGAACTAAAAATGTCACCACCTATGAGGCTGCATTTCCACTTGTGCGGTGCGAATCGCCGCGGGAAAATTTCGCATGCGGATGCGAATTTCACATGCGGGTCTATGCGAATTTTAATGAATGAATTCGCATGAAAATTCGCATCGGAAGACGATGTATGCGAATTTAACCATGGCAGTGCTGGTGTGCTTTTACATTGTTTCTATGCGAATTTCCATGCAAATTCGCATGAAAATTCGCATACTGAAACCTCATGCGAATTTCCTATTAAATACATTGTATGCGATTCACATAGCGGTATGCGATATGTGAATTCTGATGGCTCTGCCATGCGAATTTTTTCTGCACAGAAAAACGCAAAGGAATCCTGACAAGTGGAAACAGTCCCATTCACTTGTATTGCTATGCGAATCTGCATGCGAAAAACGCATGCGAATTCGCAATAGTGGAAATGGGCCCTCAGAATGTTAGGCTGCATTTCCACTTGTGCGGTGCGAATCGCCGCGGTAAAAATCCGCATGCGGTTCCATGCGAATTTTCATGCAAATTCGCACGCGAATTCGCATGGATGACGATGTATGCGAATTTAACCATGGCACTGCTGGTGTACTTTTCCAGTATTGCTATGCAAATTTGCATGCAAAAAACGCATGCGAATTCGCGATAGTGGAAATGAGCCCTCAATCAGGGAAAGGAAATATTTTACAATGGGCATATGCTGACTAAATAATCTATAAATTAATGTTGTAAAAAAAATAAGCAATTTTATTCAGTATGTTATTGTCACTACAGTTCCTTTCTTAGGCCTGGTGCACACCAAAAACCGCTAGCAGATCAGCAAAATGCTTGCAGATTTTGAAACGCTTTTTCTTATTTTTCTGCAGCGTTTCAGCTAGCGTTTTGCGTTTTTGTGTAGCAGTTTTGGTGTAGTAGATTTCATGTATTGTTACAATAAAGCTGTTACTGAACAGCTACTGTAACAAAAAACGCCTGGCAAACCGCTCTGAAGTGCAGTTTTTCAGAGCGGTTTGCGGTTTTCCTATACTTAACATTGAGGCAGAAAAGCATCCGCAATCCAAAATCTGCAGCAGCTGGGAGTATGCGTTTCTGCAAAACGCCTCCCGCTCTGGTGTGCACCAGCCCATTGAAATACATTACCCTAGCGGATCCGCACCCGCAAGCGGATCGCAAACCGCAGCAGAACCGCTCCGGTGTGCACTAGGCCTAATGCTGCATACACACTTGAGATAAAAGTCTCTGGAAAAGGCAAGATCACAGACCAATCATACCCCATTCCATGTAGTATGAGAGCCATACTCTACACAGTCTATTCTATGGAGCTGCACTCCCCATCAGATAAAATCTTTGCAAGATGCTGCACACACAGATGCCCGTACACATTCAAAAGATCAGTATCTGCAAAAGATCTCTTCCTGCAATAGATCCATTCCTTCAAAATGCATTCATAGTCTATGAGATCTGCAGATCATCATACACACCTTGTTTAGCAGGCAATCATCTGCAGATCAGATCCACCAGGATAGATTTTCAGATCTGCAGATGATTGCCAGATATGCAGATGAAGTCTGTTAAACAAGGTGTGTATGAGGATCTGCAGATCTCATAGACTATGAATGCATTTTGAAGGAATGGATCTATTGCAGGAAGAGATCTTTTGCAGATACTGATCTTTTGAATGTGTACGGGCATCTTTGTGTGCAGCATCTTGCAAAGATTTTATCTGATGTGGAGTTCAGCTCCATAGAATAGACTGTGTAGAGTATGGCTCTCATACTACATGGAATGGGGTAAAATTGGTCTGTGATCTTGCCTTTTCCAGAGACTTTTATCTCAAGTGTGTATGCAGCATAAGTCTCAAATTGCAAGAAGTACAAACAAGATAGCTGGGTATACATCCAGCTGGTGGCAGAAGAGAGGGTTTTCTCAGTAAAGCCAAAGATATTACCTGGGAATGGCCAAACTTTCCTCCCTGCAGCCAATTAGCATTCAGATAAAAAAGAAAACATCTGAGGTATTCTGTAAAACAAACAGTAGGCCATCACCTTGGCTGTAGGGATGATCACAGATATGCAACTTGTTCTGAGTTGATGCAAATGTATGAAAATTTGTATGCAACTATATGCAGCTTCAAAATGGACCAATCAATTTAAACCTGCGTTTAAATTGATTGGCCCCTTTTCAAAATGCATAAATTTGCATAAAATTTGCATACTTTTGGAAAAATTTGCATCTCATTGATCATCCCTACTTGGCTGTAAGAAGATAAAATCTGAACATACCTCATGTTTTTTTAAAGAGAATACCTGCCTGTATATTGAAATGTAAATGTATTTGTAATAACGTTGCATTACAGAAACAGCTGGTGTAGCAATAATGTACGTTATACTGCTTTTTCAACAAAAGCGGAATAGTCCTTTAAGGTCACCGTATTTGCATATTTATCTAAACAAAACACATTGACAAGACTATAAAATGCATCCGGCAGCCACAAATCATGTTTACTGTCAGGTCAGAGAGAACTAGAAGGCGATATATGTAGGGCTGGCATTTTCAGAGGAAACATTTACAGCTGGAGACAAACTCATTAGAAGGACGCGTTCCACACAAATCTAGATGTAAAATGTCACAGCCTGAACCTTCAGAGTCTAAGGCCGGGGATAACCAGCCAGTCCAGATCAGCTCAGAGTTATAAAGAAATGCATTGAGTTTCAGCAGAAGGAATCGGATAAGCGGCAGGTAGGCCCAAGTCTAAATTGAGCTGCTTTTCCACTGCAACTAAGTAACCCAGCAAATCATTAGAGGTCAGCAGAATCAGAATCAACTTTATTCGCCAAGTGCGACAGACGTCGCACCCGGAATTATTTGTGGACACATGGCCATTGGCAAAGTACAGGTAGTGCATTGATCAATAGATCGCATCAATATGGTACAGAATAAAAACTACAGAGCAACAATACAATTTACAATTACAATTGACTAACAACAACCACAACAGCTCATAGTGTAGATAGGCAGGACAATTTGTGCAAAAACAAACATGATATGGTAGCATATAGTGCATTGGGGATATCTTACAGGCAAACACTCCTCCGCTGGGCCAGCTAAGGAGGATTAGGGAATGTCAAGGGATAGTGCACGAGTTGAGTAGGAGGACCGCTTGGGGGAAGAAGGTGTTTCTATGCCTGGCAGTTTTGGTGCGGATGGTCCTATAACGGCGGCCTAAGGGAAGGAGATCGAAGAAGCGGCTGCCCGGGTGTGAAGGGTCTTGGGTAATCCTGTTGGCCCTGGACATCAATCGAGATGTATGAAGGAGATCCAGAGGAGGCAGGGGTGACCCGATGATCTTCTCAGCAGCATTGATTACCCTCTGTAGTTTGTGCCAGTCCTTTGCGTTTGCCCCAGAGTACCAGACAATGATGGAGGAGCAGAGGACAGACTCAATGGTGGCAGTGTAGAAACTAGTCATTAGCTCCCACGGCATTCCAAACTTTCTCAGCTGCCTGAGAAAGAACAGCCTTTGCTGGGCTTTTCTTTGAGTAACAGAGGTGTTTACATCCCACTTCAAGTTGTTAGTGATGGTAGTTCCTAGGAACCGAGCGCTGTGAACCCTGGAGACCTCAGTACCATTGATGGAGATCGGACTGGGAGACGGAGCATTCCTTCTAAAGTCAACAATCAGTTTCACAGTTTTCGCCGTAGCTACAAATAGGCGTATATCAAGTGTCGGTCAGGACAAAAAGGATCCTATGCAATGTGGAGAGAGGTTATACTGGCGATGACCTTCTAGCTGCTGGGACAATCGGAAAGGACACAGGACTGCTCCAGTCCCTAAACCTGTAACTCTGGATGCTCCATGCTCTTCCCCGATTCTCCGCAATCCCCTGCCTGTCAGAAACCCCTTCACCATCGTGGGCTGCGCTCCCCTTCATGAACGAGAGTGGCCACACTGTACAGGCACCAATGGGTTCACACCTGCGCAGTGGCATGGAGCCACTCTTGCATGGAGAAAAGAGCTGTGCATGAACAGCTCCATGCAACTTTGCAGGCCATACTCCAGGTATGTCAAACCGGTCCTACGAGGGCCGAGATCCTCACACATTTTTGATACAGCTCAAATGAATTGATGGGTCTGAATCAGGAAAGGCGTGGTCCATCAGGTAGAACACATTCCTTTCTTTCTCAATCCATCCTAAACACTGGCATGGATCTGGCCCTCCAGGCCTGGAGTTCGACACATGTGCCATACTCTAAGCCTGCGCAGTGCAGCTGTACACTGAGCCTACACATGGAATGAGAGGGGCTGCTGTACATGGACAGTACACATGGAAAATGAGATTTGGCAGAGGCAGCCCGGACCATCTAGTGTGTGTAGGAAGCCCACGTTCCCTGGAGAGTGACAGATAACCCTTTAGTATCCAATGTTAGTTTAAACATGAGCTAAACAGAAAATGTCATTTTTCAGAATTTGCAGAAAGCGAGTAGGAAGCCCCCATGAAACAGGCAGTAAATACTGATGCACTGGGAAGCTGAGTGAGAGGAAACTCTGTGTTAGTACAAAGATGTGACGTAATAAATAAATAAAGTATCCGAGATAAATTCAGATACTTGCCTCCGTAGGGGCTTCCCTCTTCCCCACCACCGCTGGACGCCAGGGCCCTCTGGAAGCTCACGGCTGCCCTCCCATCCATGACCCAGCGACACCACACTATGCAGAATGCCTCGCGTCCGCACAGCGGCATGCAGGCTGCTCAGGCTCAGCAGAAAAAGTAGAGCCCAATTGACAAGACAAGAAACAGAACATTTATATTGCGCTTTTCTCCTGGTGGACCCAAAGCGCCAGAGCTGCAGCCACTAGGCCGAGCTTTATAGGCAGTAGCAGTGTTAGGGAGTCTTGCCCAAGGTCTCCTTACTGAATAGGTGGTGGCTTACTGAACAGGAAGAGCCAGGATTTGAAACCAGGTTGCCTGTGTCAGAAGCAGAGCCCTTAGCCAGTACTCTGTCCAGCCACCACTGTGCTGCTGCGAAGGTGCTAGGAAATGCAGCTGCACTTGTAGGCGGATGGGAGCGCAGCCGCAAACACGCTTCTACAAGACCGTTTCCCTGGGCCAGAGTGGCGAGGTGAAGGGGGATGCGGAAGCCTCTGGATAATCCCTCTAATGATGTATCTAAATGGAGCCCTGTTTTCCCTACAGGTACACTTTAAGGCAAGCAGAACACGGCAGAGAGATGATCCAGTGAAGGCATGGTGTTACAGGCTTGCTTGCGTGACGGTAGTGATCTGGCATGACACTAATGGTGACCCCAATGCTCACGATGGTGCGGGCTACTGACTTACGATTTGCCGAGGCAGGTAATTATTGCTGGCTGAATTTCCTGGTGATAGAAGAAAACACAATCATGAGCCATGTTGCTGTTGTAATTTATCCTTGCAGCAACTAATTAACAGCGTGAGCCGATGTCCCAGGAGCCCGGCGCAACAATTACTGCACACTCCCTAAATCATTGAAGCTGCACTTGATTTGTTCACAGATCCCGCCTAGACCTGCATATAACCAAATGGCTATTAATTTCACCGTATTCTCCTTCCTGCTTCAGAATGGTTATATATCAGTGGAGAAGCAAGAATAAAATGAAGAAGTACTTGTAAAACTTCCAGCTCATTGTAATTGTGTTCTAGAAAGAGAGTAAAATTCAGATTATGTATAACAAAGCCCATATTTGATGCAGATGTTCCAGAGGAATTCCCTTTAGAAAAGACAGTCAGTAGACCCCAAAAGAAAGTATGAAGCTGGCAAAAGAGTGGCCACGAAGAGCTCTCATGCTCCACCTCCTCCTTGTGCTGCTGAGAGATGAATACTTTGTGGCCAGCACTGCAACTTAGCAGATTCTTATCATGAGTCATGGTTGTAACTGCAGTACTGGCCACAAAGAGTAAATCTTTCAGCAGTCCAGGGAGGAGGTGGATGAAGTCAGGAAATGTGTGCTTACGGGGAGAGAGAGGCTGCTGACTACCTCTTGTGGGTGATGGAGAGGGGGGAGGAGACTGGGTGATGGATAGGGGAGGAGACTGGGTGATGGATAGGGGAGGAGACTGGGTGATGGATAGGGGAGGAGCCTGGACAACTTCCTGTCTAATAAAGCTGCAGTGTCATCTCAACAGGAAGAGAAGCCACAGGAGCTAACCAACCAGCTAAGTACTTCCAGTATATATTTATTGTCCACAAAAACATTGTGCACTGCTAATTAATACATTTACCAAATGCATTAAAATGGAAGGCTTAACTAATCATTTCCCAAATACTTGCATAATTATCATCTGGAAGCCTTGTAAAATGCAGCAAGCACAGGTCCCTATGTCAATGAATCTCGTAATGTGTCAAATCTCAGTGAATCTCCGTACAGTCCCCAGAACTGGACTCTCCATAAGGTACCACATTTCTGTGAATCTCTGCATAACAGATATCACTTCATCTCTGTAATATTGCAAATCGTAACATAAAGCCAGTAATCTTTATCTGTGAGTCTCTGTAGCAACCACCCGTCAATCACCGCAGCTTTCAAAATCTAGGGAAGCCATAGTACACCAATTCTCATTCAATCTCTGTAGTGCTCCAAAATCTTGGTGAATCCCCCGAGTCAGTTCCAGCCCCGCAAGGGGTGACATGTGATCACTCTGCCATTTTCTTGTAAGTGTATTTGAATGTATTCCTTTGCGCAATTAAAAGTTAATGCACCAGCAAGCGCTCTTGTTTTCTCCAGTAACAAAGACATGTTTTTCTTTAAGGGTTATTATGCTGTTGCGTATCTTTTAGAGCAGAGAGGAAGTTCGGAGTTCCGGTCTGCTTGAAATGGTTGTTGTGAGCAGCAGTAAATTAACCGTCTAAAATCAATAATAAATGTATTGATCAGTAAGGTGAAGGAGTCAACCAAACCACTGGTAGCTTCGATCAAAGAAATCAATACTGCTATTATGCTGTTGCTCGTCTTCTCTCCTCTAAAAGATGAGCAACAGCATAATAGCCATTAAAGAAAAACATATCGGTTACAGTGGATACAAATCCTGCAATAAATCTGCAGTGTGTCTACTTCCTGTTTATGGAAGCAGAAAAACGTTAAAAAATTTCCAATTTTGGTGAGCTCGTGCAAACTGTAGCCTCTTTTTCCTATTTGTTTTGGAGATGAGTGGTACCCGGTGGGGTCTTCTGCTGTTGTAGCCCATCCGCCTCAAGGTTGTGCATGTTGTGGCTTCACAAATGCTTTGCTGCACACCTTGGTTGTAACGAGTGGTTATTTCAGTCAATGTTGCTCTTCTATCAGCTTGAATCAGTCGGCCCATTCTCGTCTGACCTCTAGCATCAACAAGGCATTTTTGCCCACAGGACTGCCGCATACTGGATGTTTTTCCCTTTTCACACCATTCTTTGTAAACCGTAGAAATGGTTGTGCGTGAAAATCCCAGTAACCGAGCTGATTGTGAAATACTCAGACCGGCCCATCTGGCACCAACAACCGTACCACGCTCAAAATTGCTTAAATCACCTTTCTTTCCCATTCTGACATTCAGTTTGGAGTTCAGGAGATTGTCTTGACCAGGACCACACCCCTAAATGCATTGAAGCAACTGCCATGTGATTGGTTGATTAGATAACTGCATTAATGAGAAATTGAACAGGTGTTCCTAATAATCCTTTAGGTGAGTGTATTATCTATTCTAGGAGGTCCTGTTGGTAATATTGCCCAAATATTAGACAGCATTACAGGTGGGGGTGCCATTAGCCAATCTATTAACATCCATCCTATTTCTGGGGTCTGAAAAGCATGCTGGGATTTCCTGGAGAGCTCCATGGCAGCCGAGCCCCGGAGACTGACCTGCTTTACAACAAACAAGTGTATCCAAGCAGCCAGAAATCACTCTCATAAATGCAACCAGTAGAAGTATTGATCGAGTGTTTAATTCCTACAATAACACACAGTCCCTCAACTGGGCCACGCTGGACCCGACAAACTGCACTCCCTAATGCAGAAATCATTGCGGGGAGCTTAACCAATGACATTAGAATAAGCACAAACTCCAAGACAAAGGCATTATTATGTGGCCGACTCCGCGCCACGAGGATTTGCATCTTATTAAATCTCCCTTTTCATGCTCAGGACCCATATTGAAACGTGCTCGAGCATAGAGGAGAAGTGATTATGGAGATTGTGCGTCTGCCAACGCCACATTATACACCGGCCTAGAGGAACACAAAACACTTATTTCCACTAAACAATTTGAGCCTATGAACCGTCAACTGCTTAAAGTGAACCTCCGTTTCTACACCGTGTAAAGAAACAAAAACAAAACCGTTCTAATAGGACGTGCCTTATATTGCTGAGAAGAGAACTCCTCGATCTGTTATAGAACAAGCAAGGTACAGGAGAGGTACACATGTAGCAGTACAGGAGATGGGCACCAATGACGTATTAAATGAGGTACATAAGATTATATATCTGAATGGGAGAAGAAGAAACACAGGGACACCGGAAGTAAAGTACATCACTTGCAGAGTTAAAGAGATTGGGAGGCATATAGAGAGAGCCCGAGGTGGGGACACAAAATTAAAAACAAAACAAAAACGATACTACCTGATCCAAGGGGCTGGGCAGATCAGGTAACCGCCATCTCCGCTGCTCCTCTGGCCTGCATCTCTGTACATTAATTTTCGTGACCTCTGGGGTCACGACACTGGAAGGAGAGCGAGATGCTCTCTCTGCTTGCAGGGAAGCGGCAGGGGGAGTGGCCAGGGAGAGCCAGAGCTGCCCAATGGCAGCTGGGTAAGCATGCAAGAACACCCCCCAGTGGGCGTTTTAAGCAGGAAATCCTTCTAATCCTTTCCCCTTGAGAGTGGCAACCATTATTGTCGTAAATTTCGGGGTGTTCTAGCACGTTGTGTGTGGGACAGAAAGCAGCGGTGTGGGGACACAGAGGCATGTCATGAGGCCGGGAACATGTCTCCCATCTGACACCAAACACCACCTCGAGTTCTCTTGAACATGTAAAAAATTAAATACCTAAAAAGAGGTTTCCCACACTGTCCTCCGGTTCTTGGCCACGACCCTCCAGCACATCAAAGTTGTGCCGCTCATGGCAGAGGAGCTGTGGCGCATTGCACAGTCACGGCTGTAATCACGCAGGAGTCTGAAGAAGAGCGTGGCCCCTGAGGTTTCTGTTGGCAAAACCTTCTCAGATTTCTTTGTGTGGTCCATGCTCGGCAATAGAAGACCGGAGGGGGGCGTGGGAAGACTATAGAAACCAGTGGCTTCCCTCTTCCTAGGTATGTATTTTTGTACCAGAGGTACCCCCTGGCTACAATTTAAGGGACGGTTCAGACGGGTGGCTTCTCGTCTCAACTGTCTCGCGGCATTTCGTTCCGGGGCTTTTCCGTGGCAATCGTCAGGATCGTCGTTTTTTGTCCCTGCAAGGGGACATGAAGACGAGGCAGTGAATCGACCCTAGAAGCCGCATGAGGCGCCCTGGCTTGCCTGGAACAGTGGGGAAAATCAGGATGGGAACACCGCGTTTTCACAATTGGCGGTAATAGAGCAATGTTAAATCCTCCCATTCACTTGACTGGGAACATTTAACTGGCGAGTCCAGGATGCTTTTTCTCTCCTCCCTCCCCTAGGGTCCCCCCCTCTGGTGCTCTCCTCCATGCAGAACAGCAGTGGCAAGGCAGTTATGTCCAGCCACCGGTGGGCCTCCCTTTTGATGTGCCTGCAGCCCCAGCGGGTCTCCCTGTGATCTGCCCTCCGTAGCCACCACTAGTCTACTTCCCGCAGTAGAAACAGGCAGTAGACGAGCTGCAGCTACTCAGGGCAGATCACAGCTCCCAGCAGCTGCAGGCACATCAAAGGGGAGACCCGCCAGCAGCTGGACGTCACATAAGTGTCTTGCCGCTGCTGTTCTGCATGGAGGAAAGCACTGGGCAGGGGGGGGGGGGGGGGAATGCCGCCCCTAGACGCTGCCGCCCGAGAAAGTGGCGTCACCTGGCGTCATGGGTGGCCCAGGGCTGGACGGTGGACATTACTGTGTAATTACAGAGACAAATCTAGGTTTTTTATCTTCTGAAAGATGGTCATAATATCTTTGGCATTTTAGTAGATATATTGCATATTATTTTGTGGTCTATATGTGTCCCGTTAGGAGGACAGTTATTGCTTCCTATTTACTCAGAGACATTGCTGGAGACTGTTTTAGTGATTTGAATTTGATGAAATTTTATGTAATATTCAGTTTGGCGCCGGATTTATCAGTGTATTCATCATTCTACTATATGTCACCACAGGGCCTCTTTACAGTTCACCCTTTAGTTCTAAGAAAATAATTGGCTATAGATCGATTTCCAGAACTCAATTCCCAGAACTGGCTTTGGAAATGAAAATAATTTATAAATACATTTAAAAACTTTTTTTTTATCTCTTTTAGAACCAAAGTGGGCAGATGGACAGGATGATTGAAATGGTCAGAGTTCCTCCTCCACAGTCGCCCCAAGCTGGCATCGTTTGATGAACCCAGTGGAGGATGTGCTTTCCATACTGGATATGATTACTGCCAGTTAACTAGTCTCGCCAACCTGCAGATCAGCTGACAAGGCACTGACGGCTCTTCAGCAAGCAGCGAGAGGTTGACTCAGCCGAGCTAATTGAGAGTCTGGAGCAGAGAGGCGCGTCACGCAGCGAGTTTCTGCAATATAATTGGAAAACAAATTAAAGAAATGGTGGGAGGTGTCGCTGCGGGGAAGCGTCGTGTACTCCATGGATTGTTTTATTTTTTTGTTTTTTCTTAATAACTCATCCAGTGCGATTTCATTATAAATAATGGATCTTCCCTTCGCCTACCCCCCCACCATGCTTTGCTTGTCATTGAATAAATACGCCATTCGCCTTTGAATAAGACACAGTGGCTAATTATGATTTTTGATACTTAGATCAGCGGTACAGGAGGAGAGACATGGAACGATTTAGAATCGCTCCCCGCGACATTCAATATTTACAGAAAGGCAGCAAAGAAACGTAACCAACGGCAACCTCCGCAGGGCGTCACGTCGCTCGCACAGAGTCTTTTTAATGCCAAAATGTATGGCTCAACGTCCAGTTTTGACAAAGTAAAGTCTAATTGTGGGGACTTGTCTGGCAGGCTTGCTGCGCTCAGTCACACGTGGTGGTTATATGCTGCCGGGAGGCGGGCGAAGTTTGAAAAGAGCTGAACTGTCTATGTTGCTTACTTTTCCAGTTGAGTGAGGAATAGAACGTGGATCCCCATCCTAAAGCTATGGGCACACTTAAAGAGGAACTCCAGTGAAGATTTTTACTGTTGGCAGGTGATGTAGCTGCTGCATGTTTTGTTGGCAATTGGAAACAACTGTAACAGCTATTTCCCACAATGCAGCAAGGTTCACAGACAGGGAACTGCCAAGAGAACGTACTTTTTCTTGTTTCTTGTGAGATGGGTTTCACCACAATATCAGTCATACAGCGCCCCCTGATGGTCTGTTTGTGGAAAGGAATAGATTTCTCATGTGAAAAGGGGCATCAGCTACTGATTGGGATAAAGTTCAATTCTTGGTCGGAGTTTCTCTTTAAGGTGGGTATCAGACTATAAACAGGTGTCACGCCTGATGCACCGCATCGACAAAAACAGGCCTTCAAGGATCATTGCCAGGTGATACCTGTCTGGCTGTCGGCCAAGCAGGAAGTGACGCGCACACTTGCCGTCACTTCCTGCTTAGGGTATGCAGAAGTGCACAGAAGTGTATTGTTAAAATACGCTTCAGTGCATGAGCGCCACGACATCGCGTCGGTGTTTGTTTAAAAATCTACGCGTTGCCATAGGCTAACATGACTTCCGGGCCGACGCACCACCTCACTGGGGATTCCGCGTGGTAATGTAGTTCTGTAGTTCTGGCCCTGCGTCGGGGATGCGGTGAAAATGTCACTTCCGTCACGTCACAACGCAGCAGTATGAAAGTCTTTCATTGCGCCGCGGTGGGGTGCAGTAAAAATACCGCACCGCCTCAGTGTGAAAGGGCCCCTAAGACTTTCATCAGCCAAAAGGATTGTTTGGCTGGAACTGTAAAGAATGTAGAGAGGTCCCCCTGTCATTGCTGGCCACCCTAGCAGCGACCCTCACCTGGTTGGATCACTGCCCCCCCCCCCCAATCCTTATTGATCCCTGATGGACAGAGCCCTCACATCCCCAAGGCCATTCTGAGGGGTGCCTGACTCCAGCCTCCCCCAAATCATACTAAAAAAAAAAAAAAAAAAGGTGATCAGCGGGATATGCCAAAGCCACCATTTTGCCTAGGACCCCTTTTTTACTGTTACCCGACACTGCCAATGGAACTTTAAAGTAGGATCCTGTAGCGTGAAAAAATAGGTTGTTTATATAAACATCCATATGCCAAAGTGCACATGCTCGCCCATTTGTACCTTTCAGCCTATGGCATGAAGTGGTTAATATTCTTTTTTTCTAATTGGTTCTCTAAGCCATCTGCTTGCCACATAAAGACACTCATTTTGACCTGAGGAAGCCGGATGTACCTTGCGAAATGCATTGTCTATAGCGTTCTGAATAAACATTGTTTACTTCAGATATTTCACTTTTGGTGGCTCCTTTTGAAGTAAACCTTGTGTGCCATTACCCCGAAGGGGTACAGTGTCAATAGAAACTAGTCCATAGTACTAGTTGATCACTTTTTTATTATCTGGAGAGCGACCACCTGGATCCTAACATCACCTGTGTTCAGCATTGAGACAGACTTATTTTCTCCCCAATGCATCACTATGGTTGCCATTTGGTTCAAGAAAGGTCTGCACACTCCACGGCGCACAAATCCAACAACGTTTTCTTTTCAGGCAATTAACAGGTACAAATACATTTTGCTGTACCTGTTATTTGCCTGAAAATAAAGTGTTCTTGGATTTTTACGCCATGGAGTGTGCAGACTTTTCTTGAACCAAACTGTTGCCCTGCAATCTGGTGTCCACTCCAGCACCCCCAGTGAGATAATAAGAGGTCGAGCGGTGTTATTCTTTAATCTTTCACAGGGGTTGCCATTGCTGCAACCTGAACAGGTGAATAATAATTTCTTAAAGTAGTGATACCCATTGTCGCATTGCTCAGACATACTACAGTACATATCACTGCCTGTGTTTTCTGAAGTTCATTGCGATTTTCCCTTTGCATTTCCTCCAAGTCCTTGCTGCATAAATAGTGCAAAGCATGTAGGAATGGCCTCTGTTGTATGTCAATGGGACGCATTTGTTTTGCATTTTTTTTCATGCATTTAAATGTTAATGTTTTTATGCAAAGGGCCTGGTTATTTATTTAGTTCCTGCCCTCAGCTTCCTGCCATGTGACCTCTACGCAAGGGGCAGGAAAAACAAAAACCCCAAAATGCATCCAACAAAACACAGACAAATGATCATTTCAGGAGACCCAAGTTGCAGAGGTGTGTATGGGCCTTAAAAGAAACCTAAACATGAACATGTTGAACTCGAGACGTAGACATAGACATGTTGAACTCGATGGACGTATGTCTTTTTTTTGGTTGAAACTCCATGGACGTACGGTACGTCTTTTTTCAACCAAAATAACTATGTAACATAAGAAAAAGAGTTACACTTACCTGGGGCTTGCCTTCTACCAACCCCCATGCAGCCGCCCTATGCCAGCGCCATCAGATTTTCTCCTACTGCACCAGTGCAGGACGCTCCCGGCAACAGGAGCGTGATCAAGGAAGGGCAGGCCGTGAGTTTGACACCTGCGGCTTAAACACTCAAAGTCTAGAATGTGTATTATCTTATATTATTGGTTACTCAAGTTTTATTCCGGTTTCTCCACTCTGTGCAATTTTTGAAATCATATTCTAGCCTGCATGGGCGTGTTTGGAGAGAGAAACCGGAGACACTGGACAACTGCTGCCTACCTGGAGTTCTACTTTAACCTCTGTACTTGCAAGGTTATTTTATGGTTTCACTTTATGAATCTTTTGTCACATGAACAATTTTGCTGTTTTAGCAGAATATTGAGGTTGGGAGTGGTGTCAAGGGGAGCATCCAAAATGGTCAGAAATGGCTTCACAATATCCTGTGTACACCAGCCGGTAATTCTCTGTCTCGTGATTTGGTGTTGAGGTTTCATCTCGGAATAGAACATTTCCTGAACATCCCAGACAAATGATGCCAGTCCAGAGATGTCAGTGGATACATCCCTTTGCAATGCCTGGAGCACAATCCATTCAGCTCACAGACCCGTCCAGACAACCTCTCTCCCGAAGACGCCGTGTGTTCACTTATCTGCACTAAGTTATTTTGGCTTCCTAATTAAGAGTGTGACATTTTCTGTTCCTAATTTATATTCAGCAAGAAACCAGCAAGGAGGGCTGAGAGGAAAAAAAGAAGTGGCCTGTTCTCTCGCATTCTCCATTCCCTCTCGGACTCGGCCATGGGAATATCATTAATTAGCATCATTAGTTTTCAGGCACTGTCGGCAGATTCTTGCCGCTTCCACTTAACACCTTTCACTTATTCTCCATTGTCACATTTTATATTTGCATATAGACAAGCTCACCAGGCAGCATGACTTTGACAAGGGCAGATCGTTGCCTGGGCGTCTGCCGAGAACAGGCGGCCACACGTCACAGATTGTTGTGCCTGGGTACAGAGGCGGGACAAGGTCCTCCAGCACCCAAGGCTGAGACACCAAAGTGCGCCCCTCCATCCCTCCCACCCCAGCCGTCACACACTGACTGCTATTAGACTAAGAGGCTCCCCAGGGCCCACAACCTCCCCAACACCTTAATATCTAGTTATCTGGCTTGCAGTCACTGCCATGTATCCCCTTTTCTTATTTCTTTCTGCTTTAAACACAATTAGGAATGACAGCTGAATGAATTCTGCGCCCCTCCTACACTGCGCCCTGAGGCTGGAGCCTCTCCAGCCTATGCCTCGGCCCGGCCCTGCCTGGGTAGTAAGTGACCAGTGAGGCACGGTGCCAGTAACGCGCCAGGTCCGCCGACCGCTGTGCTTCATACCACTTAGAGATTGTCGCTAAAACTAGGTCTGTCAAAAAAAGCGATCTTCCTGCTGCTAAACTTCTTGCCCGGTGCTTAAAGAGAAACCGTGATCAAGAATCGAACTTCATCCCAATCAGTAGCTGATACCCCCTTTTACATGAAAAATCTATTCCTTTTCACAAACGGATCATTAGGGGGCTTTGTATGGCTGATATTATGGTGAAACCCCTCCCACAGGAAACTGTGAGGTCCATGGTCCTGGCAGTTTCCTGTCCGTGAAATAGCTGTTCACAGCGGTTTACACAAATGCCAAAAAAAAGCAAGCAACAGCTACTTCCAGTGACATCACCTGCAAGCAGTAAACATGTCACCATATGATAAATGTCAGAATGTTAATCAGGGAGAAGAAATATTTTACAATGAGTAAACACTGTCTAAAGTCTTTAAGTCCCAAAATAGCTTTAGTAAGAGTCCACCTCACCATAAGAAAGAACCCAAGTACTAAAGCTAGCTATACACTATCACTAAACCCTACCGCACTGAAAAGCAAACTTACCGACTAGTGAGGTAAATTACTGACTTGTGCAGTAAATACCTCAAGAAATTGCAGTTTACAAAGATTAAAGCATTCGGTACATCAAGAGTGTTCGGTATTTACCTCCAGCTCTGACCAGTCGGTAACTCACACCAGGGGCGCCTCTAGCCATCTTGGCACTCCAGGCAAGAAAACATGTGGTGCCCCCCCCCCCATGGTGCCCCGACATGCACCCCCATCCTCCCACTTGTGGTGCCTCCCTATGAAAATAATTGTGATGCGGCTGCGTTTCACTGGAAAATAATCGTAATGCAGCGCCCTACCCTGCTCTGCCTGCCATAGACTCCGCGGGCCTGCGGCCGACAGGTGAACTGGTGCTGCGTCTACCAACTGGGAGGACACACTATCTGGCTAGGGGGTGGCCCAGTCCCTCCCCCAAGCCCCCCCCCCCCCCCGCACGTCGCTCCAGGTGACAGCCTCTATGGCCTGGCAGATCAGGTGCCCCTGATTCCAGAACACTTTCACACACATAAAGGGATATGCAGATATGTTACCGCCTGTCAGGATAGTACTGGAGTGGGTATATCATGACATTGAAGGGTTGACATAGTCAAATGGTACAATAGTTTAGTAATTCATAACCCATTCTTGAAATAAGCACAGTGTGTTGGTAGTGTAAGAGAAGTAGAATGGAGGGAGGAAGGGTGGTAGAAGGTCAGAATTGATGACATGCATAAACAGATATGAGAAGAATAGAGGCGTACTGGATAGCACTATTGTACAGTATTACAGTGCTGAGTCCTAGGTTTGAACATTGGTTAGGGCAAAATGTGCATGGAGTTATTATCTTCCCCAGGAATTCATTTAGGCACTTCATATTTCCCAACATCCCTAAAACACACTAACAAGTCAACTGGTTTCCCTCAAAACAATCCTATATTGAAAATATTAGACTTTAACTATGGTAGGGATTAGACTGTGAGCTCCTTTGAGGACAGTCAGTGACATGACTATGTACTCTGTAAAGTGCTGCAGAAGATGTCACTGCTATATAAATATACAGTATAATAATAATATGGTAGGACATTAGACCATGATAGGATTAGACGGTTAGCTCCTCTGAGGACAGTCTGTGACATGACTATGTACTCTGTAAAGTGTTTCAGAAGTTGTCACTACTATATAAACACATAATAATAATATGGTAGGGCATTAGACTATGACTACGGTAGGATTAGACTGTGAGATCCCCTGAGGACAGTTAGTGACATGACTATGTACTCTGCAAAGTGCTGCAGGAGATGTCAGTGCTATATAAATGCATAATAATAATGTGGTAGGACATTAGACTATGACTATGGTAGGATTAGATTGTGAGCTTCTCTGAGGACAGTCAGTGACATGACTATGAACTCTGTAAAGTGCTGCGGAAGATGTCAGTGCTATATAACACTACATAATAATAATAATAATAATAATAATATGGTAAGACATTAGTCTTTGACTATGGTAGGGATTAGATTGTGAGCTCATCTGAGGACAGTCCACTGACATGGCTATGTACTCTGTAAAGTGCTGCAGGTGATGTCAGTGCTATAGAAATACTTAATTATCACTTGTATATGAACAATTATCTATTATTGTACGTTTGTAAGATCCTTATAAACCACTGGGAGATCTACAATTACCAGCATTTCTTTGTGAAGATGAACTTCCATACATGACACATACATAATCACAGTAGGACATGCTAGTGGTACCTGTAGTTCCCCAGTGTGCCGTCTATGATTTGGTCAAGGAATAGGCAGCCTGAGCAGCACCTTACAGCAAGTCACTATATTCACATCCTGATGACCTGGTCTCCCGCTGTGCTTCCCCCTCCCTGAGCTGCAGCCAGAATTTAACCTTTTGGGTGCTCAATCAGTGACTAAAGCTGTTAATTTAGCGAGTTGTCCTGCTATTCACACAGCACCTTATCAGTCTGGAAGCCATCACAATCAGATGATCGGGTCTGGTGAGGAAATACAAATGTCCCTAGTGCTGCAAAGGACAAACGTAACTGTCTGGGGATTGATGTTCTCTAGCATGGAGCTCTGCACTCCTGACATGTCTTGCATGCCTTGTTATTACAAGCTCTTCTGCTTTGTTTACTTTTCCTCTCTGGCACAGGGAGGGGTGGGACAGTAGAAGTAGCAGGAGATCACCAGATAACAATGAATAGGGGACTTGGTGCAAGTCTCTGTCTACAAAACTGGTTATCCAGTGGCTCAGCCAGCAGTTGCAGTCATCAGAACCCCTGTGCACAGAATAGAAAGTTTTTCTCTGAACCCTTAATTATCAGTAAAATAAACTTTTTTTTCCTGGAATGCGCTTCCCAGACTGCTCAGCGCCCTAGGCAGTTTGCTGGAATGTCAGTCTTTAGAAGCGCCTCTGACTCACACTACTGGTAACATATTGACAGAAGTAGTAGTCAATAGGGAGAGCCACACAGCCCTGCTTCTCTCCTGCTTCGGTCAGACACCCTGGAAGGCGGGACTTCACTTCGGCAGAGGAGGGGAAAGATAAAGCTTTTCTGCATCCCTTTAGATGTGAATATTTGTAAGCTCTTATACAGTATAGCTGCCCCTGAAGGCTGCAGCACATCTAACGGGATGCCAGGGATGCAAAGGACAGAAAACCCTGACTCATACACACAGCTCCCTGCCTCACCGCTGACCTGCCCCACAGCTGCTAAATGACACTTACCAAGCAGGGTTTAGTGGATTGAAGCATGTTTGTTCAGTAAATTACCAAACTTCTCCCGCATGCAAGAAATCTTTGTGAGTTTAGAAAAAAGTGTTAAATACATTTAGGCTGCTTTCACGGTAAGACGTTACAGGCGCACGTTAGTGAAGCCTGTAACGCAGCCCACCGCACAGCAATGAAAAATCAATGGGCTGTTCACAGTGCCCACGTTACGCTGCATTGTAACGCAGCAAGTTAAAAGAAAGTGCTGCATTCTGTGCGTTATACATGGCTAAGCCACGTTAGACTGTTTGCACATGCTCAGTGGTCTCCCCTCCTCCTCCGCGGCCAGCCACATGGCTAATTAAGGTGGACTCAAACCAAACATTTTTTTAATTCAAAATATTTTGTTGCACCACTCTGACACAATTATGAGCATTTCAGTGCATGCTTTTCACCCTCCTCTTTGCATAACTAGGGTTATACAGGTGGCAGCCATTAGCAATTCCTCCTTTGCTGGACACCATCTACTCCACCAGTTTGCCGGATTATTTCCCGGCAAAATGAAAGGAAGGGGAGGGGTTTCTCCAATAAATGTGAAATATTTTACATTTGTCATCATGCAACTAAAAAAAGGTTGCTATTTATTATTATAATTTAGAAAATAGATTTTATTTCTGAAATCTTGTATTTTTAATTTGGGTCCACTTTAATATTCACTGCACTGTGACGTGCAGTGTTTACTTCCTGGAGCGGGCGCTCTGTGCGGCGATTGGCTGGCGGGACCCTGTGATGCGGATCACGTGGTGTCCGCATCGCATAGCACAAAAAAGGCGCACCAAGAGCTGCATAACGCAGCTCTTGGTAGCATCCTCCTCCAGCACCACTAGGCGTTGCGTTAGGGGCACGTTATGTGACCTATAACGTCCCCTAAAACGCAACGTCCTGGTGGGAAAGAAGCCTTAGTGACCTAAATTACTTTACTGAACTGCCCTTAGTGAATTGAGACCATATCTGGAATGTCAAGAAAACAGAGGAGGATCTTTAACCACTTGCCAACCGCGCACTCATACCGCGCGTCGGCAAAGTGGCAGCTGCAGGACCAGCGACGCAGTATTGCGTCGCCAGCTGCAGGCTGATTAATCAGGAAGCAGCCGCTCGGGCGAGCGGCTGCTTCCTGTCAATTCACGGCGGGGGGCTCCGTGAATAGCCTGCGGGCCGCCGATGGCGGCTCGCAGGCTAAATGTAAACACAAGCGGAAATAATCCGCTTTGTTTACATTTGTACGGCGCTGCTGCGGATCGGCGATCCCCGGCCAATCAGCGGCCGGGGATCGCCGCCATGTGACAGGGGATGTCCCGTCACTGGCTGCACAGGACGGATAGCGTCCTGTGCAGCCCTGATCTCCGGGGGGGGGAGCAGGTAGGAGAGGGAGGGGGGAATTTCGCCGCGGAGGGGGGCTTTGAGCTGCCCCCCCCGCCAGCCACATGCAGGCATGAGAGATCGGACCCCCCCAGCACATCATCCCCCTAGTGGGGAAAAAAGGGGGGTGATCTGATCTCTCTGCCTGCTACATGATCTGTGCTGGGGGCTGCAGAGCCCACCCAGCACAGATCACTCAGCACAGCGCTGGTCCTTAAGGGGGGGTAAAGGGTGGGTCCTCAAGTGGTTAAAAAAAACCCTTAAAAGTCCTGTTTTCTTCAAACCCAGCTATATGCCTAGACAGAAACTCCAAAGATCCAGCAGCCAAACGCAAGCAAGGCGACTTGTATGCAATCCAATGTACTGATAAGTGCAAAGACTTGTGACCAAGCAACCACTAACGGAGTGCAAGCACCAGCATAAGAGAACAAGACTCTGCAGTCCATCAGCACAGCAGGGAGAAAGGACTCTCCTGGGTGAAAGAAGGCAACTGTCAAACTGTACCAGCTATTCCTAAACAGTAGAGGGGGCCTTTGACATAATTTATCATCAACATGTTTTAGCATGTTTATATAGACAGTTTAAGAACCCTTTATGATGGTTCGCACATTGTGTACAATCCACCAGGTAACATGAAAGTCCATTGACTTACGTCACTGTTCACAGTAGATAATTCGTAACCGCTCACTGTGATGTAACGCACCCGGAAACACTAATCACACGATGCACAAGATTTTTCCTGGGGTCAGTTAGTGCTAGCGCTGCTGATTTGCGCTGTAACGCAACTCTCCGCCATGCATGCCTTGCATCGTAACACATGCAAGAAATCCCATTCATGCACCACTAGCTACAGTGAGGGCGCCCTAAAGATAATAAACATCTTTAGCCATGCACTTCAAAAAAATAACTCCCGAATAAGTGTCAGATAGCTAGACTGTGGACTGGAGTTCATTCTCAGAAATGCCTGGGAATCTCTTCCATCCTATTAGAACCAACAGAAGTCACAGGTTCTATTTATTTATTTATTGTATTTATAAAGCGCCAACATATTACGCAGCGCTGGGCATTAGTTAAGGTTACAGACAATATTTAGGGGTGACATCCTATATAATAATAGGCAAGTGTCTCTGCGTCCCATGTCCCTGTGTGTGTTTTCCATTGTGCGTATGTGCAGGGACGCAGAGACACTGCCCTGGGGAAATGACATGTGGCTGAGAGCAGGGAAGGACGGGCCTAGAATGGGGGTGGGCATGTGTGCGCTGGCATGTGTGCGTACGGGCATGCACGCTAATGAGGTAGAGAGGCAGTGCGGGGGTCGCGGACACAGCCTAGAGCCCGTTTTTAAACGGGCCTTAGGCCTAGTACAGCAATGAGACAGTACAGGGATACAAGCAATCCAGATCACGCAGCACAGTATGAGTACAAGGTAATGCTTAGTCACTGGATGGGAGCATGGAGATTAGGCAAGTAGAGTTCACTCAAATCCATAGTTACACCATGGCCTCAATTCACTAAGCTTTATCAAGCACTTTATCGAACGTGTGATAATTTATCTCATGGGTAAAATCTAATTTGGAATTCATAGTGAATTGAGGCCCATGAGTTTTTTCGGCAGATAAATGGCTCTATAGATAGTTTCCGACAAGTCTGATCTGATTTTGATCGTTTTTCTGACAGATTTTCTGATATAGGTGAATGGGAATCGATATCAAAAAGATTGAAAAATCTATTAAAAAAACGATCGGAAAATCAACTGGGAAGTAAATCTGCCAAAAAACCTCATCGTGTATTTTTCATATGGTTTTGTTTGCTGAAATTCTACTATAAATTAAGTATATAACAGAGTCCTACTTCCATAGATGGCCGGAGATTCTTTTTTCTATTCTGCTGTACAAAACAGACCTGCAGACCAGGTGTAACGAGGCTTAAGTGACAGATTTATGAGAAAGCGGCACTTACAGTGATTGATTTATTACACACCGTTATATAAAGCTTCAGCACTTTACAGAGAATGCTAACTGTCTCACAAGGACTCCCAATCTAATGTCCTTATCAGTCTAAGGTGAACCACAGAAGGACGCCAATTAACCTATCAGGAGGGAGCCTGAGCGTTGGTAGGAAACCCACGCAAAACGCAGCGAGCGCATTCAGATTCCTCGCAAACAGCAGCCTGGCTGGGATGTCAACCAAGGACTCAAAAACAGCAAAGTAAGAATATTAAAGGATACCCGAGGTGACACGTGACATGATGAGATAAACATGTGTATGAACAGTGCCTAGCTCAGAAATAACTGTGCTGTGTTCCTTTTTTTCTTTCTCTGTCTGAAAGAGTTAAACATCAGGTATGTAAGTGGCAGTTCCTTTCTGAGTCAGGACTGGATCAGACTACAGTGTGACCCTCACTGATAAGAAATTACAACTATAAAACACTTTCCTAGCAGAGAGGCCCGGCCGTGTGCGCTCCTTCAATGTTGCGGAACCGGAACCGCTTGTGAACTGATTGTTTCTCTATGTTGCTGCACAGTCCATCATTGCACCTGCGTGGAGCACACAGATGGGAGAAGGGTCACTCTGTGCAGAAGAGAATCGGGGAAGTCTCAGGATTACCCAAATTGAGGGTAATTATTTTCCTCTCAAGGGCAGGTTTACTTTAAGCTGCTATTTAACCACTTAAGTACCAGCGGTCTCTACCCCTTTAAGGACCAGAGACCGCTGGTACCAGAACGACGGAATCCCGACGAATCGCCAAGCATACCCGTCGCAACTGCCACTTGCCAGGACCCCCAGGACATAGACTCTGCCGTCTCTATGATGGCAGAGTCATGTGAGCCAGTCAGGAGCCAATTTAATTGGCTCCTGGCCCACATGGCAGAGTCTGTGAGTTGCGGCGAGTAACGTCAGGTTTGAGCGGCGCAATCGGCGGGGAGCGACGGAAACGGCGAATGTGCGCTGCGGACGGTGATTGTAATCTACGTCGGGCCAACCAGGAGCCCACCAAAACATGACGTAGATTTCAATCACCACGGTACTTAAGTAGTTAAAAGGAGTTTTCTAAATCTATTACAGCCAACCATCATACTTTTTTTTAATAGACATAATTGCAGCGATGTCCAGTGCTGTGCTAAAGCTCATCCGTGCCAAGACCTCAGAGATGTCAGACGTCCGGCAGAGAGTGAGACAGGTCCTCTTCTCTCCTACATACACTTATAATGTGTAAACAGGAGACTGGTGTAGGATATAGTGGTGTAGGTAGATATGCCGCCATTATCGGCTCCGGTAAAAGGTCACCTTGCAGAGTTTAGCAGCAGCAGTACTGGAAGCGGGAATCTTTCCTATTATAAAGTCAAAAATCTAAATATATCCCTGTGTCCAGTAGGGAAATCCCATTAGAGGAGTGTGAAGACTGCAAGCTTTTTATCCACAGGCAAATTAATCTTAATGACCCAGAAAACTTTAGCCCCCTACATGCTCTCTCTCTCTGCATGCACTATATATATATATATATATATATATATATATATATATATATATATATATATATATTGTAAGTTGCATATGAGACTTTGGCATGAAGCCTTCTGCAAATGATCTGAATGTACAATGAGAAATTCATTTAGAGTTGAGATAAAGTTAATTTCTGATGGTTTTTAAAGGCTACAGAGAATCTATTCCATGGCATCAGAAGCCCCGCCTCTAGAGCATGTTAACAAGAAGAGGCAGATGGTCTCTGGCTACTAGAGGAAGCACCAAGTATTGGGGCGCAGAGGGGGCAGTTAGGTGCTGTACCCTGATAATTTTTTCAGTACCATGTAAGTAGATACCACCACTGGGTTTTCTCATGGCCTTTTGTGACAAGAAAGATATACTCACTTACCCTTTAAAGGGAACCTTAACTGAAAGGGATATGGATGTTTCCTTTTAAACAATACCAGTTGTTTGGCAGTCCTGCTGATGTCTTTAGCTTCAGTAGTGGCTGAATCGCACACTTGAAACAAGCATGCAGCTAATCCAGTCTGACTTCAGTCGGAGCACCTGATCTGCATGCTTGTTTAGAGGCTGTGGCTAAAAGTATTAGAGACACAGGGTCAGCAGGAGAGTCAGGAAACTGGTATTGTTTTAAAAGTAAAAATCCATACCCTTCTCAGTTTAGGTTCGCTTTAATGACACGTAAAGTATTTTTTCTTCTCCCAATCTCACACATAACACAGAGACGTGCCAGCCCCCCAAACTCCCCATACCCATACTCACCTATTGGGGACTTCATCTTTGGGTGTGACCCAACACTGCCTGACTGCACTTCCCTGCACCAGGAACAGCTTCCTGTGTCAGATTATCATTACTGGCCACTGGGCCATTACTTTCCATTCTTACGGGATGATGGGGTGAAGGCTGAGGATTAGGCAGCATGACCACTGCCATGCCACATCCCCCCCCCCCCCCCCGCGCCATGGCCTCCCTCCAGGAGAGCATTAGTGGAGTATTTGATTCCACCCCCCACCTTCCAGAATGAACTGTGGGAGGCCAAAGTTCTGCAATGATGCAGTGACCCTCCTCCTGTAGACACTTGATCTGGCTAAAAGAAGCCACATGACATTAACGCTAAGGCTTTGCAAGGGACCTCGTACTTTTTGCAATTGCACCTGGGACTTTTGAGGGGATGCAGTGGTGTATTTAGTGATGGAGGGACCAACCTGAAGAAATTGGTACAGTTAACACATTTCTGGTTATCTGCTTTAAAGAGGAACCGTAATGGCTTATAGTAGAACATTATAAACTATTCAGAATACCCAATACTTCACTCACTTCAAAGAGGATAATTTACATGGCCAGTAATAAAGATACCGGTATTACTGATTCATTAAAAAAAAAAAAAGAAAATTTTACGGTGGGCAAACATTGACTAAAACATTTATAAATTAAAATTATAAAAATAAGCTATTTTATTCTTCAAAGGACACCCAAGGTAAACAAACTAATGAAATAAACGATTAAATCTATCTTCCCTCTCTGAAAAATGACTTTTTAAGATATGCCAACGGTTTTATTTTATATTTAAATCTACTTTTAAATGTTTTCATTGTTTTTGCTCAATGACACATTCATTTAAGTATGCCAGAGCTAAAATCTATGAACTATTGACCCCTTTTATCTCTTTCCTGCTCTCAGAAGCCATTTTCTGCTAGGAAAGTGTTTTATAGTTGTCATTTCATATCAGTGAGGGTCACACTGTAGTCTGACTCAGTCCTGACACAGACAGGAACTGCCACTTGCATGCCTGATGTTTAACTCTTTCAGGAAGAGAAAGAAAAAAAAAGGACACAGCACAGTTATTTGTGTGCTAGGTACTGTACATATCCATGTCTCATCATGTCACCTCGGGTATCCTTTAAGTTATACAGTATATAGTAGAGATATAAATAGCCTGCAGGCCAGTCATCTTATAACATAGCAGGCTATGTCACCGATAACTGGAATAACACATTTGGGCGCACTGCCATTTTAAATGATACATAATCACATAATTTATGGTTTTAAAAAAACAAAAAACAGAGGAACAACTTTGAAACTACAACATTTAGCTATGCATGGTTTTGAACATATTCAGGCATTCCAGGGTATGTTGCCTTTAGCAACCGGCTTCTCTTCCCTCTTACCCCTAGAGGTCACTGTTGGAGATCAGATCTCTATTACTTTGAAGGGACATCTTGTCTTCTCTCACCAAACAGCGCTCTCTACTGGTCAGAAGCATCAAGAGAGGACTGTGGTCAACAAAGCTGATGATTGATACTGGCTCTGATATTTCATCTCCAAGCTGTCTGGAAAAGATACACCTGGTCCGGCTGGTAGTGTTGAAAATCTTGCCCTACTGATTTTACAAACTGACAAATGTTCTGTAAGTATAGATTTCTATCATCATAAATATAAAAGTTGTATATAAAGACAGTCACATGCAGCCAGCAAAGCCTCAGTGTTAAACCGTCTTCCGCATCCATCCGTAACGGTTACCAGACGGGAGATTGGGACTTCAAGGACAAAGCTACGTTAACTCCTTGTGACTGATGGGTTCAGCGGGCATTTTCACACCAAGCTTCACCCGGAAAGAAACATCCTTTCAATTCTGCTGCTTGCCTTCAGGATTTTCTTGTAATATGGAAAGTGTCTGAATCCCTTCAAAACATAAAAAAAGAAAAAAAAGTTTTGGGGATGGAAATCTATCCAGTCCTTCCGAATAAAAACACTTCAAGGTCTTTATTCAATCTCGGCTCAGTCTCCCGAGCTTCAGGGGGATATTGCTCAGGATCTGGATTTCAAGAAAGGTTAAACCACCTTGTCAAAATATTGAAGTTCAACATGGAAGATTTCAGGCTGTTTGGATCAGAGATAAATCTGGGGGATTATCTGCCTGTTAAGGGAGCTGGCAGAAGCTGCCTTTCATTCTCCTTCATACCTACACAAGCAATGGATTTGCTTCCCCCACGGCCGAGACCTTTCTTGACACTCTCGGAGGATTAGGACGGCGGTGTAGCGACAGAGGCGGCAGCGGAGGAGGCTGTTTCTGGGGCTATGTGGTTGTGATTCGCAGCCAGGCACATTTGTCCCCCCCCCCCCCCTCCCCGATGCACCAGTGAAAACATTAAACACCGGATGCTTAGGAACTGATAATTAGTTTTATCATGCATCCGCTACAGCGGTCTTCAAAGCTACACAGCCAAGTGCAACGTTTATATGAACAGATGTGAGTGGTCTTGCCCTGCTAGTGATTTGTAATTCTGTCCAACCAGATCTATGAATCCAACAGATTTATACAATAGTTACAGATTTATTTTCACTCCACGACCTCCCAATGGTTCGTGCAGGTCATGAACACGCCCAACCCTCCATACATTACTGGATTTTCCAATGAGAGATTAAGCTATCAGCTTTATTGTGAGACCGAATACAGTGTGATCGATTCAAAGTGAATAGACTAGTGGCCACACACTGCAAGTGAGATCCTATGCTTCACTAATCGATCTGAACGATGTTGTGCCTCCACTCTCTGAAATCATGTAAACATTTCTTTACAGTCGACTGATATTTTCCATCCTGTTTGATTGATTCAATTTGGGCAGATATCAATCAATTTCAAGCATTGATCAAGCATAATGGAGCATATTATATTCTCTGCTGATGCAATAAAATGATTGAATTGAAAGGTCAATGGAACAGGAACATTGGAGTCATGTGGGCACTTTAAAGAGGCACTACAGCGAAAAACTGTAAAATTTAAAATATGTGAAAACATATACAAATAAGTAGTACATTTTTTCCAGCGTAAAATGAGCCATAAATTACGTTTCTCCTATGTTGCGGTCACTTACAGTAGGTAGTACAAATCTGACAGAAGTGACAGGTTTTGGACTAGCCCATCTCTTTATAGGGAATTCTCAGGGATATATTTATTTTCCAAAAGCACGTAGCGAATGGCAGTTGCTCTGTGCAACTGCCAAACTGTGTAGGGAGCAGGGAAGCTGGCCAGCATCATTGTTTAAATCCTTTTTAGGGAATACCTTTATAAAGATTAAAAGCCTTGCTGAGAATATGAAGAGATGGACTAGTCCAAAACCTGTCACTTCTGTCAGATTTCTACTGCCTACTGTACGTGACAGCATTATAGGAGAAAAGTAATTTATGGCTCATTTTACTCTGGGAAAAATGTACTTCTTATTTGTATATATGTTTGCACATATTTTAAATTTTACAGTTTTTTGCTGTAGTGCCCCTTTAACTGTACTGTTCAGAAAAGCTCATGTTGATTATATCAGTAACCTGGGCTTCTTTGTACTCTAATAAAGGCTTGTTCACACTACAAGAGCTTTTCTAAGTGCTTCATGATTTTAAAAGCATCTGCTAATGCTATCCTATGTGTGTGCACATTGGGGTGATGTGCTTTTGTAAAAATCCCCGTCAGGCTCTATGCCTTTGTTATCCTGCTGGTGGCAGCACTGGTGAACTTTGGTGCAGACTTCTTCTGTCTACCAGCAGATGGCTCTTGTCTTGCTCGGAGTTGTGCAACTCCCCAGCTTGCCAGCAGATGGAACTATGAGGAGATTCTGGACGGTCACCTGATCAATGTGCTGCAAATTAAGGGTGGACTTCCTAGCACCACATTGCTAGATCATTCTGGTATTCTTGCAGTCAGGGCCGGGACAAGGTCAGACACCAACAGAGGCTGAGCTGGCCATTGCGCCCCTCCCCCCCCCCCCCAAAAAAAAAAAAACTTGTGACGTTTGACTTGAGACTATCCCCCCCCCCCCCCATTCTTCCTTGCCAGAGCCACAGCCGGATAATGCATGACTATAATGGTACATTTAGAATACCTGCTTTGGAAGGGGAAGGCAGAGCGAGTGTGTAGATGGTGGTGCCTCTCATAGCCCTGACTCCTGGCTGAGGAATACAGCAGACGCCGAGAGGGACGTTAAGGAGGAGGAGGCGGGACTCACCCAGACAGCTACCAGCCAGCATCAGGAGGATTGGTGGGACTCACCCAGGCATCCACCATCAGGAGAAGGGGTGGGACTCACGCAGGGAGCCAGCATCAGCCACGGTAAGCATAGGCTTACGTGAGACACACACTGATTCTCTGCCTGCCTGAAGTGGAGAGCGTAGCGCTGCCTGGTGGTGGCAACATCATCACCATGGCAATAGGCGCAGCACTTAGCGTGACAGTCCGCTCTGCAACGCTCCGGCAGCTTAAAAAGATTATAACATGCACGGCGGCGGCTGGAGAGTGCGGGGGGCAGTACTGGCATGGTCATCACCACGGCAACGCAAACGCAGGCAGAATTAGTAGCGAAATGGGTGCCGGCCAGACACAGCTGACGAAGAATGCGCCCATCAATCAGCTCACTGACCACCGCCCCGAGGCTGTAGCCTTGCCAGCCTACTATGTGTATGTATGTATGTATGTATGTATGTATATATGTATATATATATATATATATATATATATATATATATATATATATATATATATATATATATATATATATATATATATAGTGTGATCTGTGTTATTGCATATTTGTTGTTGTATATATGTGTATAGTTAGATAGTCAGTTACAAGGTTTCTAGTATTGTTATTCATCGTGTTTCTCGGATTGTATGATTGTATGTGTATGGTGGATGTATTTTTGAATTGTTGCACCTTTGTAAATAAACACGTTTTCACTTTCAAATCCAACCTGTGCAGATCTCAGTATTTACATATATGTGGTTTCTTGCTCTTGCCTTGTCTTGATAAGAATCTGCATGTGCAGTTCCTTACACCCCCACATAGCATTGCATTAGCAAGAGCTTCACAAATCACTAGCGCTTAAAACTCTCTTGTAATGTGAACCAGGCCTGAGGAAGCTCCAGTGTTGTTAATAATAATATAATAATAATGCTGGTGAGCAAAGTCAAAGCAGTGCTCTCCTGACATCTTCTAGTCGCACATTATAGGGAGTAAATTCAGTTTATTGGTTTTTACAAGATGAAGAGTTAGATGGCGTAGTATGATATACATGCTCAGTGTTCAGTGTTATTACACCAAAGCTTAATCTGGACAAGACTGAGCTTCTGATATTCCCAGCCTGCACAGCTGCACCCCTCCCAGATATGCATATCATAATCCACAACACTACCATCTGCCCTACCTCTCAAGCCCACTGCCTAGGTGTCACCATGAACTCTACACTTTCTTTTGCACCCCACATACAAAGTATTACCCGATCCTGCAACTTCCATTTCCGTAACATCTCCAAGATCTGCTCCCACCTGTCTCCTGACACTAAACTCCTCATCCATGCCCTTGTCATCTCCCGCCTGGACTACTGCAGTTCCCTTTTATCCCTTGAAACCGTATTACCCCCTCCTCCTCCAATGCAGCAGCCAGACTGATCTACTCCTCTCATTACAGCGTCTCCACAAATCCCCTTTGTAAAGTCCTCCACTGGCTACCTTCAGGATCAACTTCAAAATTCTGTGCTTGGCCTACAAACTGGTGCACAGGACTTGCCCAACCTCTATCTCTGAACTTATATCGGCTGGCCCCCTCCGATCCTTCAATGAACTAAGCCTGTTCACACCGCACATATCTCACACCCATGCATGACTGCAGGACTTCACTCTCTGGAACTCGCTCCCACCAGCAATCACAGTTATCGTTAAGTGAATGGAGGGGAAGTCTGGAGTGATGGCCATCAAAGACTTTACTTGGATGGAGTCAGTGGGCAGTTGGTGGGGAGTAATGAACCTACGTTTTTGGGGTATGGAATTATCAGGGAAGGGAATTTGAGGTAGTAGTTGCAGATTATCTTGGGGTTAAAGGAAAAGACTGGTCTGTAGTGACTGGTGCAAATTACTGTCCTGGGGTAAACCGTGAAATGTTAGCAGGCTAGTAATGGGGAAGATTATCCCAGAAAAACATAGGAAGAGACTGTCCTAGCAGATTAGAGGACAAGAGCACCCTGGGTAGAATAGGGAAAAAAGCATCCTGGGGGGAAAAGAGGACAGGAACAACTGGGAGGGGGGGGGGTGTCAGAGGACAACATCAGCCTGGGGGGATCAGAGGTCAAGACCACCTGGGTGTAGGGCTTGGAGAAAGTGGACAAGACCACCATGGAGAGAGGACAAGACCACCCTGGGGAATGAAGAACAAAAACCACCCTGTGGGTATAGACAACTATCCTAAGGGAGCACTGAACAGGATAGGCCTAAGGAAAATATGTCAAGATCATCAGTTATGGACAAAGTACACAACTGTTCTGGGAAGGAGAAGATAAGATTGTCCTGGGCAAAACTGGACACGACTGTCCTGGGTGTAATAGAGGATAATCTCATCCTGGTGAAATGAAAGAGAAAACCATTGTGTGGGAAAAGAAGACAAAACATCCTGTGGGAATAGAAGATAAAACCATTCTGGAAGAACAGAGGACAACACAGCCATGGAAAAACAGAGGAGAACAGTCAGGGTGGAACAGAGGACCAGTGTCTTACAGGAAGACAGAGGACAACACGGTTTTGTAAAAAATCTGGGCTTCAATGAGAGCCAATGTGCTTTTTACATGATGTTTTTTTTACTGTGTCTTTGTAATTTTTTACTACACTGTCACTACCTCCCGAATTGGGTGGGCTTTGGGGTCCACCTTTATATAGGTGAGATAGGAGGAGTGAGTGACAGGCCCCACGTGTCCTGAAGAGGCGTGTCAAGCACGTAAAACAGCTGTGGACAGGGGGGATTATTTGTATCTGTTGCTTTGTGGCCAATAAAGAAGCGTTCGCCTGGACAGTGCGGGAGTCCATCTTTTCCTTTCATCAGTACCGTTTTGTAAAAAAGCCCAAATTGAACTCAAGACTCAGAGGGGGAAGGATGACCTACACAGTGGAGGCATCGTATAAAATGAATGGTTTGTAATTTTTTAAAAAACTTTTTACAGTAATGTTCATCACATGAGCTACTTTTTTTTTTTTTTTTAGTACCCAACAGTTTATTTTTGCTTGCGTAAGAAAAAGAACGGATTCATTTATTGTGTGCTGGGTGTTATATAAGGACACGGCTGGTAAACAGGATGAGGATGGCGGTGCGGGCTGCTGACATTACTATAATATCCTCCGCTCTCCCCGTAGCTTCATCCAGGACCAGCATTCCCTAATTACTCAGCAACTGCCGAAATTACATTCTCTCTGCTTCTCAGGAACCATTGAAATTGTTACTTTGCTGCGCCCGTCTTTTGTGCGGGGAAAATGGGAGGACGTCTCTTCTGAGCACCGGCAGACGTAAAGCAAAGCCTTTGTTTTCTCCCAAAATACATGGGCTGCCATTCAGAAGGTTGTCATTTCCACAAAGCTCTATACTCCATTACCCGGCTGTCTGAGTAATGCCAAATTACAGCTAGAAACTTTTACAATCCGGCTTTTGTACTTTTAAGAGTTTGGGATTTCTTTTTGCTGCGGATCTCAGAACATCTCTGGCAGATTTAGGTTATAAGCTGGAGTCTTGACCTGAGAGCTGCTTCCTATGCGTACCCAGAGAGAAAGGATTTGCTGCTTTTGTAATGGGTCTCTCTGGGAGGCCATGCTGAGACACACACACACTATATCCACTCACTGGCTGTGCCCGGACCACGCACAGCATCATTCTACGGGAAAAAGTTCTGCAGGAACAGCAAACTCTGCCAACCTTTACAGCTTGATACATTCCGCCGCCACATCATTCCGAATTCTCTGCAATGAAATCCGACAAAGAGAGAAATGGAAGGTGGCAGCAAGTGCGTCTCGCCTGAGCGTTATTCTACAAATAACACACCATAACAACGTGCGCCAGACACAACATAACTGTGTAAAGGCAGAAAAAAATGTGCCCACAGAAAAAAAAAGTAGGCATATAAAGTTTTTTGGTTTTTTTTTTTTTACTCCATGCTATTTTAAAAGGTACATGAGGAAAGAGCAATATGGAGGCTGCCATATTTATTTCCTGTTAGACAATACCAGTTGCCTGTCATCTGAGGTATCAGGCCAATAAAAGCGAGTCCCAGCACCCGAAAGGAAAAAAGGCTTAACAGTCAAAAACATCCCACGTTATAAGGTTGTATATATAGCATGATGCTCCCAGTGGTTACAGAACTGTTCCAATCCAATTGCATAAAGTCGTCCTCCAGTTAGCATTGGTATAAGATCAATGATAGATCATAAAATGATAAAAAAAAAACAAAAAAACAGCAGTACTAAGTGTAGACCGCTATATTGAGGATAAATAAACCATAAAATGATAAAAGACATAAAAAAAGAGTACTCACATACTGGGCCCAAAGTTATGGGTACACCAAATTAAAATAGAGCATGTAGTGTTGAGCCGAAATTTTCGAAATTTCGCGGTACTATAATTACGCATGCGAAATTTGCTATTACGATGCGAAATTATGGTAGCGTAATTGCCATTAAAACCGTAATTGAAAATACCGTAAGCGTAATTTTCAACGCGTAATTTTGCGTTTCGTTCATAATGTAATTTCGCGTTAAACCATAACATAATTTCGCGTTAAACCATAACGTAATTTCGCATTTCTTCGTAATTTCGCGAAATTCGTAATTACTTGTTAGCAGGGTTGCTCGCGAATTTTCGCCAAAGGCATTTTCGTCTCCATGGCGAATTTTGCTGCGAAATATTACTACATGGCGAATTTTATATGCGAAATAGCATTCCGTAACGCGAAAATGACGCGAAAATTAACGCTTACAGTAATATGAACTATTGCGAAATTACGTTATGTAACTACGCTTACAAACGGTTGCATGCAAGGCAAACGTATTTTCGCGATACCCACTGTAATGCAAAAATTACGCGAAAATTACGCTTACGCGTAATTTCGCGAAATCCTTCTTCATTGCGATTATGTACTTCCGGCCATAATCGTAATTACACTAATTACGCGAAATTTCGCAAAATCGTAATTAAGTCATTACGCTCATCTCTAAGCGCATGTATATTGGCCAGAAGTAGGAAGAATATGAGGTGTCGCTCGCCTCCTTCCAGACCTGTTTTGCAAACTTGGGTCTTCAGTGGATAATCCTCATCGCTACAAGTTTGCGAATCCCAGCCAGGGCACTATCTGCATGGAGTTTGTATGTTCTCCCCGTGTCTGCGTGGGTTTCCTCCAGTGACTGCTTCCTCCCACACCCCAAAAACATACAGATAAGTTAATTGGCTTCCCCTAAATTGCCCCAAGACTACAATACATGCCCTACACAATACATACATAGACATAGGACTATGGCAGGGATTAGATTGTGAGCCCATCTGAGTGACGACAATATACTCTGTATAGTGCTGCAGAAGATGTCAGAACTATATAGATACTAAATAGTAATAAAATGAAGGTACCCACCTAGCCTTCTAATTACTTAACCACCTCAGGACCGCGTCACGCCAACGGGCGTTACCGCGGCGGCAGCCCCAGGATCGCCTAACACCAATTGGCGTCAAGTCCTGGGGCTGGCTTCTGCAGATCACGTGCGCATCTCCTGCTTGGAAGGTGGAGCTCTGCTCCGCCTTCAGTCTCCTAGCAGTGATCGCCGCTCGGAGACTGTTAGACGCCTAAACCGCCATCTTCTTACTTGGTACAGCTCTGCGATCTGCAGCGCTGTACTGGGGACAGCCGTGCAACACACACAAGAGAGTGATCAGCTCTCATAGGCTGAAGCCTATGACAGCCGATCGCCATGATTGGCTTGCTGCGGCCCTGCGGGGAGGGAGGAAAAAAAAATAAAATAAAAAGAAATAGTTATATTAATTGAAAAATAAATAAGAAAAATATTGATTGAAAAAAATAAACACGCGATCAGACCCCACCAACAGTGGGCGCTGTTGGTGGGGAGAAAATGGGGGGGGGGGGGGGGGGGGGGGAAATCACTACTGTGCTGTGTTGTGCGGCCCTGCAGCCTTAAAGCTGCAGTGGCCTATTTTGACACAAATAGCCTAGTCTTTAGGGGTGTTTAGCACTGTGGTCCTCAAGGGGTTAATATGCACTGTATGGGATTGCAAGGCCCTATATAGCGCACTGAAGCGGGCTCATCCGCAGACATCAATAAAGACAAATATTTTGTTCTGAGCATTCGTCACCGCGCATCCACCACCGCAAAGGAGCGCTCTTTAGATCAAATTATTGCAGGCAGTTGGGTAATTATGGTACAGCTTGCGTTCTACTACAGAACATTTAAATTTCAAACCGAACACACTAAACTTTGGCAATAAAAGAAAAATGCTCATTTAAGTCTCATCTGTGTTAGGAGATATTCGGCATTGTGTTTCTTGGTGATAGGCGCTCGCATTAACATCAAAACAGCCTTATTTATTTTTAAGACTCTGCTTTGGGTTTTTAACCCCATCGGTTGTGAAAGAATCCACACGGGTCATACTAACCTGCAGGCCGGATGCAGAATTAATGGCATTTAATGCCATCTGCTACTGTTAACGGTAGACTGGGAGCCATTACTCTCGCGGACGTAAAGGTAACTGATTAATGCAGCCCCGACGCTAATAGTGCCTTCCTACGTTAAATTGAAGGCTGATTTTTAGGAGCAAGAATGGGCTTTTATCATGCAAAATAGCAGATTACAGCACTGATTTTGTGTACAATGCAGGGACTAATACCATTAAATCTGAAAAACGGTATAGCCGTTTTATTGGATGCTGTAGCGATGCCATAGTGCTCAGCATCTACACAATCTGCAAAGGCAAATTAGAAAGGATTGGTTGATGGACTTAGGTTGGCGCAATGCAGATAGGATACACAGGGCTAGATTTACAAATACACCTCCAATCGATTAGAGGCAATCTAGCTTTTAAAACATTAGGGTGATACTGGAACGGAGTGGGGGTTGCCTTATGCTGGGAATACACGATGCGATTTTTTCCGCTAGATTGATTTTCCTGCTCGATTCTCTCATCTTACGCTCTTTTTTTTTATCGTTTTCCATTCACTTCTATGAGAAATCAAGCGGTAAAACGATCGAACGTGAGATCGGACATATCGGAAATTATCTATCGAACCATCTATATGCTGGAAAAACGCATGGTGTATTCCCACCATTAGAGTTTGACATTGATATTCCTCATATCTCTAAGCTTACCTTGCTCACCTCTGCTCTTGTGTAAAGCTGAACTGAATATAACCATATATGAGATAATGGATGGCATGTGTAGTACTAATGGTAAAAAGAACATTAGTAACATACGACAAAGTCTCATGTTTTTATTTTCACCATCACTGCTGAATTTTCAGACTGGACTCTAAACAGCAGCGATGACCATCTGATATAAAATCTGCTTCCTTCAGCTGCAAAGAGAATGACCTTTTGAACTTTTGAGCACTAATACCTGACCAGCAGTGTTTTCTCAGCTAGATAAAAGTGTTTTGCCTTCTATTTAGTTTTCAAGATATCTGTCTAATTTCAGCTTTGTATTTGACTGCTTGATTTGCATAGATAACAGCTCTAGTTTGTTTTTGGTTTTTTTAATACTTGCTGTACTACAAAGCAGAAAGGCACTTTGGACAATTTTAGCAGGTCTAGTACTATGGGTACCTATGTTTATCTCAACATGTCACATGACTGTTCTGCACTCATCCTAGACTATTAGTTCACAAATAAGTGGGTGTTGATGCCAGACAAGACCTCATTCACCACTCTAATTGGCATGATGCCCCGAGAATAAATCAACACAGATCCTGCTCTACAAGTTGACCCACTAATGACATACAGGGGTCGTCATGCTGTACATAATGCATGATGTAATTAAACAATATGCATTAGGCTATCCCAATATGGGGAACTATGATGCCTCAGGACTTTTAAAGAGGAACGCCAGTGAAAATAACGTAATGAAAAAAAAAGTGCTTAATTTTTTACAATAATTATGTATAAATGATTTAGTCAGTGTTTGCCCGTTGTAAAATCTTTCCTCTCCCTGATTTACATTTTGAAATTTAACATATGGCAACATTTTTACTGCTGGCAGGTGATGTCACTGAAAGGAGATGCTGCTTGCTTTTTGGGCAGTTGTAAACAGCTGTTATTTCCCACAATGCAACAAGGCTCTCACAGTGGGATGTCAGCACCTCAGTGCTGTGAGGCGCTGACATCACACTGTGGGAGGGGTTTCACTACAATATCAGCCATACAGAGCCCCCTGATGATCCATTTGTAAAAAGGAATAGATTTCTCATGTAAAAGGGGGTATCAGCTACTGATTGGTATGAAGTTCAATTCTTGGTTATGGTTTCTCTTTAAGTTTAGTTTTGTGGGGCTTTAACTAAAAATTCACAATGAGCTTCAACCACAACTCCACCCAAAATAAATATCTGTAGATTAGAGTGGAGCTGTATATGCTTTGCCTTTGTTTTTACTGCCTTCTTTAACCCACTGAAGTCATTTATGTCCTGCTAAAGGGAACACAACATGCTTTTAGACAAGTTAAGTAGTCAATCCAAAACTGGTATTTTAATTTTACTGAAACACCAATTTTGCAGTAGAATCAGTTTAATAAGATACAGTAGAGTCCCTTTTATCCGGAACTCAACTAACCAGCAGTCTCAAGCAACTCAGCCCACCAGCACAAATTGCTGGCAGTATTCACAGTGGTGAAGGCCAACTTCATAGGCTGTTTGTGGGCTCTGCTGTGCTTAAAGGACAACTGAAGTGAGAAGAATTTGGAGGCTGCCTTATTTATTTCATTTTAAAGGTCAACTGAGGTGACATGATGAGAAAGACGTATATGTACAGTGCCAAGCACACAAATAGCTAGGCTGTGTTCCTTTTTTTCTTTCTCTGCCTAAAAGAGTTAAATGACACATCCAAGGACTTTTAAAATAAAAAAATCCACTTATCTGGGGCTTCCTCCAGCCCCTGCCAGCTGTCCAGTGCCCATTCTGCAGCTGGTGGTCCGGGGTCTCCTCTGGCACAAGATGCTGCCTGCACGAGCGGTTCGTCATCCGGACTGTACTGCACAGGTGCAGTAGTTCAGTGAGCCGTGCAGTGGAATGCAGGAAGATGCCGACCTGGCATCTGCATCAGAGGGGACAGGGAGCCAACGGAGCTGCGGTGAGGGCACAGATCGGCTGCCAGGGGCTGGAGGAAGCCCGAGGTAAGTGGATTTTTCTTTCTTTCTTTCTTTTTCTTTAAAGTTCCTTGGACCTTCCCTTCAGGAAGGGAAACATCAGGTATGCAAGTGACATTTTCTGTCCGGGTCAGACTATAGCATAACCCTCACTGACAAGTAATTACAACCATAAAACACTTTCCTGTCAATAAATGGCTGCTGAGAGCAGGTAAGAGATAAAAGGATCAATAATTCATAGATTTGAGCTCTAGCATACTTCAATGAAGGTGTCATTGAGCAGAGACTAGTTTTAAATATAAAATAAAATTGTGGGATATCCAAAAAAAAGGCATATTAGGAGAAGGAGGAGAAATACAATAGTCTTTCTCATCAGTTTATTTTTTATTCAGATGTCCTTTAAACAATATTGGTTGCCTGGTGTCCTGATCTCAGAATCAGAATTGGTTTATTCCGCCAAGCATGGCTGGGCCGTGCCCAGAATTGGATTTGGCACAGAAAAAGTAATACAGCAGTGGAAGCAAGCAATGCAGATTTAACAGAGACAGCAGCATGTTACAGAAGATAATGACTGTAATACTAGTACAACCTAAAATCAAGACAGTAAACCGTGCAACAACTGTAGTCAGATAGACAGCTGGGGGTGTGTGTGGGGAAGGGGGGGGGGGTGGGTTGCATTGCGTTGTTATGCTGCGTTGTGACTTTAACGTCACATTACAGCGCAACATCCCTCTGTGAATGCAGCCTCAGCCTCAAGCAACCAGAAAGCACACTTATCCGGTATCAGCCGATCCCATCAGTTTTGGATAACCAAGACTCAACTGTGCAAGTTTAACTACTTACTGCACCAGGTGCAGTATAATCATGGCCTGGCAAACTTCACCTGATGTACCAGGGCCACGAAAGTTAGTCAATGGGAGCGGGCGGCCGTGCGCGGTACTGTTGCCGCCGGTTAGCAGGGACATCAATGAATGGGAACGCAGTTCCCATTCATCAATCTACAGTATGTCCCCGATTCAATGAATGCCGGCATCTATGAGACGCCTGCATTCATTGTAACTTCCTGTCGTTACTGTGCATGCATAACTGCCGATTCACGCCCTTACGTACGAGAATCGGAAATTATGACTGAGGACATCTTGTGGCCAAATAGTAAAACTACATCCAAAAAACATTTTATTCAGTAAAAATACCTACGTTTACATCAAAAATTAACTATTTCCCTCCCACACTCCCCCACAGTACCCAAATATATATATATATATATATATATATATATATATATATATATATATATATATATATATATGTTACGGCCAGAACCCGAAGTCTGGTCACTTCGGGTTCTGGCCGGTCAAAACGCGAAGTGTCCGTGCACCTGCGGCCAATGTTAGTGATGAACAGGATTCCCAGGTCCCATATTAAAAAAAACATAAATCATTGCCTTAGGGCCTGGACTTTTATAATAGGTATGTGAACAGGGTATAAAACTGTGATTTTTTAATTTGCGGGCTTATAATTAGTGATGGACGCAAAACTGAAAAAAAAAATCACCTTTATTTCCAAATAAAATATTGGCGCCATACATTGTACTAGGGAAATATTTTAAACGTTGCAATAGCCGGAACAAATGGGCAAATAAAATGTGTGGGTTTTATCCACAGTAGAACGTTTTATTTTAACACTGTAATGGCCGAAAACTGAGAAATAATGAATTTTTTCCATTTTTTTTCTTATTATTCCAATTAAAATGTGTTTAGAATAACATAATTCTTAGCATAATGTACTGCCCAAAGAAAGCCTAATTGGTGGCAAAAAAACAAGATCTAGATCATGTCATTATGATTAGTTGTGATTACGTTTTTGGTGAAAGAATGGGAGGAGCGCTGACAGGTGATACTTGCTCTGGTCCTAAAGGGGTAAAACCCTCTCAGTGGTCAAGTGGTTAAACAGGAAAGAAAGAGCACCTGGAAGATAGAATAAAGTCTATTGTGCCTCCACCTTTGCCAAACCTTTTCTGGGGTAGTTTTCTGGTTTAATGTTCTGCTGGTGGTTAAAGGAGAATTGAAGTGAGAAGGATATGGTGGCGGTCATATTCATTTCCTTTTAATCTATACCAGTTGCCTGGCTGTCCTGCAGTATTATCTGAGTCACACCTCAGTCAGAGCACCTGATCTGCATGCTTGTTCAGGTTCTATAGCTAAATGTATTAGAGGCAGAGGATCAGCAGGATAGTCAGGCAACTGGTAATGCTTAAAAGGAAATAAATATGGCATCATCCATATACCTCTCACAAAAAGGGACTCAGAGCAGTGCAGTAACTATGGAAAGATGCGGGCCATTTTGAAGCTCTCTTTCTCCTCTTTCCAATGATATGTAAACCTACGCCTTTTAGTTTTTGTTAGTTTCGCGATTTAAATCATGGCCGCCATCTTGGATTCCTTATTAAGCATTGTATTATGCAGGACGACACTTTCCCCAGTATCGGCAGCTCCATTCAGTGCAATGCAATGAAATATAAGGAACCCAGGGGGATATAATTACAAACATCATGCCGGTAGGTGTGAGGATATAATTAATTAGTTGTGGATATGCTTAAAGGCATACCCGCAGGCACTGCTCGGCGTCCCTTTAAAGAGGAGTTTTCAGCCATACTATCTCTGAAAAAAAACCATATATAAGTAGAAAAATATTTGCTCTACTTACATAACATGTATTGCACCGTCCACATTTTGATTTTAGTGATTTTTCTACAATAAACAAAGAGAAAATCCTTCTTAGCGTTTCCCATTTTAACTGTGGCTATTTTGAAACCAATCCTGATGTAATTTCCTCCCTTACTTTCCTCTGCCTGATTTGCCCGCCCTTCACTATAGAAAGTTCATTGTCTCAGCATGAGAAATATTGGCCAATCAGAGAGAAACAGAGGCGTGTGTGTGTGTGTGGGGGGGGGGGGGGAGAGAGGGAAAGAGGCTTCAGCCAATCAGACTGCATTAGTCTGAGGAGAAGTAGGGAACCAAAAAAGGACAACCCAGCATGCCCTGCAACTTCCTTTTTGTGTACCAAATTTTGTGTGTACCAAATAAGAGTCAGGTAAACTGGGGAATGATCATTTATCAACAAGAAAAGTAATGGTGATTTTAAGTTTTGGATTGCCCGGTTAGCATCCTTATTACTTGTTTACCAGATAAAAATAAATAATTTATTTTTGATTTTATGCCCGACAGTTAAATTTTAAAGAGAACCAGAGATGAAGCACCCTTGTGTATTTTACCATATAGATCAGTAAGAACATTAGAGAAAACACTTACCATGCTCTCTGTTTCATCCTCACTGCTAAAAGTGTTTGTTATCAGCTGTGATAAGAATCCTGGACTGAGCATTCAGTCTGGCTTTGCAGGGAATAATTATAGTTGAGTCATTATAGCAGAGCCACAAGGGGGCAGGCTTGGGCTTGAAAAGACACCAGAGAAGACAGACTCAGCTATAATCTTTCCGTAGCAAAGGTAGACTGAGTGCTCAGTCGGGGATTCTTATCAGAGGTGATAACAGTCAGATTAAACAGAGAACAATGAAACAAAGAGCAGATTAGGTGTTTACTGTCATGTTCCCACTGATTTATAAGGTAAAGTACAAGAGGGTGCTTCATATCTGGTTCTCTTTAAGCGACTTTGCATTTGCCAGGAGGAAGGTAGAATCATGAAATCACCACCTTCACTAATTGCATCTGCTATAGTGATGAAAACATTTACTCATGTAACCGCATCGTTGGAAACAATCCTCCTCCAAGGATCCATGTATGACAGTTTGCACATCCTACGTACAAACCTCATCTCCATCCTCTGCGCTGAAACACGGCTTTTCAGATGTTACAATACGACAGGGAGAAAATACAACTCTCTTTCATACATCTTTCTATACTTCGTATCCTTGGAGATTCTGACTCTGTTTTTCCAAGTATCTTAATTAGAAGACGCTATTCTATAGTCATAAAGCTTTCCACACTAATATTCTGGATAAACAGCTATAGTGTATGGGTATAAAATAGACATTTAATATTTTCTGAAACATGCAGAGAAGCATCAACACCCACTTATTTGTTCATGAAGTGAAATCTGCCATTTTTGTTCAACACAATATGTAGAAATTGACAAAGTGTACCACCCTTCCTCCACCTCCACTGATAAACACTAAAGGCTAGATCTTAACAGCCTTACTGTTACTTACACTGCCCTCCACTTCCAATCCCTTAATGCCCCCCCCCCCCCCCAACATGAATATTGGGGGAAGGGGAGGCATCTGAAGGGTGGTCAGAGAGCCCAGTAGTTCAGTCACATGAGACAAAGGGGTGGGGCTGACATGAAACTTCTACATGGCCACTTTTGGAGGTACGAGCACCAGAAACAAAGCCAGGAGGAGGAGCCATGGAGCAGAATTGCTTGGATTAAGTGAGTATTAGTTTATTTTTCCAAGGTTATATGTGGTTTATAGAGATGGCCCGAATGGTTCGCCGGCGAACGGGAACCTGCGAACTTCCATGGTTCGCGATCGCGGAGTACAGCAAACTTTTTCAGAAGTTCGGTCTGCCCCTATACTACATCATTAGGGTCAACTTTTACCCTCTACATCACAGTCAGCAGGCACATTGTAGCCAATCAGGCTACACTCCCTCCTGGAGCCCCACCCCCTTATAAAAGGCAGGCAGCATCAGGCATTGGACTCACTCCTGTGCCTGCAGTAATTAGAGAAGGGAGAGCTGCTGCTGCTGCAGAGAGAGCTATAGGGAAAGCTTAGTTAGTCTCTAGTAGGCTTGTTAGCTTGCAAGCACCCCTCAAGAGCTCTTTTGAGAGCTAATCTTGTGATCTATTTTTTTTTTTGTGGCCCACTTGCATTATATACAGCCGTCAGTCAGTCGCAGCTGACCTTTGGCCCCTTGGTGGTAATTCCTACTGTGCCACTGCCAGGCCCAGCACATTCAGTGACTACCCTTGTGTGTGACAGGCAGCTGCACATTTGTAATCCCAATCACTGCACCTGTTCACTATTCAGTGCACCTACCTACATACGTGAGTGCACGCATTGTTAATACCACCAGTCATTGCACCTGTTCACGGTACATGTGTGTGTGTGACAGCTGCACATTAATAATAACAATAACTGCAGTGCATACCTGTAACCTGTTCAGTGCACCTACATGACCGCAAGCAGTGTAATATGCCACCAGTCACTGCACCTGTTCATGGTACCTGTGTGTGACAGCTGCACATTTGTAATACCAATCACTGCAGTGCATACCTGTAACCTGTTCAGTGCACCTATCAGGGGCATAACTAGAAATCACTGGGCCCCTCTGCAAAAGTTTGGATGGGGCCCCCTCCCCCTACACCCTGAATAGGGATTGTCTACAAATCTTTGCCTACAAAACTCTGTATGATTCGTTATCAGTGGTTGAGGAGATGCAGTCATTAGAACAATTGTAATAATCAACTCAATGTAAAAGTGCGCTCACTCACTTTTGGCACAATACCAAAAATTCAACAATACAAAATAAATAAAAAACTATTAGTGGTTCGGTACATCATTTTACGTGTCCATGAATCAGTCACCAAGTATATACTGTGAAGTCCAATTTTTCAAAGTAATCCTGTGCTCACATATATCTCCTTCACTCCCGTAATTATATCACTTATAAAAGAAAAAGAAAAAACAACAAAACATAGCATGATACTGTTTCAATAAATTTGTCTCTAATTAACAATCCCCCAGTGTCTTGCATTCACTTGTGTATCCACCAGAGCTCAGTTATCATAAGCCCTCACCATGTGCCACCGCTGCCAAACCACAGACAGCAATAAAAGCCTTGTATAGTGAGCACTCTCTCCAAACTGCCCAAACAGTGAAACAGACACTCCCACAGTGATTAAACCAAGGACAGGGTCTCACAGGTCCTCACCATCTGTTCTGACTGCCCAGCCACAGACAGCAATAAAAGCATAGGCCTACGGGTTTAAATCACCTCCTCCTGTTTATAGTCTATTGCACCACCACCACTGGCCTCTCACCTTATTGGTTGCTGCCCAAATTATAAGACAGCGACCACACTTGTGTTTATCCCAGGCACTCTCCACAGCGTTTCTTAAGTGCCATTAACAAATCTCACAGTTTCATATCATATGCTGTAAACCTAATGGCTGAAGGAGCTTGACATAGTGTAAAACTGTATTATTTATTAAAAAATTAAAAGTAGTGCACTCACATCTCCTCAGTAAAAATGCACATATCAGTAAGACAATTCCAGCATGTCAACTTCCCCACGCCCCTTAGCTCCGCCCAAAGCGTTTCATACCTCATTACTCATCAGGGCCCCCCTGCGGCTGCATCCCTTGCAGGGTCTATTGTTACGCCCCTGGCACCTACGTGACCGCAAGCAGTGTAATATACCACCAGTCACTGCACCTGTTCATGGTACCGGTGTGTGACAGCTGCACATTTGTAATACCAATCCCTGCATACCTGTTCACTGCACCTGTGTGACCGCACACTGTTTAGTATACCAGTCCGTGCATACCTGTTAACTGCACCTGTGTGACAGCTGCACATTGTATTGTAATACCAGTCACTGCATACCTTTCACTGCACCTGTGTGACTGCACATTGTATTAGTAAAGTCAGTGCATACCTTTCACCTTCATCTGCCCCGATATGGACAAAACAACCAGCAGAGGCAGACCCGGAGGCAGGCCACCCGGCAGGTCTGTTCGAGGTCATGCTGACGCGATTTTGTGCAGCCCTAGACCAAACTACTGTGCTCAGAAAAAGGCACGTCCCATCAACTCCCAAGATTGTCAGGACGTGGTTGACAATTTAACACAGAACACCTCATCTTCCACAGCCACCAGCGCTACTCCAAGTACCACTTCCGCTACATTTGACACCTTGCAGGAGTTATTTGGTGGGGAAATCACTGATTCACAACCATTATTGTTACAACAAGATGAAGGCTATTTACAAAATATGACCAAAAATAGCACCACACTTAATGGTATTCCAAAAATATATAACACAGTTTATTAATCTTCACAAAAAGCACCAAAATACAATTAAAAACATCTAAAATAAAATAGAACACCTCCTATATGTGGTCATAAATATCACATATGTTCTTAAATATACAGTGGAGGAAATAATTATTTGACCCCTCACTGATTTTGTAAGTTTGTCCAATGACAAAGAAATGAAAAGTCTCAGAACAGTATCATTTCAATGGTAGGTTTATTTTAACAGTGGCAGATAGCACATCAAAAGGAAAATCGAAAAAATAAAAGATAGCAACTGATTTGCATTTCATTGAGTGAAATAAGTTTTTGAACCCTCTAACAATAAAAGACTTAACTCTTAGTGGAAAAACCCTTGTTTGTAAGCACAGAGGTCAAAAGTTTCTTGTAATTGATGACCAAGTTTGCACACATTTTAGGAGGAATGTTGGCCCACTCCTCTTTGCAGATCATCTCTAAATCCCTAAGGTTTCGAGGCTGTCTCTGTGCAACTCTGAGCTTGATCTCCCTCCATAGGTTTTCTATTGGATTAAGGTCCGGAGACTGACTAGGCCACTCCATGACCTTAATGTGCTTCTTCTTGAGCCACTCCTTTGTTGCCTTTGCTGTATGTTTTGGGTCATTGTCGTGCTGGAATACCCATCCACGGCCCATTTTCAGTTTCCTGGCAGAGGGAAGGAGGTTGTCGTTCAGGATTTCACGATACATGGCTCCGTCCATTTTTCCGTTAATGCGATTAAGTTGTCCTGTGCTCTTAGCAGAAAAACACCCCCAAAGCAAAATGTTTCCACCCCCAAGCTTGACGGTGGGGACAGTGTTTTGGGGGTCATAGGCAGCATTTTTCTTCCTCCAAACACAGCGAGTTGAGTTGATGCCAAAGAGCTCTATTTTGGTCTCATCAGACCACAGCACCTTCTCCCAGTCACTCACAGAATCATTCAGGTGTTCATTGGCAAACTTCAGACGGGCTTGCACATGTGCCTTCTTGAGCAGGGGGACCTTGCGAGCCCTGCAGGATTTTAATCCATTGCAGTGTAATGTGTTTCCAATGGTTTTCTTGGTGACTGTGGTCCCTGCTAATTTGAGGTCATTCACCAACTCCTCCCGTGTAGTTCTAGGATGCTTTTTCACCTTTCTCAGAACCATTGACACCCCACGAGGTGAGATCTTGTGTGGAGCCCCAGAGCGAGGTCGATTGATGGTCATTTTGTGCTCCTTCCATTTTCGAACAATCGCACCAACAGTTGTCACCTTCTCTCCCAGCTTCTTGCTAATGGTTTTGTAGCCCATTCCAGCCTTGTGCAGGTCTACAATTTTGTCTCTGACATCCTTGGACAGCTCTTTGGTCTTTCCCATGTTGGAGAGTTTGGAGTCTGCTTGATTGATTGATTCTGTGGACAGGTGTCTTTTATACAGGTGACTAGTTAAGACACGTGTCCTTAATGAGGGTGACTAATTGAGTAGAAGTGTCTAACCACTCTGTGGGAGCCAGAACTCTTAATGGTTGGTAGGGGTTCAAAAACTTATTTCACTCAATGAAATGCAAATCAGTTGCTATCTTTTATTTAAGGTTATTTTTTCGATTTTCCTTTTGATGTGCTATCTGCCACTGTTAAAATAAACCTACCATTGAAATGATACTGTTCTGAGACTTTTCATTTCTTTGTCATTGAACAAACTTACAAAATCAGTGAGGGGTCAAATAATTATTTCCTACACTGTATAAACCAAAATATGATCATATCAATAATCATATGATCACCTGGGTAGCTCACATAGGAGCTGCCACAGGGATTGAACCCGGGTTCAGCAAGCCTGTCTCAATAAGGTGCATAGAAAAAAACAGTACATATATATAACACACATGAAATAGAAATAGAAACAATCACCTATATGATAAATATGTGCACAAAGTGCTAGCAGTGCAAAAAACAATAATGATCAGCCTATGGATGCTGAATATAAAGTGCATTGATGCTGGGACCGTAAGGGCAGCGCAAAGTGGAGGGGAGGAGAGAGAGAGAGAGAGAGAGAGAGAGGCTTACGTGACCCAGTAGAATAGAAGGACCAGCGAGGTGTTCAGGGTGTTGGAGAAGCCCCCGGCAGACTACTCCACCGGTATTGCGGCTGTCATGCCGCTTTCTCAAGAGTGGGGGATTCCGTGTACTCCCGGCTACAATGCCGGATAAATATAGTGCTAGTCGGGAGGTCACGTGTGCGCCGCACGCGCACCACGTGATCCGCCCAGTCGACGCTGTCCAATGCGGAGAAGCTAGGATGCGAGCAGGAAGTAGACCACGCTGGAGCGACAACAAGATAAAGGCGCTAAGCAAGTTACACCACCTCATATGTCTGAGTTAGGCGACACTATGTGAGGAGGAGGAGGATGAAGTACCTGCTGTTGGTGCAGTTTTGGAGGTGTTTGATACAAGCGAAGCTGGGGAGGATGATTATGATGATTATGATGATACGGATGTCATGTGGGTTCCCAATAGAGGAGATGAACATGGGGAAAGTTCAGAGGAGGAGTCAGAGAGGAGTAGGAGGAGACGAGTTGCTGAAAGAAGCAGGGGGAGCTCGTCGTCAGAAACGGCTGGTGGCAGTGTCCGGCGCCATGTATTGCCACCTATGGACAGCCAGCCAACATGCCATTCAACGTCAGCTGCTGACGCCACCATAGTGCCCACACCCCAGGGTGGTTCAGCGGTGTGGACATTTTTTTGTGTGTATGCCAAAGATCAGAGCAATGCCATCTGTACTCTCTGCCACCAAAAATTGAGCCGTGGAAAGGCCAACACCCACGTAGGGACAACTGCCTTACGAAGACACATGCAGAAAAGGCACAAACTGCAATGAGAAGACCACCTGAGCAAAAGCAGCACACATAAGTAAAGCCACCCTCCTTCTCCTCTTCCTCCTTCAGGTGCATCATCTTCAGCCACTTTCTCCCTTGCACCTTCACAATCACAGCCAACCTCCTCCACTCCGCAATTATTTCTCAAAAATGGCGATACCCTAACTGTACCAGGAAGTAGAATGGCTAGTGGTGTCATCTCTGGCACACAGCGTTGGGTAAAGGGTCCATCTGACCACGGATGCCTGGTCTGCCAAGCACGGTCAAGGCAGGTACATTACTTACACAGCCCATTGGGTCAACCTGGTGACCGATGGCAAGCAGGGAGTACGTAGCTGTGCAGCGGACCAACTTGTGACACCTCCACGGCTTGCAGGCAGGCCTGCTGCCACCTCCTCTCCTTCTCCTCCTACTACATCCTCTTCGCTGTTGTCCTCCTCCCCCTTGGCTAAGTGGCAGCGCAACTCTACTAGTGCTGCAATCTCCTCTCCAGCTACACAGCCCCAGCTCCCCAGGGCCTAAGCTGCATGCCAGGTAAGACGGTGTCATGCCATCTTAGACATGTCTTGCGGAGAGTCACACTAGAGCAGCTCTCCTGGCTGCTCTGAACAAACAGGTGGATCAGTGGCTGACCCCGCACCAACTGGAGATCGGCAACATGGTGTGTGACAATGGCAGCAATCTCATTTCGGCTTTGAATTTGGTAAACTTGACACACCATGTATCGCGTAATCCAGAAATTTGTGTGTAAGTACCCAGGCTTACAGGACGTCCTAAAGCAGGCCAGGAAGTTGTGTGGGCATTTCAGGAGGTCTTACACCGTCATGGCATGCTTGGCCGATATTCAGCGGAGAAACAACTTGCCGGTGAGGTGCTTGATTTGCGATAGCCCGACTCGCTGGAATTCGACCCTCCTGATGTTCAACCGCCTGCTACAACAGGAGAAAGCCGTCAAATAGTATCTCTACAACTACAGTCAAAGGACACAGTCTGGGGAGATGGGGATGTTCTGGCCGAAGTACTGGACACTCATGCGAAATGCCTGCAGGCTCATGCGGCCGTTTGAGGAGGTGACAAACGTGGTGAGTCGCAGTAAAGGCACCATCAGCGACTTAATCCCGTATGCCTTCTTCCTGGAGCGTGCCATGCGTAGAGTGGTGGATCAAGCTGTGGATGAGCGTGAACAGGAACAGTTACAGGAGGAAGAATTGTGGGATCAATTCTCATCAGAACCAGATGTTTCCTCAACACCTGCGGCAGCACAGAGGGGGGAGGAGGAGGAGGAGAAGTAGGAGGAAGAGTCGTGTGGGGAAGAGGAGTCAGATGATGAGGAAGGTGGTTTTTTTTGAGGAGGAGGCAGCAGAAGAACAACGCAGCAGCAGGCGTCGCAGGGGGCTTGTGCTGCTCAACGCTCCCGTGGTATTGTTCGTGGCTGCGGGGAGGAGGAAAACTTACCTGACATCACTGAGGTAGAGCAAGAGGAGTTGGATAGTACGTCTGGATCCAACTTTGTGTAGATGGCGTCTCTCATGCTGTCCAGCCTGTTAAGGGACACCCGTATAAAAAAAAAACCTCAAGGGGAATGAGCTGTACTGGGTGGCCACGCTACTAGACCATCGGTATAGGCACAAAGTGGTGGACATGTTACCAACTCCCCTGAAGGCAGAAAGGATGCTGCACATGCAGAACAAGCTGGCAACTATGCTTTACAGTGCATTTAAGGGTTATGTCACAGCACAACGGAATAAAGGTACCACTGCCAGTAAACCTTCTCCCATGTCCATGCAGGCAAGGACAGGACACTAGCGATCTCATGGTGTTGTCGGACATGCGGACATTCTTTAGTCCAATGCCTCGCCTTAGCGCTTCCAGATCCACCCTCCACCAACGCCTCGACCAGCAGGTAGCCAACTACCTGGCCTTAAGTGTGGATGGAGACACTGTGAGCAGCGATGAACCCTTGGACTACTGGGTGTGCAGGCTTGACCTGTGGCCAGAGCAGTCCCAATTTGCCATCCAACTTCTGTCTTGCCCTGCCTCAAGAGTCCTGTCAGAAAGGACCTTAAGCACAGCTGGAGGCATTGTCACTGAGAAGAGAAATCGCCTAGGTCACAAAAGTGTTCAGTACCTCACCTTTATAAAAATGAATGAGGCATGGATCCCGGAGGGTTACTGCCGCCCGAAGACTAAGTCAGTCCCCACACAGAGTCTCTGCCTTCATGCCGTGTGACTGGCTGCCTGCCCCAGGACTAAGTCGGTCCCCACACAGCATCTCTGCCTGCAGACCGCTTGACTGCCACCACCAACAAGATCCACCAGGACTCCAGGCGGATTCCTGAATTTTTAAAGCCGCTGCTAGCAGCGGCCGCTATAATAATTTTTCTAGTGCGTGTACATGCCTACCTAATTTTTCTGGCTGCACTGCAGCTGCAACAACAAAACAAAAGGCATGTCCATGTGCCCATTCCCCTTCGTGATCGTTACCTTGCCGCGGTGAAGGGGCTTGCGTATCACAATGAAGCAATGACCGCCGGCTATATGAGTGTGTTGGAGGGCACACCTGACCGAAGAAGATAGATAATAAGGTCGTTGCTTCATTGTCGACAGACCAAATTTAATCAGCTGGACACTCAGTCACTGTTTTGTCATTGAGCTACCTCAGCCCCACCAAATGGGCTTGAAAACCGATATCGCCTGCACTCTGGCCATAGTGCGCACCAGTCCAGCACGGCCGTCACTACACCAACAGCTGTTTGCGGTGCGTTAACACAGTTTGGTCAGAGTTTGGTCTGTTAGTGTGAAGCAGTACACTAATTACACTCCCTGATTGATGTATACACATGCAAGATGTTTTAAAGCACTTTAGGCCTCAAATTTAGCAATAAAATGTGATTTCTACCCTTAAAACGCTGCTGTGCGTCAAATCCAGATTTTTCCCTGGGAGTTTTGGCATGTATCCCACTCCGCCATGCCCCCCTCCAGGTGTTAGACCCCTTAAAACATCTTTTCCATCACTTTTGTGGCTAGCATAAATGTTTCTAGTTTTCAAAGTTCGCCTCCCCATTGAAGTTTATTGCGATTCGCGAAAGTTTGCATGTTTGAGAACTTTTGCAGAAGTACGCGTTCGCGGTTCGCGAACCCGAAAATAGGAGGTTCGGGCCGTCTCTAGTGGTTTACTGAACAAAGGGAAGTAAGCAGAATGATTAAAGGGAACCATAACTGAGAGGGATATGAATGTTTCCTTTTAAACAATACCAGTTGCTTGTCAGTTGATCTCTTTGGCTGCAGTAGTGGCTGAATCACACACCTGAAACAAGCATGCAGCTAATCCAGTATGACTTCAGTCAGAACACCTGATCTGCATGCTTGTTGAGGGGCTAAAATTATTACAGACACTTTTTTTAATACAATATTCATTTATAGATTAGTCAGTGTTTGCCCACTGTAAAAGCTTTCCTCACCCTGACGTACATTAGGGCCTTTGCCTTATATGGTGTAGCGTGGGCGGAAGGGGTGAGTAAAGGAAATTGCGACTATTGTAATTTGTCCCTGACACCAACTTAAACTCACACCGGAGGTCTGCTTTAAAGATAAACTCCAACCTAGAATTAAACTTTATCCCAATCAGTAGCTGATACCCCCTTTTACATGAGAAATAGAATGCTTTTCACAAACAGACCATTAGGGGGCGCTGTATGACTGATTTTGTGCTGAAACCTCTGCCATAAGAAGCTCTGAGTACCACGGTACTCTGGGCAAACTGCCACAATGTAACAATGTTCACAGACAGGAATTAGCTGTTTACAGCTGTCTCTAACAGCTAAAACAACTAGCAGCAGCTACATAACCTGCCCACAGTAAAAATGTCACCATGTAATACATGTCAGAATGTGAATCTGGGAGAGGAAAGATTTTACAATGAGCAAACACTGACTAAATCATTTATACAGAATTATGGTAAAAAATGAAGCACTTTTTTTTTTACTACATTATTTTCACTGGAGTTACTCTTTAAGGAACCCAGTCCAGTATAACAAGATCCATTATGTTCTCTAACTGTAACAAGTCAGCAGCATTATACTTGGAGTCAGCGTGGTGAGTGAGTGACACATGTGTGACCTTTCTGCATTAGGAATACATTTGCTTCAGTAATGTCCTAAGTATGTCTAGCACAGAAACACAGCAGCAGCCAGTCCCTGTCCAGGGTGCTGAAACTGCAGCCAGGCTGTATCCTGGGACAGCAACTAATAATCCAGCAGCAGCAGCAGCAGCAGCAGCAGCCAGTCCCTGTCCAGGGTACTGAACCTGGAGCCAGGCTGTATCCTGGGACAGCAACTAATAATCGAGCAGCAGCAGCAACCAGTCCCTGTCCAGGGTGCTGAAAGTGCAGCCAGGCTGAATCCTGGGACAGCAACTAATATTAATAATAGTAACAGAGCAGCAGCAGCCGGTCCCTGCTGGACAGGAACTAATAATATTAATAATAATAACAACAACTACAGAGCAGCAGCCAGTCCCTGTCCAGGGTGCTGAACCTGCAGCCGGGCTGAATCCTGGGACAGCAACTAATAATAATAATAATAATAATAACAACAGAGCAGCAGCAGAAGCAGCCAGTCCCTGTCCAGGGTGCTGAATGTGCAGCCAGGGTGAATCCTGGCACAGCAATTATTACTACTACAACTAATAATAATATGCTACTTACAGCAAACCTGTCTACAAACTGTGCTCACCAAATCAAATGCCCGTCCCCATAGAATGAATTATAATCAGGATTTATCTGCTTGAAGGCTTTAGATTTTTTATCTGTTTTTTAGATAGTGAAGAGATAGAGATGAGTGGAGGAAGGTTGTCCCTTTGGATGTGAGGGTGGCTGGAGGTGAGCCGTCAATTTGGGTGGCGCATAGACTGCAATGTGAAAGGGGACCTGAACTCAGAAAGTCCTCTCTGCTCTAACAGATACGCAACAGCATAATAACCTTTCAAGAAAAACATTTGTTGCAACTGATACAAATACTGCAATAAATCTGCAGTGTGTCTACTTTCTACTTTAATGGAAGCAGAAACATGAACAATTTGTGTTCACAAATTAGCTGCTCTGCTGAGGCAGCCAGCTAACAGCTAAGAGATCAAATTACAGTTGTGATTAGTCACACATGAGGGGGAATTAGACAGACTAAACTCTCTCTTTTTTTAAGAGGAGAAACCACATAACAGTGCCGGATATATACCTCTTTCTATGGACTATGCAATCATGACAGAAGCTGCTGTCGGCAACTGATAGATAATTGATAAAACAGGAAGTGAGACTGGCCTGAGGAATGGAACTACTGAGAGGCAACTGAAGCTATGGAAATACTCCTCGCTTAAGGTGGCCATACACTTATAGATTTGCGGCAGATTCGACCATCAGATAGATTTGTCAGATGCCTGTCAGGTCTCATCTGACAGGAATCTATCTGATGTGTACCACCCACTAGGAACATATTTCCAACAGATTACAGAATGAAATCTATTGGAGATCAGACTAAATGCATTATTGGACCGTTAGATCCAATGCAACTCTATGGGCCATAGATCTGCTGCCAGCAGCCGAATGACCTAGCTCTTCCACCCTGTCAGATAGATCGAAATCGGCCGCAAATCAATCGATCGGCAACAGATTTCCAATCGATCCATTCGATCAATCGATTGATCAAAGGCTGAAATCAACCAGTGTATGGGCCCCTTTAGATCCAATGCAACTCCCTAGATTTTCCATCCAGTCATATACATCAAATCGATCGAAATTGGCCACAAATCAATCGGCTGATTCAATAGAATTGATTTCCAATTGATCGATTCCATCAAATGATCGATAGCTGAAATTGACCAGTATATGGGCCCCTTAAACAAATGCCTGCATTTAACAGAATACAGCCAGAGATCAGACACATTTTCCCCCAAAAAATTTTTTTCCACATGGAGGGGGGGTGAGGGGGGTGTTTGGTAGGGGATTGGGCGCAATGCTATAGTACACGGTCACTCCGCAGCCGTGCACTTTAATATCGCTGCTACAGTTACCGGCATGGCAGAGACACGAAACTCCTTTCTGGGGGAAAAATAAAAAACATCTCTTTGGGTCTGAGCGTAAATGCCGCTTCTGGTTGTGGCTGGATAAAATAATAAATAAACAGCCACGCCAGGCCCATCTTTCTCCCGGCTGCAGCCTGGCATGTCGGCGTGGCAGGACAGCTGTTTTATTCTCTTTATGGCGGTGTTAAATTCTGCTCATCAGCAGCGGTGATATTTTCAGCCCTGCTTTGTGTTTCGCAGAGCCAAGCAGGCGTGGACTGTCAGATCAGCGGCGGCTCCAGCTCTGCGGGAAGCGAGGGGCTTTTATTGGGCAGACATTAATCTCTCTGGGCGACGTATCAAAGCCTTGCACCGGCGCTAGAAGCTCAGACAGAAAGTGAGAGGGCTGGAAATCCTGCAAGGCCGTCTCAGCAGGCAGAAAGGAAAGCTGCGCAGAAATGGGGAAGCAGGAAATCCAGCAGGAGAGAAGATTAAAGGATCAGTGTACTTAAAGAGAGGCCCATCATACAAAGTTCCAGCTCACAATAACTTGTGCATGGTACTCCGCCACTACTGCCCTTCAGCTGTGCCGGGGCTTATAGCCGATGTTACTGGGGGAGGTCATGTGGGTCTTATATAGAACATTCATAACTTTGGAAAAGTCGAGTAGAGTTCAGGTTACAGAGTGCAATGGTGCCCATACATAGTACAATTTTAGTTACTGTATAATACTGCGTATAAGACTACTTTTTAACCCTTGAAAATCTTCAGAAAAGTTGGGGGTCGTCTTATATGCCGGGTGTCATTGATGCTGGGTGATACACCCTATTCTGCTACCGCCTCTCAGATCTCGCTGCTGAGGACTGTAGTGAAGCGGCGCAGGCGCACATGTGTGAGATCTGAGAGGCAGAGAAGGAGGTAAATAGGATACAAGGATGGGCCAGAAGGGTGAAAGAGGCGTGTTTTATGGGCACAGCGCAATCTATTCTTCCATACTGCACTGATAAACAGACAAGGAGAGCTGATCAATCCGCTTACGAAGTGGGAGAGCTGACCAATCCAACCAGTCAATCCCCTGTATAGTGTTATGTACTGGGTACCACATACAGTAAAGCACCAGTATCTGTTCATACATAGCACCAGTATATGATGTTTTTTTTTTTTATTTTCATTTGGTGTGCGTTGGAAGAGGGGTAGTGTTATACAGCGAGTATATCCCAAACTCTATATTTGAACTGGAAAAGTTTAGGGTTCGTCTTATATGCCCAGCCGCCTTACACGCCGGAATATACGCGTATCTTTTTTTCGATTAGATAATTTGTTTTGATTATTCCATTAGATCGAAAAAAAAAAAACGTATTTTTTAGGTACCATTCACAGTCGATTTGTTCGAAAATCTGAAAAAAATAATCAAATATGAAGACTTTTCCAAGATGTTTAATCTGATTTTTATCGAAAAAAATGAATAATCGTTTGTTTTTCTTCATCAAAATTTTTTTTTTCGACTTTCATTTGATTTGATAATTTTGGTCGACTAAATGAGAAAAGTCGAACATTTTTATTGTACCGTGTATGGGCACCATAAAGGTTCTCACTTTTCAACAAAGAATCACCTGAGCGATCAGATAAATGCGATCAGATTGGCAGATAATAAACCTCATTGATGTCCCAAATCATCAACTGTGAATGAGTCTAATGGTGGTCATACACGCTACAATTCTTTTCATCCAATCTTACCATTTCTATGTAGTATAAGGGTAAATTAAGTGAATATACTGAAATGATCATTTAGGCAGTTCCCTTATGTTACATAGAAATGGAAGATTGGATGAAAAAAATTGCACCATGTATGGGCACCATAAAGGTGATCAATCGATTACAATTTAGTTAGAATGTTTTTTATAATCGGTGAGATGGATAAGGAAGTACAGATTTGTTTCTCGATGGCAAATAATCAATGTATTATGACATTTTTATTTCCCATCAAATTTCCAAGATCATTCTGGCGATTCTTTGTTGAATTGTACCGTTAGCAGGCACCTTTAGAGGGACAGTTTTTAGGCATTAAAATTAAAGGGGAAGTTCAGCCTAAACAAACATTAAGTTACATTAGTTATGTTAATTAAAATAGATAGGTAATATAATCTCTTACCCACCCTGTTTTAAAAGAACAGGCAAATGTTTGTGATTTCATGGGGCAGCCATCTTTTTCATGGGGGCAGCCATCTTTTTGGTTGAAAGGAGGTGACAGGGAGCATGAGACACAGTTACAACTGTCCTGTGCCCTGATCACCCCTCCCAGCTGCGTGCGCTAGGCTTTAAATCTCAAATTCAAAATAAAAAAAAAACAAATTTGCAAAACAGCAGAGGGAGAGCAACATCAAAAATCCCATCATGCTTTGCACGGCATCAGGGGAAAAATGCTTTTCTTCTGTGCAGCTAAAAATGAGGCTTGGGTAAGAAAAACAAAGGTCTGATGCTGTGATACTGTTAAATAAACACCAAGCCTTTTCAGTTCTGCTGAGTAGATTTTTAGTCTGGAGGTTCACTTTAAGCGAATTTATTTTTCATTTAAGTTCGGTATCATGTGAAACCAAGGTTAATAATAGATCAGGACAGAGGTTAAGTACATGCGTCAGATGGAAGCTGTTCAAAACAAATGATGAACGATGGAAGAGTGAGTTGTGAATAACTCATCATTAGCAATGTACATACAACACTGTAAACTACCGATGAGTCATCAAATTATTTGTACGTTGAGCAGGACACAGCGCTTCGTTCGTGATCTACCAATCCCTGTACACACTCTTAATTATGAACAATTGTCGGCTGAGAAGATCCACCGAGCAGATTGGCCAAAGTGCTATAAAACCAACAGTGAGATGCTTTCCCTTGCCAGGTAAGGTGCTTCCATAGAGTCAACCTGGGCTCCAAGTTCCTCAGGGGCTTCACAAGTCAGGGATTGTACAGGTCACAGTTTTACTTTCAGCACACCATGAAATTGTAAGGGGCTCCACACTCATTTTCATCCAGGGCCCATCTTGCCTGCAGCTGTCCCTGTTGCCAGGCTCCACCAAACACGGGTATGTTCGTTCTGGGCGGACAGAGGAATTAAGTAGAACCATGCAGACAAAACCTACCAGCACAAACAGTTTCTAGTTTATAGGACAAGGTGGGACGTCCGTAAGACTACAGGTTTATTATGCGCGTGGGGAAGACGTGACCAACTCGCTCTGCTTCAGCTGCCATTAATATCCACACCTCCTCATGAAGAGAGACAGTTTCTCCTCTGGTGCTGTGAGACGTTCAAGGACAGGCCAGCAAGAGGAAGAAGAATAAAAGCCGGAACAGATTAACTATTACAAAGCTACACTGACGCGTTTCAGGTCTACTGGTGGACAAGCGCTTCACACACAAAACAAACTGTATTTCAAAATGGCTGATGGCACCCTCCCATTCAGTATAGGTAGCGAGGGGGTTATGGACACAGAAAAAAAGGCACCAGCGGCTAGTGCATAGATCAATTGATCTATGCACTTATTTTGTCTTGCTCTCATGGAGTAATGTGGATTATTTTTTATTTTGTATGAGTTATCTATTTTATATGGAATCCTGTTTCACTTGGAAGACTTACTTGGACACTGTTCCATTGTACATGTCTTTCTGCACATTCTGTTTTTGGGTTTATCTGGGATGAATAGATTATACTGATCTATAGATAGACTACCAACTGGTAAGGTCTAATGGGGAGGGATCTTCGGGTCCACCCCTTCCTCTTTCAGAAAGCTATAAATTTGGTGCCAGTCGCCTGGGTTCTTGATTCCCCGATGACGCTATATTGCAAAACCAGTCGGAAAGAAGACAGGCAGCACCTTTAATGTCTTATTGGCTGTGGACCAGCTTACACGCGCAAGTTTTTATTACGGGTTCCCAGTTCCTGGGCCCCATATTTAAGTCTTTGTTTTTATCTTGTTTTTTTATGGTCTATACCGATTGTTTTTACAATAAACGGTTTACACTTAGAGTTGCCGTTTTCTGTTGTGTTTATATATTGGCCTTCCTGGATACCATACCATACCATATATCGGAGTGGGGGAGTGGTGGAAGCTTGGATCCATATCTGCTCGACGTTTGTTAGGATTACCACTGAATGTGAGACATACAACCTTATAATGTGGGTTGTTGGCAGCTGGTAAGCCCCTCTTACTCTTTTCTGGTGATGGTTGGCCACCAGACCATGTGACGTTGGAATATCACCGTGGTGAAGTTTTATTGACTGTATTTATTCCTCTTTGATCTGTGCTGACTTCTAAATACTAATTTTGTGGACTTTGCACATTGTTCATTCTCGGCAGCAATCATATGTTCTATTTCCTTGGCGCTTATAAACTGTTTGCTTGTAATATTATAACCTATATTCTACTATTGGCAACATCGCCCACCCACACTAACAGGCACCTCTTTAAATGTACACATCTAAATGAACCCTGAGCTTGTATCTCTACAACACATCCTTTCCCATCCCCTGAATCAGATCTCCCCTCTGGTACATCGTACAGACATACACTGCAGAGGAGGAATCAGTAGATAAGGGATGAGGGTGAGGAATGGTTGGTTACTTTCCATGGTTACTGTACTAAACATAAATGAATAATTCCTGTTTTAGAACAGAAGTTTGTAGACAGTCCCTGTGTTGAGCATCAGCAGCTGACAGCTAAACATAAGGTGCAGGGGGTTAATTCGAAATGTTTGTTGCAAGACGCAGTTTTATTAGATTATCCCGTTTCTGAAGTTTACCGCCTGGCCTCTGGGGAATTCTATTCTTGTATCTTTCACAGTTATGCTATATCTGAACGATGGAGTGAAGGGGCGTTCTCAAGAATTGGGGCCAGCTGTGCCATTAGGGCTTATTCACACTACACAACGCATGCAAAAATTCAGTTTACAGGCAGGAAATTCCCATAAGGCACTGGCTGGAGCAGAAGAAGCAGAGGTCACCTTCTGCAAGTTACAGAAGGGAACAGACTATGTTAGCGGTAAACACACACTCTGGATTTAATGATGGGGCCCCTACACCATACACCCTATGCTATCAAGGCATTTTGTATTGACCTGAGGAAGCGGGCCATAACCTGCAAAACGTGTTGTCAGATTGCTTTTTGGATAAACACTTTTCCATTTAAACTGGTGTCTATATCTTCTGGAGAGATAAGCAATTACCTCTCTTTTTTTATTTATATTTTATAACACTAAAATAGAACACACATTGAGCACTTCCATCCTACCCAACAACTGGATTTAATGAGGCAATGTAATGCATTTATTTTTATTTGATCTGTATTTAAAGAGGAAGAGCACGGAAAATAAAGTAATGAATAAAATTGCTTATTTTTTCCCCACAATGCTAATTTAAATGTATTAGTCGTGTTTACCCATTGTGAAATCTTTCCTAACCCTGATTTACTTTCTGAAATTTATCACAACAGGTGGTGACATTTTTAGTCCTGTCAGGTACAAAAGTTTGTTTCTGAGAATTCTGAAGCCAGTACAAAAAATACCTGGTCTCCCAGAAGGCTCTGGGAGGAAAATTGCGCATAGCTAAACAGCTTAGGCTAAACATCACTGGTAGGGCGGAGCTACATACTAATACACAACATCATATAGATAAAGGAAGAGTTTCTGATGCAGAAACCAGGAAAATTGATTAAAAAAATAAGAATGAAAAAAAAAAGTGGGTATCATTAATAATTTACTGCATTCTACTATATTTCACTGCAGGGCCTCTTGAAAGAGAACCTGAACTGTAAATAAAAAGTCAAAATAACCATAAACAGGTCATACTTACCTCCTGTGTAGTCTAATCCTCAATCTCTTTCTCCTCTCCTGCGCCCCATTTGTCCACTGTGATCAATGGAATTCTCCGTCCTCCATTTTAAAAATGGCCATTACCCCCATTACATCTTCCTGGTCAGCACACTGTTAAACTGTAACATCACCCACTTGAGCCATAGGGAAGCATGGACATTACCTTGCACATTCAGTTGTAACTGAAAGCTGCTGATTTATAACTGACAGCAACTGGTATATTTCAGTTCTGACAAAATATTGTCAGAACTGGAAGGGATCACTGTAAGAATAAAATGGTGAGCTTCTGAGAGGAACTGACGGCGAGGTAAGTATGTAAAATTCATTTACCAGCTACGTCATGTGTTTATTTTAAATAATTTCCCTCGCTTCAGGTTCCCTTTAAGCTTTTAAATACACTGGAAAACAAGAGCCTGCTTCCATTTTCCCAGTGTATAGAGTTTTTGTATTTTTTTTTTACTTTTTTTTGTAGAGTTAATGGTAACAATTTGCTCTAACTACCTGAATGCAATTATGTCAAACATTTATTTGCTAAAGCCAAACTACAGTTAAAATGTCCTGACTGCCTTGGTAGATTAGCCAAACTATTCTAAATTCTAAGGACAAACATATTTTTTAGGTGCCTAAAAGTGTTAATAGGTTTACTTTCATTTTCTTCTGGGGCCCTCATCAGTTAATGATCTGTGCCACAGTGAGCTCTCGAGGCTGCTGAAGATTAGACTTTTATCTCAAGCCATACGTGTACTAGTGGCTTTGGCAAACTGCTCAGGCATGGCCATATTGGTGCAGGTGAAGTATGGGTGCGCTTGTACAATGCAGGGAGCAAGGCCATGCCAACATATCTAACAAGCTCTTGCTGGATATGTCCCGGGGGTCTGTGCGATGGTGGGAGCCAGGAGGACGTGGGAGGTAAGTACTGCTTGCATTTCAGCAGCTTTTAGCATCAGTTCTCGAAGTTCTGTCATGTTTTGAGCCCCCTAGGAGGAAACGGAAGTGCGTGCCAGACTTAGCCGATCCTGGATGCTACATGCCAAATGCACTTCCATTCATTTGAACAGACATCACTTGAACAACGAACACCGCAGTTGCTGCGTTTAGATGCCCATGTGACCCGGCCCTTAATCCACTTTGGGAACAGACTTGCTGCCTTCAGTGCGCGCGCGCGCGCACACACACACACACACACACACACACACACACACACACACACACACACACACACACACACACACACACACACATCACACACACACACACCACGAGAAACATCTTCCCTTCCGAAACTTGTGCACAAGAGGAGCTAAAGTGCTTTCAATACACAAGAAGAAAATCTAGCTACAGATGAAGAGTGCTGTCTGGAGAACGGCGCCGGTTACCAGCTGACAAGGAAAAATTATTCCGCCACCTCTGATGACATCATTCCATTTCTCTGAAGGGGGAATATTCACCTATGCCTCTATTTTCTGCCACAGAGTGGCTCTGGTGTAACTATTAAAATGCTCTTATTACTAGAAAGCAGGCGGTAAAAGCTGTGATCTGTCCCCTCCAAACCCCCCCCCCCCCCCCCCCCGGCTCACCCTTTTAATTAACCCAGCACAACACTGACCGGCAGGCAGCCCCGTTAATTGGCGGTGTGTGGCACAGATGCGGGCTTCCTGATTAGTGAAGTTGTGCCAATCTGCAGGCGATGTGTCACATTAATTGTGACAGCTGGAAGAGGGGAAGCTGCCCTCGCCAGAACGCTCACCTCATTATACCCGCTTGGCGGCAAAATAATTACTGGAAGACAGAGCCTTCTCTGCTGTTATTCTTGGGTCTAGGAAGGAGGGAGGAGGGCGTCAGAGGGCGACCCCCATACACTGCCTGCTTCTGTGTGCACTGCTAGCATGCAGATACATGTTGTAATCAGCAAGGTGGCCGCCATACATTTAATAAAGAAAAAAAAAAGCGTGCATAAAACAGTTTACAGTAACGATTATTTTCTGCAATACTCACTGCAGCTTCCGCTCCAATGGATACTCTTTCAGTAACTAGGGAGGCATGAGGTTGGTGGGGATTAGCCCCGCCCCCCATGGTGCGTACGACATTTTGGGTAGTATGCGTCTCGCAGGGTGTTACATTAATAGGACCACTACTGTAAAAAATCGTAAATGTTAAAATGCATACAGTGTAAAATGCACTAGAAAGAACTCTTTTTTTCCTATGTTGCTGTCACTTACAGTAGGTAGGAAAAAGCTGAAAGATCTGTCATATTTTAGACCAGTCCATCTCCTCATGGGGGATTCTCAGCATTTCCTTTGTTCTTTACAAAAGTACTCCCTGGAAAGAATCTATAAAAGCTGTCTGCTAGCCTCTCTACTCCCTTATACACCATATTGACAGCTGCCGTTCAGTACAGGCCCATTCACACTGGGGCACTTTGGAAAAGCAAATGCACTGCATGCAGCATTTTTGGGCAATTGTGATTCTTATTTCACTAAATGAGAATTGCAAAGTGCAATTGTTCCAAATCACAATGCAAAATCACGATTGCAATCACTAGACGATTGTGATCACATTTTGCATTCACAAGTGTGAATAGGCTCTAAGTACTTAAAGTGTAACTGTCGGGCATAAAATCAAAAATCAATTCTTTATTTGTATCTGGTAAACAAGTAATAGGGATGCTAACCAGGCAGTCCAAAAGTTAAAATCTCTATTGCTTTTCTTGTTTATAAATGATCATTCCCCAGTTTACCTGACTCTTATTTGGTACAAAGGAAGTTGAGGGCATGCTGGGTTGTCTTTTTTTTACTTCTTTATTTCCCCTGAGACTTAACTAATGTACAGAAGCAAAAAATGACAACCCAGCATGCCCTGCAACTTCCTGTTTGTGGCAACGTACCAAATAAGAGTCCGGTAAACTGGGGAATGATCATTTATAAACAAAAAAAAGTAATAGAGATTTTAACTTTTGGATTGCCTGGTTAGCATCCTTATTACTTGTTTACCAGATAAAAATAAAGTATTTTTTTTTTATTTTATGCCCGACAGTTACACTTTAAAAATAATAATAATAAAAAAAAATCATGAGAATCCCTCATGAGGAGATGGATAAGTCCAATCATGTCAGTCACATTTTACCAACCTATTGTAAGTGATAGCAACATAAGAAAAATAACATTTGTAGTGCATTTCACTCTGGAACAAATGTACAATTTATACATATAAGATTCTTTTCAAATTTTAACATTTATAGCATGAGCTGACCTTTAACTTGGGAGGGGGGTAGAGGAGGTTGTGGCGTGAGGACCCCGACACTTTCGATCTGTTTGATTGTTAATACTACCATGGCCAACTGTCACAGAGAGATACAGGAAATGGAAGCTGACACTTTTCTTACGTAGTGGGCTTGTGTCTCTTTTTTACCCATGAGACAATTATACTTGCCTTTTGAATCCGATGTGTCTATCTTGACTTGTGGCTGCTTGCTGATAAAGTGCGTAAGACCGTATTGCAGAGATAAAGCTGTCTGCTCTCTTATCTGTTTATTACCGCTACTCTCGTCTCCTAATAGTGAGGAAAGCAACAAGTACGAGACATCCCAATCACTTCTTCCTAACAAGCATACAATCTGCTAATGGCCTAGCTGCCTTAAGCCCCATCTACACCATACAATTTTTTGTGCGATGTGATACAATCCAACATGTCCGATTGAATCGAATCGATTAATCGAATCGCATAAAAAATTGTATGGTGTAGAGGGGGCTAAATGCCTCATCTACACGGTACAAATTCCATCAGATCTACCGGTGATCAGATAAGAAATTGCATCGTGGGTAGCCGTCCAAATTGTTTCAGATCAATTTTTCGATAGATTTTGCATTGATAAATACCCCAAATCTATTGCAAAATCTACCTGGGGCTTCTATCGGCCCCCTGTAGCGGTCATGTCCCACGCCGTCCTCCTACGATCCTCGGTTCCTCGCGGCTAGTCCCGGTCTAATATTAGTCTAACTTGACGAGTAGTGCTCGCTCCCACGTGGGTCATCGGGAGCTTACTCTGCGTGCGTCATCTGGAGCTTACTGCACAGTACAAAGTTTTCTTGTACTACACCTGCACAGTAATCGCCCGATGACGCACGCGGGAGCGAGCACTACTCGTCTAGTTAGACGAATATTAGACCGGGACTGGCGGCGAGGAACCGGGGATCGTAGGAGGACTGCATGGGACATGACAGCTGCAGGGGGCCGATAGAAGCCCCAGGTAAGTGTCGGTTTTTGTTTTTTTTTAACCCCTCCACAGAACCCCTTTAAGCAACTGTATTCAATGCCAGGTGGCAGCAGCTAAAGTGGACACAACTTTCGGATGCATAAAAAGTGGGATTAAAGGTCACTTGAAGTGAGAGGGATATGAAGGCCGCCATATTTATTTCATGTTAAACAATACCAGTTGCCTGGCACACATTCTGATCTTTGGCTGCAATAGTGTCTGAATCAACAGAAACAAGCATGAAGTTAATCCAGTCACACTTCAGTCAGAGCACCTGATCTGCATGCTTGTTCAGAAGCTATGTGTAAATGTATTAGAGGCAGAGGATCAGCAGGACAGCCAAGCAACTGGTATTGTTTAACAGGGAATAAATATGGCAGCCTCCATATTCCTCTCACTTGTGGAACATCTTACCACAGGAAGTAATTCCTGGAATTCCTCAGGCATCCAAAGCTATAGTATCTAGGATAGCAATAGTTTGGTCCAGGCAGAGCAGCATGGTGCTAGGAAGGTTAAGGTAGCTGTACATGGGCTGATCATGGCCCAATATGTCGAGCCATATGATCACTGTCTGATTGTAATTCGTTTAGATATTGGTTGATTCGTACCCTGCCTAGCAAGCTCTAACAAGCACTGACCTATAGGTATAGTGTTATATTGCTTGATGCAGAGCACTGTTATTGCACTGCACATTTATGATTGAATGCAATGGGGAAATTTTAGCAGCAGAACGTGACAGACACAGCAGGGATGACCATGTGCTGATAACAAGCAGGGAGAGGCAGTTATCAGAAGCTGAAGTCTTGCAAACACTGTGCCATAATTAATGATTTGACTTGTTTTAGGCTCAGCAGCCCAGCAGATGGCATTTCTGTAAACGCTTATGTTAGCACACAACTGCTCAGCCAAATAACCCGGTACTCAGGGCTTCTTGTAGTTTTACTGTAACTCCCTTGCCAGTACCTCAGCTACAGGTGGGCAGCCCAGCCAACACCACACACTGCCCTCTGACAGCCTGGTGGACACAAACGGCTGATAAAACTGAGACACGGGTACCGGCATCAGCTCTGCAGCCAATCCACCATCTACAGTGAGATCAGCAGGGTCCGTGCAGTCACACACCACAGAGACCCAACACTGAGAAACCAATCTCTGCCTACAAAGCGGGAAATTTGGGAGCCTGCTATTGGAAAAAGCTTGGCCTCCGCCATAGGGGCCATTATAAATTGCAGTTAAGTGTGAAATTTCAAACAATTGCGGCAATTTATAATGGTGCCTTTGGCAGCACCCCAACATTATCGTAACATTGGTGGGATGGCAGCTGGGGCTGGTTAAGGTTAGGCATTGGGAGGGCAGTTAAGGTTAGGCATAGAGGGGGGTGTTTCTAAGGGTTAGGTGAGGGGTGGGAATGTTAAGTTTAGGCATGGGGGGTCCAGTTAAGGTTAGGCGTGGGGAGGGGGGGGGGCAGTTAAGGTTAGGCGTGGGGAGGGGGGCAGTTAAGGTTAGGCATGGGGGGTACAGTTAAGGTTAGGCGCGAGGAGGGGGGGCAGTTAAGGTTAGGCATAGAGAGGGCTGTTTCAAAGGGTTAGGTGTGTGTGTGTGTGTGTGGGGGGGGGGCATTAAGGTTAGGCATGTGGGCTATGGTAGGTGTAAAGGGGGGTGTTTTTAAAAGTTAGGCATCGGTAAGGGAGGGTTCTGTGTGAGAGTAGTGTTAGATTAAGTTGTAGTAAAATATCTGTATTATTTACAGATATTTTACGATGATAATTTACACTTTTAAAATGCACAACATCAGTAAATATTACCGATATTCTACTAGCCAAAATTGGGCGCCCACATTCCTGCATGCCCCTTTTTCATGAGTGCCTTGCCTCATCTACCCTTGTAATGCCTTTAAATCACTGGTAGACTCCACTCTACCTCCTCTAATAAAGATATCGGCATTAACACAAGAAATACAGCAGCTGACAGTTTTAAATACACTTTCAGGGATGACTTAGTCGTAGATCTGTCTATTTGAACTTGTCATGTGAAATTACTATACTATTTAATAGTGACAAGTTTACTGGCAACGCAGATGACTTATGACGCTCTTCATGTCAACGTAGAACAAACAAGAAGCCAAATGTACTTTAATAGAAGTTCGGGATCAGATCATGCTGGGAGAGAGGAGCAGATGAGACAACTGACCAAGATCCGTATTTCCCAACCAATCAGATGAATGGTCAGTCCCAGGAATCCTCCAGGAAGGCTGTCTGATCCCCTCATTCCTGTAGCATGTGTCCCTGCTAAAGAACTACTGCTGAAAAAAGTTCCAGCAACATGTAAGCGGATGACAACCGGACACAACTATTGCATCTGATCACCATCCAGCAACCACTGACCACGACTGCCGATGTGGTGGTTCCAAATGCATGTGCAGCAACCGAGTGGCTTTCAATCGATGGCTGCTGCATGGATGCTGGGGAACCATGCAGAGCAACTACTTTAAACTAGTTCAACTTCTAACTCCTCTGTGATCAACATATCTGGACTTAGAGCAAACCTGTGTGACATTAAAAGGAGAGAGAACGTTATCTTATCGCGGTAGAGGGAAACCTCTGGATCCTCCATCCATAGGTGTCCTATGTCCTCCTTGAGACCACCGATCCAGCACTGGGACCCTCTGGACATTTGAGGTCATATTCCCCTCCGTAAACGTGTGCTTTTGCACTGTACCCTTGTGCCTGCGCAGTGGAATGGTGGAATGGCATGGAACCACTACGCTGGAAAAAAAACAGCCCATCTGGCTCCATGGTACTGCATAGGTACAAGGCATCCTGCCCCGTGCAGTGGGCGGGGGAGGGTCTGAGCGCTGGGATGGTGAGGTTGAGGAGCGGGGGAGGGGGGAGAATAGATTCCAGATATTGAAGTAAGTAGCTAAACAAGGCACTTTTTCCCTACAAGTACATTTTAAAGCAAGAGAAGAATGGACAGCATAGCCAGTGCCGATTACTACAGGAATGCTTAGCAGGTCTAATCTGCCAAACCTGCTAGCTGGTGGTGAACTGGATATAATTACTCAATACATATACATTATAGATTTTACTCCTCTTCTAAAATATTAACACCACATAGAGTCTGTAAATTATAAGCTGTTACTTTATGCCTATACCTATAGTAAACTACCCGCAGTGTGTAATGACAACTGTGCATCTACAGTGTTCACTTACTCAGGCAAAAAGCATGCAGAGTTCCTGGAACTGATACTATTACCCCCTTTTTTTCCCGAGGAAGTGGGTTAGCCCTACAAAAACATGTTGCAGCCTAGAGTTCTATATTTGTTCAATAAAAATCATTTTCGTTATTGGACTGAAGTAAAATTGAAATTTATATTGAATCTAAGGTTATATCACAATGGCCGCCTGTAAGCCATTTTGCCATACATACTGCGTACTATTAATTTCTATACATTTATAAAACTGGCTTTCTTTTTTCACGTTTTCATGGGTTTTGGAATGTGCTGATGGGAATGATAGGTGCAGTCTTGTAGATAAGAAATGGTGGCAAGTTATTCCCATAAGTCTAACTAACCTTGAATTAGAATTACAATTTAAACAAATACTTCTCATGATAGTTAAAAACTAAAGGCTCAAACACACATCCTAACATAATGGACAACCAACCGCACAACATGACCAACTGCACAACATGACCAACCTCACAACAAGTTGTTTAAACAACAAATATGTACACAAATGCCAACCAACTAAATAACCAACTCACTTAAAGGACCACTATCGCGGAAAATTGTAAAATTTAAAATGCGTATTAACATATACAAACAAGAAGTATTTTTCTTGCAGAGTAAAATGAGCCATAAATTACTTGTCTCCTATCTTGCTATCACTTACAGGAGGTAGTAGAAATTTAACAGAACCGACAGCAGGGGCGTAGGGCCTGTGGTCGCAACGGTCGCCTCGGCGACCGGGCCCGGCTCCTGAAGAGGCGGGGGAGGGGCCCGGGGGGCCCATGTCCGTTTGGACTCGGAGATCCCTGCGTGCGTTATTGGGAGGGGGGAGCTGCAGCCGTGCGGAGGGCAGCCCGACCTCTCCCCGGGCCCCCCCCCCCCCCTCAGATGCAGAGTGCGCGGCGCACGGAAGCGCTGTAGGCAGAACTCACCTGCCTGCGTTCCAAGCGCCGCTGGTCTCCACCCGCTCTGCATAGATCTGCTGTTACACACTGCTTCCGGCTAAACAGGAAGCAGTGTGTAACAACATCTATACAGAGCGGGAGGAGACCAGCGGCGCAGGGACGGAGGTGAGTTCCGCCTACAGCGCTTCCGTGCGCTGCGCACTCTGCATCTGAGGGGGAGAGGAAGGGAGGGAGAGGGCAGCTAGCGACCTACCTACCTACCTAACCTATCCTGGGGGGCCAGCTACCTACCTAACCTATCCTGGGGGGCCAGCTACCTACCTAACCTATCCTGGGGGCCAGCTACCTACCTAACCTATCCTGGGGGCCAGCTACCTACCTAACCTATCCTGGGGGCCAGCTACCTACCTAACCTATCCTGGGGGGCCAGCTACCTACCTAACCTATCCTGGGGGGCAGCTACCTACCTAACCTATCCTGGGGGGCCAGCTACCTACCTAACCTATCCTGGGGGGCCAGCTACCTACCTAACCTATCCTGGGGGGCCAGCTACCTACCTAACCTATCCTGGGGGGCCAGCTACCTACCTAACCTATCCTGGGGGGCCAGCTACCTACCTAACCTATCCTGGGGGCCAGCTACCTACCTAACCTATCCTGGGGGCCAGCTACCTACCTAACCTATCCTGGGGGGCCAGCTACCTACCTAACCTATCCTGGGGGGCCAGCTACCTACCTAACCTATCCTGGGGGGCCAGCTACCTACCTAACCTATCCTGGGGGCCAGCTACCTACCTAACCTATCCTGGGGGGCCAGCTACCTACCTAACCTATCCTGGGGGGCCAGCTACCTACCTAACCTATCCTGGGGGGCAGCTACCTACCTAAGCTATCCTGGGGGGGCAGCTACCTAACCTATCCTGGGGGGGCAGCTACCTAACCTATCCTGGGGGGGCAGCTACCTACTTAACCTATCCTGGGGGGCCAGCTACCTACCTAACCTATCCTGGGGGGGCCAGCTACCTACCTAACCTATCCTGGGGGGCCAGCTACCTACCTAACCTATCCTGGGGGGCAGCTACCTACTCTAACCTATCCGGGGGGGCAGCTACCTACTCTAACCTATCCTGGGGGAAAGCTACCTAATCTATCCTGGGGGGCAGCTACCTAACCTATCCTGGGGGGCACCTACCTCATCTAACCTATACTGGGGGGCAGCTACCTAATCTAACCTATACTGGGGGGCACCTACCTATCTAACCTGGGGGCACTTAATTGTCTAACCTGTATTCGGGGCACCTAGCTAGCCTATACAGGTGGCAACTATACTGGCTACCTATATTGGAGGCACCTACCTAACTAACCTATACTGGGGGCACCTACCTATCTAACCTATGCTGGGGGCAACTATTCTGGCTACCTATATTAGAGGCACCCACCTAGCTAACCTGTACTGGCGGCGCCTGCCTATCTAACCTATACTGGGGGCAACTATACTGGCTACCTATGCTGGAGGCACCTACCTGGCTAACCTATACCGGGGGCAACTATACTGGCGTACCTATGCCTGGCTACCTATACTGGGGGGACCTATAGCTGGCTATAGGGATTCGGATATGTGTGTGCGTCGGGTGTTGCCGGGGGAGGGGGGGCTGTTGTTGCCGTGGGGGGGGGCCCACATCCAGATTCCGCATCGGGGCCCAGAGGTTTGTAGCTACGCCACTGACCGACAGGTTTTGGACTAGTCCATCATGGGGATTCTCAGCATGGCCTTTATTCTTTATAAAGACATTCCCTGAAAAGCATTTTTACAATGAAGCTAGTCAGCCTTCCTGCTCGCTGCACACTTTTTTTGGCAGCTGGACAAAACAACTGCCATTCACTACGTGCTTTTGAAAATAAACAAAACCCTGAGAATCCCCTATGAGGAGATAGGATAGTCGAAAACCTGTAGGTTCTGTCAGATTTCTACTACCTAGTATAAGTGACAGCAACATAGGAGAAAGGTAATTTATGGCTCATTTTACTTTGGAAGAAACGTGCTTCTTAATTGTATGTGTTTACATTTATTTAAAATTTTACGATTTTCTCAATATTAGTCCTTTAAATACTATGCGCACGAGCTAAACGGCAAACCACACAACATGTCTACATTCAAGAACAATAACGTTGTTCAAAAGACTTGTACACACATTCCAACCCGCATGATAGTTGAGCTGGTTGATCCACGAGTTGGATCTGGCAAACAACTTATTGTCAGTTGGTCGTCTTGTCGTTTGCCAGCCGTACGCATGTCCAACTAACTTCCAACAAACCAAGTTTAGAGGATAGTTTGGCAGATTGTTTGGGACGTGTGTATGAGCCTTAACTGACCTCATCTACTGACCGGTATTCATGCATTCATTTATGCATGTCCAATAGTTCGCTTAGGACCCAATTGGGGTCAAGGTAGGAGGAATAATAATATGTAATTTAGAGTATATAACTACTGTTCCGAGCCTTCCTCGGCAGACATATTGTATTGTCTCCTGTACAGTAAGAAACCTAAACTATACTTTCAAGAGACTGATTGGTGGTATTTTACAAAAGGACCTTAGTGTCTTCAAGCAGGAGGTAAGTCCACCACTACCTCCTTTTTAAACTGTTTTCAGTGTATATTATCCTGACTAGCGTCTCTGTTTACAGGGTGGAGGGGTGTCACCCCTTCTTTACTACAAAGTGACTTCTTAACCCAAGTGGAGTCGGGTTTTTCTCCCTACCTGCTTTTGAAGCCAGAGCCTCCTGTCATGCTGCCCTACCCTTTGGAACACCTTGCCACACCCAATAAAGGACAGCTCCAACACTGGAAGCATTTCAACCAAAACTGAAAAGCCACCAGTTTACTCATTTATCATCACATAACTTTTTCCTCTGTACCCATCACTATGTACGGATCTGAGACAAGCTTATGCGCTTTGGGTCCTCTGGGAGAAAAGCTTTTAACAAATTATTTATTGTCGTTACAAACAGAGCTGTGGAGTCGGAGTCGAGGTCAGAGCAATTTTGGGTACCTAGAGTTGGAGGTTTCATAAACTGAGGAGTCGGAGTCGGATGATTTTGTACCGACTCCACAGCCCTGGTTACAAATGCAAAATCCTCAGATATTGCGACTGATAACCAAGCTCTATTGTTCTCTATTGAGCCATCTTCGTTTTATTGTAGCGTAGCAAAAAGAGGCCTCTTCTGACCTTACAACACTTGTCAGTTCGATCAACAAGCAGAGCTCTAAACAAAAAGAACTTTAATTTCTAATAATTAAAATTTTCCAAAAACAACCGCTTTTTAAAAAATGTATGATTTCTCGAAATCTAAATGGACTTAATACATAAAACAATGAGACATTTATTATACATTTTCAGTACAAAACCGGCAGCTGGACACCCACAGAGACATGCAGCTTTGCACTCTGAACAATGCTCGCCAGCACCCAGCAGCCAGCGCAGGAAGGAACGCATCTGTCACAACAAGCTCCGTTAGGTTTTGTTTACTGAGAATGTGAGGAGAACATCAGCACATTACTGAGCATAAAAGCGCTCCGCGCGCTCCGGAATGTTAAATACAAACAGCGTGTTAAAAAAATATATACATATTATAAAATAAAACCAACCCAATGAGCGGGCTTCTTGCGAGGCCATGAAAGCGGCAGCTGTTGTGGCGAGCCGGCCCCCCAGATGCCTTCATTTTTATGCTGCGTATCTTTAGGCACGCTGCGATTAAACATACAAGTAACAATTCTGATGCTTGATGGCTTTAATCTCGCTGCGCGCTGAAATAAAACGCGGAGTCAAAATCAAAACTCCGGGGATGACGGCACAGCCGGCCTTCCTTACCGAGTTTACTGAGATTGAATGAAAATATTTTGTAATCATACTCTCTCTCTACACTTATCCTTCCACTACTGAACGCGAAGATCACCTGTGGATTATTCAGATGGAATTTATACTAGATGGTAAGCTGGTGGCTGGTATCTGTGTGCGCTGAGATCATTACAGCAGCATAGGGGAGGTGTCACCTCTCCCAAAATCGTTCCCCAACATTTTTTCTCAAAAGAAATTCTTGGCAATACTGGAATGTGCATGTTGTATCTGCACCATCCTAGTGATAACATGCCAGTTCAGCAACTAGCCCTAGGCCACCACCAGCTCAGAAATAGCAGGGCGAGCTAGCAGCAACTACACAAGTTCAATTCTGCATCCGCCATGCATGGCCAAGTCTTCACAATCTATACAAAGTCAAGTCTAAACCAGACACACAAGGTCAAGTCTAAACCAGACACACAAGGTCAAGTCTAAACCAGACACACAAGGTCAAGTCTAAACCAGACACACAAGGTCAAGTCTAAACCAGACACACAAGGTCAAGTCTAAACCAGACACACAAGGTCAAGTCTAAACCAGACACACAAGGTCAAGTCTAAACCAGACACACAAGGTCAAGTCTAAACCAGACACACAAGGTCAAGTCAAAACCAGACACAAAAGGTCAAGTCAAAATCAGACACAAAAGGTCAAGTCTTCACAAAGCACACAAGCAATTTCCTGCCCCCCCCCCCCCCCCCCACCTCCTTCCAGAATAGGAAGTCTGCTGCCTACAGTAATTGGTTTTGCAGACAACAATGATGAATTGATAGGTTAGATGCAAATATATTGTTTCTCAAAATAAGTCTATAAAGGATACACATATTATTACCAGGCCAGATACACCTCACTGGCCCAAACTCACTCAATCCAAATAATTTCTACCTACCGTATATAATTTGTTTGGCTAACACGGTACAGAACCTTTTTTGCGACTATCAATCCATATAACAAATCATTCATATAAATGTTAGGAGGGGTGTTCAGCCACTTTATAAAAGACAATTATACTGTTTATGTGAAGCCTGGACCTTTACAGGTTGGAATATTGTCCTGGAAATCTAGAATTACAACAATCAATACAGGCTTTAATTATTTAGTATTTATATAGTGCCGACATCTTCCGCATCACTGTATAGTATATGGTCTTGTCACTAACTGTCCCTCAGAGGAGCTCACAATCTAATCCCTACCATAGTCCTATGTCTATATTGTGTAGTATAGGTATTGTAGTCTAGGGCCAATTTAGGGGGAAGCCAATTCACTTAACTGTATGTTTTTTGGGGTGTGAGAGGAAACCGGAGTTCCTGGAGGAAACCCACACAAACTCCAATGCAGCTGTTGACCAAATCAAAACAATTACGGATTAATTAGCTCATGAACAGCACCCGCCATTCATTGTTTTGCTATTCAGGAAACCTTTGTTATGTTAATCAGTACTGCCCCATTTAAGTTGTATTGCCCCCTCAATCCGTTGCCACCATAGGCATCTGCCTGTACTGACTATGCCTAAAAACAGCCCTGGTGATGTCATCTGTAAAGTGCTGTAAAGTCTATAAATAATAATACAAATAATATTAATGATCGTAAATTGGATCAAAACCAGACATGAACCACTTCCAGCTTATACTGAGCAGGCTCAATTTTTCCCAAATGTGCCGATGTATTTATAGCAAGGCTCAAATGATGACAAAAGGACCTTCAAACACACAATATATTCACACTGCTTTTTCTTTTCTCATAAGCGGTTTAGCTTCTGAAGTGATCCACATAAGTCTTTTCTCTTTAGTCTTTTGTACGCGTTGCCCATAGGAATACCGTCTGATATGTTTATTTAAGGCTGAACCTCCCAGTCATCTTCTTTTAACTTTTCTCCCAGTGACCGACTTATTTGTGTGAAGATTTAACAACCGGCCTCCTTGAAAGGGATGTTTTGGCTTTCTGAGTTTTGAGGGCTTTTCTTTAGTACATTTGGGTTTTTGGGGCTTTTTTTCTCAGCTATTATGTTTAGTAAAGTTTAGAGTCGAGCACTTATTTCAGTGGAAGAAAAATGTATATTTACATAGATGTGTACATTGGTCCAGAAAGAGGGCCAAATATATTAAAAATAACTTTTAGATCAGAATTAGATTTATTCGCCAAATACAGGGTATTGTATAAGGCATTGCTTTTGGCACAGAGAGCTCAGGGATGTACTAAGAACAGAAATACAGCGAGAGCATACATACTTGGTGATATAGGACACGTCACTTCACTTTATTCCCACCCTTACTTTACTGAGGCGTTTTTCCCCTTCTGTACCAGAGCAATTTTCACCTTTCAGCGCTCTTCCCATTCATTCGCCAATAAGTTTATAGCTACTTATCACAACGAAATTATCAATATCTTGATTTTTTTTGCCACCATTTATTTAGGCTTTCTTTGGGTGCTACATTTTGCTAAGAATTATTCTATTCTAAATGCATTTTAACTGGAAAAATAAGAAAAAATAAGAAATAAATGGAAACAAATCATTAGTTTGCAGTTTTCAGCCACTATAGTTTTAAAGAGAACCAGAGGTGGGTTTTAAAAATCCTAATTGCACACAGAGGCTGAGTCTGCATATAATGCCCAGCCTCTGTTGCTAGATTGTTCTTGGCCAGACCCCCCCCCCTGCGCTCTGCTGTCCCCCATAAATCAAACCACCGTGCTAGCGACACACAGCATGTCGATAGCCGTCTGTTTACATGGCCACTGTCACGCTCGCCGCTCCCCCGCCTCCTCTATGTCACCGCTCCCCACCTGCGTCCCTTTCCTCCAATCAGCGGAGAGGGAAGGGACGCAGGCGGGGAGCGGCGATATGGAGGAGGCGGGGGAGCGGCGAGAGTGACAGTGGCCATGTAAACAGACGGCTATCAACATGTTGCGTGTCGCTAGCATGGTGTTTTGATTTATGGGGGACCGCAGAGCGCAAGGGGGGGGGGGGTGTCCGGGGAATAATATTATAGCAATAGAGGCTGGGCATTATATGCAGACCCAGCCTCTGTGTGCAATTAGGAGTTTGAAAACCCACCTCGAGTTCTCTTTAAAATAATACATGCTACCATAATTAAAATCCACACACTGTATTTGTCCATGTGTCCTGGTTATTAAAATGTTTAAAATATTTCTCTAGTACAATGAATGGTGCCAAGATTTTATTTGGAAATAAAGGTGCATTTTTTTTGCGGCCATCACAAATTATAAGCCCATAATTTCATAAATAACATGAATATACTCTCTTGACGTACATATTAAAAAAATTTGGTCCCTAAGGTAAGTATTTATGTATTTTTTTAATTGTCTCCTTTTATATGCATATAATTCTTTAGGTAACTAGTGGAGAGTGTGGGAGGTAAGGGGTTAATTATAAAATTTGTGTGTGCGTCTTTTTATTAAAATAAATGTATGTAGGTGTAAGTTTACTATTTGGCAAAAAGATGTCCTCGCGCATTAGTTCCTGTTAGTGCAACATCAGTACGCAAACAGGAAGTAATGCGTGGACGTAACAATGACTGCAGGCATCTTATTGATGCGTTGCCAATCATTTTTCTCCCCTCTAACGGGCAGCGGCGAGAATGCGTGGGAGTGAGCCGCAGTAGATGAATATCTACATCCCTATGAGAAGAAGAGAACACCAAGAGCCCAATATAGTTTAGTATGTACTGGTAATGGAAGATTTATAGAGTTATTCAAAATGTAATACTCACAAACCAGGGTTACCATTAGGCAACCACTGTAAAGGCAGGTGGGGAGATTGTCCTGACCCCACTCAGGATTAAGAAGAGTCGCTCTCTGTAGTAGAAGGAGGAAGTGGGTATAACCCTCCGCCTAGGGTGGACTCAATGTAGTAATAAGATAACAGAGGCGCCAAAAGGATAAAAGGGACTAAATGAGCTTAAAAAACAATTTTTAAGCTCAGGCGCTCAGCTTTGATGTTACTAGCAGATGCTTTTTTACTTCTATGTGTATTGCCTGGGGAGGAGGGTTTAACCTGCGAAACGCATTGCACTTTATTTTGAAGTACCCAATAAACGTTTGTTGACTAAAAATCTACAGTCGTGTGTTCTGCTTGGAGGGGGTAAGTCCACCACTGCCTCCTCTATTTCCAAATTGTTTTTTAAGCTCATTTAGTCGCTTTTATTATTATTATTGATTTATAAAGCGCCAACATATTCCGTGGCGCTGTACAAAGTAAGAGACAAACATGGGGTACATAATACAGACAATGGTGTACACTAATATACAAGATACATAATTAGTGACAACATACAAAAAATGATACAGCATACAGAATACAAAATACAGAAGTGGTAATAACAGTGATAAAAGTAACATGATGAATAAAATTTATAATGATTTCCAAGACACAAAAGGGGGGGAGAACCCTGCCCTTGTGAGCTTACAGTCTAAAGGGAATGGGGGGAAACAAGAGGAGGGGTAGTATACGATCAAATATATAAAGGCAGTGTGTTTTAGGTTACCTAGTAGGAGTGCAATTTGGTCTTTTTATTCTTTTGGTGCCTCTGTTATCTTATTGCTTATATCTACGTCCCTATGCATTTGCTGAAGTCCTGCGGGACCTAGATTTACTGTCTCAAACCACATAAGTGGTTAAAAAACAAATGATTATGGAAAAAGCTGTCTGCTTACAAATTCTTTGTGGAGTTATACATCGGCTCTGAAAGCACTCTGCATGTCACCAATGCGGTGAGAGTATCCCACTTCCTATATAAACAGTAGTCCCCCAGATAACGCCTGTGTCACCGGGAGTTTGGGGGTATAGGAACTATTACAGGGTCAGGAACTGTACATCATCAGCAAAGAGGTGGAACCCAACATACCGCTGCGCGAAGTATTCTGGATTTTTTTTTATTTAACAACATAGGTAAAGATGCACTGCAGTAACATATAGTAGAATGTAGTACATTATTTAACATACCCATTTTTTTTTCCTGGTTACTGCATCAGACACACTTTCTATATTTTTATATTTCTGTATATTGCTATGTAGCCTCGCTTACCCAGTGGTGTCACAGGTTAGTCTGTTTAGCTACGCAGAGTTCTCATCCCAGAGCTTTCTGGGAGACCAGATAGTATTACTTCTGGCTTCAGACCTATTTAATGAATAAACATTCCGCAGAGTTGCACCTGCCAGGAAATGATGTTGCCACCAGTGATTAATTTCAGAATTTAAATCAGGAAACATTTTAAAATGGGCAAACACTCAGTAAATAATACATTCATATTTTATTGTTAATTATATTGTTCAGTACATTGTTATAAAATATGTAATTTACTAAGGAAAAAACACGCTCAATTAATTTTCCTTAACTGAAGTTTTCATGTATAAAATAATCTTCTACGGATTTCATGATCATTAGAAAAGTCCTAGCAAGCAACAGCCAGGCCTGCAGTGGACTTTATTTTGGCAGGGAGCCCTAATTTTAGCATCTAACAGTGGAAGGTTACAGAGGAACACGTCCTCGTCACACAATATCTATGTTACAACTCAGCGGTTTGTCAAGCAGCTCTCGTTGCAGCACTCCATCAGCGCAGCGCGTCAGTACAGCCATCCTCCCAGCCAGAGCTCCTCCATTCCCCTGGCCGGCAATGCTGGAATTAAGTCACGCATCTGTCTTATAATGTGCCATAAAAAGCACTGAAAGCAAATATATACTGTGGCTGATATTCCCCAGGAGCGTCGACGCCGTTCCATCTCGCCATCATCGTCGCTGTCCTTTCCGACAGAAAGTTTAATGGCTATTTCCTGGGCAATAAACTATAAGAATATAGCTTGGTTGTTTTAAGAAAACAATTACTTTTTTTCTGCCGCTTTCGCCCAGATGTCGACCCGTTGGAGATGTTCTGCATGCAAAGCGGCGGAAGAGGCTCTTCTTATCTTCCAGGCGCGGTGATGATATGACATCCGTTCTACAAGTCTTCTAGCTATTATGCTACTGAAGGTTAAGATCTCCAGAACACTAAAAAAAACAACCCCACTTTTGCATCCAGACTATTATTATTTTTTTATGTTCTAATTGTAGCGTCTTTACTTTGTCTTGGACTGCTAGGCACTAAGCCAGCACCATGGTAGTCTGAGACACGCTCCCTCTCTCAAAAAATGCTGGGAGGAGCATTATTACCACAGATTGGAAAGAGCTTCCCTCCTACACAGACTAGATGATTTTTTTTTCAGTAGAGAATGGGAGTAAAGGGCAGATTCTGGATGCAGAAAAACTGACTCCAATGAATGCCTAAGGACCTGTTTCCACTAAACGTGATTTTTCTGATGCAGACAGATCATGGATGGCATGCTGCAGATTCTGAATGCAGAAAAACTGACTCCAATGAATGCCTACAGTATGGGTTTGTTTCCACTAAGGTTTTCATTGTATGGGAAACTGCATGATGCATCAGAAAAATGGCGTTTAGCGGAAACTGGCCCATTGGCTTGCATTGGAGTCAGTTTTTCTGCATCCAGAATACGTGTGTAGTGGAAACGGGCACTAAATAGCAACATCCAGAAATCTGGATGCAGAAAAATTGATGCAAAACTAGTGGAAATAGACCCTTAGAATTCTATATTCTGTTTGGAGACTCTGGTGGTGACCAGTGAGGACCAAAAAAGTTATTAATGTATGCAAATTCCAGTTGAACGGCGACCACACTTTTCAGGAGTTGAATCTGAACTTTATACAGCGCTGTCAATGGCTCATCAATTAGCCAGCAACCGATTAATCAACTGTCATTTCACAGATCGTTAGACCCCAAATCTAGCCAGTAAAGTTTCAGTTCAGCCTCTGAAGGTCCAGTGCGGCTCAAACAAAAATCTGCATATGCCTCAAATCTTTAGCGGTGACATGTCTGATTCGCTTTGTGTATCTGTTTATTTAGCCATTACGATGGGAATTTACTGTAAATGTGCCCATAGACTAATAGATGGGTACTCGATGTGGCCAAAAGATCGATCCCCCTCAGATCAGAATTGTATTAGAGAGAGATTGAATCATTCTGCTCTCTAGACAAACGGTAGGTTGCTTGATGCAGTGCAACGCTACAGGCCATCAATCTACTGCTGCTCCCAATCCACAGCTGATCAGTAGATATCTTTTGTCTGCTCCAATCGATTAATGCAGCTGATTTTTTGGGTGGAATTCATCGAATTATCAGTCGGGCCGGAACAATACACATTGCCTGGCTGTCCTGCTGATCTTCTGCCTCTAATACTTTTAGCCATCAACTCTGAACAAGCATGCAGATCAGATGGTTGACTGGATTATCTGCGTGCTTGTTTCGGGCGTGTGATTCAGACACTACTGAAGCATGAAAGATTAGCAGGATTGCCAGGCAACAGGTATTGTTTAAAAGGAAATAAATATGGCAGCCTTCATATCCCCCTCTCACTTCAGCTGTCCTTTAATACACTTGCAGCAAGACAGGGAGTTTCTAGGCAGTACATACTCCACAAAGCGAATGGATGAGGCCAGTAAAAAAAAGCGATTACAGCTGTTGGAGTGTTTATAGCGGTCTGTAAATTGCAGCGGAAAGAGACTTCATTCATTTCACATTTTGAAAAAGTCGCGTGAAGTGCCAACACACATTTGTAGCGGTTTTCAGCGAAAGGGGTGTATGACTTTAAAAGTGAAACGAGGACATCATTTGTGAAATTGAACTTCTAACAACATCAGTAGAAAAGTCTCTGTTTAACGCTAACACAAGCCATTACTCTACATTTCAAAATATTGTTCCTGCAGACTGCTCATTAAATTAGACTGAATTAAAACGAATACTGCGCGGAGAGGGAGGGAGAGAAGAAAATCTTTTACGACAATTTAACCAAACAAGCCTGCGACGACAAGCTGGCTCTATTTCACTCCAATTATCTGCTGGAGCAATTTACAGCTGGGAAAATCTATTTCCAGTTTCGCTTCTTGGCTCGGGAGGGATTGGATCCGCCGCGCGTGACGCTTCTGACTTCCGCGCTCAGTAACAAACAGCTGAAAATAAGGCAACTTCTCCCTTTAAACTTTTAAATGAAGTTGTGGCCGAGTTTATTATCAATGAGGAAGTCGCTATTTAGATCCCGAGCAGAGCCGGGGCGGTTAACACCCGACGGGCGATCAGATGGCTCGGCAGGCGGCAATACGCTCCTCCAGCCAGGATGACTTCTGGTCTGGGTGGATGTTCCCAGTTGCCTCCTCAATTGCTTTTGGCACCAATATCAGGATGAAGTTAATGGCTGCGCCCACATGATGCGCCGGGGGCGGTCCTCAGCTGGTAGTGTGAGCTGCGACCATGGAACGCCGCTCTGAGCACACATTAAACTGCTGAGCTCCAACAGGCCGGGCAAAATCCCACCAGTGAGAAGAATGCAACGTTCCTGACAGATTGTGTCATTGTGGGATATCTTTCAGGGTCCACACACAGCACCAGTGGGGGCCAGGAGGATGTGGGAAGCCTTTAAAGAGACACTGAAGCGAAAAAAAAATTATGATATTATGATTTGTATGTATAGTACAGCTAAGAAATAAAACATTAAGATCGGATACATCAGTCTAATTGTTTCCAGTACAGGAAGAGTTAAGAAACTCCAGTTTTTATCTCTATACAAAAAAGCCATTAAGCTCTACGACTTTCAAAGTCATGGAGAGGGCTGTCTTCTGACTTCTATTATCTCAACTGTTCCTGAACTATTTACTTTTTCTCTGCTAGAGGAGAGGTCATTTGTTCACAGACTGCTCTGAAAGAATCATTTTGAATGCTGAGTGTTGTGTAATCTGCACATATTATAGAATGATGCAATGTTAGAAAAAAACACTATATACCTGAAAATAAAAATATGAGAACATTTTTTTTGCTGCTAATCTTCTAGTAATTATTCATAGTACACAACCAATTCATTATATCATATTTTTTTTTCGCTTCAGTGTCTCATTAAGCAGCCACGAAGTTAAAGTCCTCAGATAAACTTCGTCACCAATATTCCTTCAATAACTTCAGCGCTATGAATCCTCAAGTTAATAATATCCGTCACCACACACCCTTCAAAGTGCATGCCCCTGAAGACGCTATCGCGAAACCGGTCCGGCTTATGGGTGGTAGACGAGGACGGCACTCCAGGACTTGTATTGTGATACGTGAGTTAAAGAGACACTGAAGCGAAAAAAATATATGATATAATGAATTGGTTATGTACTATGAATAATTACTAGATTAGCAGCAAAGAACATATTCTCATATTTTTATTGTCAGGTATATAGTGTTTTTTCTAACATTGCATCATTCTATAATATGTGCAGATTACACAACACTCAGCATTCAAAATGATTCTTTCAGAGCAGTCTGGGAACTAATGACCTCTCCTCTGGCAGAGAAAAAGTAAATAGTTCAGGAACAGTTGAGATAATAAAAGTCAGAAGACAGCCCTCTCCACGACTTTGAAAGTCGTAGAGCTTAATGGCTTTTTTTGCATAGAGATAACTGGAGTTTCTTAACTCTTCCTGTACTGAAAACAATTAGACTGATGTATCTGATCTTAATGTTTTATTTCTTAGCTGTACTATACATACAAATCATAATATCATAATTTTTTTTTCGCTTCAGTGTCTCTTTAAGTACATCCTGTTTGTACTAGAGGGAAATGTGGACACAGGAAGCAGACGCTGGCCCAGGGAGGAGCAGGCTGGACTGCTTGGTGCGGTTGAGTTCCCCCCCCCCTCCCCCCAAAACTTGAGTGCTCTTGTAGAAGACTATGGGGGTTCGGAACCCTGTCTTTGCTTTGCTATATAAACAACTATTGAAAGTGATCAGACTTCCCTTAATTCCCTAAAGTCTGGAATTACCTGGAGCCGCTTTGTTTACTTTTCAGTGCACTAATATGTTTAGTGAATTGGGATTTGGCAAAGTGATTGGTAAAATCAGCTGTTTTCTGCATTTCCAGAGGCTGTAATTGTTTAATGAATTGAAGGCATTGGGATGTGTAACCTTCAGATACCTGAATGACCCAGCAATGAAAGTCCCAGTAAGGCCTCGTTCACATCAGGGCCGTTTCTGTGCGCTTTTCACAGCGCACTGCCCTGTGCGATCAGCAAGGTATTTATTTTCCCATGTAACTAAATGTAGCTGGTTCACATCTATGCGCTGCGCTGAGCAGCATTACAGAAATGTAGGGTTGCATGCATTTCTTTGCGCTGAGCTGTAAAGCGCACATCAATGCAAGTGAATGGGTGTGCTTTTTTAGCGCATAGAAGCGCGTACAAGCGCATAGAAGCGCATGCGTTTTTTACCCCTAATTGGAGAAAAAAATACATTTACATACAAAAACAAAGTTTTATTGACAACTGCTGCTGCTACAGTAAGCAAAACATGCTTTAAAGAAGCGCAACGCACAGAAACGCGCACTAAAGCGCGCACAAGCGCATGCGTTTTTTTACCACGCGCTTTCACGCGTTTTTCAGCGCAGCAGATGTGAACGAGGCCTAAGAAGGTCACTTCACCAATTCCTGCTTGCTTTGCTCTTCTCCCTGTGGGACGTTCACACAGTTTCCATGAACCATCGGGTGCCCATAGCTGGAATTCAGTGAACATATACTGCTCACAAGTGGATGTAAAAATAAAATAAAAATAATAACTTGGATTATGAAAATTTTCTTGTATTTGGTTATTCATATCCTGAAACCTGCTGATAGCTGAATGATTGTGCCAAAATGGTTTGTTTCCATCTATTTTCCAATTTCTGTGGGTACTCTTAGGCACAATGCACTGCTGTGGAAAAACCGTGTACTAATGCGTACCAAGGCACACTAACGCACACCAACTGATTAAGTGTAAATGGGCCCTTAAGCCTGGGCGGCAGTGGTGGAGTCAGAAAAGTAACTCCCTGTGGGAATCTGGTAAATTTGCAATGCATGTATTTCAAATGAGGTGCTTATCGTGACCTTGAGACTGTACTGTGTGTACTCCTACTTTTTATTGCCTGAGAAAGAGGGGATATACCTGCGAAACTCATTGCAAAACAAAACCCTGGAGTGTACCAATAAATGTGATCGTTTCAAATACACAGTTTTTGTGTCTGCTTGTGGGGGGGTAAGTCCACCACTGCCTCCTAAGCAATTTTAAAAGTTATAAGAATTGATTTTATCCTGTTGGCGCCTCTGTTCTTCATTACGTTATAACAAGTAGTTGGAGTTCATTATTGGACGCAATGAAACTTGATTGTGTAGCTCAGATCTAAAGCTAGCCAGTTTTGGGGACAATTGTTCGCATAGCAGACTATCTCCCAAAACAAATGCAAACAAATAATGCCAGGGCAATCAAATGGGGTTGTAATATCTAAAAATAAAATGGTTAGTACCCTAAATATTTATGTATACCCCCTTTTTTTCTAAAGTAGGTCCCTATATGTTCCCTAATTTGATTTTTTTTTACTTGTGCCTTTGCTGAACTGCAGCGCAGTGCGAAGACGATTGTGGGAAGTCTTTATTTTTCTTTAGCTACAGTAACAAGCTTACCTCAAAATGCAAATAGAAAATGCTCACACATTTTTGTTTTTTGGCACAGCTTAAATTAATTGATAGGATGGAATCAGGAAATGTTTGGTTCAAGTAGAGCACATTTCTCCATTTATCAGTCCAGTCCATTCTAAACACTGACATGGATACGACCCTGGAGGGCTGGAGTTCAACAAGTCATGTAGCAAGTGATTCCATGGAAGCAGACATCCGATCATGTCTCCTCACACACAAAACTTTCAGACTGTTGGGCGCAACTACGATATCTCTGGGCACGCAAACTTTGGTGCAACTTTCTGCATGCCGGAAGTACTAGTGCAGTTATATGTATATATAGGCATAGTTTGTATTACAGGACTAAAAATTTGGGAAATGCAAAGAGGAGTGCTACAGTTTGGCATCAAGGCACAGTCAGTGGAGGTTTATGGTTATGCATAATCTGGATATTACTCTTTGGGGAAGATTTTGTGCAGCACCACAAACTCTAACATTATACCCCTATACATGCCGCTAGAACTATAATACTGGAAAACAACAGATTAGACTCTAATCTACAAGGAGGAGGATTTTCTAGGAATGGATACCAATATAAGATGACAGTTGTGGATCTGGCTTACTCCCACCAAGTATGGTAAAAACCCTTCTGTTTCTATAGGTTATTAAAATATACATACAGTGGCGTGCATAAGTATTCGCCCCCTTGAAGTTTTCCACATTTTGCCATATTACTGCCACAAACATGAATCCATTTTATTGGAATTCCATGTGAAAGACCAATACAAAGTGGTGTACATGTGAGAAGTGGAACACAAATCATACATGATTCCAAACATTTTTTACAAATAAATAACTGCAAAGTGGGGTGTGCGTAATTATTCAGCCCCTTTTGGTCTGAGTGCAGTCAGTTGCCCATAGACATTGCCTGATGAGTGCTAATGACTGAATAGAGTGCACCTTGTGTAATCTAATGTCCGTACAAACACAGCTGCTCTGTGATGGCCTCAGAGGTAGTCTAAGAGAATATTGGGAGCAACAACACCATGAAGGCCAAAGAACACACCAGACAGGTCAGGGATAAAGTTATTGAGAAATTTAAAGCAGGCTTAGGCTACAAAAATATTTCCAAAGCCTTGAACATCCCACGGAGCACTGTTCAAGTGATCATTCAGAAATGGAAGGAGTATGGCACAACTGTAAGCCTACCAAGACAAGGCCATCCACCTAAATTCACAGACCGAACAAGGAGAGTGCTAATCAGAAATGCAGTCAAGAGGCCCATGGTGACTCTGGACGAGCTGCAGTGATCTACAGCTCAGGTGAGGGAATCTGTCCATAGGACAACTATTAGTCGTGCACTGCACAAAGTTGGCCTTTATGGAAGAGTGGCAAGAAGAAAGCCATTGTTAACAGAAAAGCATAAGAAGTCCAGTTTGCAGTTTGCCGCAAGCCATATGGGGGACACAGAAAACATGTGGATGAAGGTGCTCTGGTCAGAGGAGACCAAAAAGGAACTTTTTGGCCAAAATGCAAAACGCCATGTGTGGCGGAAAACTAACACTGCACATCACTCTGAACACACCATCCCCACTGTCAAATATGGTGCTGGCAGCATCATGCTCTGGGGGTGCTTCTCTTCAGCAGGGACAGGGAAGCTGGTCAGAGTTGATGGGAAGATGGATGGAGCCAAATACAGGGCAATCTTGGAAGAAAACCTCTTGGAGTCTGCAAAACAGTTGAGACTGGGGCAGAGGTTCACCTTCCAGCAGGACAACAACCCTAAACATAAAGCCAGGGCAACAATGGAATGATTTAAAATATATCCATGTGTTAGAATGGCCCAGTCAAAGTCCAGATTTAATTCCAATCGAGAATCTGTGGCAAGATCTAAAAATTGCTGTTCACAAATGCTGCCCATCTAATCTGACTGAGCTGGAGCTGTTTTGCAAAGAAGAATGGGCAAGGATTTCAGTCTCTAGATGTGCAATGCTGGTAGAGACACCCTAAAAGACTACCAGCTGTAATTGCAGCAAAAGGTGGTTCTACAAAGTATTGACTCAGGGGGCTGAATAATTACGCACACCCCACTTTGCAGTTATTGATTTGTAAAAAATGTTTGGAATCATGTATGATTTTCGTTCCACTTCTCACGTGTACACCACTTTGTATTGGTCTCTCACGTGGAATTCCAATAAAATTGATTCATGTTTGTAGCAGTAATATGACAAAATGTGGAAAACTTCAAGGGGGACAAATACTTTTGCAAACCACTGTATAGGTTGAGTACATCTACAAATATATGGAAGACTTGAAGACCTTCACATTGAATGGTGGCTATTGCTGGACATGGGTAATCTGTACATGGAAGGAGAATGGAGAAGACATAACACACAGGTGTCGAGCTCCAGGCTTGGAGGACCAGATCCATGCCAGTGTTTGGGATGGACTGAGAAAGAGACAAATGTGTTCTACCTGATGGACCACGCCTTTCCAGATTCAGACCCATCAATTAATTTGAGCTGTGTCACAATGTGTGAGGATCTCGGCCCTTTAAAGAGAACCTGTACGGAGTAAAATTATTTAAAATAAACATTCGAGGTAACTTCAAATGAACATTACATAGTTACCTTGCCATCAGTTCCTCTCAGAAGCTCACCATTTTCTTCTGACAATGATCCCTTTCAGTTCTGACAACATTTTGTCAGAACTAAAATATATCAGTTGCTCTCAGTTATAGATCAGTTGCTGTCAGTTATAGCTGAGAGAAGAACTGATGTGTTCATGTTTTCCTATGGCTCAAGTGGGCGATGTTACAGTTTAACTGTGTGCTGACCAGAAAGCTGTTATGGTGTAATGACCATTTTCAAAATGGAGGACGGAGAATTCCATTGATCACAGTGGACAAACAGGACGCAGGAGAGGAAAAAGAGATTAAGGAGTAGACTACATGGGAGGTAAGTATGACTTGTGTATGCTTATTTTGACTTTTAATGTTCAGTTCAGGTTTTCTTTAAGGAACGGTTTGACATACCATGATAGAGGAATGGGAAGGAGGTGCTAGAAAATTGGCCAAAGGGAACAAAGAGTTTAGAACGGGCCATGTTGGTTCTAAATGGTGCCATGAAAGTAGGCTCTGTATTGGCCATAGTATGCCCTCTATATATTGCCGAATGCAGCAACATCTCCCTGAATATCCATGGAGGTATCACAACAGCGCTACCAGACATCCCTTGACTTCTAGTTCATCAGTAGCTGGAGACGCCTGAACTCTGGAGATTTCGTGTGGAAAAAGTGCTGTTGTTCAATGACATCCGGCCACAGGGGAGCGTGTAGCTGGAGCTGCTTGTTTGTTTGTGCTCTGCTGCGACCAGCGGAACGTGAAGCTGGGAAAAAATGGATATTAGATTGGCGGCAGGGAGTCATTCTACTCAGCCCAACGTGACAGTTATATAGTGCGCATCACAGGAGGCTGCTAAAGTGTTCATTATAAAATCCAATGCTAATCGAGTCTGAGCAGAGACTTCAGGCTTCTGCTTTTTATTTAGGAATACAACGTCCAGGGACGGTTTACAATATTGCAGGATAGTGCGGAAAAAAACTTGGTCAGGCGGAAATAACATTTTCTCTGCCTTTCCTGATGAGTGGTAAATCTCTAATGGCATTTGTATAGATTGGTGGAAAAAATAGACAAGACTGAACAGAGTAAGATCTCCTCCTCTGCCGCAGGCTTAAAATAAATCACAGGAAAGCTCAAAGTGCCATCCACTAAAGGTGGTCATTACAGAGCCATCAAGATGCAAATAATTAATTCGCTTGATGCAGTTTTCTTATGCTAATTTTATGCATATTTATGTAGCTCCAAAAGGAACCAATCAAACTCTACGACACCCGCATTTTGATTGGACCGTTTTAAACTGCATATATTTGCCTAAAACCGGCATTAAAAAATTTGTCTCCGCAGTGGTCCCTGAGGTCCACGTTACTTCACTACTTCCTCCTTTATGTCCGGAAAGGGGGAAGTAGTGGCGTACGTGGACCTCATCGGCTATAGGCGACGGCATAGGTAAGTTAGCCCTCCGTTCTGCCGCGGGCAGTGCTATCTAATTTAAATTACAAGTAGCGATATACTCTTAGTGAACATTACTAGCCAGAGTACAGCTGTCCATTATGCGTGGGGTTATAAAGGCGGTTATTCGCATTGAACTGCAGTTAGAAGGTGCTCAGTGGTCAGGAAGGGGGAGGCTGACTTACCAGCCAACCATGCAGCTCGAACCTCTGTGGGAAAGAGGCCTTATTGAAGTGAATTATGTCAAACTCTATATCTTTCCAACAAAGGTTGAGACCACCCCAAGCACAATCTCAGATCTGCACACAACCTTCTTCTGTACTCCTCTACTCTATCCTTGCATTCACGTATATAAGATTTCTCACGAACTTAACCTCTCCTCTGGAATCCCCTTCAACAACACACCCATCTCTCTCCAACCTTAGATATCTTTAAGCACTCCCTCAAGACTTTTCCGACAAGCATACAGTCTAATTTAGGCCATTCCATCTTCAACCTCTGGCCAAATTGTTCTCCTTACTAGATAACCTAAAAACAACCTGCCTGTAGCTATGCATATTGTATACTATCCTACCTCTTGTTTCCTCAGTATTCTTTTAGATTGTAAGCTTACAAGGGCAAGGCTCTCTCTTTTACGTCTTGGAACTTGCTACATTTTGATCATGATGTTGCATTTGTCACTGTAATATCATGTACCGTTGTCTATGTTTTGTGTATACCATTGTCTGCATCATTATGTACCCCATGTTTGTTTCTTACTCTGTACAGCACCATAACAGATGTTAGTGCTTTATAAATCAATAATAAAGTGACGAAGAGATCACGATAGGAAAGGCGTTCTACAAGAGGTCAGTGAGACCTCATAAGATAAGTTCCATGCCCCAAGTCTATGCCTGTTTCTGCTACAAAAATGATTTTTGTCGAGCACTGGTTGCAAAGGTAAAGTGAAGATGTAAGGAAAGTTTTGGTCACAAAAGTTACATAGAAGTTATGAGAATGCTGCAGCCTGGAGTACGTCCATGACCATTCTAGCCCTGAGATCTGTGGAATTCCGGTATATCTATGATTTTCTAGTAGGATGGAATGGAAAACGTTAGGCATTCCGCATACATCGAGACATTAAAAGCTTTCCACAATATAAAGGTTAGCGCACGAGCTTCTGTCATCTGCTTTTAGTTTGATGTCAAATTCCGTCCAAGTTATACAAATGGAGGGTGAACTTAAAGTAAATCTATTGCCTGTTTTATATGCCTACATATAGGACTTGCTCCCATTTCACAATATATGCTAACACAATTCATTTTCCAGGAAACAGTATGTTTGATTTGTAAAGAAGCTTCCAAGAACTTTACCTGTGCAAAACCGTCAAGGTCTGCCTATAGGAGTATGGTGGGCGAGTAACGGCCTTCGTAATAGGTAAGCTGTGCATGCGGGGGTCAGGGCTCAGTTACATTCGTAGGCATTAAAAATGCGGCAGAGGTTTAAAAATGCCACCGCTGTGACGTAATTCAAGGGGATGCGACGACCAGAAGGTGTAAAGCATGAAAATATGTGCAAAAATGTGCAAGGCTGGAGCATTCTGAAATCCCCATTTGTGAACAATCCTAAAAAGCCCCTGAACCTAACCTGACCAGAACCATGGGGCCTGTTCACCCATTTCAATGCCATTTCTCCCATCTCTTTTGCAAGAATGTTTTATTCAGGCTTCACTTGCACTTTTGGCCCTTCCCAACTCTTAGAAACCGGTGTCTGTGCGGCAACAGTGAAAAAAGGCTGTGTGCCCAGTTAAATGAAAAAGGATATACAGTAGAGTTCTCACCCATATTACACCCAATAAAGCATATCATACTGCCAACTGATGTGTTCTGGTGGAAAACTATTTGTTTCCCAATTTGACACTTGAACCTTGAAAATGAGTGAAGCCTTTCTGCAGCTAGTTATTAATGAGTGTAAATGGTGATTTGAGGACTGTCTGTATACCAGATGACTGTCGCCAAGCTTGTAAACAATGAACTAAAAAACAAAATGATTGAACGTTATAGGCTGGCTGCAAAAACAGAGAGTGTGTGTGCGTGTGTGCGTGTGCGTGTGCGTGTGCGTGTGCGTGTGCGTGTGCGTGTGCGTGTGCGTGTGCGTGTGCGTGTGTATATATATATATATATATATATATATATATATATATATATATATATATATATATATACACACATATATATATATATATATATATACACACTATACACACACACACTGTATATTGTTTTTTTCTGAATTGGATAGTCTAACTACTGTCTGTCTTCTCTGGTGAGATGGAAGATATGACATCACTTCCTGTCCATCTGACCTGCATGGCACTCTGCTGGCTTTGACCTCTGGCCTAAACTTCCTTTACTTACTTGCATATTTTTGCATTTAGAAAATCACTGATTATTTTTGAAAGAAGAAAATCTGCAAAAAAAATTGAACCAAAATCAATAATGCAAATATATTACATCACAGCCAAACACCTGTTAAGGGTATCCAGGCCATAGAATAATACAAAAATTGCATATTTATCTACAGAGAGGGAAGCCTGTGAGGTGAGCGTCAGGGGACTGGAGGACAGCGAGGGAAGCCTCATTAGGGATGCAGAGGCTTCTCCTCTTTAGGTAAGTATATGATTTTTGTATTATTTTACAGCTCAGGTACACTTTAATCCACCCTGAAGCATAAGAACTAGAGATGGTCGGAAATGCTGATTTCGGGTTCCGCATAAATTTTGATTTCCGCCAATGCCGTTTACCGACTCCACGGATTTCTAATCGGTTTCCAGTTTCCAAGATCCGATTTCCGACTAGTGTTTTTTTGAGTCATTTTTTGCATTCTCTGATTGGCCAAATACTTCCGAGTTGACTCTGCATTCTCTGATTGGTCCAACGCTTCCAAGTTCTGTGATTGGACTGAAATTACCGAGCTGCAGTAATGAAGTATCTCTACAGAAATCAGATTTCCGAGTTCTGATCAGAAATTCGGATTTCCGTTCAGAAATTCGGAAATTTAAATTTTGGAAAATCCAAATGAGCATCCCTAATAAGGAACGCTTTACATTACAAAATGTCATAATAATAATAATCAGAACATTCGTATAGCGTTTTTCTCCTGTTGGACTCGAGAGCTGCAGCCATTGGGATGCGCTCAAGAGGCCACCGTGCAGTGTTAGGAAGTCTGAGGACTTCTTACTGAATAAGTACTGTCCCTAGCCAGGGTTCGAACCCTCGTCTCCCATGTCAAAGGCAGAGCCCTTACCCAGTACCAGTAACCCCCACTTTTGAAGAGCTGATCCATGTTCTGACGGTGTTTTAGTTATAAAGTCGGTCAGGGTGTGCTGAGACTTGTAGTAGACACATAGGCCCTTTGCTGCACATAACGAATACGTTTCTTTGTAGATGATCTGTCCTATTCCCCACACAGTATCGCTAGAATATGCTAAAACGTAACAACAGCACCGAAAAGGAGGATAAAAGGAGAGGAAAGCCTGTGATGAGTTCTCTTCATCTCCAGCTCTGAACATTTATTGAGAGTGATCCAGCCATTACTCCATGTTCATCACTTCAAATCTCACTTCAGCGACACAGACAGGAACATATAGAGCCGGCGCCCAGAGGGGCCATCCTGCATCCGCCGCACTTCAATAGGGGACAAAACGCGGCGTTATTACATCTGATTAAGGGCTTCATAAATCATTCATCCTGCTCCCCGGGTGGCGGGACGTGGCTTGTGTTGCCATGCTCTGGCGGTCTGATGTGCGATACGCATGACAGATCTGAGCAGTATGGTTTCACATGTCCCGTATTCTGGGGGGCCATGCTGTTTATTCGCTGGCTGTGCCGGGCTCCCAACCCCTATCATGGCATAACTGTCTAGCCCATCAATATTTCATAGCCTTTCTCATGTAAAAATCATACTTTCTCAGCAGCGCTGCAATTTTATTCATTTACAGAACTTCATCAAGAGGCCCTGTCTCGGCGAGCGAGATTCTGTTGCCTTAATTAATATCTCACATATTACACCCATTATATAGCATACCAGACTGCCAAGTCACTTAAAGTGAACCTTAACTGAGAGGGCTATGGATGTTTCCTTTTAAACAATACCAGTTGCCTGGCAGTCCTGCTAATGTCTTTGGCTGCAGTAGTGGCTGAATCAAACACCTGAAACAAGCATGCAGCTAATCCAGTCTAACTTCAGTCAGAGCACCTGATCTGCATGCTAATTCAGGGGCTGTGGCAAAAAGTATTAGAGACACAGGATCAGCAGGAGAGCCAGGCAAGTGGTATTATTTTAAAGGAAAAATCCAAATCCTTCTCAGTTTAGATTCCCTTTAAAGAGGAACTGAAGTTAAAATGACATACCGAATAAAATTGTTTTTTTTTTACAAGATTCATGTATAGATTATTTAGTCAGTGCAGATCGTAAGTAAGTTCACTGTTTCACAATCAATCGTCTTTCACCTAAGTGGTCATTAAGTTCTTCTCATATCCAAGTGGTAGACCGTCACCCAAAGGACTAGAGGGAGCTTTTCAACTGTTGACAACCCATGTTATAAAGGTTGTATGTCTCGCATTCAGTGGTAAAAAAAAAAGGGAACAAGAACCACCCAGGATCCAAGACTTTCAAAAATCCTTGTAAGTTCGGGTACACCATCCGGAAGATCAAGGCCAATAAAACATGCAAATAAACAGTAGGTCGAAGTATAACCCGTTTATTAAAAAACATAGAACATAGACATAAAAAAATTAATAAAATTCAATAAAACTTACATACGGGGCCCAAACAATGGGAACCCCGAAACAATATTGCGCTTGTATGCTGGTCCACAACCAGTAAGAAAGTATAAAAGGTGCCGCCTGTCTCTTTCCCGACCGGTTTCGCAGTCTTGCGTCATCAGGGGGCACCTTTAGTTCTGCCAGGTGATCTGTACCGGATGTTCATTACTGAAATTTCTATGCACAGAGAGAGATATTGCTTGCTTGGCAATTAGAAAAAGCCATTATTCACACACAATGCCACGAGGTTCACAGACAGATAACTGTCAGCACCATGGTCCTGACATCACACTGTGGGAGGGGTATCACCACTATCAGCCATACAGAGTCCCCTGATGATCTATTTGAGAAAAGGTAAATATTTATCATGGGAAAGGGGGTATCAGCTACTGATTCAGATGAAGTTTAATCCTGGGTTGAAGTCCCTCTTTAACCATTTCCGGACCGCAGTGATAGAGATCTACGCCCTGTTTTGATGGGCTCCTGGCTGGCAAGGCGTAGATCTCTATCACCGGCGCCGCCGCTCCCCGCCGCGATCGCGCGCACCGAACCGGCTGCACTTAGCTGTCTTATGACAGCTAAGGCTTCCGGGTATCGGCAGGAGCCGTCACTGATTGGCTCCCTGCCGTGTGATCGCTGTGAGCCAATCACAGCGATCACCCTCCGAAAGGCAACATAGTTGCCGTTCCGCCTCCCTCTCCGCCTCCCTCTCCCCCTCCCTCTCCCTGTCACTGTGGATCTTGTGTGACAGGGAGAGACGCACAGCCTGCAGCCGTGACAGGCTGTGCGATTTTAGTGTAAAAATAAACTTTTTTCCAGCTCTCTCCCCCCCATGTATCCCTTGATCCCCTCCCAACCACCTATATATAGATCTATATATATATATATAGATCTATATATATATATATAGATCTATATATATATATATAGATCTATATATATATATATAGATCTATATATATATATATATATATATATATATATAGATCTATATATATATATAGATCTATATATATATATAGATCTATATATATATATATATATAGATCTATATATATATATATATAGATCTATATATATATAGATCTATATATATAGATCTATATATATATATATATATATATATATATATATATATATATATATATATATATATATATATATATATATATATATAGATCTTTATATATATATATATGTATATATATATATATATATATATATATATATATATATATATATAGATCTATATATATATATATAGATATATATAGATCTATATAGATATATATAGATCTATATATATATATATAGATCTATATATATATATATAGATCTATATATATAGATCTATATATAGAGATCTATATATATATATAGATCTATATATATATATAGATCTATATATATATAGATCTATATATATATATGTCTCTATATATATATGTCTCTATATATATATATATATATATATATATATATATATATATATATATATATCTATATATATATATGTCTCTATATATATATATATATATATATATATATATATATATATAACTGGATTGTGATTTTAACCACTTGCCGCAAAGTGGAGCCCGCAACGACCGCGCAATACGCCGATCGGCGGCGGCTCGTTGCGGACTAGCTGGCCGGGGATCGCATGCTGGATGTGCCCACCCGCGACGTCAACCCGCCAGCCAATTAGCAGCGGCGGCGGGTTGTTAACCCCCGATCTTCCGCATGTAAAGCGGATAATACGCTTTGTAATGTATACAAAGCGTATTATACAGGCTGCCTCCTGCCCTGGTGGTCCCAGTGATTGAGGGACCACCAGGGCAGGTTGCAGCCCTCCTAGTAAGTACCCAAGCACACTGATCCTGCCCCCTGATCGCCCACTGCACCCATCAGACCCCCCCTGCCCACCCCTGGGACACCTGTTTGCACCCAATCACCCCCCTAATCACCCATTAATCACTCCCTGTCACTATCTCAACGCTATTTTTTAGATTAGGTCCTAAACTGCCCCCTGGGGGCTCCTGAACACACACCCCCCACACCCTTAGATCCTCCCTAGACCCTCCCCCCTGTGTACTGTATACATCTATTCTTCCCTATAATCACCCACTGACCACCTGTCAATCACCCATCAATCACCCCCTGTCACCACCTGTCACTGCCACCCATCAGATCAGACCCTAACCTGCCTTTTGTGGGCACCTGATCACCCACCCACACCCTCAGATTGCGTGCAGACCCACCCTCAGATCACCTCTGAAAGTGCATTGTTTACATCTGTTCTCCCCTCTAATCATCCACTGATCACCCATCAATCACCCCGTCACCACCTGTCACTGCTACCCATCAGATCAGACACTAATCTGCCCCTTGCGGGCACCCAATCACCTGCCCACACCCTAAATTAGCCCCCCAGACCCCCTCTGATCAACTCGCCAGTGCATTGCTTGCATATATTCTCCTCTGTAATCACCTACTGATCACCTATCAACCACCCCGTCACCCCCTGTCACCAGTGCCAATACAACCTGTCATCTAAGAAGTCACCCTGCTTATGACCGGTTCCACAAAATTCGGCCCCTCATAGACCACCGGTCATCAAAATTTGCAGATGCTTATACCCCTGAACAGTCATTTTGAGGCATTTGGTTTCCAGACTACTCCTCGTGGTTTTGGGCCCCTAAAATGCCAGGGCAGTATAGGAACCCCACAAGTGACCCCATTTTAGAAAGAAGACACCCCAAGGTATTCCGTTAGGTGTATGACGAGTTCATAGAAGATTTTATTTTTTGTCAAAAGTTAGCGGAAATTGATTTGTATTGTTTTTTTTCACAAAGTGTCATTTTCCACTAACTTGTGACAAAAAATAAAATCTTCTATGAACTCACCATACACCTAACGGAATACCTTGGGGTGTCTTCTTTCTAAAATGGGGTCACTTGTGGGGTTTCTATACTGCCCTGGCATTTTAGGGGCCCTAAACCGTGAGGAGTAGTCTAGAAACCAAATGCCTCAAAATTACCTGTGAATAGGACGTTGGGCCCCATAGCGCACCTAGGCTGCAAAAAAGTGTCACACATGTGATATCGCCGTACTCAGGAGAAGTAGTATAATGTGTTTTGGGGTGTATTTTTACACATACCCATGCTGGGAGGGAGAAATCTCTCTGTAAAGGGACAATTGTGTGTAAAAAAAATCAAAACATTTTAATTTACAGAGATATTTCTCCCACCCAGCATGGGTATGTGTAAAAATACACCCCAAAACACATTATACTACTTCTCCTGAGTACGGCGATACCACATGTGTGACACTTTTTTGCAACCTAGGTGCGCTAAGAGGCCCAACGTCCTATGAGTACCTTTAGAATTTCACAGGTCATTTTGAGGCATTTGGTTTCTAGACTACTCCTCACGGTTTAGGGCCCCTAAAATGCCAGGGCATTATAGGAACCCCACAAGTGACCCCATTTTAGAAAAAAGACACCCCAAGGTATTCAATTAGGTGTATGGGGAATTCATAGAAGATTTTATTTTTTGTCACAAGTTAGTGGAAAATGACACTTTGTGAAAAAAACAATAAAAATCAATTTCCGCTAACTTGTGAAAAAAAAATGAAATCTTCTATGAACTCCCCATACTACTAACGGAATACCTTGGGGTGTCTTCTTTCTAAAATGGGGTCACTTGTAGGGTTCCTATACTGTCCTGGCATTTTAGGGGCCCTAAACCGTGAGGAGTAGTCTAGAAAATAAATGCCTCAAAATGACCTGTGAAATCCTAAAGGTACTCATAGGACTTTGGGCCCCTTAGCGCAGTTAGGGTGCAAAAAAGTGTCCCACATGTGGTATCGCCATACTCGGGAGAAGTAGTACAATGTGTTTTGGGGTGTATTTTTACACATACCCATGCTGGGTGGGAGAAATATCTCTGTAAATGGACAATTGTGTGTAAAAAAATCAAAAGAAATCTCATTTACAGAGATATTTCTCCCACCCATCATGGGTATGTGTAAAAATACACCCCAAAACACATTATACTATTTCTCCTGAGTAAGGCGATACCACATGTGTGACATTTCTTTTGCAGCCTAGGTGCGCTAAGGGGCCCAAAGTCCTATGAGCACCTTTAGGCTTTACAGGGGTGCTTACAATTTAGCACCCCCCAAAATGCCAGGACAATAAACACACCCCACAAATGACCCCATTTTGGAAACTAGACACTTCAAGGTATTCAGAGAGGGGCATGGTGAGTCCGTGGCAGATTTCATTTTTTTTTGTCACCAGATAGCAGAAATGGAAACTTTTTTTTATTTATTTTTTTTGTCACAAAGTGTCATTTTCCGCTAACTTGTGACAAAAGATAAAATCTTCTATGAACTCACCATGCCTCTTAGTGAATACTTTGGGGTGTCTTCTTTCCAAAATGGGGTCATTTGGGGGGTATTTATACTATCCTGGAATTCTAGCACCTCATGAAACCTGACAGGTGCTCAGAAATGAGAGAGATGCTTCAAAATGGGAAAATTCAATTTTTGCACCATAGTTTGTAAACGCTATAACTTTTACCCAAACCAATAAATATACACTGAATGGGTTTTTTTTTAATCAAAAACATGTTTGTCCACATTTTTCGCGCTGCATGTATACAGAAATTTTACTTTATTTGAAAAATGTCAGCACAGAAAGTTAAAAAAATCATTTTTTTGCCAAAATTCATGTCTTTTTTGATGAATAGAATAAAAAGTAAAAATCGCAGCACCAATCAAATAGCACCAAAAGAAAGCTGTATTAGTGACAAGAAAAGGAGGTAAAATTCATTTAGATGGTAGCTTGTATGACTGAGCAATAAACCATTTAAGCTGCAGTGGTCTGAATGGAAAAAAGGCTCTGGTCCTTAAGGGTGAAAAGACTGCGGTCCTTAAGTGGTTAAGCTACCCTTACATTACTCTACTGTAGCGCTAATCGTCAACCAAAAATCGCCATTGATCGCGGGTCTGTAAGCGGTGTTAATGTGCTCTGGCGATAAACAGCAGCGCGCTATAGTCATGGAAAGCAGACTAGTGACTGGTGCAGGCGGAACTGTAATGACACCCAGCTCTTTGCTGCAGCGGGGAATACCTTTGTATGTAGTGAGATTTGCATAATCACCTGTCTATAGACCCCACTGGGATAAGTGCAGCGTAGGAAACAGTCACTTAGCACATTACCATCCATTATAAGGCGAGCGGATGGCATAATCGCCGCAGTCTGTACTTATCGGAGACATATTTGTAGAAAATACTCGCGGCCCCCGTTTGACATCTTATGACGAATGTGTTCGCTTATTATCAAAGCCATCCAGCTATGACTTTTTCAATGCCGCCTTATTAGATTAACACCATGCCGTTTTGTTCAGTGAGCGCCGCAGATTGTGAACACCGCGGTGCTTGTTGCGTTGACATAAAACAAGGGGCAACAAGAGATAAAGTTGACATCGAGAGTAATCAGCGCTCTTTTTAGAAGCGCAACATAACCAGCTGGTGAATTCATTTAAACTGAATGTTGCGATGCTGAAAGCTCAAAAATTCTGAATTTTGCGTATGAAGTCTATAGACACTTTTCATGGTTTGATGCCATTTTGTAATTTAAGGTCATTGAAGATTATCTTTTAATGTGAGTCTGCAGCTTCAAAAACGTTTGTAGGAAACTTATTGGAAACTCTAAGTTTTGGTACTTTAGATTCTCAGAATGCCCCTCTTTCTGACTTATTGGTTTATATAAAGTCTGCACAAAGCAGGAAGTAAAATGTATGACAACACTACAGCTTCACTGGTTTACTGCCATGACACAGTGGGGTCATCCGTGCATCCAGTAACAGCTGAGCCGTGCACGGCACCAATCACCCACTATACTGGTGTATATGGAGAGGGGAGAGCAGATATTGATACTCTACCCTGCTCTTTCGGCCACTATACAAGTTGAGATTTAGGGCCCTTTAACACCAAGGCGTTGCGGTATTTTTAAAGCACCCCAACGCCGTGCAATCAAAGTCTATGGAGACATTCATACTGTAACGTTACGGCACGATGTAAGTGATGTTTTCGCCGCATCCACGACGCAGGTCAAGAACTACATTGCCGCGCAGCTTCTTTGTCGAGTTGCGGCGATCTGCGTCACCCCGAAATTCATGTTAGTGGTGAAAAATCACAGACGCGGCATCCCGGCACGCATGCACGGAGGCGTATTTTAACAATACGCTTCTGTGCACTTCTGTATACCTGAAGCAGGAAGTGATGGCAAGTGAGCGTCACACGCGCATCACTTCCTGCTTGGCTGGAGGCCAGACAGATGGGTAACTGAAAGGAGGAGGGGAATAATGGGGTCCTCAACAATGCTTTTGGGCACATAGGAAGGACACCTAATGATTGTGTGTGGCTGGGAGTGTGGTGGGATGGGTCCTGGTAGGCTGGAGGACATTGCTAGGGCCCCCCCAAGTTACTTTTGCCCTGGGGGCCCATTGTAGTTAGAACCAGCCCTGGTTACCCGAAGTGCAAGATTCACAACATTTTGATTGGAGTGATTAATGTATTGAGTGAATTCATCCAATATAAAAAGATTGTTCTGAAAATAAAAACTTTATTGTCATAACTCTCATGGAACAACAGAGGGGCGGAGATCACCATTTATAGCCTCACCGATGCACTGTGTGCCTCCGGCAGCGAGGATTAAAGTCTTTCACATCGGGTAACAGTCTGTCTATAGAAAGAGACACCCCGTGGATTGACGCCCTTATTAAACCCAGCCACCTGGGCAGGCGCTACCTCTGCGCTGCACAAGGGTCAATGTGCCTATTTGTCTGCAGGCGAGTGGCGAGGACTCGCATCAGATTGCCAAATTGTCATAATTCAACAGAGAGATGTATTGTAATCTGATTTCAGAGGGTCATCAAAAAAAAAAAAATGTAACTTGCATCGGTCTGTTTAACCCCTCTTCTTCCTGTGCCACTTGTCACATGACTGCAGAACACCAGTAACTATTTGCTCAGCAGTATTAATATGCAGTACACTCCAGCATGAACGTACCCCACCATGGTCCCTCCCCAACATAGACGGCATAGGTGACTTTGCTCTATCAGTGCCTATGGGTGACAGTAAGTAACAGGTTGTATATAAAGTTACTACGCTGACTATACAGAATCAAAACTAGATGTTTGATGTTTACAATTATTTGATAGAATGATTGTTTTAAAAAACAGAGTGAAAGGTTTGTTTCGATTGAAAATTTGTTGTCAAAAATTTGATCAAATTTTCAATGCAGGCTGTATGCACAAATGCCATTTTCCAAACCTTTTAGAAACCACTCTATGCCTGGATATAACCCAGGCAACATCTGTAGAGCTTTGCCTTCTTATAGGAGGTATTAACTAGTGCTGCCGGCTTCTTGCCCACAACCAATCCACACCTGCACTAATTCATGCCAGCAATCTCCAAAAGTGCCGTATCACCCTTCATTTGGAACACTGCAGAATGTCTGTTTTATTGGGAGAAAAACAAGTTACAACTAAACTAAGAGGGATATGGAAGGCTGACATTTATTTTTAGGCAACGCAGGTTGCCTGGCTGACTTGCTCATCCTCTGCCTCTAATACCTTTATCCATAGCCCCTGAACAAGCATGCAGATCAGAGGACTGAGGTGTGACTGGATTAGCTGCATGCTTGTTTCAGGTGTGTGATTCAGACACTACTGCAGCCAGAGAGATCAGCAGGACAGCCAGGAAACCGGTACTGTTTAACAGGAAATAAATATGGCAGCCTCCATATCCCTCTCACTTCAGGTGTCCTTTAAAAAAGCTAAAGCAGTATATGTAATTAACCCTTGAAACCTACAGAGCTGAACGAGAGGGACTGCTGATTTTACATAACAAATGGAGGCATGCTGAGACTTGTAGTTCCTGGAAGCTAAAGGTCTGTGCAAATTCCTGGTCAATGATTGGCTATATGGTAAAGTCATTATGTGGGGGAGACAATTAAAACCAACAGGTCTTTGAACAGCCAGCAAATTGATGGCAGAATGTGCTCATATTTCAGAAAGACAAATGTTAGGCGGGGTTAGGCACCGGAGTTGTCCTCCCAGATAACCTCAGAAATTGCTCTGCAGTACAAGAGCACCTCTGAACCCAATAAAAACGCCTTTTCCGAGTAACAAAGCAGCCTTACTACCGGCAAAAAGGAATTAAGTGTCTGCAGCAGATAATTACAGTCATAGATCAGCAGTCAGTTAACAGGAGCTCTGTCAATGCCACAAATTATAAGGGAGAGGCTTGCATGGGAGATAAAAGGAGAGCAGGAAAGGCTTCTTAAAGTGGATCCGAGGTGAACGTTTACTCATTGCATAATTGTGTTCTTTTTTGTTTTGGTCTTAATACTCTAATTCCCTATAAACTAAGGAAGCCACGCCCACAGGTTTTCAGAGAGCCAAGGCACTTTCAGGCCCCGTTCACACTGCACGCGTTTCCAGCCGTGTTTTGGAAACGCGTGCAGGTGGCCGACACGCACGACATCAGACATTGCATAGAGTGCAATGTCTGATGTTCACAATGCATGCGTTCCGGACCTGTGCGGTCCGGGAACGCATGCTGCACGCATTTTTTGTAAAAACGCATGGCTGTCCCATTCACTTTTCAGTGATGGGATCAGCCACGCAACGCATACGAACGCGGATGGCGTGCGTTCGTACGCGTTGCGGTCCGCATGCGTTGCGGTCTGCGTTCTGCAGTCTGAACGGGGCCTCAGACAGTAGCAAGGGCTCATGGGAGCTCAGTCCGGGCAGGAGGAGGGGAGGTATTACTAGCCAGAGATTTCAGAGGCAGAGGGGAGGAGGGAGGAGGAGGGGGATTAGGTTTTTTTTGCTCAAGATGCAGATAAGCCTACTTCTGTGTAATGTTTACAAACAACATGGCTGCTGTCATTGTATCACAGGAATAATCAATCATATTGTATTAAAGCTGTTTGCAGCTAGATTTGCTGTGTAGACTATGTAAACTTTAGATAAGATATATAGACAAGTTACTTGTTATAGCTAGTTTTTCATCTCGGATCCGCTTTAAAGGAAATCTGAGATAAAAGATATAGAAGAACCTATACTTACCTGGGGCTCCCTGCAGCTCCATAAACTTCCGCGCAGTCCTCCCAGGCGGCTCCGTTCCTCGCAATCCTTCTTATTAGAAAGGCTTCATGTGTGTCAGTCAGGCTGCACTGCCCATGCGACGGGAGCACGATGAGGGGGCGTGCGAAGGCCAAGCCGCACATGCGCAGTGCAGACCGACTGACGCGCCTGAAGACTTCCTAATGGGAAGGATTGTGGATGAACAGAGCCACTCGGGAGGACGGTGAGGAAACCCACAGAGTTCATGGGGAGGGAGGAAGCCTTACGCAAGTATAAATCCTTCTATGTAACACAGCTCAGGTACACTTTAACTATTTACTCTGCTTGTGAAATCAGAAACTCACAGGACAGAATCCAGCGTTCCCAGCGTATAACTGAACATTCTCACCACTAGTGGGCACTGCACTTGCTGGAATATAAACAAACATGGGCTGCCCAAATCAGGGCTATACATGGGAACTCGAGGTGAAAGGGATGTGGAGGCTAACATATTGATTTCCTTTTTAAACAATACCAGTTGACAGGCTTCCTGCTGATCTTTCTGGCATCACCGGCAGGCCGGATTTATAGATAGGCCGCAAAGGCACGGGCCTTGGGCAGTTGCAGCCCAAGGGGGCACCTGGACAAGAAAGATGAAAGAGGGCCTGCTACATTTGAATAAGACTTGTATTTAGCCAAGAATAAGTCTACCCAGCAAAGTTAATGGCAGCGCTTGGGGACCAGGAGGGGTTAATGATTGCACTGCATACAGTATTGCAGCCATTAACCCCTCCTGTAGCTTAAAGGACAACTGTAGTGAGAATAATATGGAGGCGGCCATATTTATTTCCTTTTAAACAATACCAGTTTCCTGGCAGACCTGCTGATCTATGTGGCTGCAGTAGTGTTTGAATAACACCAGAAACAAGTATGCAACTAATCTTGTCAGATTGACAATAATGTCAGAAACACCTGATCTGCTGCATGCTTGTTTAGGGGATATAGTTAAAAGTATTAGAGGCAGAGGATCAGAAGGGTAGCAAGGCAACTGGTATAGCTTAAAAGGAAATAAATATGGCAGCCTCCATATCCCTCTACTTACAGTTGTCCTTAAAGTGCAGCTAATAACTCCTTCAGGCCCACAAGTGCTTTATTCACCCCCTTCCTGCAGCCCAGTTATTTTCACACCTTTACTTTTTTTGTTAATTGTTGAGGTCAGGACTTTCAGGCCTGTGCTTCCTTGGCATTTTGTTTATCAAGAAAGTATCACTTATGGGAATGTGACTAATAGTACACACATTACTCAATGTGCTCAGTGTTGCCCGTGACTCATGTATAAGTCTATACCCCTATACTTTTATTTAGTGAGTCAAACCTGAATTTCTAGACTTATAGTCGAGTACATACGGTAAGCTTTCATAATACATGGAAGTGGTAAAATTGGCCAGTCAAAATTGGATGTGTGTACCCACCCCAAGTCTGCAGCCGTAGCTCTCCTGAAATAAGTTAGTGGCTATAATACCACTGTAGGTTTGCACAAACACTCCGGATATCAGGAAAGTGATGCAAAGTTCAAAAGGTGACCATTTCTCTGTGTGGGGGCTGAATGAACAGCAGCCATGACAGGGTGACATTTAGGGATGAGCATATGGATATCAATCTAGGCTCTGCCCGATTTGGAACAGAAAAAGTGCTTTTGTACATGCGGGTGATAGCAACTTACCCTTGTCCCTGCGTTCTATATCGCTTTTCATCTCTCAGATTCTTCCTCCTTCCAGCTGTGAAAACGTGTTTATATAACTGAATTGGGATTATTTGGCTTTACCAAATTTTGCATAAAAGGTTCCTGCAGATCTGTTCTGAATCCAGAGAATGCTGTGCACGTTAAAAGCAGAAGTGTTGTCTATCAGCCAGTATGTGAGAGACATGACAAAATCAATGACGTGAGAATTACACAGGAGTTCCTGGGAAATGGCACAATGGGCTGTGAGTGGGGGAGGAGTCCAGACATACCCTGACGAAACGCCCAGTGGGTGGGAAACGCTCCTGTAGGTGGGATCCATGCACAGCACGCCGTTCACAGTGTGGTAGCTGGACTTGAATGCTATCCCTGCGGTCTGCATGACAGGCGGCCGGGGAAAAGAACCACGCTGGATTGTTTGCATACCACCGTAGCAGGCTTCTGTGATACGGACAAAAGTATTTGTGACCTCAACTAATGGACAATTGCGTTGCTTGATTAGCAGGATATAGCTGAGCTTTATTGAATGATTAGCTCAGCAACCATAATCTGCTTTTCCTTGAGACTCCTAGCAGCTCTTTTGTGCGAATGTGTTTGAGGAGTCCAGTCAGAACCAATCAGATTCAGAGTGGTTCCAAGTAAGTTGTGCTCCATAGTCCATGATCCCAAAGCTGAAGGCCCTTTGAGGTATGGCGGAGGGGAAGGTAATATGTGGGGTACACAGGCTTGGTACAGCGGCTCATTGAGGGGAGGAAAGATCGTTAAAAATAAAAAATAGTGGAAATGGGTTTTTAAGACTGAGGTTGGGTGTACCGTCATCTGAATAAAATCTGTTGCTAAAGTGAGGAGGAGGAAAAAGTAAGGAGGCCAACAAACACAGAACAGAAGAGCCATTTCAAACAAAATATTCCTTGACCCCAAAGTCGCAGACTTCTATTTCTAGCCAAACCCTCACCGTTCCTCCTCCTTGCCGCTACTGAATTCACCTCATTTACAGGACAACCAGCGGTGAACTCAATATCTCTGATAAGAAAGAGGCTGATTGAATTTCTCTGGAGGAGACCAAACAAAACCCAGGGAGCAGCTTGCGAATTAAAGGACGACGTGAGGTTCAGATTATTAAATTATTTGCAAACCTCGACTGTCATAAACAGTAACAACAATATAGGTGAAAAGGCCTTTCTGTGCTTTCTCCACTCTTATTGTGCTCCGCTCCTAAATCATCTCAAATGGAGACGGCTTTTCAGACGTGGCACAATGTCTGAGTGGCTTCCTGGGGCTCCGGCCTGAAGAAGGCTGCACAAAATAGGACAGCGGAACATTCAGTCCGCTGCCACAGACGCGCAGAACACAAAGGCACCATCACAAAAGAGTCCAGGAGCAGAAGCACGGGAGATAAGGCTATTAGGAAAGGTACTAGTCAAAGGGCCGCAGCTCTGCTTTCTCCCTTATATTATCCCACGACAGAGATCCCGTCCAACTGATTTCATCTTGATCCGAGAAGGTACCGCAAGGACAAAATGAGCCTGACACGAGCTATCAGCTATTCATCCTCACCCAAATGCTCTCCGCGGGATTAAACGCCATTCCACCTAATAATATGATTCATACCGGCGGTCTCCCGTGCCCAGATCAAACCGCTGTAACAATAATTCATCGCAGAGATGCTGCGAGGAGTAATCCTGTTTGCTGGGATCAAATAAAAGGAGATTTGGGCCTTGCGTGACACATATTCGAGGAGGATAATTATATTTCTGGAATATTTATGTCAAAAGATGATTTATAAACCCGCAATTCCCACCGCGGTCTTCTACGCTGGTTTCCATTCCGGGCGGCCGCATTTTTAGTGCCCGCAAGATCACGGTACATGCGTGTGACAGGACGTGCCATGAATGAAAGCAGACCTGAAGCGCAGGTAACAGAAGCGGAGGATGTGATGGGCAGGAAAAATCAACATAATCAGAGGTAATCAGGTTCTGCTCGGTTCAGCGCGCTTGCCATTTCCCTCTCCATGCATTGTTCTAATGATGGTTTTTTTAGTTAGATCCTCCTGGTAAGATAGTGCCCAAGTCACACACTGGGCACTCATTCTCAAAATCAGGTAAGTCTGTAGAGATCTTCGTTGGAAAAGCAGATCTTGGATTGCTTTAAAAGTATTCTCCTGCAGACACCAAGTGCTCAGAGGGACAATGCGACCATAACCAAGATAGGAGTTAAAGAGAATCTGTATTGTTAAAATCACACAAAAGTAAACATACCAGTATGTTAGGGGACATCTCCTATTACCCTCTGTCACAATTTCACCGCTCCCCGCGGTGAAAGTAGTCAAAAACAGTTTTAAAAAGTTTGTTTGTAAACAAACAAAATGGCCACCAAAACAGGAAGTAGGTTGATGTACAGTATGTCCACACATAGAAAATACATCCACACACAATCAGGCTGTATACAGCCTTCCTTTTAAATCTCAAGAGATCATTTGCGTGTTTCTTTCCCCCTGCAGCTCACTGAAGAGTTACAAGATGATTGTTTGTTGACTCTTGCAGACAGCTCTGCCCGGTTGTCTGTAATTCTGCAGTATGTGACTCATCAGTATGTGAACAGAGGATTTATCCAGCTTGTAAAAGATAAGAGAGCAGAGAAAAGCTGGCTAATGTAAATAACACACACACACAGGGGAGTGTGCATAGAGGGGGCATGCATAGCAGATCACACTGAAGAGTTGGCAGCCTTCCAGAGACAGGATGACAAGTCCGACAGGGGAAAGATAAGCTGATTTATTACAGAGATGGTGATAGTATAAAGTGCTGCAGTAAGCCAGAGCACATTATAATAGGTTTAGGAACCTGTAGGATGGTAGAAAACACAATGACATTTTTGTTACAGAGTCCCTTTAAAAGCACTGATCAGTGTCCAGGGGTACCAAGCAAAAAAATTTTTTTTTCAAAATGTTGCATAAACATAGATAAAAACATATACTCACATTGTGGGTCCTATACAACAGGGGCCCGAACAACATAAGCAAGCCTTAATGCACATCAGTGCCAGGTAGGTGTAGGAAACCTGGAGTTGCCCACTCTCTAGATCAGTGATGGCTAACCTTGGTACTCCAGCTGTGGTGGAACTACAAGTCCCATGAGGCATTGCAGTACTCTGACAGCTCTAAGCATAACTCAGGGAGGCAGAGGCATGATGGGATTTGTAGTTTTGTCACAGCTGGAGTGCCAAGGTTAGCCATCACTGCTCTCGATTGTTCCTGACCGGTTTCAGCCATTTTGCCATCATCAGATGGAACGCCGAAACCAGTCAGGAACAATCTAGAGAGTGGGCAACTCCAGGTTCACTACACCTATCTGGCATTTGATGTGCATTAAGGCTTGCTTACGTTTATTGGTCCCCTGTTGTACAGGACCAGCGATGTGAGTACAGGTAGTCCCTGACTTATAAATGCCCCGCTGATACGAACAGCATGGATTCTCTGTTTCCATGGGAACAAGTAAAAAAAAAATGTGGTCTTGTAGTTTGAGAAAATCAATTTTAAACAATTCAAAGAAAAATTGGCTTTTAAACTTGTATAAGCAGGTACAGAGGGCAGAGGTGACACAGAGGGGGACACTGGAGGCACAAAGGACCAAAGAGGAGGTACAGGAGACAGAAATGTCACAGTGTTCGGACTTAACCTCCTTGCCGGTTATCCCGAGCTGAGCACGGGGTAACCCGCTGCGGAGGATTGCTCTGGCCCTGCTGGGCCGATTTACATTTTTTTTTTAAATCACGCAGCAAGCACTATGCTTGCTGCGTGTTACCTGTGATCGCCGTCGCTCGCTACCGATTCGCCGCTACCCGCCTTGTTAGTGGGCCCCCCCTCCCCCCCCCCCCGAGACCCCGTGCACAGCCTGGCTAATCAGTGCCAGGCAGCGCTGAGGGGTGGATCGGGACTCTCGCTGACGTCACGACGTCGATGACGTCGGTGATGTCATCGCGATTGACGCCATGGCGACGGGGGAAGCCCTAAAGGAAATCCCATTCAGAGCGGGATTTCCTTATGGGCGAGTGCGCCGGCGGCGATCGTAGGGGCGGGAGGGAAGCCGCAGGGAGGGGGGCATCATGTAGCTAGCACTAGGCTAGCTACATGATAAAAAAAGAAAAAAAATTAGACCGGCAGGTAGGTTAAGAACAGATTCAGGATAAGAACAAACCTACAGTCCCTATCTCGTTTGTTAACCGACGACTACCTGTATATGTTTTTATCTGTGTGCATGCAACATTTTTTTTTTTTTTTTGGCCTGGTACCCTTGGACACTGATTAGTGCTTTTAACTCCTATCTTCTTGATGGTCACATCGTCCCTCTGAGCACTTGGTGTCTGCAGGAGGATACTTTTAAAGCAATCCAAGATCTGCTTTGCCAGCACTGAGGTTCTTGTGACTGTTGGTTTACCCATCCTGTGGAATAGACTACTTCAGCTGCAGCAGTTCTGAATCGGGAAGCGCTTCTGCCTTTTCTCTTGTACATTTGTCTCTAGAGGCGTCCGAGAGAATTCCCCGCCGGGAGACTTGGACGCAGGATACAGCCTACATGTGGCTTATTCGGCTGCTGCACAAGTTCCCGGCGGCGTTAATTACTATTCCCCCTCCAGGTCCACGTGGATGGTGGGGAATGATGTCATTCGGCTTCCAGCTATTGCTGGAGGCGAAATTACTGTGTTTTCAAAATAACTTCAACTCTGTCTTCTGACGGCGCCAAAGTTACTCCCTGAGCGCCGCTACAGAAGTAATTCCTACTACGGTCTATGGTGGCGCCGGCTGCACCCAAAACTCCTGCACTGCATTTGCAGTGTTCGCTCTAGAGAGCGTCTCCTGTACAACATGTATTGCAGTATGTAGAACCAGCATCGCTCTCTCGTTTTTTACAATGAAAGAGATAGATTATTTGATATTCAGCTTCTGTATTTGTGCTGTAGAAGTAAGGCTGCAGATGCCCAACAGTGAGTTCATAGCATTTCCTGAGCGGATACTCTGTGGCCCGTCGCAACAGCTAGCGAGATGTTCACACTTACCAATGTTGTGCATACGGCTCGCTGCTGCTATCTCCGCCATTCAAGTCCTTCCACAACTGACACTGCTGCTGGGATCAGGGACAAGTGTCAGAAAGCTCAGACCCTCTGCAGAGACATAAGACTACCATTGGATAGAATAATGGGAATCTTACCTAGCAACAGGGAGGAATATCATTCCTCCACCACAGAACCAATGAGAACCCCCACCTAATGCCTAACCCCAACCTACCTGATGTCTGACTCCCTCCCCAAACCCCTGTAAATTCCTAAGCAGAAACAGCTCACTTGATGCCTAACCCAATCTTAATGCCCAACTCCTCCCTTGTTCATTACGTATCGAAAAAAAAAAAAGATTGAGCGTAGAGGTTAGCACTCCTGCCTTGCAGCGTTGGGTCCCCAGTTTGAATACCAGCCAAGGCACTATACAGAGCTTGTATGTTCTCCCGATGTATGTGTGTGTTTCCTCGACACTCTGGTTTCCTCCCACATCCCAAAACCATACAGATAAGTTATTTGGTTTTCCCTTAAATTGGCCCAAGACTATAACATATACACTGCATGAAGCCTGCATAGACCTATTACTATGGTAGGGATTAGATTATGAGCCCCTCTGAGGGAGTTAGTGACAAGACAATGCGGAAGATGTCGGCTCAATGTAAATACTAAATAATAGTACGAATTGAGGCAAAAAAATCTGTGAACCTTTGCTTTGGGTCATAGGGGTACCCCCCCCCCCCCCCCCTTGAGCAGCTATAATTGTAACTAAACATTCCTAGTAACTGATAACCAGTCCTGTGAAGCAGCTTGGCAGAATTATAGACCATTCCTCCTTCTAGATGCTACTGGTGGGATTGCTTGCATGAACTGCCCAACACTGTCATGGGATTAATGTCAGGACCGTGACGCTGCTTTTCAAGAAGATTCATTTTCTTCAGGTTTAGCCACTGGCAGATTGACTTATGTTTGGGGTTATCATTTCCGTTGCATGACCCAGTTTCCCTTGAGCTTAACTTCATGGACAGACACCATGATATTGTCCAAGAGAGTTTGCTGGCACAATGCAGAATTCATAGTTCCATTAATCACGGCCAGCTATCCTGGTCCAGAGGCAACAAAGAAGGCCTAAACAACAATGATCCAATTGCCACAGCTCTGGCTACCTGAGGAGTAACAACTTTTTAGAAATGATTTTGCAAACCTTTACCAGACTGATGACCATCAATGACTCTTTTAGGGCTCATTCACACCTAGGGCGTTTTTGACATTTTTTAAGTGCTGTCGATTTTCAAAATTGCCCTGAAAGCACTTGTGCAATGATTCTTTATGAGAAAGTTCACATCTGAGCGGTTTGTTTCCAATCCACTCAGATAAGGGCTGCAAGGGCCATTTTTGAGGCGATTTTGCCTCAATGCAAGGTATAGGAAAACGCAAAATGCTCACAAAATCGCTTTGTGCAGCGATTTCGTGAGCATTTTTAAGAATAAATACATTGTATTTATTCTTTTCCGGGTCAAAGAGTTCACTTCCTGACTTGCCTCAGGGAGTGAATTAAAAAACCGCTGTGCAAAAGCGCTTAGAAAAGCACTTAACAAAAACGTCCAATGCACAGAAATCGAAAAAAAAAGCTTAAAAAAACGCCCAACGCGGATGGCCACGAGAACAGAACGCAATGGGAACGAGGCCTTAAGAAGGGGTCTAGAAATCTGCATTATTAAATGTGTGACACACTTCCTGTGTTGTGAGGTTCATACAAGGGTGGTAAACCCCCAGATTTATGTTCATCCAGAGTACCTTATGTTCAGGATCAGAATCCGGTTTATTTTGCCAAGTACAACAAGGGTTGTGCCCGGAATAGGTTTTGCCCTACAGGGTCGGTGGCGGTACAGTGACATACAGTGGTACAAACAGTAGTAGATTATACAAGGCAGGGCATAGATAGAAACATGAAAAGATGGACTCAGGAAAGGGACCAGGGGAGTAATCTGCTGCCATCTATGGTATTTAAAAGCTTACATGATAAACACTCAAACAATAAATGAATCAGATGCCTCATAGTCTGTCCTTGGGGAAGAGAGAGGTGAGGAAAGGATAGAGAAAAAGAAGAGAAAAACGAGAGAGGGAGCGAGAGAGACAAAGACGGAAAAAAAAATGAACAGTGAAAAAGGGAGTCCCCTTCGGATTGCAGTGAAAATAGCGTCCTGGTCTGGTCTTTATTGAACATAATGTTTTATTCACTTCTAAATATTATCCCACTTAACTTAAAACACCTTACTTATTGTACCTTCAAATGAACTAATAGTTTTGGGAGTTCACATACTTATGGCAAGCCAGAGCCAGGACAAGGTCCTCCAGCTTCCAAGGCTGAGATACCAAAGTGCTCCCCTCTATTCCTCCCACCCGAGCGCCAGACACGGATTGCTATTAGACTAAGACGCACCAGGGCTCCCAACACCTTAATATCTAGTTATCTGGCTTGCAGTCACTGTCACGTATCCTCTTTTCTTATTTATCTCTGCTTTAAACACAATAGGGGAATGATAGCTGAGTAAGTTGTGCGCCCCCTCCTACACTGCGCCCTGAGGCTGGAGCCTCTCTCGCCTCTGCCTCAGCTCTGTAGCACGCTCACATACACACTACATAATGTTAGGTCATTTTCCTCAGGAGATAAACAAACAATAATAATGTTGTGGATTCATTTGATTTAAAACAAACGTAAAAAATAGAGGGAAGCCAAATAATTTATCTGAATGTTTTTGGATTGTTGGAGGAAACAAGAGTCCCTAGAGGAAGCCCACACAGACACGGAGAGAACAAAGTCTGTGCAGAAAGTGCCCTGGCTGGGAGTCAAACCAAAGACCCAGCAATAGTGCTATCCACTACGCCAGTGTTTCTCAACATTTTTTTGGTATGTACCCCTTTTAAAACCCTGTACTCACCAAGTACCCCCTGGCATAGTAAACATTATCACAAGTACCCCTTGACAAATATATATTTAATCGTAGTACATTATAATTGGTTCTAAACAATTTCCAAGCATTTGCTATTGCTTTTAATTAGCTAAAATACTAATTTAGTGCTGTTTAAATAAGATTTATCATTTTCTAATACTCTAAATGTGTTATTTTTGGTTAAGTATATCAAGCCCGAGTACCCCCTGGAACCATCAGAAGTACCCCCTGGGGTACGCGTACCACTCGTTGAGAACCTATGCACTACGCCACCGTGCTGCCCCAGAACATGAACACTGGAACCACCTTCCGACTTCACATATAATATTTTGTACAGTAGGACGCAGAAGGCGGTAGCTCTGTATATTGCATTGATTACTGCAAATTCAAGATTCAAATCTGCAGCGAAGAATGAAATTAAATATCTGATCAGAGGCAATGCGTAACACACACGCTCATTTCACATGCTTTGAAGTCTAATATTTCTTTTTTAAGCCTAGGTCAAAGATCTAAAGCAATAATGAAAAAGACTGATTGCTTTCTCTGCTCGCCCATCACCTTGTAGTCACGCGATATGTAGGGCCAGATTCTGATATTGGAAACCCCCGGGCACCTCACTATCCAATCATAACACCTTATTATGGGATGAAGATTAATAGCCTGCTCTGCTCTGCAAGTCAGTAATGGTGTCCGTACCGCCATCACAGCTCCTTCCCGCCAAGCTGTGTACAGCACACAACGTCACATGATCTGCGGAGGAGCAACTGACCACCCTAGATCCCAGGTCTCTCTTTGTCCGAATATCATTATATTATTGTTTTCTAGTTGCGCTTATTACTCTGGTCTTAAAGGACAACTGTAGCGAGAGGTATATAGAGGCTGCCATATTTATTCCCCCTTAAACAATACCAATAGCCTGGCAGCCCTGCTGATTTATTTGGATGCAGTAGTGTCTGAATAACACTGGAAACTAGCATGCAGCTTATCTTGTCAGCTTCAACATTAATGTCGGGAACACTTGATCTGGTGCATGCTTGTTCAGGGGCTATGGCTAAATGTATTAGAGGCAGAGGATCAGCAGGACAGCCAAGCAACTGGTATTGCACAACTGGACTATTGCAATGCCCTCCATGCAAGTCTTGCAAATATAGACTTATACCACCTGCAGCTAGTACAGAATACTGCCGCAAGGCTGTTATCAATTCAACCCCGCCGTTGCCACATAACCTCAATCCTTCGATCACTACACTAGCTACCCATAAAATGGAGAATTTTCTTAAAAATTGTCATGCTAACATTCAAATACCTACTCAGCCTAGGCCCCGGATACCTGAAGGATTTTGTTGCAACTGCGTCACACCTTTAACATCCTCAGATCAAAAGGATCCAAAAACTTGACCACCACCAGAGTTCAACTAAAAACCTTTAGAGAGAATCACAGAGATGCCTGGCTCTTCTACTGACCACATATGCTATTGCTCTGTTATTGCCTGATGAAGCGGGATCAAACCTGCGAAACGCGTTGCATATTTGGAGTTCATAAATAAAATATATTGACCGTCTTTACTACAGTCGTTGTGTGTCTACTTGGAGGAGGTAAGTCCACCACTATTATTATTATTATTATTATTTAGTATTTATATAGCGCCGACATCTTACGCAGCGCTGTACAGTGTATATATATTGTCACGAACTGTCCCTCACAATCTAATCCCTACTATTATCATATGTCTATGTATGTATTATGTAGTGTAAGTACTGTAGTCTAGGGCCAATTTAGGGGTGAGCCAATTAACTTATCAGTATGTTTTTGGGATGTGGGAAGAAACCGGAGTACCCAGAGGAAACCCACGCAGACATGGGGAGAACATACAAACTCCTTGCAGATGGTGCCCTGGCTGGGATTCGAACCGGGGACCCAGCGCTGCAAGGCGAGAGCGCTAACCACTACGCCACCGTGCTACCCACTATCTCCTCTATTTACCAAGAATTTGTTTTTTAAGCTCATTGAGCTTCCTTTTATCCTTTTGGCACCTCTGTTCTCCTGCATAATTTAGAGAGAATCTCTACTGTCCGATTTGTACAATAAAAAACATACCAATTGAGTCACTGTGATCTCCTGGGTCCCTCTTTGCGGTTTCTGTCGCTCCCCACCGTAATCCTGGCTTTCATCGCCAGTTTTAGGCAGTGTTTACTAACAAAAAACATGGCTGCTTACCAGGAAGTGAGGTATAATTATATATATATATATATATATATATATATATATATATATATATATATATATATATATATATATATATATATATATATATATATATCATGCTACAGTATACTACAAGTTTTTATTACAAAGTGAATTATCTGCACTCCTGTGAGGGATTCAGACAGTTTCTCAGCTTGACAAGCTGAAACTGAAAGCAGAGACCTGTTTGTGAGAGATAAACAAAGCACACACACAGAGCCTGCAGGGGGCGTGCAGAGAGCATGCATAACTTCTCTCTATCACAGCAGAGCAGTGCATTCTTCTCTATGTTGACAAAGCCTGACAAAGGAAAGAAGATAAGATATATTACAAAGACAGTGTAACTAGAAAAGTCTGCAGTAAGCCAGAGCACATTAGAACAGGTATAGGAACTTATAGGATAGAAGAAATAAGGCTGAACATTTTGTTACAGAGTCTCTTTAGAGTCAGAGCCCCCACCATTTGGAACACCTTGCCACACCCAATCAAGACATCTCCAAGCCTGGAGGCCTTTATATAAAAACTGAAAAGCCACTTTGTTATTTATCATCACATAACTTTTCCCCCGTAACACATCACTTTGTACTGATCTGAGACAAGCTTATTCACTTTAGGTCCTGTGGGCGAAAATGCTTTACAAATGTTTTTGTTGCTATTTAAAGAGACTCTGAAGTGAGTCTATAGCATGTTATTACTGTAAAGCACCTTACATAGTGCTAAACCGTCGCTATCTCGCGGCAGAACGAGGGGTCTTTACCACACAAATCCCCCCGGCAAAATCCACTACTTTCTTGGTCGTGGATTTTTCTGGTCATGGAGGCAGAGCTATGAGTTGCAGCTCTGCCTCCATGCACGTCAATTGCGGCACGGATCTCTGCCTCTCCCCCGCCCCTCTCTGTGAAGGTAGATTGAGAGGGGCGGGGAGAGGCGGCGATCAGCGGGGATTGACGTGCTGAGAGGCAGAGCTACAGGGCTAAGCTCTGTCTCCTCAGGAAGCGCTCCACCGCTTACAGAGGGGATTTGGGGGTAAAGACTCCTCGTTTTGCAGCAGGATAGCAGTGGTTTAGCCCTGTGTAAGGTGCTTTACAGTAATAACATGCTATTAGACTCACTTCAGTGTCTCTTTAACCGGTTCCAGACCTCACTGATTGAAATCTAAACCCCATTTGTGTCCGGTTATTCCTCCCAGGGCATAGATTTTAATCAGCCCCACTGCGTGGTCTCATCGATCTCGCCATTTGCTACTTCCGCTTGCTCTGCTGTTACGCTGACAGCAGAGCTACTGTATTTTATTGGCTCCTGACCCCGTGATTACTGAGAGCCAATCACAGTAATCACTCAGCAAAATAGTAAAAAAAGATGGCTCTGGCCAGAACTGTCCGGTGCCCAAGTGGTTAAAGTGTCTGCAGTTCCTAATGAGAACAATTTTAGGCATGGTCTCTCTCGCTGCTGAGTTTCTTCATGGTGTGTGGAGGGGTCTGCTGGTCCAAACATTCTGGAAGCCAATTCTTTATTTCCTACAAGTTAAACTTGTCACTTCCCGTCATGTAAGGGCTGGGAATGCGTGACAATTTCCAGAGTGGTGCACATAAAAAATGTATGCTTTAAGCTACTGTTCTACTATGCCAAATAGAGTCTAGGGTCAATTTTTAGGGGGGAGCCAATTAAGTTATCTGTATGTTTTTGGGATGTGGGAGGAAACCGGAGCCCGGAGGAAACCCACACAGACACGGGGAGAACATTCAAACTCCTTGCAGATGTTTACCTGGCTGGGATTCGAACCAGGGACCCAGCGCTGCAAGGCAGGAGCGCTAACCACTACGCCACCGTGCTGCCCATCTTATGAATTATCTTTCCTTTCAGTTGAGGTAAAATTAGTAAAAGAATAATTCATGACATCATTTTGGTATATTTAACCTGAAGAGGCTTATATCATTTACCCATCCCCCACAGAATGCCCCTAAGCCCCTTCTTTCCAACAAATTGTATCGGACTCCAAATACCCCTAGATGAGCAGTTTTTAGGCATAGGCTAGGCAGACAAAGAAACCTCCCTGTTTCTTGCATTGTTCCTTTCAGGATGTGGAAGTGTCTCAATACCACTCACTATCTTTGTCTATTAGAGACATGAGCATTTTTTTACTTGTATAGATTTTGAAATGTGGCATTTCCGAACATTGTTAGACACAAAGAATACTGAGGATCATATTATTTGTACGGTGACATCAATGACTACAGGGGAAATAGAATTTGCAGCATTTTCCCTATAGTGGTCCCTTAAACAACACATGATAAGAATGTAAAGCGGTATGGCCCCGTGGTTGAGGTCTTCTGTAATACAGCCGTATTAATTCCTCCATGCTGAAGAGATAAATATTTCCTTTAATCTGTTCTTACCATGAGCAGCAGTGCGTTCTGCTGGCTGCGGGGACTGACCTTTCCATCGCATTCCAAGTGTAAATAATTTATTATTATTGTAAAGCTATGGAAAATGCACCGTGGAAGGCAGAGCAAAGGTAATATAGATTAATGAAGTATTTCAGGAGCAGGACTAGACCTGGACAATATCACAGCTGTGGTCAGCGGGTGCCAGAGAGCTTGTGCCGACTAATATGTATGTGTGATAGGGGTATAGCGGACTCCCCCAAGCCACAGATAGACAACACTATAGTTACTTTACTTGGCAGGGGTGATAGAGGAAGACTCTGCAGCAATTTACAGACTTTCAGTCATTCTTCTCCAGTATTTGTACAGAATGCAAATGTGACATTCAACGTGTAAAGCATGCTGGGCTTCCTAGTAAGAAAGTCAAGCTCTACTGGAGATTTGGAGGCTTGCTGTGTATTGTACCTGCAGGGAGGTCAACCCACCAGCCCAAGTGCACTGATTGGATGAGGAGGAGGTGTTCTTAAAATCCACCAGCTTCATCATGAGGAGTGAAAAAGGATTCCAGTGGCAACCTGTGAGCTCTAGTGACCTCCATGCCAAAGAGAATTACGGCAGTGCTGGAAAAATGGGAGAGGTGTACTCACTGTGAGATACTGTGCTTCTATTTTATCTCAGTTATATGTGAGATGCTGTATATTGTTCATGGTGTTCAGAGTTAATCTAAGGATCCAATGATCCTATGGCATTGAAGTCCTCAATTGGAGAGAAGCGGATCAAACTACCAGTATAGTTATGGTTGGGATGTGGGAGGTGCTTGGAGCACATGCAGGACAGTCACGTAAATACAAGGCAATGATTTACAGGTTGGGGTTCACACCTGGGACTGCGAAGCCAAATCACTAAACAGTGAACCATGGGCCACAAAGCAACACACAAGTATCTCACAAACAGAGTCGGGACAAGGTCCTCCAGCACCCAAGGCTGAGACACCAATGTGCGCCCTCCATCCCTCCTACCCCAGCCGTCACACACTGATTGCTATTAGACTAAGAGGCTCCCCAGGGCCCCAACCCCCCTCCCCCCTCCCCCCCCCCCCCCCCAACACCTTAATCTCTATTTATATGGCTTACAGTCACTGCCATGTATCCCCTTCTCTTATTTCTCCCTGCTACAAACACAATAGGGGATGATAGCTGAGTGAGTTGTGCGCCCCCCTCCTACACTGCGGCCTGAGCCTCTCTTGCCTCTGCCCTGCTCACAAAAATGAGTACGCAGCACCTCTAACAGTTTTCTAAATATTTTAATATATCTTTTCATGGGACAGCACTGAAGATATGACGCTGTGATACAATGTAAAGTAGTCAGTGTACAGCTTGTACAACAGTGTAAGTTGCTGTTCCATCAAACTAACTCGACACACAGTCAATGTCTAAACCACTGGCAACAAATTGAGTACACCCCTTAGAGAAGAATGTCAAAATTCTGCCAAATTAGACATTTCCCACCCCGGGGTCATGTGACTTGTTAGTGTTACAAGGTCTAAGGTGTGAATGGGGAGCAGGTGTGTGTTATTTGGAGTGATCGCTCTCTCATACTGGTCACTGGAAGTTCAGCATGGCACCTCACTGCGGAGAACTCTCTGAATTTCTTAAAAAAAAAAAAAGTGCTACATAAAGATGGCCTAGGCTATGAGGGGATTGACAACACCCGCCCTGAAAATGAGCTGCAGCACAGTGGCCACAACCATACAGCGGTTTAACGGGACAGGTTCCCCTTAGAATAGACCATGGTCAACCAAAGAAGTTGGGTATACAAAGGGAGAGAGAACCGAGAGCCCGATATGGTGTAGTAAGTTTAGGCAAATGGTATAATGAAAAAGAGTAAAATTATACTCACAAACCAGGGTTACCTTCAGGCAACCACTGTATACGCAGGTGAGGAGTTTGACCTGTCCCCACTCAGGATTAAGAAGTCGCTCTCTGTAGATAAGAAAAAGAGGGTATCCCCCCGCATTGAACCAAAGAAGTTGAGTGCACATGCTCAGCGTCCAATCCAGAGGTTGACTTTTGCAAATAGAATCCTTTTCAAAGGATGACGAACAAACTTCTGAAAGGGTATAAGAGCCTGGATTGGCTGTTGTACAGGCACAACATATAGCGTATGAGTTCTAAATAACCCGCAAGCCATTGGCTATGATACTCATACTTCCCAGTCAAGGCTCCTTAATGACTTAACAATGAATACACGGAAAAGCAGCAAAAAACATTAGTTATTGCAGCCTTACCATAAGAGTCCTGGTGTTCTCAGGCCCACTATCTCTGTAACTGCTGATCATTTGTACCTGCAGTTTTCACCTAACCTTTGATTGTGTACTTTAATATAATTGGCTTGTGGTGACCGTTATATGGTAGCTTTCAATTCCGATTGAAATTCACCGCCCTCGGAGGAGGAGGAGGACTGTAATGTCAAGTCTGGGTTACACAGAGAAGTTCTGCGCGGAGCGAAGATTTAGTGATTTTCTATACATACCGGATTAGCTCATTCCATATTATGTAGGTCATGCTCAGAGAAGCCGCTTTATAAAGACTAATCCATGTTGGTAACCCTTATTCAACATTAATGTAATCCTATCAAAGGTGCTTAAGAAGATAGCGGAGCAGCACGCCTCTCGCCGCCATGAAAGCAGCATGAGCCACACACATTGCACGGCCCGCATTATGGCGCTCGATGGAAACGATAGCCGAACGCTCGCTCTGCTCTCAGAGATACCTACAGGTCTGTTTATAAAGAGGGCTGAATCCGAAGACATTTCAAGACTCACCAGCAACGTTCAGCACTATATTCCTCCTTCATTAGCCTGAAGTGATCCGCAGCAGGGAGAGGGTCTCTTTACTCATAAGAAGCTGAATGCTTGCCCATCATGCAGGCACCAGACAGTCCTGGCATAAAGCGCCCCTGCACTGACTGTATGCTGTGCATGTTTATTATTTCATATTTTCTAGAACAGATTTTGTATACTTTTCAATGACTGCACTTTTAAGGAATATTCAAAGAGGCCCTGTAGTGACATATAGTAGAATGCAGTAAATTATTCAGGACACCGACTTTTATAGTCATTTTCCTGGTTTCAGCATCACAAACACTTCCTATAGCTATTTGTTGTATATCGGTATGTGGCCCCACCCTCCCAGTGATGTCACAGCCTAGGCTGTTTAGCTATGTAGAAAGCTCCTCCCCAGAGCATCCCCAGGGCATTCTGGGCGACCAGGTGTTTTTTCAGCTGGCTTCGGAAGAAAAACAAACATTCCGTAGAAATCATATGACAACTGTGATACATTTCAGACCGTAAATCAGGGAAAGGAAATATTTTACAATGGGAGGAACCAGATTGCCTGTCTGTATATTTACTGCTGTACATGGATGGTACACATGGAAGAAGGGGCTGCATATGGAAATGTGATAAGGGCTGCTTTATATGGATATTAAACATGGAAGAGGGCTGAAACATGGAACATGGAAGGGGCTGAACATGGAATGGGTGGGGAGCTGCTGTACATGGATGTTACACATAGAAGAGGGGGCTGCACATGGGTAGGAAGGGGCTGCTGTACACAGATGAAACACACGGAAGATGAGGGGTGCATATGGAATGGTAGGGGGTGCTGTACATGAGAGGTACACATGGAACAGGAGGCTGCTTATGGAATGGGAGGGAGGCTGCTGTACATGGATATTACACATGGAAGACGGGGCTGCACATGGAATGGGAGGGAGCTGCTGTACACAGAAGAGGAGCTCTGTGTACAAAGGTGGACTGGAGTGGAAAAATTGTAAACTCAACCTTGGCAAGTTTACGCCTGTGGAAGCAGCAGCCCTGGGAGGAAGTGACACTGGTGCAGATTTCCAGATATAGACTGACAGCAAGCTGCCCACAATACATCATGCCAAATCTCTTACGTATGACTCGATGACCACTAGGGATGCTATTTGCTAAAGTATCATCTGCCAGTTGATACTGGGGAATGTGTCGTCCTGTGTAATACAAGTAACTATGGAAAGATGGATATCATTTTAAAGCTCTCTTTCTCCTCTTTCTGACGACATCTAAATCGTCGCCCTACGCCTTTTAGTTTTCTCTATTTTCGCAATTGAAATCGCGGCCACGGCAATTTCAATCGCGAAAATAGCGAAAACTAAAAGGCATAGGGCGGTGGTTTATATATCATTGGAAAGAGGAGAAAGCGAGCTTTAAAATGATATGCATCTTTCCATAGTTTCTGCACTGCTCGGAGTCCCTTTAAACCCTGTTCCTGTTGAAAAAAATCTCCCAAAAAACACCATGGCCAATTTGCCTAAAGACAGTTCAGAAGCCCGATAGGCTGCCACAGAGCTGGGGGCGGGACATGGCAACACAGGTGGGGGTGGCCTCTGAGCTCGGGTCTTCTCGGCAAGGCTTCAGGCAAGTGACAGGGAGGGGCGGGGTTTGAGATCAATGAACATTTTTTTTTTGCGAAAGGATGAGTAACCTGTTTGATCTTTAAGCCTCTCTCAGTGGACAATAAAGAGTACGTATGTATGTATATATATATATATATGTATATGTATATATGTATGTATGTATATATATATATATATATATATATATATATATATATATATATATATATATTTATTTATATATATATATATATATATATATATATTTATATTATTTTTTTATTTTTTTCCCAGGCTCTTTTAACCTGGTGCTTCACCCGGCTAATTTTGGTTAGCACCCGGCCGTCGTCGGCTTGCCTCTTCCTATGCGGTAAGCAGAGACGCAACGGCCCTGCATTCTCCCGTGCCACCTGCCTAGGAAAAAATTCTGGGGAGAATAATATATATATGAACACACACATACATACATTACCACACACTTTTTTTTAAACCAAGAGTAACCTGAATTTCGCTGGAGTTGCTTATATTTTTTTTATCCCTGGAAATGAAAGAAATAGAAATGTCCCTGTCCACTGGATCTGCATCTCTCTGACTTATCTGAAGTGCCTATGGTGCAAGGTTTTCACGTGTGACACATTAAAAAATATTGGGGGGTGGGGGGGGGGGGGGTGTCTTTATGAAGCATCCTGCAGAAAGAGGGGTGTAAACATAGAGATGAGATAGAGGCATGATCACACACTCACCAGCAGTCATTGTAGTGGGCTTTGCTTGACATAATGTAGTAGTTCCCTGTGGTTGTCTATGTGTGCTGATCTTTAAAAAAGCTGTGAAAGAAACAAAACAAAAACATACAATACTTTTGTTTGTTTTTTTAAATAATAAAAATTCTTTGCTCGTGATTTTTTTTTTTTTTTTTTAGGACACACCAACAAAGTTCTATTTAGGATTAGTTCTACAGATACAGTTGTTTATCAAAGAAGTGTATTATCACTTCCGGTTTGCTTTAAACTCAGTGAGGGAGAAGTCGCCTGTTTCTGCGGCACAATTTACACGGTCATATCTTCAGGGTGACGCATTGATGTGAGAAGAGGAGTACAACACACTAATCTAACATCTGGATAACAGAATGAACGTCAGCTCACGATGTGTGACAAGTGACAGGGGTACGATAACTCATTGTTTAGTGTGTAGGCAAACTGAATAAAGATGATGTTGGCGTGGTTGATGCTTAGGGATGACTACGTTGTACAAATGAAAGGAAATGCTATTTTCTGTTATAACCTATCCACGGTTATATACTACTAGACAAATAGGCACACTTTAAAAAAATTGGTACTAGATTGACAGACAGCCCACGTCTGCCCAGGGGCCATGCGCATGGCAACGGCCAGGACTCCACGCCTGCGCACTCGCTGCCTGACACTGACGCAGATTCCTGGGCTTTTATTAGGTGGGATTTGGTACTTATCGATTCGCTGAGATTTTGTAACCTATTGTGATTGCATTTTGCGAGGCACTTTTTGTAGCCATTTCTGCTGATTGTAAAACACTTTCTAATTTAATATACTATATAGTTGAAAGAGGCGCCCAGGTTGTAGATAAAAGCGTTTAAAAGCAGTTTAAAACCGGAATAAGGTTTGAGGTTGCTTACCTCAATGATGACAAATCTTTGTGTAGACAAAAGATTTTATTGGTAGCACAGGTGGCGGCGCGTTTCGCGGGTCTAAGCCCGTTTCCTCAGGCCTATAGCAGTGCCAAGCCAAATAGGATAGTCAGCTAAGGGAGCCTCTCTTTCTAATTTAATGTTGGCGATTTGTACATTGTAATTTCATTTTTTTTAACTTTTTTTTATTTTTTTTGGTTCCAGGCAAAATCGCTGCAAAATTACTTTGTACAGGTGATTAAAAAGTGATATTGCAGCGATTCTATACTTAGTACTAAAGTGCAATCTCTCCAAAAATTCTGCAGAACCCACAATTGCGATTTGGGGAAATCACTCCCGTGGAATCACCTACATTGAATTTCATGAGCCTAGCACTTTGGGAATCGCTGGCGAGAAACACTGCAGAGCGCTTTTCAATCCATTTTTTTTTAAAAAACATGTTCCAACTGACATGCATTTACACTAACTTGCAGTAAAATTGTGGCAAAAATGCTGCAATCGCGATTTTTCAAAATCGTGATGATGGCAGCAATTTTAACGCAAGTCAATGGGAGCACGTTTTTAAACGCAAAAATGGATGCAAAAGCGCTCTGCAGTGCGTCTCTGCCCTAAGGCCATATAAGCCCACTAGAGTAATTTTAGTAGCATTTTGAGATAGGGAGGATCGCTGGAGATTCCAAAAGCACCATGCCAATGAAAGTCAATAGAGGCAAACCCCATAAGGAAAATAGCAATTGTAAGTCCTGCTGCATATTTGGAGGGATTGCGCCCCCATACAAAAGATGAGGATGCTACAACATCGCTTTGAAATCACAGCGTAAAGGCTATTCTGCAGTGATGCTATTACCTGGACACCGAAAAGAACACCGCAATCAGAATTTGCAATAACAAAAAAATAAAAATGGTGCAAAAACAACGGAAATTGATGCGGAAATCTTTGTACAAAACCCTAGCAAAGAAACGCAAAGTGATTGCGACTTGTAGTGGGCGCCTGGCCTTAGTGGTTTATAGGTCATCAGTTTATCAAATATCACATAAACAGACACAAATAAGCTCTCCAACAAAGGACTTAAAACGTTTGTGTTTTTATTGAGAATTTAAAGGATACCCAAATTGACATGTGACATGATGAGATAGACCTGTGTATGTACAGTGCCTAGCACACAAATATCTATGCTGTGTTCCCTTTTTTCTTTCTCTGCCTGAAAGAGTTAAATATCAGGTGTGTAAGTGGCTGACTCAGTCCTGACTCAGACAGGAAGTGACTACAGTGTGACCCTCACTGATAAGAAATTCCGAGTCAGGAGTGAGTCATCCACTTACACACCTGATATTTAACTCTTTCAGGCAGAGAAAGAAAAAAAGGAGCACAGCATAGTTATTTGTGTGCTAGGCACTGTTCATACCCATGTCTATCTCATGTCACATGTCACTTCGGGTATCCTTTAACCACTTAATGACATGCTGGCATATAAAAACGTCCTGCAAGAGCCTCTTAATGGCTCCCGGACGTTTTTATAAGTCAGGCAGTGCTGATGCCGCTGTGCGCGCTCCTACGCGTGCATGTGAAAATAATGAAAAAAAAAACACCAAAAAAAAGTACACCTTTATTTCCAAATGATATCTTGTCACCATACTTTGTACTAGGGACATAATTATAATCGTGTAATAACCAGGACAAATAGGCAGATACAATGTGTGGGTTTTATGTACAGTAGCAGTGTTCATATTAAAACTATAGGGGATGAAATTGGAGAAATAGTGTATTTTTTCATTTTTTCCTTGTATTTCCCTTTAAAATGCATAGACAATGAAGTAATTACTGAAAACAAATATCAACCTCAAAAAGCCCAATTGGTGGTGAAAAAAAAAAGATATAGATAATTTAATTGTGATTAGTAGTGATTAAGCTATTGGCAAGTGGGAGGGATGTGCACTGAAAGGTGAAAATCTTGTCCGTTAAAGTAAACCTCCAGACTAAAAATCTACTCAGCAGAACTGAAAAGGTTTGGTGTTTCTTTAACAGTTTCACAGCTTCAGAACTTTGTTTTTCTTACCAAAGCATCATTTTTAGCTGTATTTTTAGCTAAGCTCCACCCATCAAAGAAAACTGCCCGAGCTTTTTTTCCCTGATGCTGTGCAAAGCATGATGGGATATCCTATGTTGTTATTCACGTTGCCTAGCAACTGAGAGGGGTGATCAGAAAACACAACAGTTGGAACTGCGTCTTATGCTCCGTCACCTCCTTTCAACCAAAAAGATGGTTGCCCTCATGAAATTAAACATTTGCCTGTTCTTTTAAAACAGGGTGGGTAAGAGATTATATTACCTATCTATTTTAATTAACATAACTAGTATAACTTAATGACAGTATGTTTATTTAGGCTGAAGTTCCTCTTTAAAGGATACTTCAACTGACATGTGACATGATGAGATAGACATGTGTATGTACAGTGCCTAGCACACAAATAACTATGCTGTGTTCCTTTTTTTCTTTCTGTGCCTGAAAGAGTTAAATATCAGGTATGTAAGTGGCTGACTCAGTCCTGACTCAGACAGGAAGTTATTTGTGTGCTAGGCACTGTACATACACATGTCTATCTCATTATGTCACATTTCAGTTCGGGTATCCTTTAAGGTAAAAACCGCCTTGGGGTGAAGTGGCTAAAAAGCCAAAACTCACTAATTGCATTTTTTTGATCATTCAAAATTGCTATATGACAAAATCTCAAACTGCTTCAAGTTAACAAAACCCCAGAACTAAACAGTGCATGTGAATGCATTACAAACCTAGTTGCTAAAAAGAGTAAACATTTCAGCAAAACAATAACATATCTGTAATTTAATTTGTTGGTATGAAAGAAAAAAAATGATACGTCATCTAGAAGTCCAAATTCACAATTAGCTGGGAGAAATCCTTTGAAAACACCAAAAAGATCTTATCAGCCAGTTAATCATCTTTTCCTGCTGAAGCCTACATTATAAGCAAGATATTAATCTGCTTTCCTAATGAAATTCATGAGGATCTAAGAACGGAAGAAAAACAACAGGAAAGGACAGCGAAGGGGATGGCAGCCTGTAAAATGATGGGGATTTGCATACTAATGACGAGCTAGGCAGGCAACCTTGGTGATGGCCAAATGCATAAATTCACAGGGACCAGAGGATCAGGCAGGAAATACGAGAGGAAGAATATATTTCATGACCTGCTGACATCTCCTGTCCAAAGAGGCTATTCATGCAAAGCTGCCTCTCGAGGTGGTCAGCAGAAGAGGAGATGAAGACATTCAAGTCTCATCCCCACTTTCGGTAAGGTAACTTTTACGGGGCCAAATGGGGGATATGTGCAAATTCCTGGCTCCTCTGGTGCCCAGAGGCCGCTTTTCCAAAAAACAAGTTTTTGGACGATGCCATTTAGAAAGAGTAAGCAGTTTTTGCTGCGCGCCTTTCGGCCCCGTTCCAACCTGATACGGTATTAAATGTGAACTGCGAAGATGAGATATGAGATTGATGGACTTGAATGCTGGAAGAGGCAAAGGAGAGATATGACAATGTACTCCCGCGGTGAAAGATGGATGGCGCTGACACGTTTAGATAGTCAACACCCAATTAATTACAAGCAACAAACCGTTACTGGGATCTGGGGACACGGCGAGAAGGAAGAGGAGGAGGAGGAGGTATAGGAAACCAAATGTACAAGTTGATTAAATATAAAAATGCAGCACATCAAAGTCTCAAATATACATATGTACAAGTTCCGTCTCTGGAACTGCAATTGTTTATTATCAGAGTAGAATTCCAGATGAAGAACTATTTATTTATTTTTTTATAGTTTGAATAAAGTAAGAAAAATTTGAAAACCTTATTTCCATCTGTGCCTCCACAGGGACAAATACAGTAACATTTTTTTAAGTTTTTGGGTTAAGGGGTGCAAGCAGCAAAAGTGTAATAGCGAGCTATGTGGACAGGTTGCGACTGCTACTTCCATCCACATTATCATGCTGATTACAATTTAACAAGGGCCAGGGCTCAGACAGAGCTGTGCAAGAAGGTCACACCTTGCTGCTTTGAAAGTCAACAACAGGCATGCATCACGGTGTAAACTCTTCAAATGGCGGGTTTAAAGTGCCTTCTAGTCATATAGTGTACTTATCCGATCCATAGGAATCTTTCTATTATTTGCATGTTTAGATAAGCCTGATGCTGTAGCTAAGAAAAATAAAGCAAAAACTTCCCACAATCCTCCTGGCACTGCACAGTTCCTGCAGCTAGGCACAGGCACTTAGACCAGGTAAAAATAAAAAATGGGGACTTACAAAGAACAAATGGGGGACATACAGAGATCCATTTAAGGGGAAAAAAAGAGGCACTGCATTTTTGGGGGCAATTTTTCTTTTTGAATGTTAAAAACCCTTTAAAACTCTCTTCTATGTGCAGTTGTGCCCTCCCTTCACTAGAGGGCAACAGATTACCGTTACTATATACAAAGCAGTACTTGCCCTTAGTGTAGCAGACCTACCTTGTGCAGCTGTAACAGTTTCCTTAGCTGTGTACAGCCTACTTCCCATGTATAGCAGCCCATGTACCCCACACGTTCAGCCTTGCACCTTGGGGAGCACTTACTTTATGCTGTGGCCTATGCAGCAATCTGCCCCTGGGTGCTGCTATCAACTGACCAGGGAATTAATACACGCATAGTGACTGGTAGAGATTGGTAGAATCAAAGAGATCACACTCCTGCATTCCTCCTTATTAGGGTTCTTTCACACTAGAGGCAGCGGTAAAAAAGGCTAAAACGCTACCTTTTGCTGTCAGCGTTTTGGTGCTTTTTGAAGGCCTTGTAACGCCAATTATTATTATTATTATTTTTTATTTATATAGCGCCAACATCTTCCGTAGCGCTGTACATAGTACAAACAAATAATGGGGAACAAATATACATAAGAAATACAAGACACTGTACCGTCATGACATTGAATAGAGTAAATACAGATACATACATAGTTGATATGTGGTTGGTACATGTACATATGTTAAAATAACAGCAGTATGAGAAACACTAGGAGGAGGACCCTGCCCTTGCGGGCTTACAATCTAGAGGGTAGTGGGCAGCACGGTGGTGTAGTGGTTAGCGCTCTCGCCTTGCAGCGCTGGGTCCCTGGTTCGAATCCCAGCCAGGGCACTATCTGCAAAGAGTTTGTATGTTCTCTCCGTGTCTGCGTGGGTTTCCTCCGGGCACTCCGGTTTCCTCCCACATTCCAAAAACATACAGATAAGTTAATTGGCTCCCCCTAAAAATTGGCCCTAGACTACAGTACTTACACTACATAATATAGACATATGGCAATGGTAGGGATTAGATTGTGAGCTCCTTTGAGGGACAGTTAGTGACAAGATATATATATATATACTGTACAGCGCTGCGTAATATGTTGGCGCTATATAAATACTAAATAATAATAATAATAATAAATAATAATAATAGTGGGGAGGAAACAAAAGGGAAGGAAACACAAGGTTTAGTGGGTGAGCCAGTGTGCCTTCAGTGCTGCCTATAGCAAATTATAGGCTTGTCTGAACAGGTGTGTTTTCAGAGTACGTTTGAAGGTTTCCAGACTTGAGGCATGACGAACCGGCTGAGGGAGAGAGTTCCAAAGGAGAGGGACAGCCCGTGAGAAGTCTTGGATGCGATAGTGAGACGAGGTGACTAGGCTGGAGGACAAAAGGGTCTCCTGTGAGGAACGGAGGGTCCGGGCGGGGAGGTATCTGGAGATTAAAGAGGAAATGTATGGAGGCGATAGCTTGTATAGAGCTTTGTATGCAAGTGTGAGAAGTTTAAACTGGATCCTTTGGGCAACTGGTAGCCAATGGAGGGATTGGCAGAGAGGGGCTGCCTCAGAGGATCTAGAAGAGAGGTGGATGAGACGGGCCGCAGAGTTTAGTAGGGATTGGAGAGGTGCCAGTTTGCTTTTTGGTAGACCACAGAGTAGGGTGTTGCAGTAGTCAAGGCGGGAGATGATTAGGGCATGTACAAGCAATTTAGTTGCTTCTTGTGAAAGGAAGGGACGGATTCTGGAAATGTTTTTGAGATGGAAGTAGCAGGAGGTAGTTAAAGTGTTAATATGTGGTTTAAAGGAGAGCTCAGAGTCCAGAGTTACCCCTAGGCAACGAGCTTTGGGGGTTGATGCTATTGGGGTGTTATCTACATTGATTGGGACAATGGGAGGTGGAACAGAGAGCGAAGGTGGAAATATCACAATCTCCGTTTTGCTCATATTGAGTTTAAGGAAGCGGGATGACATAAATGTAGATACAGCGGATAGACATTCGGGAACTTTTGATAGTAGTGTGGAGAGGTCTGGGGCAGAACAATAAATTTGGGTGTCATCAGCATAGAGGTGATATTGAAACCCAAAAGAGCTTATTATCTGTCCCAGGCCATGGGTGTAAATGGAAAAGAGGAGGGGTCCAAGGACGGACCCTTGTGGTACTCCCACAGACAGTGGGCGTGGAGAGGAGTTGGTATTGGCATAGGAGACCATGAAAGAACGTCCAGACAGGTAAGAGTTGAGCCAGGAGTGTGCTAGGCCCTTGATTCCCAGTGTTGAGAGGGTCTGGAGAAGTAGGGTATGATCAACAGTGTCGAAGGCAGAGGACAGATCTAGGAGTATTAGTACCGAAAATCTGCCTTTGGCTTTAGCAGCTAGGAGGTCATTGGCAACCTTAGTGAGAACGGTTTCCGTAGAGTGTTGAGGGCGGAAGCCAGACTGGAAGGGGTCCAACAGGGAATTAGCAGAGAGAAAGTTAGACAACTCTGAGTAAATGTGGCGTTCCAGCAGTTTGGAGGCAAAGGGAAGGAGAGAGACTGGGCGGTAATTAGAAAGGGCCGTAGAGTCTAAAGAGGGTTTTTTGATTAGTGGTGTTATGATAGCTTGTTTAAATGAAGAAGGGAAAGTGCCAGTTGAGATGGAAAGGTTAAACAGTGTTGTTAAAGCAGGAATGAGGGGGAGGAGACCTGGGGGATAAGATGAGAGGGAATAGGGTCTGAGGCGCATGTAGTAAGATGAGCTTTAGAGATTAGTGAAGAAAGACGCTGTTCAGTTAAGGCTGAGAAGATTGTTAGCGGGGAGGAGGTATGAGTGCGTGAGTGGTTATGTGGAGAGGGATAGTTGATAGTAGGGGAGCTGCCGGACAGAGAGGAAAAAGGAAGAGGTGATTGGACCGGTGAAGAGGGTTGCTTTAGAAAGCTGTTCTGTAGTGTTTCAATTTTGCTCACAAAATATGCTGCAAAGTCTTCTGCAGACAAGCTTGTGGTTGTAGGGGGAGGCGGGGGGTGGAGAAGAGAGCTGAAGGTGTTGAAAAGTTGTTTAGGGTTATGGGATTGTGAAGAAATAAGTGTAGAGAAGTATGACTGCTTTGCAAGTGAGAGAGCGTCCCTGAGCTGGAGCAGCGTGTTTTTATAGTGGGCGAAGTTATCTGCATTGGTGCTTTTCCTCCACTGCCGTTCTGCTGCCCTGGACTGTCTTTTCAGTTGTTTGATCGGTTCAGTCAGCCAGGGCTGTCTGTTGATGCGGCGGGGGCGAAAGTTGGTGAGAGGGGCGGCTGTGTTCATAACAGCGGTGACTGTGGTGGAGTAGTAGATGGATGCTGACTCCGGGTCAGTGTAGGATGACAGGGAGCTCAGGGGTTTTAGAGAGTCAGCTAGGGAGCAGAGGTCGAGGTTGCGATAATTCCTGCATAAGCGTGATGGCTGCACTACAGTAGTTGGAGGAGGCAGGGAGGGGCTGATTGTAAAAATTATGAGATTGTGATCTGAAAGGGGGAATAAAGCGTTATTAAATGTGGAAACTGGGCAGAGTCGGGTAAAAACTAGGTCCAAAGTGTGGCCATCTTTGTGGGTGGAGGTTGAGGACCACTGGGAGAGGTCATAGGATGAGGTGAGTGAGAGGAATTTTGTTGTAGTGGAACAGTTAGTGTCTATGGGGATGTTAAAGTCCCCAATGATGATGGAAGGAATGTCAGTGGATAGAAAGTGGAGAAGCCATGTTGAAAAGTGGTCAATGAAGGTGGAGGCTGGTCCAGGAGGCCGGTAGATGACAGCAACCTGTCATCTACCGGCCAATACATAACTATCAATTGAAATGAGAAACGCCGCAGTCAGCCCTGAAAGAGCGCTGGGGAGCTTCAAAACACAACGCTCAAAAAAGTGTGAAAGGTAAAATTAAAGTCTATGGACTTTCATTTTACCATGGAAAATGCAAACTATGGCCGTGGCGGTAAAACGCAGAAAAAGGACTCTAGTGTGAAAGAGCCCTTACTAGAAATAAGCCTGCCCATTTAAAAATGGGCACTAGAGATCTGCCGCGACCCCCTCACTCCCCAAATGGCCGCGCTCCCGCACATGCCCCCTGCACCCGTCGTCCTGCTGTCCCAAGTCTGCCCGGGTGCTGCACTTGCATAAACACATGGACATGAGAGGACGCAGGGACACAGGGGTTTTATGTGATAGGATTTTAATGGGAGTTAGAAGAATAGATCAGCGTCATTGAGGTGGCCATACACTAATATACAGTATGCCCACCAGATTTGACAATCAGACCAATCTGCTAGATGAAATTTGACCTGGGAGGAATTGAATCCTTCCATATAATGTACACAGATTCTCAATAGATTTAAGTATAAAATATCTATGGAGCCATGCACTGCCTGCCAGGCCCCCCAGGTCTCCCCTGTGTAAAGTGTACATTCCAGGCTGTGCAGAGGCAAGTATCGGAAAAAAGCACATGGAAATTTGGGCGCCCAGTAACCTCAATAGCAAAATATCGGTATTAAACATTGATATTTTACTGTGGCTAAACCTAACCCTACTCTCACTCAGAATCCTGCCCTGCTAAACATCCCCCCATCTCCCCAAACAAACTTCCCACCTACAGGGCCGGATTTGTACTTTTTACCGCCCAAGGCCAACTATACCATCTGTATGGTTGTTGTCTCTGTGTGTCCCAATGAGAATTCTACTTACTTTCCATCATTGGAAGTCACAGACAATGGGCTTGATTCACAAAGCTGTGCTAACTGTTAGCACACTGGTGAAAAGACCATAAACTGAGTTTAGGCGTGAAAAAATAAACTCGCGCACAAAGTTTTGCGCGTAAACTTTACACGCACAACGCCATTAAACCCTATGCATCGTTTCGCGCGCACCGGACTTTGCGCGCGCAAAACTTAACTTTGCGCGCAAGTTTTTCCCTCAAAGCGGTGCTAACCTACTTAGTGCAATGCTTATCAAAAGTCTTTAGGCGTGCTAAGTAGGTTAGCACTGCTTTGTGGATAAAGCCCATTAACTATTTCAGTAATACGTATATAGATTATAAATTATGTTTTCCTTAAGAACTTTTATGTTATGTTTGCCATCTCGTTAATGATGGACCCATTGGGTCACCATGAGTTAGGCTTCCTGCACACTGCATGCGATTCCGATTTTTAATCGGTTTTTACATCCGATTCCAATTCCGACTTTTAATCATTGCTGAATGCTGCATTTTTGACTCTGTTTTTCTGTTGATTGCATTCAGGGAAAATCGGAAGTGCAAATCGGAAATGTAATCGTAATCAGAAAACAAATTTGCAGTGTGCAGGGAGCCTTAGGCTGATGTGTACCTGCAGGATAGAGCTTACAGGTCTTGCAAGGATGACACAAGTACAGAACAGAGAGTTCAAAGGTTAAAGCTGTCCTTGTAGATAGGGATGGCTGCATAGAACAGCTTTACTGCCCCTCACTGAGCCGCCCCTAAATTTCTGGTGCCCTAGGCCATGGCCTATCCGGCCTTGCCAGAAATCCGGCCCTGCCCACCTAACCGCCTAACCCTAAATCCCCCTTCCCAGACTTACCCCCCCTTCCCAGACTTACCTCCCCCATCCCCCCCACAAACTTTCTACCAGACGCCTAACCACAAACAATTTTGCGGTGAGTTAGCTGGCAAAACCCTGCATATCCTGACATGCGAAAGCAGATTTGCTTGAGCAGTGTCTCACAAAAAAGCTAATTAGGCCTTATCTGCAAAGCCAGGTATATAAGGGTTCACTTGGTGTTTGATGCACACACCTTTTTTGCAATACGTTTTCAGTTCCTTTCTTCTGGAAGCAGGTGGTGGATGACCATCTTTACATGGGCTGTCTGCAGCCTGTTTCCCCATTGGGGTGTGGAGCTGTAGAGTCACCCCTGAGCTTTACTAGGCTTGGGGTGACCTATGCTTCACTCCCCCCCTGTCATAGTGCTCCCAAGTTGCGCACATTTGGCCTGGCATAATAATGCACTTGGACGCAATACGAAATAAGGTAGGTCCTATCCTTTGGGAGGTGGGTGCGGGCAGCCCTCCCTGGCGGTGGCAGTGCTTGGGGGGGCCGCCCTGCACTTAACCTCCCCCCCAGGGGGACGGCTGCAGGGTCTCTGAGCAGTGAGAGTGCTTGGAGTGCTCTGTTGGCCCCCTTTTCCTGGGATCCTGGTGGGGCCTCCACGTGGCGATCCTGGATAAGTGCTAAATGCTGCGCAACCTAATCCCCCACAGGGCAAAAATTTTGCGGCGAGTTAGTTGGTAAAACCCTGCATATCCTGGCATGCGAAAGCGAATGCAGATTTGCTTGAGCAGTGTCTCATGAATAAGCTAATTAGGCCTTATCTGCAAAGCCAGGTATATAAGGGTTCACTTGGTGTTTGATGCACACACCCTTTTTGTAATACGGCTAACCACAACCCCCCCCCCCCCCCTTCCCAAAAGAAAAAAAACCTCCCTACTTGACGCCTAACCCTTACGCCCACTAAGTGCCCGCTCCCAAATTGCCCCTCAATTCCGATATTTCAATAGGCGCCTAAGGCGGCACCCAAACTTCTGGCGCTAGTGGTCGACCAAATTACCTGCTTTGGTGCAGAGTGTGGTCAGCAGAGCTAACGCTCACTTGTCTGCCGGCGCACCTCCATGTGTCTCCTCTCCATGCCGCAGTGGTCATCCATGTATCTTCCCCTGTGTCATACGTTAGAGGCCAGCTATAGGTCTGGCGTTTATGCTGTTGGGCCTCTAGTGTTTGGCCTCTAGGGAGGAGGCAAGGAGAGAGGACACCGAGCACGGGAGAAGACATGCCGGCAGACAGGTGAGAACTAGCGCCGCTGCAAACACTCTGCACGTTGGTCGTCTACGAACTGAACAACACTTCCACTGCGCTTCTGACCCACCACTGACCAAACAACACCTTCTGTCTATCGCAGTTTAATCAACTTCAGCCAAAAATCAATCGGGCCCAGTTTGCGGCATCAATTTCTGGATCACGGTGATGTAATTTACCCAATATCAATGGGAAAATCGATAAGTGTATTGTCTCCTTTACACCACTAAATAGGACAGGAAACGGCAAAGCTAAAGGAAAGAGCACAGGTGTCACCTGCCTGACTGCGCAGGCTAGCAGGGTTGTTTAAAACATAAGTAGTTGGACAGAATTCCAAAGCTATTGGCAGGTAAAGCAGCTCCCGCATAGTCATTTCAACTGCTTCACTGTTGACAACTACGTTTTCCTCTTTGAGATTCATATCCCCTCTCCTGGCAGGCAGAACTCTCATAATGAGGAGAAGGTTTTCTTTACACCTCATCTTGCTTTATATACACAGTTCCCCGCCTCTAGCGGTATCTGCTTCCTCTGAGCGGAAGAGAATACAGCACTTCACAATCAGGCGACTACACATTATCCTAAACACCTATCCCACAGACTGGAGACAATTAGAACCGGCAAAATGTCCCATTCCCTACAAATTTAGTTACTTCTAATTAGTTAAAATTGTGGTACAAAAGGCGTTGTTGAAAAGATCAGACAGTCGTGTCATTTGTATCAGTGATTATGCCAAATAACAACAATAATAGGCAGAGGGCAGGGGCAAATCCAGGATTTCCAAGGGGGGGGGTTCCTGAAAGTGGCGTGTGGGCGTGGCCAAAATATGGTGTGGGTGGAGCCAAATACTAGCAGTTTCTAGGCTAAATTGCACCCAGGGTGAGGGCGTAAAATGCGCCCCCAACGTGGAGACAGGTATAGGTGCCCGCAGTATAGGTAGCAGTATAGGTAGCCAGCTATAGGTCCCCCCCAGTATAGGTAGCCCATAAAGTTGCCCCCAGTATAGGTTAGATAGGTATATGCCCCCCAGTATAGATTAGATAGGTATATGCCCCCCAGTATAGGTTTGATAGGGATATGCCCCCCAGTATAGGTTAGATAGGGCTATGCCCCCCAGTATAGGTTAGATAGGTATATGCCCCCCAGTATAGGTTAGATAGGTATATGCCCCCCAGTATAGGTTAGATAGGTATATGCCCCCCAGTATAGGTTTGATAGGGATATGCCCCCCAGTATAGGTTTGATAGGGATATGCCCCCCAGTATAGGTTTGATAGGGATATGCCCCCCAGTATAGCTTAGATAGGGATATGCCCCCCAGTATAGGTTTGATAGGGATATGCCCCCCAGTATAGCTTAGATAGGAATATGCCCCCCAGTATAGGTTAGATAGGTATATGCCCCCCAGTATAGGTTAGATAGGTATATGCCCCCCAGTATAGGTTAGATAGGTATATGCCCCCCAGTATAGGTTACATAGGTATATGCCCCCCAGTATAGATTAGATAGGTATATGTCCCCCAGTATAGGTTAGATAGGTATATGCCCCCCAGTATAGGTTAGATAGGTATATGCCCCCCAGTATAGATTAGATAGGTATATGTCCCCCAATATAGGTTAGATAGGTATATGCCCCCCAGTATAGGTTAGATAGGTATATGCCCCCCAGTATAGATTAGATAGGTATATGCCCCCCAGTATAGGTTAGATAGGTATATGCCCCCCAGTATAGGTTAGATAGGTATATGTCCCCCAGTATAGGTTAGATAGGTATATGCCCCCCAGTATAGGTTAGATAGGTATATGCCCCCCAGTATAGGTTAGATAGGTATATGCCCCCCAGTATAGATTAGATAGGTATATGTCCCCCAGTATAGGTTAGATAGGTATATGCCCCCCAGTATAGGTTAGATAGGTATATGCCCCCCAGTATAGATTAGATAGGTATATGCCCCCCAGTATAGGTTAGATAGGTATATGCCCCCCAGTATAGATTAGATAGGTATATGCCCCCCAGTATAGGTTAGATAGGTATATGCCCCCAGTATAGGTTAGATAGGTATATGCCCCCCAGGATAGATTAGATAGGTATATGCCCCCCAGTATAAGATAGGTGAAGGTCCGGTGCCCGCCCCCTGTGTGGGGAGAAGATTGCCTGGGGGAGAAGACAGAATAAAATGATGGAGGCGCCAGCCGCGCTAATAAGGGATGCGGGAACCGGCTTTATTCCTCGCTCCCTCCCTCCCTCTGAATGCCCCTCACCTGCGGTGAATGTGTGCCGGCTCCCCCATGAGTGTGTGCGCAGCGGAGCGGTAGGTCCTCTTACCGCAGATCAGGCGCACCAGCAACTGGAGTCTCATGCTTCCTGTGACGTCATGGTAAACAGGAAGCATGAGACTCCAGTTGCTGGTGCGCCTGATCTGCGGTAAGAGGACCTACCGCTCCGCTGCGCACACACTCATGGGGGAGCCGGGCACACATTCACTGCAGGTGAGGGGCATTCAGAGGGAGGGAGGGAGGGAGGGAGGAATAAAGCTCCCGCATCCCTTATTAGCGCGGCTGGCGCCTCCATCATTTTCTTCTGTCTTCTCTCCCCAGCTGGCCGGGCCATGCGGCAGCCCCACTTCCGGTCCCGGTGCAGGGGGTTGTTCTAGACACTCAGAACAACCCCCTCCGTGCGCCACTGGAGGGGTTGGTTGTGGATGAAAGATGTGACAAGAACGTCCACGCAGCCAGACATAGCAGGAGAAGTGCTGTATAGAGGGTGTGACAACTCCCCATCTAATCCTCCTATTATCTGCAATAACCACGCTATATACTCGCACCTTTCACGTGCTTTCTGCACCCACGTCATCCATTCACTTTCTGCATCTGCCACCTTCCACCTGCTCTCTGTACCGGCACCCTCCATGCACTCTCTGCACTCTTATCCTCCACGTGCTCCCTGCCCCTCTGCCCTCCACGTGCGCCTTCCACTTGCTTCCTGCATCTGTGCCTTCCACGTGCTTTCTGCATCTGCACCTTCCACAAGCTACCTGCACCCGTGCCCTCCACGCGCTTCCTGCATCTGCCCCTTCCACGTGCTCTCTGCGCCCTTGCCCTCCACGCACTCCCTGCATCTGTGCCTTCCATGTGCTCTGTACACCCATGCTCCCTGCATCTGCGCCTTCCACGCACTCTGCACGGTTACCCTCCACGCACTCCCTGCATCTGCGCCTTCCACGTGCTCTGTACACCCGTGCTCACCTTCCACGTGCTCTCTGCACCATTGCCCACCACGCACTCCCTGCTATTGCGCCTTCCACATGCTCTGTACACCCGTGCCCTCCACGTGCTCCCTGCATCTGTGCCTTGTATGCGCTCTCTGCACCCTTGCCCACCACGCACTCCCTGCATCTGCGCCTTCCACGTGCTCTGTACACCCGTGCTCCCTGCATCTGCGCCTTCCACGCACTCTCTGCACCCTTGCCCACCACGCACTCCCTGCTATTGCGCCTTCCTTGTGCTCTGTACACCCGTGCCCTCCTCGTGCTCCCTGCACCTTGTATGCGCTCTCTGCACCCTTGCCTTCCACAAAAAACACATATCATTTACGAGCCTCTCTTAGCGGGAAGTTCGTTTCGACTTCTTTTTTTAACCCAGGTGTACCCAGGTGCTAAGTTATAACATTATCTTCACCCATATGAAAGATGATAATTTTACCCAAATGCAAACAAGACTTTCTGCTGCCCGACATCCCCACCTGGGCACCCCATTACCAAAAATTTCCATTGGCGTCTATTAAAAAACTTGCCAATCCCAGCACCCAAATTACCTGATCGGCTAAATGTCAGAGTACTTCCTCATGGTACATCATATCGTTATATCTGAGACAGCTACTTGGTTAACAGTGACATCTACATCCAGTTGAAAAGCCCTTATTTTCCTGTAGGGCCTAAACAATTGATGTTGCCAAGAACTGTGTTGCTATGCCTCTGTAAAACCATGAGAACCACTAAAGCGAGCGGTTTAAGCCGGTTTAACCTCAGAGTGCCTCCTGTTAGAGTAAAGACTCAGCTTTCTGAAAGTTTCTGAATTCAGACGGTCGTTTTATTGCCTGTGATTTAAGCGGCACAATTTTTCCCCATCCTGATGAATCACCTTTGTTCGCCGGCCCAGTAATACTTTTAGCAGTGGCCATAAAGCAGAGGGAGCGTGTGATAGCATCTTTCACCGGATGAAACCTGCTTAAATAATGACACATTCAGGCAAGACATAAACCGGCTGCGTCGCCGCCGGCCGCCGAGATGCCGCACTTTCTCCAAGTGACTGATTAGTTTGCTCTTTGTCATGCAGAGGGGTGAGCCGGCACATAATCTCACCAGCCTATTGATCTGCCGAGCGATCCGGGGCTGCCGCTCCCAGGGGAATTATTTTATCTCTATAATATGACAATGAATTACGGTGGCTTACAGACTTCTGTAACATCTGTGTTTGGGGCTTAATGCACCTTGAACTCGGCCAAGTCTTTGTTCTCAGACGACGAAGCACTTGAAGGACCACTGCGAAGCCTTCAGCGGAGAGTCAGGGGAATTGCACAAAAGCAGATATGTGTTTTCCAGTCTGTAGGTCATTGTGGAGGTACTTCATCGGTGAAAGCTAAAAAACGGTGCTGGAGTGGGCTTTAAAGTTAACCTGCAAAGCAAACCACATGAAATCTATTTGTTCCATGGCCACCATGGGATGTCTTTAGAGTTTGTGTCTGGCCACACAAAGCCTGAGGCAATGTAAGGGGATAGCAGGCCCATGAGGGATTACATTGGTGCCCAGTCCCTTCCCCGCATAGAAAAGTTTCCCTGGTGTAGACATATGCTCCTTCCCCCATCAATGTCCTCCCAAAGTTAAGTTCCTAGTGTAGACATGCCCCCTCCCCCCCTTCCCAGTGAATGTCTCCGCATAGTACCGTTCCTGGTGTAGACATGCCCCCAATTCACTAAGATCATGCTGGAGATAATAAGGCAAGAGAAAACTTACCTCCACACAGTGAGAGAGTTACCTTATCTCTTTATTCCTTAAGTTTCCTCCTCTGTAGTTAATTGACCTCATCTGTAGTTATTTTCACACACAGTTAATTAACAGCCTGTCTTTAACTCTGGAGTTATTTTAAGGATTGGAGAGTTAACTTTAGCCTGAATACTACATGCCTTATCAACATGGTAACAATTCTAGAAACGTTATTAAAGACAGGAGATAAGCTTAGTGGATCGAGGCCATTGTCTCCACATAGTAAAGTTCCTTGTGTCATCATACCTCCACTTCTCAATGGCCCTATGGCAGTGTTGTTCTAATCTAGGCCCAGGCCCAACATGCAACTTCCTCATAACAAGTGTAATCATGTTGTGTTATTCGCAGTGTAGCCATTGTTTGTTTCCAACACAACAAATCAAGTCACCCCCAGTCATTTGCACTCTATTTTAGCAGTTGGACTGAGCAACTACATTTCAGTACGCACTTTTTTTTAAATTAGTACATACCTGAGAAACCCCCATGTGGAGATGGACTAGTCCAAAACCTGTCAGAGTCCATCAGATTTTTACTACCTCGTCTAAGTGACGGCCACATAGCAAAAAATAAGCAATTCATGCTGCATTTTACTCTAGTAGAAATCTATATTTTATATTCATTTTATCTTTTGCAATAGTTGCCCTTTAAATCACACCTACACCATAAATCTGCCCCAACAGAATCTTCCAAATAAGCTGAATCCTTAGAGGTAGTATCTTCCCATTTATGGTTATTCAGTAAACCGCACATGCAGATTCCAGGGCCCTTGTACTATATTAGATGCTCGCAATAGGCCAGGAATGCCAACAGTGCAGAACATTTATATGCAGGCCGCTGTCATATAGACAGTATCGGCAGCTTCCTCAGCACACACTACATTCTGAAAGTACTGCCCTGCAAGCTAGTAATGATTACTGTGTCATAGCAGCGGCTGTTATAGGAACTAGTAATTAGCAGCCAGCAGATGACAAAGCTGCTTATACAACTGCAAGGAGGCCTGTGCAGCCAACACGCAGTTCTGGTTTCAAGGCTACCTTTGTTCCTAGTCATAACATTTCTCACATTTCCTGTCCTCATTATAGGTTTTCAACAGCAAACTGAGGGAAATGTTCCTATAAAGGGACACATACCAGTAAGAATAGGACAGAGGCTGTAACCTTCACCCACTGCACCCAAACCTAACAAAAGTAGTGTTTGAGTCACAGCCCTGCAACAAGCATTAAGCCAAGGGAGTCATAGCCCTGGAACAAGCATTAAGTCAGTAGAGTCACAGCCCTGGAACAAGCATGAAGCCAGGGGAGTCATAGCCCTGGAAAAAGCATGAAGACAGTGGAGTCACAGTCCTGGAACAAGCTTGAAGCCAGGGGAGTTACATCCCTGGAACAAGCATGAAGTCAGTGGAGTCACAGCCCTGGCACAAGCACTTCCCTACCACAGGTTATTTCCCCTTAAAAACCACAGCAATTTTCACATATTTCTCCTCTCATTCATTCACCAATAACTTTATCACTACTTATCACACCTAAATGATGTACCGTATATATTGTTCTTTTCACCCCAAATTATGGTTTTTTTGGGGTGGTACTTTTTGCTAAGAATTATTTTATTTCCTATGCATTTTAATGGAAAGAAGAAGAAAAATTTAAAACAGTCATTATTTCTCAGTTTTCAGTCTCTATAGTTAAAAAATAAAAAGTACTACTGCAGATAAAACCCACACCTTTTATTTCTATTTGCCCATTTGTCCTAGTTATTGCATAATTCAAATTATGTACCAAGTACAGTGTATGGTGACAATATTAAATTCGGAAATAAAGGTGTATTTTTTTTCCTTGTTTTTCTTTATACTATATCACTAATTAAAAGTCCTTATTTGCAAAAAGAACAGTGATATACAGTTCAGTCAAATGTTTGGACAACTTTTTTCTCATTTTGGTTCTGGATGTATTTTACTGTATAAGTGTATTTTTACTTTTTGCACACTAGATGTCCTCACACCTTGTGAACAGTACACAGGAAGTGTTACGTGTTTCTAATTTCATTTTCTGAATGACCATCGGCATCTCGCTTAGGGCCGACTCACATTCCTCTCTTTCTCAGTCCATCCTAAATGCTGGCTTGGATCTGGCCTTCCAGGCCCGGAGTTCGACATCTGTGCGCTAGGCGGATGTGTACCATCCGTTCTGAATCCGCATGCAACAATTTTCCACGTACGCGCCATGTCCGCAGCGTTGATCGCATCCGCTCGTATGCATCACTGCTTGGTCCCTTCAACATCCGGAGGCCAGCAGATGCATGCGGCTAGCCAAAGGCTGCAGCAAGCCAATTCTCCCTAGCAACAGGGAGAATTTTCATCAGTCCAACAAGAACCAATGAGAATTCTCCCTGTTGCGGAGGATTCCCATTGGTATTTTAGCCCAATGGAGATCCCCCAGCAAAAGGGCTGTTTTGTTGGGTCTGAGTGGCGGCAGGATGCGTATGATATCACGGCGGCGACGAGATGTGGGTGAAACGGGTGACACGGATGCTGCAACTAGCATAGTGAGAACGGACAGTGTCCATTCTCATAGCCTTTCATTGGACATGTCTTCCGTCTGATCCGGGAAAATGTGCCAAGCTAGGACTCTGCATTCCGTCTCGCGTTCCACTGCACATGGATCCATGTCGTGTTTTGCAACAAGTGGAAGCGGACCTATTTTTAACATATGATCTGCTTCCAGTGTTTAAGCGGAGCTTTGAAAACTTTTCCCGCAGATACATTTTTAAAGCAAGTGCGAATTGGACCTAATGCCGGGTGATGATTCATTACAGACACAGTATTTCCATTCACCGATCACGGACCAGCTAGATGGTGATGGAGGCAAGCGGGCGAGATTGGCAGCGGCGAGGTGAACAGCCAGAGACTCATATCTATGCCCCTGATCCACAAGTGAAGTTTTCGGGGTCATACATATGTGTGGCAGGGATCTGGAACGGGTTATGAGGCAGATCATTTGCTGAACTCAAACATTGTCAGTTGCTTAAAGGAGCTCTTTCATGAAAATCTTAAAATTGTAAATACATGTAAACATATACAAATAAGACTTACGTTTCTTCCAGAGTAAAATGAGCCATAAATTACTTTTCTCCTATGTTGCTGTCACTCACAGTGAGTAGTAGAAATCTGACATTACTAACAGAATTTGGATTAGCCCATCTTTCTTATGGGGGGGGGGGGAGGGGGGTTCTCAGGGTTTTTAAAAGCACTGTGAATGGCAGTTGCTCAGTCCAACTGCCAAAAAAGTGTGCAGCAAAAACGGAGGCTGGCCAGCATCTTTGTATAAATTGTTTTCAGGGAATGTCTTTAAAAAGAATAAAGGCCATGCTGAGAATCCCCTATGGAGAGATGGACTAACCCAAAACCTGTCGGTAATGTCACATTTGTAATACTTCCTGTAAATGACTGCAACATAGGAGAAAAATAATTTATGGCTCATTTTACTCTGGAAAAAAAGAACTTCTTAATTGTATGCGGATTAAATTTTAAGATTTTCGCAACAGTTCCTCTTTAAAGGGAACCAGAAATGAACAATTCACACAAAATAAACATATCAGTTGATAGCTTGTAAAGAATAAATGCTCTACCTGATAATTTCGCCACTCTGGTGTGCCTTTTTGAGTGTTTTTTATCCATTATTGCTCCAGGAAATATCCAATATGGCCGCCGGCTCATATCCCTTGTGCTTCCACCTATAAACTGTTCTGGATGTGCTGTCTAGCCTCTATGAGACTATAGACAAGCAGGGCTGCTGCAGCCTTTCATCTGTCTGCTTTCAACTTTATTATTCTGGTATGCTGTGTGGCTGCCTGTAGGAAGTGTCTCTCATAGAAATGAAACTGCATACAGTAGATAATGACTGGCTGCACACTGCACACAGATACACTTGTCTGTTTCAGAGCTTCTTTCTCGGCAGCAGCAGCAGCCCCTCAAATGTCAACAGCTCTGAGTAGGAAATTTGAGCCAGGAGGGGGCAGGCTTGGGCTTGAAAAGACTCCACAGAAGAGTGACTCAGCTATAATGATTCCAGGTCAAACCTTGACTGAATCAGTCGGTGGATTCTTATCACAGTTGATAACAGATAGATTAGACTGAGAAGAATAAAACTAAAAGCAGGGTAGGTGTTTACTGTCATGTTCCCACTGATAAATGTAATAAAATACATGAGGGTGCAAGATTTAGGCTCCCAGTTATCTGATGTACAATGGTCTTCCAGCTGGGAGGCTGTTACTAAAGTAATTAAATTAACATTTTTAAAGAAAACCCCGGTCAAACTATTATTCAGGTGGTATCTTACTCCTGCTAGACTGCACACATTCTATCAAGCGGTCTCATCTGACTGTTTTCGTAGGTGTGGGGGCCCTGGGACATTATTTTATATTTTCTGGGAATACCCGGCAGTAGCTCAATTTTGGACTGCCTTACAGTCCTTATTCTTTGAAGTGATAAAGATTCCAATATCTCTTGATCCCTCCCAGGCCCTCCTGTATGTATCAAATGACTCGGTTCCAAGGTCATATCAGGTATTTTATAGATATTTGTTATGTGCTGCACAATGGTCCATTGCCTACAGATGGAAAGCACCCACACTTGATATAGACCTGGTGAAGCACCGCCTGGACATGATTAGGTTGATGGATAGGATATATTATTCAAGCATTGAAAACATAGATCGCTTCAATATAATTTGGGAAGATTGTTCGTTATACAGAGGCCATCATTGAATGATAAAGTTCGTTATCCTTTTTTCTTTTACTTCCATACGAATGGTGCTTTGGAGACGGGGAGAGGGGGGGGGGGGGGGGATGAGGGTGGTAGGTTTATAGGACCATACAATACGTTTAATGTGTTTAATGTTGTTGAAACTGCATACTAATGTGGATTATTACATACTGTTGTACTGTAAATTGAGGAGGGATTATAGGACTATGTATTTTCTGGTATAGTTTATACTTGAAAGCTGTATATTTTTTGATTACTCTGTACCTATAAGGACTTACTATGACTTGATCTGTTATCCTATTTGCTTTATACTTCAATAAACCTCTTCATTATATAAAAAAAAAAAAAATACATGAGGGTGCTTCGTCTCTGGTTCTCTTTAAGCGAATAAAGATGGCAGCCTCTGCATTTTCCTTCACTTCGAGTTCCCTTTAAGGTTACCCTCATTGCCAGGGTTAGGGTCGTCGTTATGAAGGGCAAAGGTTGGCATTGGGAAGTTGGTCACATGAAACCCAGAACCGAATATCAAGAGAAACCTTTCCGCCAAATATGCCATACCAAAATGCACAGGGACAATATTCTGGCCATCAAAACTGGATGTACCGTATATGGTCAATATCCTTTTCAAAGCAGACAGTCTCCTTTAAACAAGCCTTTTCCACCATTACCCAAAGACAGAAGTCACACAGAAGTCACTCATTTTGCATTTATCATTTGGGGCGTTGGACTGCGGCAGCCCAATATTGGAAATGGAAACAATGGCCAGGGCTGATCAGTTTTATGAAATTCGCTATGAATCTGTCGAGCCTTTGAAGGAGTATTCTCATAAAGCTGCCGCCACGAGGTTGTGGAGGGTGAAGTCGCTGCTTTATAGGCCTGATTAAAAAAGGAGAAAAAAAAAGCAGCAGAGACCCAGGAAACTGGAAATTAAACCGCACTTGTCCAAGAGCTCAGAAATGAAGCCGGCTCCTTAAACGGTCAGCGAAGATGAGCGCTAATTAATCACCCTAATGACACCGGGGGATGGACAAAAGTGGAGTTGTGATGAAAATAAAAAAAAAAAGTGTGAAAAGAAATCACAGAATGACTCACATAGATCTGAAAATAGAACAGCATCTGTGATCATTAAATCTCCTGTAACAAGATGTACAGAGAGGACCGATTCCGGGAGCGCTCTTGTCACAGGAAACATCTGATATTCTGTACCGTATGGTGGTTCAAAGAGCACCTGTCACTTCAATCAACACCAGCATACATTAGGCAGGGCAGATGAATGAAACAGCCAATCACTCCACCAGTACCCGTAAAATGGATCCTTTCTAAAGCAAACCTAGATCAAATGTGCTTAAAGCAAAGCCCTAAGAGAAAATAAGCCTATGAGATAAGCAATTGTATTTATACACCTAAACAGGTGTCTCCTGAAAAATGCATTACTTTTATTTTTTGTGTCCAGTATAACACCACCCCCAGCAACCCCCTCAACCACACTAGGGATGGTCGGAAATGCCAATTTCCGATTCCGCGGTAAATCCGCATTCCGCCATTGCCAAATACCGATTCCGCTTTTCGCTACCAATTTCCGCATTCCAATGCGGAATTTCCGACCGGAAATCGTAGAAATTCCGCCCGACTTTAACATCGATTTTCTCAAAAACTATAAGGTCTTTTTGAAAATTTTCTTTTGCATCTTATTCAGAAGATTCCGTTCAATAAACCGTGAAAATTTGGTGTTTCTAAGACTTACGGGGGCTTTGCTATTAACCGCTAAAGTCGGCGGATTTTTACTGTAATGTAAATGCAGAAAATAGGCAGATGCGGATTTTCTGCATTTTTACATTACAGTAAAAATCCGCCGACTTTAGCGGTTAATAGCAAAGCCCCCTTAAGTCCTAGAAACACCAAATTTTCAGGGTTTATTAAACTGAATCTTGTGAACAAGATGCAAAAAAAGTTTACAAAAAGACCTTATAGTTTTTGAGAAAATCGATGTTAAAGTCGGGCGGAATTTCCGCGATTTCTGAGGAAATCCGCCTAACGCACTTGTATTACCGTTTTCCGCATTCCGATGCGGAAATGCAATTTCCGATCGGAATTTCGGAAATTTCATTTCCGCGGAATCCGAATGAGCATCCCTAAACCACACGCAAGTGGGGTCAGTAAAGGACTCAATGCACCAAAACCTCCCCTCCAGCACCCATCCCCATTTTAGAGTAGCACAATGGGGCATTTTATTGCCATACTTCCAGAGATCAGTGTACATGGCCACAGGAAGTGTGTCTCTGCAGTAGACTACCTCACTACATGTAAGAATGACAGTTAGTTCTCCAGAGGCGTAGCTAGGGTTTTCAGCGCCCGGGACAAAGACAGTTTTTGTGCCCCCTCTGGTCAAAATGGGTGTGGCCCCGCATCAGAATGTAGTCAAGGTCATGTGTGCAGTCAAATGTACAAAAGCTGTTTAGATAGCATGATGTTTCGTGGCCCTCCATATATATCCAGATGTGCCCCCCACCCCCTGTTTAGATAGCCAGATGTGCCCTGCTTTTTCTGCTGCTGTTAATGCTTCTGCACTCCTCTACAGAGAGAGAGAGGGAGGGAGGGAGAGAAAGAAGCAGAAGCACTTCAGGCAACCAGCGAGCCGCCTCTCAAAAATGTGGGGGTACAGCGACTGTGCTGAGCGCCCTCACAGTGCTGCGCCCGGGGACATATGTCCCCCCCCCTTGCCCACCCATAGCTACGCCTCTTGTTCTCCTGAGTCTTTTGTCCTGCTTTCACACATGAATTAGTGTACTGAGCAAGGGCGGCAGCTGTATGCAAGCGGAAGTGGGGACTTTTTTTTTTTGGGGGGGGGGGGAGTGTTTTGCATTAGCGGGGGGGGGGGGGGGCGGAGATTTTCAGTTAGACTTAGGGGGTAATGGGCAGGGGAGGGATGTCAGTTTGGTGCAAGTTATCAGGAGGGTAAGGTTAGGTTTAGCCATAGTAACATATAAGGGTAAAGATTACAAATATTCTACAATCGGAAATTATACAGCAATTCAAAGTAGAATATTGGTCATTTACAGATATTCTACTAAAGGCTTTCAGTGGCGTCCATATGGAATGTACGCTGCAGAAGTGTGTTACAAAACCAGTAGGAGCCCCACAAAATGTGTTTCAAGCATTACATTTACTTTAGGTAAACTTCAAGTGGCTGGATAGTGTAATGGTTAAGGGCTCTGCCTCTGACTGAGGAGACCAGGGTTCGAATCTCGGCTCTGCCTGTTCAGTAAGCCAGCACCTATTCAGTAGGAGACCTTAGGCAAGTCTCTCTAACGCTGCTACTGCCTATAGAGCGCGTCCTAGTGGCTGCAGCTCTGGCGCTTTGAGTCCGCCAGGAGAAAAGCGCAATATAAATGTGTGTTTGTTTGTTTGTCTGTGTTTGTTCAAATGGTAAGAGTTCTTAGCATGGATATACTGTATATCAAGGCAATTTTTTTTTTTAAAGATTTGGCAGCGCTCCTATTCAGGCAGCAACTGAAATGATTACCAACAGAGGTGTGCAGACTTAAACTAAACCCTAAAATTAGATAAAATGGAATGCAAACTGATACACATAAATGCATCTAGCCATAAACAGACTTACATTTTGTGTACAACAGGACGAAATGGCAGCGCTTCCAAATGCAGGCTGCACCGAATTGACCAGCTGCATAGATGTGCAGAGCCGACACACAGGCAGATTACACAGCGTGCATTCAAAACAGATGCAACAAATTAATGACATTCGCTTCTAATAAACAGTTTGCGAGCAGATTGTTCAGTGCTAACCTCTTCCACCACGTTGAGGGGTCCTCGCGGAAGAGACTGCATTTGGAAGCACTGCCATTGTACAATTTTTCTTAAACAGTAGCGGAATTGTATTTCATTTCTGCCATGAGGAAATAAGTAAACGTAGCCAGCGTGACACATGCCGGGGATCGGAGCGCACTCAGCCGTGCATGCAGTTTTCGCAGTGATGTTCCATGTCTTGGCAGGTAGCATGTCCCAGAGACCCGTTCCTCTTCACCCCTGCCCCCGCTGACAGCTCAGCAGCGATTAGACGCCTCCGTACCCCGGCCTCCCGGCTTAGCACCGCCACATCTGCAAGCAAGAAACTAATTTCGAAACCTGACCTGACAGGGCCAAAGGTTCTGCAAGAAAATAATATGAAATTGTATTTTGCCCGTGACGGAAAGAGATCTCTTCAGAGGCGTAATCCCTCTGCCGCAAGCTTAATCTGTTTATTCTGCCGAAATCTGCAAATAATTAAGACACCGAATGTTTACGCCATGCTCAGAGCGCTTGTTGTATTGCTAGGATAGCGCCGTCATTAACCGCATGCTATATTTCCCCCACTTTACAATATAATAAAGAAATGATGGAAAGGTGAACCTCCATATGTCACGCAAGAGGTCAGCCATATTGTTTCCCCGTCACTCTTTAATGCTGCATTGTTTTAGCGAAGAGGAAAATGCCAGGCTGGGTTACGGGGTTATGTTCTTTGGGCACCAAGGAAATTACATCAGTTTTCTCTAAAAATGGAAATCTCACAGTAATGGAAAAGTCAACAAACGCCAGTAAGCAAGTAATCCATATCTGTAATGTTCTGCACTGTGGGGTATATTACAGGCTTACAGGAAGGTTAAAGGAAAACCCCAGGAATACATGCATGTGTTGTATGAATAGCTAGTTGCTGTGACCACATTATTTAGTTGAGGTCCTGGATAGGATTTCTAGCCGGAACATTATCTGCATGAAGTTTGCATGGTCTCCTTTTCATTGGTTTCCTGCTCCTTCCCATATCCAAGGCATATTCAGCTGAGACAACTGGCTTTACCCTAAAATTGGGTCTAGACCAGGCATGAGGAAACTTGGCCCTCCAGCTGTTAAAGAACTACATGTCCCACAATGCATTGCAGGAGTCTGACAGCCACAGTCATAACTCATAATGGCAAATGCATTGTGGGACTTGTAGTTCCATAACAGCTGGAGGGCCGAGTTTGCCCATGCCTGGTCTAGACGGTGGTGGGAACAATAAATGATAGTGCAGAAACGGATAAAGATGAAATACGGTCCTAGGCAAGGCAGAAGTTTTTGCCCACCGCTTAGCATTCACCAGGCCCCTAGATTCTCCAAGCCCTAGGCAACTGCCTAGGTTTGCCTTGTGCATGATCCAGCTCAAGGAGAGTGAAAGAAAAGCAGCATGGTGAAATAATAGCTCACACTCTTGCCTGGCAGCACTTAAGTCCCAAGTTCCATCCCTCACCAAGACCCACTCTGCATGGAGTTTGTATATATTCCATGGATCCGTGTGGGTTTCCTCCAGGCACTCTAGTTTTCTCTCAAATACTGGGAGGTTAACTGGTCCCAAACGATGGGATGGTTGGGACATTAGGGATAGTTTGTGGTATGAATGACTCCTTGTACTCTGCTAACCAGCATGGACAATGTCAGATGCTTTTAAACACAAATTTATTAGACGGTATCCGGCTGCACTGACAGCATAGAGCAATAAAGAACCCCACAGCCATATCTTCCATTGCAAGTGTGGTGCAATTCAGATAACCTCTTCTGCTCAATGCCTTGTTAGTCAGCTCACTGGCCACTGGAGGCATGTTTGTCTAAAGGTGGCCACACACCATACAATTTTTTAAAATATCTGTTCAATTTAAGAATTGCAATCAATTTTTCTGAATGTTCAATTTTTCCCCAATTATGATAAAAATGATTAGAAACTGACAAAATTGCTAGAGTGTGTTTATTAATACATTGACAATCTAACAAACACCATACAATCTTTAGTAAGATTGAAGAAAAATATTTGGCATTCCGGATCGATAAAAATCTTAGAAAACGGGAAATCTGATCGGATTTTTCGGACGAATTAAAAAAAAAAAGCTTTCGATTTTTTCGGGAGGTCCGATCGTTTTTATCGAATTGCCATAAAATCGGATCATTTTATTGTATCGTGTGTGGCCACCTTTAGATTTTCTTCGGGTCCCATTTTCCACTGGCTGCAATCCTCGGTTTTCATGCTGCTGCACCTGAATTCCCATAGCTGTGTGTTGGTACAGCAGGGGGATCCGGAGGCAGATTCACACCAGTAAGACTAAAGGTGCGTACACACATGCGACTATAGTCGTTTGAAACGATCGTTCCCCGATCCTTTCAAACGACGATCGTTTGAAAAAAAGCAGCCAACGAACATGAAGTCTAACGACGGACGAGCTAGAGTGTTCAAAACGAATGATCTAGCTTGGCGGATTTTTCCCAACGACGATCGTTTGCAAAAGTAGTACATCGTTGGAAACGATCGTTCGTACTAGGCTTGACATGCGCATTTCACTATTTCTCCATGGAACTTTTCATTTTTATGCGCAGGCGCAATAGTTACTTTTACGTGATGTAACGTTCGTTCTAACGATCTGATCGTTACACACCTTTTAAAACTAATGCTACGTACACACATGCGACAATGATCGTTCATTGAGAACGGCGAACGAACTTTTAATTGATGAAAAAACGACCTAAGTAAAGTTAGTTTTTAAAGGTGTGTAACGATCTGATCGTTAGAAGGAACGTTACATCACGTAAAGCAACTATTGCGCTTGCGCATAAAAATGAGAAGTTTCATGGAAAAATAGTGAAATGCGCATGTCAAGCCTAGTACGAACGACCGTTTCCAACGATGTACTACTTTTGCAAACGATCGTCGTTGGTAAAAATCCGCCAAGCTAGATCGTTCGTTTTTAACGATCTAGCTCGTCCGTCGTTAGACTTAATGATCGTTGGTTGCTTTTTTTTAAACGATCGTTGTTTGAAGCGATCGGGGAACGATCGTTTCAAACTACTATAGTCGCATGTGTGTATGCACCTTAACTTTACTTAGGTCGTTCTTTCATCAATTAAAAGTTTGTTCGTCGTTGACAACGAACGATCGTTGTCGCATGTGTGTACGTAGCTTGAGCGCCTCGTCTGTCTTGCAGACGGACACCAGCTACTTGGTGAAAATGGGGCTTAGGCCCAGCCATACTTGGGCACACTACAATCTAGTAAGCAGTAGATTACTCCCAACTGAGATGGATCGAATAGTAGTGATTGGCATTTCTAAAGTACTGAGGTTAATTGGGAGAATTTGGCAAACGACCCTACAGAACTATGTGTCTCAGGGCTATCTCTAGCAATTTGGGTTTCCTAGGCAGGACACCTGCTGCCCTCCCTGCTACAATAGAATACATTTATTCGTTTTGCAGCAACCAATAACAAATTGATAGATCAAATACAGAAGTTCTGTTTCTCAAGATAAGTCTATATACTAGGATGTAAAACTTACCATGTATCATCAATCTATTTAACAATCCCAAAGGTCCTCAGTCATGCAGTGTCCATTTAGGTATTCAATTACCCATCATTTATAACAGAATATCAGTGTATAGGAAGTTTACGAAACACAGTGTGCTAAAAATAGCTCTGTGGTGCCCCCTCCCTCAAATGTAGCCCCAGGCATTCGCCTTGCTTGCCTATGCCTAAAAATAGCCCTGATGTGGCTGTTGATCTCTGCAGCTCCTCCCTCCCTTGATAAAAATTTGGCAAAAACATTGAATCGCCCATTTGATCAGTAAACTTTATAAAATCGATTTTAAGTTTAATGATCTCGTATGCTGGAGGACAATCACTGTCAAAGTGATCCAATCTGCTGGAAATATCAGTTTTCATTGATATGAATTGTCCCAGGTGTAAAGCACTGCAGAAAATGCGTTGGCACTAAGCTAATGCATATTATTATCCTCATTATTGTAATTATGGAGCTAAAGTGGGCCTGAGGGGTATTAGAAGCAGTGTTTTGCCACTCACCTGCATCTATATTAGAAGAGTGGCGGTGATTCTGGGGAGATTATGTTTCCGCTAAGCTGCGCTACCCTTTACAAAATCAGCGCGATTGTTTGATAACGCTGCCGCAGCATGTGGGGGGCAGCTCTGCTTAGGCAGGAGGAGCGGAGTGAAGCATGCAACCGTGAGGCCATTATTACAGCTAGAACAATGTCAAGCATTAGAAAAAAAAGAACTACCAGTTACGGTAACGTGTTAAAAGCGCAAAAATTAATAATATAAAAATAAGTATGAATAAATGCAAACGTGGCAACACTCCACAACACAAAGGGGCCAAAAAAAGAATTATGCATTGTTAACGGACCTCCCCCGATTACTCATCCAGTACTTTGCCCGATTTTACCCTTCTTTATGAACTTGTTTAAAGATAGCAAACCCTTTTCTGTTTACTCCAGTCATACATCAATCTTAAGCCTGGTACACACTTATGATTGGCCAACCACTGATCAAGGTGACAAGTGACATAATAAGATAGACCTGTGTATGTACAGTGCCTAGCACACAAATAACTATGCTGCATTCCTTTTTTCTTTCTCTGCCTGGAAGAAATAAATATCAGGTATGTAAGTGACCGACTCAATCCTGACTCAGACAGGAAGTGACTACACTGCAGGGATGTCAAACCGGTCCTACGAGGGCCGAGATACTCACACATTTTTGGTACAGCTTAAATGAATTGATGGGTCTGAATCAGGAAAGGCGTGGTCCATCAGGTAGAACACATTCCTTTCTTTCTCAGTCCATCCTAAACACTGGCATGGATCTGGCCCTCCAGGCCTCGAGTTCGACACATGTGGACTACAGTGTGACCCTCACTGAGAAGAAATTCCAACCTTAAAACACTTTACTAGCAGAAAATGTCTCCTGAGAGCAGGAAAGAGATAAAAAAGCATCAATAGTTTATAGATTTTAGCTCTGGCATACTTCAATGAATGTGTCATTGAACAAAAACAAAACAGTTAAAACTTAAAAAGTACATTTAAACATAAAATAAAACTGTGGAATATCTTATAAAGTTATTTTTAGGAGAAGGAAGATAAATACAACTGTTTAATTAGTTTATTTTCGCCTCGGGTGTCCTTTAACTCCTCCATGTACTATGAAGGTTTGCTTACACAGTCTGCTCATAGTATTCAATATCTGTTGGTTTTCATACTACATGGAGGTGGCAAAATTGGTCAGTGATTGGCCAATCATAATTGAAAGTGTGTACCAGGCATTAAGCTTGGTACACACCTATTTTGAAAGTCCAAACATTGGCCAATTTTACAACGTCCATGTAGTATGGGAGTCTACAGATTCTAAATGCTACGAGCAGATTTTGTAGGTAAACTCTCATAGTGATTAAATTGGTCATCGATTGGCCAATCAAAATTGGATGTGTGTACCGGGGTTAAGGCTGCGTACACATACCCAATGATAGGCCAATTTTACCACCTCCATGTAGTATGAGAGCTTACCTACACAATCTACTCTACATAATCTAATCACAGAGGCGCTAAGCATTTTTTTTATCAGATTTGCATGAGTTGTACGCTCCTTTTTATTGCCTGATGAAGCGGGATACACCTGCGAAACTACACGGAGGTGGGAAAATTGGTCAGTGATTGGCTAATCATAATTGAAAGTGGGTAGAAGCATTTAAGCCTGGTAGATACATCTAATTTTGATTGGAAAATTTTACTACTGTTTATAGTATTCAAAATCTGTTGGCTCTCATGTTACATGGAGGTAGTAAAATTGGCCAGTCATTGACCAATCAAAATTGGATGTGTGTATGTATGCACCCTTAGCCACCTGTAAAGCCTGGTACAAACCTTTAACCACTCGAGGAGCACGGTCTTAAACTCCCCTAGTGACCAGGCTATTTTTTTTTTTTACATTTAAGGCCACTGCAGCTTTAAGGACTCGCAGCAGGGCCGTACAACTCAGCACACAAGTGATTCCCCCTGAGCCCTTTTCTGCCCACCAACAGAGATTTCTGTTGGTGGGCTATGATCTCTCCCACAAGGTTTATTTTTTTTTATAAAGATTTATTGCTTTATTTTTATAATAAATTTCCCTATTTTTAATTTTTTTTTATCCCTCCCCCTGCCAGCCAATCAGCGCGATTGGCTGTCACAGGCTTCGGCCTATGACAGCGGATCGCTTCCTTGCCACCCAGGGGGACAGCCATGTCACACGGCTGTCCCCAGTGCCCCACCTTTTCTGATTCAGACCCATCAATTAATTTGAACTGTGCCAAAAATGTGTGAGGACCTTGGCCCTCGAAGAACCGGTTTGACATCCTTGACGTAGTATGAGGGTCAACAGATAATCAATAGCAAAGCAGATTGTACACAGGGCCGGATTTGTAATCTTTACCACCCAAGGCCACTGTCAGCAGCTGCCCCATTTCAATATAGGTAGCCAGATGACCCCTCCCCTCTTCAGTACAAGTAGCCCATTAATCCTTCCCTCTAGTATAGGCAGCCAGTTGACCCCCTCCCCCCCACACACCTCCAGTATAGGTAGCTAGATAACCCTTCCTTCCTCCTCTTCAGGTTTAGATAGCCTGATGACACCCCCCCCCCTCCCTCCAGTATAGGTAGCCTGATGACTCCTTCCCTCTAGTATAAGATGTCAGGTGACCCTTACCCCCCCCCCAAGTTTAGCCTGCTGCCCACCCGCCCTTGATCCTGTGGTGCCCTAAGCCATGGCCTATGTGGCCTTGGCTTAAATCCGTCCCTGATTGTGTAGATGAACCCTCATACTACATGGAGGTGGTAAAAGTGATCAACGATTGGCCAATCCTAACGGAAAGTGTGTGCCAGGCTTTACAGTATACACTGATACTCTGTATATTTTACCAGAGCTCTTTGGTGACTGACTGCTGCTAATAATTGGAGATCAAGAGAATTCTCAAGAGCCCAATAAATTTAGCGAATGCATATTCCCGATCAGGAAATAGCCTGCTGCAGCGGCTGGAAGCCTTCGCTGATACTCAGAGCAATCGTGTGTGTCGCCAAACGGCAGCCAGAGCCGAAGCGATCCCCTCTGTCATCCCAGCGCTAATATTTACATCATAATAATAACATCCAGCGCACAATCACTTACCCTCCACTACAATTCATTTGGAGTCAATTATTCCCTGGCACGGTGAGAAATGAGCCCTGCCTGTGACACTTGGATGAGTTTTAATTAATCCTGCTTCACATGCGGGCGACAGATAAACGAGAGGCGGCCTGATATCGCAGAGCCGGGAGGAAGGCTACGAGAGGATGGCTGCTTCTGATGATTGGCACCTTACCTCATTACTAGAAGCAGAACCCTTAACATAAGACCCAGATCCCATTACTGCACATTACAGCTCCTGGGCCTAATACATTGCATGGTCAATGCCTGCCCTGCCAGGAAGCAACGACAGCACTTGGGTATAAGCAGTGAGGGGAAGGCTTAAAGGGCCGTAGATGGAAGCCGCAATACTATGTTATAGGCATAGTCTTAAAGGGTAAACTTTACATTAGTGCAAAATTCTATATCATCACTATGCAAGTCATTGTGTAACTGAATGCCATTAGATTTTCTCTTCCAAGTTTAGTCCTTAAAAGGGACTCAGAGCTCGTATAAATGTAAAGATTTATACATACCTGGGGCTTCCTCCAGCCCCATACACTCCGATCGCTCCCACGCCACCATCCTCAGTCTTCTGCAGCGCCGGTACCGTCAGTCGGCTCCAGTCTACGCGTAGAAGTGCGCTCTCTGCGTATCTCTCCAGCAGCTGCTGAAGTGCGCCCTCTACGTATCTCTCCAGCAGCTGCTGGAGAGATAGGTAGAGGGCGCACTTCTCTTACGTCAGACTGACTCCGACTGACGGAAGTGCGGGGACCCGGTACCGGCACTGCAGAAGACTGAGGACGGCGGCGTGGGAGCGATCGGAGTGTATGGGGCTGGAGAGAGCCCCAGTATGTATAAATCTTTTCATTTAGCTCTGGTACTCCTATAACCTACAGTAGATGTATTCAACTTGCATGCCTCCCGACTGTCCCAATTTTACACGGGACTGGTCCAGGTTGGAGGTATGGTCCCATGGCACACCCTCATCTCCCACGCTGCCTCCTTCTCCTTCCTTGGCCAGCCAATTAGCACTGTGGAGTCTGGGGATGTGTGGAGGGAGATCCTACTACTATCATCCCTCTCCACTGCCCCCCCTCCTGTGTCCCCTATATATGCAGAGTAGACACAGTGGTGTGGTTTGAATGAGTCTCGCCTTCTCCCTGTGTCTCCGTCCATCATCCTCAGCACCAGCCGGCCACTCTCTACTTCCTGTTCTCCTACAGGTCACATGATTACACACAGAGATTGAGCAAGCAGAGAGCAGCTGGCTAGTGTTGAGGATGATGGACGTGCAAAGACACAGGGAGCAGGTGAGACTCACTGAAGCAGCACCAGTGCACCCTAGGAGACACAGTAGGGGGGCCCATGGAGAGGGATGAAGTTGGGCCTTCCTCCACTGTGTTCTCAATCTCCCCACTGATATGCTGGCCCAGGAGAAGGAGGCACCCGGTAAGGGGGGGGGGGGGGGTCCTACAGGGGACACAGGTAAGCACTGGTCTACCTGAGAAACCATTGTGGAGAGGGTGGGGGTTACTAGACCACCAGGGAAGCCATATGAGAGGAGGGAGGGGGCCTGGACCACTCGTGTGCTTGAATGCTCATACACACCCCTTGTGATGTTTTGCTCCAATCTCTACAAAAAGATGCAGATGGGAAAGTGGGTCTAACCTATACCTTGGGTTTAGCATTACTAAAATCATCTGACTAACTCCAGAAAAAAAGACCCACGTAGGCTTAAACTGAAAACCCAACAGGAAAGATTGATAAGCAGCAGTTCTGTAGCTTTACTTCTGTTCTAAAAAAAGAAGAAAAACATAGGATGATAAAAATGTTCTCTTTGGTGTGTGGAATCCAATTCCTGACACCTGTCTTCTCTTAATTTTTATTTTCTCATTCACAGAACAGAAGGAAGCAGAACGCAACAAAACACTTAGCAAGAAATATGGTGCATATGTATTATGACACAAAGCCTTCCTCCGCTTAATGCATTCTCATCAGCAAAGAAAAAAAGGTAATTGGATTTAAATGTCAAGATATTCCTTATCTAAGCCTGGCGTCACTTATCTCGTCTCCCCAGTTACAATTCCCAGCCTGCCTCAAGGAATCAGCAGCCCCTCAAAGCAAGAGATGACAAGATGGAGAGGTGAGTATCGTGTTGCTGAAGAGTTGCATTCACAGGCATGGGGGGAGGGGGGGGGGCAAAGCCTTGTAATAAGCCCCACTCACACTGCTGGGTTTAGAGAAGCGATGTGCTTATTTCCTACTCGGCCATCTTTTACCCATTGTTAAAGGAAATCTGAAGTGAAAATAAACTTGTAATATAATACAATAATAATACAATACAATGACGTTTCTATAGCGCTTTTCTCTCATAGGACTCAAAGCGCTTAGGCCCTCTTAGATTCAGTAATTGGTAGTAGGATGACGTATTCACACAACAAAAGTTATATTTCTGCAAATGCCAAACTGAACAGGTGGGGTTTCAGTCTGGATTTAAACACGGCCAGGGATGGAGCTGTCCTGATCTGTTGAGGGAAGGAGTTCCAAAACGTATGGGCAGCATGACAGAAGGCTCTGGGACCAAAATATTCCAAGTGGACTCTGGGTATGACTAGATTATTAGAACCTGTGGATCTGAGAATGCTGGGATTGCTACGTAGCTGCAACATATCTTTCAAGTATCCAGGGCCTAGATTATTCAGGGATTTAAATGTCAGTAGGCAGATCTTGAATAGGACCCTCCATTCTATAGGTAGCCAGTGAAGGGAGTGCAGGACTGGCGTTATGTGGCAGTGACGGGGTTGGTTGGTTAGCAGTCTGGCAGCAGTATTCTGTATCAGCTGTAGGCGGTGCAAGACCTTTTTTGGAAGGCCAGTGTAGAGAGCATTACAGTAGCCCAGTCGGGATGTGATGAAGACATGGACTAAGGTTGGCAGATTTTCTGGGGGGATGAGGTGCTTGATTTTTGCAATGTTTATCAGGTGAAAATAGGATGATTTCACCACAGCAGAGATTTGAGTTCTGAAGTTTAACTCTCCATCAATTAGAACTCCCAGGCTACGCAGATGATCAGAGCTGCGTAGATCCATGCCTCCTATTCCCAGTGGTGAAGACTGCAAGTTAAGTTGTTTTGTTATCATGCTCTGCCCTCCAATTAGAAGGACTTCAGTTTTGTCTACATTTAGTTTCAGCCAGTTGTCATTCATCCATTGCTGTAGTTCACGTAAGCAGGCGTTTATAGTTAGAGTTGGGTCTGTCACACCAGGCTTGAAGGAAACATATAGTTGGGTGTCGTCTGCATAGCAGTGGTATGTAAGGCCATGTTTTTGGATTAGTTTTCCAAGCGGTAACATGTAAATTGTGAAAAGCAGGGGAGAGAGGATTGAGCCCTGGGGCACCCCATACTTAAGTGATACAGGGGTGGAGAGGAAGGGCCCCCTAGACACTTTGTGGGTTCTGCCACTCAAGAAGGATTGGAACCACTGAAGAACTATGCCATCATTAATGCAGTATTCCTGTAGCCTGTTTACCAAGATGTCATGGTCAACTGTATCAAAGGCTGCAGAAAGGTCTAGCAGTATGAGGATCGAGCACTCTCCTCTGTCTCTTGCCATGAGCAGGTGGTTGCATATTTGGATGAGGGCAGTTTCAGTGCTGTGGTGTTTCCTGAAGCCAGACTGGAATGGGTCATAACTGTTGTTTTGTAGGATTTTGGCTTCTAGCTGGAGGTAAACAGCTGTATGTATAGTACAGCTACGAAATAAAACAGTAGTACAGATATGAGTATCATATTGTTTCCAGTACAGGAAGAGTTAAAGCTAATGGGAATCTAAATAAAAAAAAAAGTAAGAAACCAGATACTTGCCCAAGGAAAGGGAAGGCTCTGCGTCCTAATGAGCCTTTCCTCTCCTCCTTTATGCAATGTTCATGTGCGTTGCGGCTTCTTAGTTGTGTTGTAATTTTTGCGTTACAACTTTAACGTCGCATCACAACGCAACGTCCCACTGTGAACCAAGTCATTTGTAATAGAAAAACTACACTAAAAGGGAAAACTACATGCCATGGACCCTTAAGTTGTATACAGACACTAGACTTTCATTGTTAGACATGATCATTAAGCCTTGTACAGACCTCAGTCGGTACTCAATCCCTCGGGCAACATTGCAGGGCTGAGGCTGTACAAACACTTGCCAGGACTTACTTGCATCTCATGGACCATCTCTAGAAGAGAGCACCATAAGATAGGTGACATTCATGAGAAGTCCTGGATGGGGGAGTGAGAGGAGGTGACTAATTTAGAGAACAAGAGGGTCTCCTGGAAGGAGCAAAGGTTCCGGGTGGGATGGTATCTGGAGATCGTCAGTAGGGATTGACAGAGAGGAGCAGCATCAGAGGAGTGGGAGGGGAGGTGGATGAAATGGCCAGTAGAGGTCAGTAGGGATTGGCAGAGAGGAGCAGTATTAGAGGAGTGGGAGGGGAGGTGGATGAAATGGCCAGTAGAGGTCAGTAGGGATTGGCAGAGAGGAGCAACATTAGAGGAGCGGGAGGGGAGGTGGATGAGATGGCCAGCAGAGGTCATGAGGGAACGTTTCCACTGTGCTCGGCCAGCGAGACACGATGCCGACACAGCTGTTAAGAGTCCCGCAGCCGAATCACTCGAGCCACGCTGTGTGCGGCTATGGGACTTGGACAAGTTAGGCGAGATTATGCTGCATGCTGTCAGATTCCCCGCCCACAAATTTGGATGCTCTGTGTTAACTTCTATAGGCTACCGAATCATATTTGATTTTGTGGGCGTGGAATCAGCCCATTTTCGCACATGTGGAAACCTAGCCTTAGAGGAGCAAGAAGGGAGATGGATGAGATGGGCAGCAGAGGTCAGTAGGGATTGTCAGAGAGCACCATCAGAGAGGAGAGGTGGATGAGACGATCAGCAGAGCTTAGTAGGGATTGGCAGAGAGGAGCAGCATCATAGAAGTGGGGGGTGAGGTGAATGAGATGGCTTGTAGAGGTCAGATTGGCAGAGAGGAGTAGCATCAGAGGAGCGGGAGGGGAGGTGGATGAGATAGGCAGCAGAGTTCAGTAGGGATTAGCAGAGAGGAGCAGCATCAGAGGATCAGGAGGAGAGTTCGATGAGAAGAGCAGCAGAGTTCAGTAGGGACTGAAGAGATGCCAGTCTGTTATTTAGGAGACGCAGAGTAAAAGTAGTCCAGACAGGAAATTATCTCAGTTCCCCCCCCACTGGACTGCTACAGATTACTGAGTAATGTGACTACTGTAACATGTCAGTATATGGGGTCCATGGAGCGCTTACTCTGGGTAGATCGCAGGGAAACTTCAATTAAAATACTAAACAATGGATGAGGCTCCCAGCACAAATCATGTGTGAAATGTACAAATCAGTCTTGTGTAACTAATTATCCCTTTGGGAATGGAAGTTCTGGTTTTAATTACTATTGTTCTATCTACGCTGATGGTGTCCAGTCTTCAGATTTGTCTCTACATATAAACAAAGTACAGCACCCTTACCACAGTACCCTTTTCCACTGGCTGCGATCCGCTTCAAAAAGCAGATCACAGTTGTTTTGGCAATCGCGGCACTCATTTCCAAGTAGTGCACACAGTTTTAATTAATTCACAAAGATTGTGACATACGGTAACACAAGTGAGATGTCCGGTGTCTCCAGCCTGGAGCTGTCAGTAAATGTGAATTCACACAGATTATCACATGCGATAACACAAGTGAGATGTTTGGTGTCTCCAGCCTGGAGCCAGGGCCGGATTACCGACCAGGCACCTAAAGCATTTGCTTGGGGCCCAAGTGTCAGTCTAAGGGCCCCTGGCAAGGTACCCGGAGTCCCCTTCTCTCCCTCCCTAGTCCCTCTCCGTGCGGTCGGGCAGTGCGGGTATAATATAGTTAAAAAAAAAAAAAAAGACTCACCGGCTTCCGGCATTCCTGTGATGACAGCTCTCTTCCGCAGTACCCCCGGCGTCCTCTGCATGGTTACAGCAATGTCATGTGACAGTACTCGGGACATCACATGACTAGAGACGCGCTGTCATGTGGATCCAGGGATGGAAAGACCTAGGACACGCAAAGCCTCTGAGCCCAGTACACCACCACAGGACCCAGATCAGCGTAGACCTGGCTGTAACGGAGTCGGGCTGCTGCCCACTGCACCAGGCAACCTTTTGTTTAGCTGGATCTGCGCTGATTCATGAGGCGGATCAGCTGAGGCCAGATCGCCGCACAGATCAGCAGAAGCCAGTTCAGCTGGGACCTGGCTGGGCCACGTGGTCGGGTAGCGGCTCCATACATGCCGCCAAGCATCTCCGCTCCTCCTTGGCTGTAACCTACGTCAGCCGGAATCAGTTGGAGCCTGGAGCATGTCCACCGCACAGGAGCTGGATCAGCTGGAACCTCACTGTAAGCAGGTGGTCGGGCCGCGGTTCCATACACACCACCACGCATGCCGCCTGTCACCGCCACTCCCCTCCTAACTGCAGAGCACTACCTGAAACGACCAGAACATATGCCGCACACGACCACTGCCAGCCGGCCATTTTACCCGCTATCTCTGCCACTGCCAGAAAAAGGTTTGTTTTTTTTATTACAATTTTTAAAGGGCAGTTAATGGAGGGGGGCCCAAATTGGGTACCCCCATTAGGGCCCCATTTGGCCTTAATCGGGCTCTGCCTGGACAGGTCAGTAAATGTGAATTCACAGAGATTATCACATGCGGTAACACAAGTGAGATGTTCAGTGTCTCCAGCCTGGAACTGTCAGTAAATGTGAATTCACAGAGATTATCACATGCGGTAACACAAGTGAGATGTCCGGTGTCTCCAGCCTGGAGCGGTCAGTAAATGTGAGGTCACAGAGATTATCACATGCGGTCACACAAGTGAGATGTTCAGTGTCTCCAGCCTGGAGCGGTCAGTAAATGTGAACTCACAGAGATTATCACATGCGGTAACACAAGTGAGATGTTCAGTGTCTCCAGCCTGGAGCTCTCAGTAACTAACAGCCATTCAAGAGGTGATAGAAGGGAGGAAACAAAACAGAGAAAAGGGGAAAACGAATTACACTATTCAGGGAAATAATAATATTGTGGAATTAGGGAAATAGGTTTTGATTATTCACTTAATGTACAAATTTTATGTGCATTTTATGCAGCCTGGACTTGCACTTTACTTGTCAGTAGAATAAACAATGCTGTCATTTTCCTGCACTGCAATAATACAGCAAACACTGAATGATATGATATACCGCATGAGTCCTTAAAATACATTGTTGCCGGAGTTCATTATAAAGGACAACCGAGGTGACGTGCCATAATGAGATAGACATGGGTATGTACAGTGCCTAGCACACAAATAACTAGGCTGTGTTCCTTTTTTCTTTCTTTCTCTGCCTGAAAGAGTTAAACATCAGGTATGCAAGTGACAGTTTCAGGACCGGGGTGGATTGGGTCAGACTATAGCATAATAGTTATAGTAGCACTGATAAGTAATTACAGCCATAAAACACTTTCCTGTTAGTAAAGGGCTTTTGAGAGTAAAGAAAGAGATAAAAAAGGGTCAATAATTCATAGATTTGGGCTCTAGCATACTTCAATGAAAGTGTCATTGAGCAGAGACACTGAAACAGTAAAAACCTAACACCTAGATTTAAATATAAAACTGTGGGATATCTAAAAAAATCATTTTTAGAAGAAGGAGCATAGATACAATTATTTTTATCAGTTTATTTTCAACTCGGATGAATGTCTTTTAATGTCGGTATTTGCAGATGTTTTCAAGCGTAGCAGCAAAACAAAAGCATTCTTATTCAGCCGAAGCTGGGAATAGAAGCTCGATGTCGCGTACTGCAGGAACGAGGACAACTTAACCTGGCAGTGTGGAGGCTATTCAGGGACTGGCTGACTCATGTCTGTAACCAGGCTCCGAAACCTCTCAGTCCAATCATCTCTGCCTCTGCTGGAATGGAGCACCAGTGACTCAGAAATAGCTTCAGCATTGCCTTTTTTTCCCACCCAATAAGTTCCAATAGAGCTTTCTTCTTTTTATAAAATATTGTGAAGAAGAAGCAATACAAAAAATTCATCACAATCAACAGTGGCACAGAGGAACACAAATACAACACTAGCTGCTCATTAACCATACAATTTCAGCAAATGATCCACCCTCCGATCCAGTAATAATAGTGATTGGAAGGAATCGATCAGAAATCATTGATCGGGTCCATAAATAAGATAAAAACCTAACCAGTCCAACAATTTTAAATAGAATCGATCCACAAAACAGATCAATCATACGATCAATAAATAAATTGCTTGATGTCAATTGCCACCATCAATACCATGCAATGTGATTGGTCAGAAAGTTGATCGTTCACTGAAATTGATTTGTAATGGACGCCTTTGGAAAGAATTGCAGTTATGAGTCTATAAAGAGTACCTGAGGGCTTCCACACCTGGGGCTTCCTCCAGCCCCCTTCATGCTGATCCGTCCCTCGCGGTCGTCGTCCACCCCATTCAGCGCAGGCTCAGTTCACCCACGTGTGCTTCCCGTCACGCTCCCACAAACAGGAGCATCCTGCGCAGTAGTTTGTCGCAGGCACAGGACTGTCCCGGCGTCAGGGCGCGCAGTCAGGCAATGCATGGGCAGTATGACTTGCGAAGTTGCCAGGCCGCCCCAGGTATGTAAAACATTTTTTTTTTTGTATGTCTCAGGCTTACTTTAAATGCTTAGTACACGCGATACAATTTCCCGTCCGAATGACAAGAATCGGACAATTATTTCTGACATGTGCGATCTGGTTCAGATCGAAAATGGGCACGATTTTCCAAAAAGTTATCACGGGAAGATCGATCTAGTTATCGGGAGCGATACAACTTCCCATCTGATTACCCCTCGATCGTACAGAAAATTGAATTGTGTGTTCCAGGACTGTGGAATCTGAGTGGGAGTCGAGGAGTCGGAGCAATTTTGGGTACCTGGAGTCGGAGCTGGAGGTTTCATAAACTGAGGAGTCGGGAGTCAGAGTCAGTATTTTTGTACTAAATACACAGCCTGGTAAGTATAACACTAAGGAGTCGGAGTCATTTTGGGTATCTGAGAGATGTATTCTTTTATCCAGTGTGCAGGGAGGTAGGGGTGCAGCAGGGGGCATGGCCAGGGAGAGAGTTGCCCAATGGCAGCTCTGGAGAACTTGTAGGAACGCCCTGGCGGGCATTTTGAACAGGGAATTCCTCTCCTCTGTGTTTACCTCCAAGATCTCGAGGGGCTATAGCGCGGCGGTGGGAGGGCAGAGAGCGGCGGTGTGGGGACACAGAGGCATGTCATTAGGCAGAGAACATGCCTCTGTGTCCAATCTGCCCCTTCAAGAACCACCACAGGTTCTCTTTAAGGTGCCCACTAATGAGCTCACATTTTTGGACCAATCTTACCATTTCTATGTGATATAAGGGACTGCCTGAAATATCCATCCAATATATTCACTCAGTATGCTGTTCTACAACATAGATTTCATAAGACTGAACAAAAAAATATTGTATCCTTAGTGGTCAGGTCACCATTAGACAGTCTATAGGTTGCCTAGGCAAAGTATGTCATCTTTGAAATAAAAGAATGCATTTTTCACTTCGCCAGAAATGATGTATGCATTCTATCGAATTCCTGGATTTCAAACTTAAAAGTGAACCTCCAGACTAAAAATCTACTCAGCAGCACTGAAAAGGCTGGGTGTTTCTTTAAGTTGCCTAGCAACTGGGAGGGGTAATCAGGACACGGGACAGTTGGAACTGTGTTTCATGCTTTCTGTCACCTCCTTTCAACCAAAAAGATGGCTGCCCTCATGAAATAACAAACATTTGCCTGTTCTTTTAAAAAAGGGTGGGTAAGAGATTATATCACCTATCTATTTTAACCTCCTTGCCGGTCTAAAAAATCCGGCAAGGAGGCAGCGCCGCACATTTTTTAAATTTTTTTTTTAAATCATGTAGCGAGCCAAGGGCTCGCTACATGATAGCCGCTAAGCGGCGGCATCCCCCCACCCACTCCGATCGCCTTCGGCGATCAGAGTATGCAGGGAATCCCGTTGAGAACGGGATTTCCTGCAGGGCTTCCCCGGTCGCCATGGCGACGGGGCGGGATGACGTCATGGACGTCGGGACGTCATAGGGAATCCCGATCCGCCCCTCAACGCTGCCTGGCACTGATTGGCCAGGCAGCGCAGGGCTCTGAGGCGGGGGGGGGCGACTCGGCGCGGCGGATTGCGGCGGATCGGCGGCGAGCGGTGGTGATCGGAAGTTACAAGCAGCTAGCAAAGTGCTAGCTGCTTGTAACAAAAAAAAAATTATGCAAATCGGCCCAGCGGGGCCTGAGATATCCTCCTGCGCAGGTTACCCCGAGCTGAGCTCGGGATAACCGGCAAGGAGGTTAAATAACACAACTTATGTAACTTAATGACAGTATGTTTGTTTACGCTGAAGTTCCTCTTTAACCTGCAGCATATTATTAAAGAATCATTTAGGTCAAGTTTTCTGTACATACATTTCCAAAACCTGCAAAATAATTATTCAATGAAACCAATTTAACAACACAAAGCCTATTTGTAGACAGAGCCAGAAAAATGTAACATAGGTGCACATTGGCAATGTCTGCCCTGTAGACAGAAGGGGAGGGGCAGACTGCAGAAGCAATTAGTGGAACATTCTGATATGAAATGCAGACAGGTCTTCTCCCCCTGATGCAGCGCACATCAGCATCTGTATTCATGCAGAGGTTAGAGACTTGTTAGGAGAGTAACTAAAGACCACAGGTCAGGCGCAAGTCTGATTTTAATCTCACTTCAGGGACACAACAGAGCTTCACTGAGTCCTGTATTCAGAAACTAACAGCAGATGTGAGCCTGGTAAATAAGCCTCTGTACCACTAAACACACTCAAAAGCTCTGCTCAGCTAGGAGAACTGCTGCAAAACACAATCTGACAGTTGGAGAATTTTGTATGAAAAAAAACAGTAAATTCACTTTGCATAGAAAACTTGGTATTATGATTATTCCAGTAACTGGCCAACTTTAAAAGCTATAAAGAGCAAAGGCACAGTGTGTGTTGCCCTTAAAGAGAAACTCCAACCTAGAATTGAACTTTATCCCAATCAGTAGCTGATACCCCCTTTTACATGAGAAATATAATGATTTTCACAAACAGATCATCAGGGGGCGCTGTATGACTGATTTTGTGCTAAAACCCCTCCCACAAGAAGCTCTGAGTACCGCGGTACTCTGGGCAAACTGCCACAATGTAACAATGTTCACAGACAGGAATTAGCTGTTTACAGCTGTCTCTAACAGCCAAAACAGCTAGGAGCAGCTACATAACCTGCCCACAGTAAAAATGTCACCATGTAATAAATGTCAGAATGTAAATCGGGGAGAGGAAAGATTTTACAATGAGCAAACACTGACTAAATCATTTATACATAATTATGGTAAAAAATGAAGAACTTTTTTTTACTACATTATTTTCACTGGAGTTCCTCTTTAAAGCCAACCCGAAGATTGAAAAAAAATAAATAAATAAGAGGCGCTCACTTCTGCATTTAGACCCAGTGAGTTATACTCCTGTTTGCCTGATGAAGCGGGACCACACCTGCGAAACGCGTTGCACTAAGAGGAGTTAAATAAAAAAAAATTGTATTGATATATTGTGACTCAATTGAGTTTTATATTTTTGAGGGAGGTAAGTCCACCTGAACATCCCCCTCTTTTAGACGGTTTTTAAACGTTTTTATTCTACTCTGGCGCCTCTGTACACCAAGCTTTGCTGAAATCTTTGACCAGAGGTTCACCTAGTGTACACTTTAAGATTGGCGTAAAGGTTTTAAAATAATCCTGTAAGTAGCATGGTGTCTGGAACAGCAATGGGGTTAATACAACTTATCTTTTCATTGGACTAGGAGGCTTTCTTTGCAGTCTACAGAAATGTTTGCACACTACTTGCAGTGGGATCACAAATAAGGAGGCACCCATAAAGTTAATATAAAAGTAGAAAAGGTTGTACATGGGCCCTTCCTTAAATGAGGGCTCACTGGAAATTCAAAGAAGAACAACTTTCTTTAACACTGAACAACATGTTTCGCCACTACAAGCAGCTTTCTCAGGTCAATAGTACTGAAAATAAACAGGATGTATCGATCTTCCACTACTACTGAAGAAGCTGCTTGTAGCAGCGAAACACCTTGTCCAGTGCTAAATAAAGTTGTTCTGCTTTGAATTTACAGTGCGTGCTTTTATATTAGTTTTATGGGCACCACCTTATCTGTGTTTCCACAGCTGATCCCTCTTGTAAGGGACACTTATTATTTGAGCAGTCAATTTAGTTTGGTTTCTTTGGAGCACCAACCGTTTCTTCTGAATCAAAGTCCGAGAGGGAGCGGCTCTTCTCCTCACGTACATTGAGTGTTTGTTTCTTTCAGCTACCTAATTTTGTGCGTACAAACTCGTGTTTAGGTTTCAATTATCATCATATTACTACCATGCTACACCAGATTGGCTCCCGTGTCTTTGTGTTCCTTTCCTCTGTTCGTTACACACTTGCAGAGGGAATCAATTCACATCATAATAACATCTACAGCTTTAGTTTAAACAAATCTTATTCATCCTTCTCCTAAATATCGGTAAGATCTCCTGGAAGATGGTGACATTATAGCAGAGATACACCGCTCATAAATCCAGATCATTTTTCACAGCGGTGTTCTCATGGTCTCCCCACCGTAGCGGCTCTAAATCCATTATTTTCAAGTGAAACACGCAATTAGCTGCAGAGTTCAGACTTTTTCATTATTAAAAAGCTTCATTCGATATTTGATCGAGTCTTTAACCTTTGAAAAATTAAGATCTAGCGCTGAGCCCAGCGGTGGAGAATTAGCAGTGACGGCACCCTAGCGTCCAGATAAATGTCTCCTCTCAGTCTAAAGGTCTTTCTTCAGAGTGAAATGTTAAAATACTACAGAGATTTCGTCGAGTGAGAGAGATTAATTTAGCAGCAGCATGTACGGCGCACAGTTAGTCTCCACGCACCTTTACTTAATATATCTCCTCTATTACCGGCCCAGCAAGAAAGGCCGACCAGAGAGGTGTCACTGGCCAAGCTGCTGAATGTAGCGCATGACATGTATTCTAGTACTGCAGTAACGAAGGTCTTTTCAGTGACTTTATATATACACCTGTTAAGGAGATAAGCTTAAAGGATACACGAGGTTACATGTGACATGATGAGATAGACATGTATGTACAGTGCCTAGCACACAAATAACTAGGCTGTGTTTTTTTTTTCTTTCTCTGCCTGAAAGAGTTAAACATCAGGTATGCAAGTGGCATTTCCAGGACTACAGTGTGACCCTTTAAATTACAACTACAAAACACTTTCCTAACAGAAAATGGCTTCTGAGAGCAGGAAAGGGATAAACGGGGTCTATAGTTCATAGATTTTAGCTCTGGCATACTTCAATGAATGGGTCATTGAGCAAAAACAATAAAACTGTAAAAACGTAAAAAGTAGATTTAAATATAAAATAAAACTGTGGAATATCTTAAGTCATTTTTAGGAGACGGAAGATAGATAGAATTCTTTAATTCATTAGTTTATTTTCACCTCGGGTATCCTATAAGGGTTTTTTTTAGCTTTAAGATATCCATACACAGGTGCCTGGCTCTTCTACTGACCACATATGCTGTTGCTCCATTGTTATTGCCTGATGAAGCGGGATCAAACCTGCGAAACGCGTTGCCTATTTGAAGTTCATAAATAAAATATATTGACTGTCTCTTCTACAGTCGTTGTGTGTCTACTTGGAGGAGGTAAGTCCACCACTACCTCCTCTATTTACAAAGAATTTGGTTTTCAAGCTAATTTAGCTTCCTTTTATCCTCTTGGCCCCTCTGTTCTCCTGCATAATATTGAGTCCACCCTAAGTGGAGGGTTGAACCCCCTTTTTCTCAGCTAGAGAGAGACTTCTTATTCCTGAGTGGGGTCAGGAAAATCTCCCCACCTGCTTTTACAGTGGTTGCCTAACGGTAACCCTGGTTTGTGAGTATTAATATTTACTCTATCTAGTAACCTTTTACCAGTAAATATTACACTATTGGGGCTCTTGGTGTTCCTTGTTTTTACATTTGGGTATAGTTCTACTTTACGTGATATAGTCATGCACCTCTATAAAACTGTAATACCGCCATTAGGGCTTTTACTAACAATTATGTAACATGGACTAAAACAGAAGATTTCAGGCCCCAGACTCAAGATCATAAACACAAGTTTTTATCAGTTAAAAGATAGACTTTATTACTTTCACAGCGTGGTGTTAATAAGGGTGCAATTAGGCACCGTGAATAATTAACAGGCACAGTCAGCAGATAACGGGAGCACGCTATCTCGGATATCACTTGTAGTAGGAAATGAATTTCTCACTCTGACCGGAGATCACGTCTAATGTAATTACTGCAGATGAGAACCGCCAGCGTGCTAAATTAACTACATTATCACTTGTCAGTCAGAAATCGAGATCCATGTCAGCGGCGGAATCGGAAGGAGATCTGTATCTGGCCACAGACGTGTTAATAACCTGGAGACGGCGGTGGGCCTGTCAGTTCACTTTCCACACGCAAGCCCCATAAATAGCATCCATCGTAATGGAGAATTTTACTTTGGAGATTTTACGTGCAATTTTCGCAGTTCTGCTTCTGATCATCATTATGATTATATTGGTAATTTTGGTTTCATGTAATTTTAGCAACTTACGCAAAATTATATTCATGGAATCCACAAAAGCATTTTCACCTTACTCGAGAAAGTGCAGTAGTTTCACGGTTTGTGTGCTACAGCCGTAATGATGAGAGAATATGGGCATTTTCGCAAAAGTGTCACATTTTCACACATAGCACTGTAAGTATATGTGTTAATATATGGGCATGAGAAACACATTTTCACACAGATGAGTATTCACATAAAAATGTATGGGCATGCATGACAAAACACACGTTTATGGATTGCACTAAAGCCCATAGGTGTGAGAAAAGAAGTTTTCAAGAAAGTCCTGTGCACGACCTTCTCAATCACGCTCCCATTGCCGGGAGTGTTCTGCGCAGGCAGCTTTCAAAAGAATTAACCGCGCATGCACAAAACACTGCTGGCGACAGAAGGGAGAAGGTCATGCGGATTGGACCACGCCATGCGCAGGTGTTCCAGTCACAGATATTATGGTTTTGCCAGCGGGAGAATGGAGGAGACCCAAAGGACCCCGAGGGACCTGACACACTACAGGGGGCTGGAAGTAAGTCAACAGTTTTGAGTCCTGTACAGATGTGCTGTGAGTGGGAAATTCATGTTGCATCAGTTTGAAATTTTCCATAACAGTTTTGCATCATAGATGCCCATTTTTTCAGTGAAGTTCAAGCATATCACTCCCCAAAAACCCTGCAGAGCAACATCTGCAGAAACAGCACCATGTGTGTCGAAACTCTGGCCAATAGTGTGGCAATGTTGCAGTGAGTGACTGTTCTCCATTCACTGCTTTGCGTGGTTGTTATAGATATACAATGGCAATCAGGCCCGGATTTACATCACAGGGACCTATAGGCACAGATGTCCTTGCACCCTAGTCTTCGCCCTCCAATAACCTACTAAGCCCCTCCGAACTGCACCACAGGTGTCCTGGCTGTCACTCCTCCCTTACTTTCTTTGCGCGTTATATGTCCCTTAGCATAAGGTAGCCAGAGCTATCCTCAGTATGAAGTAGCTTGAGGTTCCCACAAGTATTAGGTAGCTAGAGGTGCCCCCAACTAAAGGGAGATCTGGTCAATGCAATGCAGGGAGCAGTTTGACTAACCTCTCATTTACACTCTGCATAGGGAAGAAGGAAGGGAGGTAATAGGGGAGGAGAGTAAGCCACCTTTCCATCATCAGGTGCCTGTAGGCAAGTGCCTACAGTGCCTTATGGTAAATCCCTCCCTGATGGCAATCCAAAGTTCAGCTAAATAGATGCGACCCAATGGGTCAGTCTTTGAGGTGAGAAGAAATGTGTGCTCAGGAAATGTCGAAGATGGGCAAACGATTCATTTCTTTTTGTCTGAAAGAAGGAAAGTTACTTGATTTTCTCAACTTCAAGATTCCATCAATTACCATTGCAATTGCACAAAAACCAAACTTATCGTCTTATTGGCTAGCTCTATACATCCCATCATTTCCGAATCATTTGCCTCTCATTGGCCAACCCTACTCAACACTGGCTCTTCTATGAGGGCTATATGATAATAGACAGTGAATCAGCGTTGGAAAAATGACACCTTTGTTTACGGTTGTTATAAATCCTTAGAGTAGCTCAAAAACAAGAGCATCATGGCCACATCCAGGTTTAAGTAGATTAAATATCAACTTTGGCAAATATTCTACTTATGGAAAATGAAGTATTTTATTCTTTGTATCCTTATCTGAGAAACCTAAATGGTGGACCAATAGGAATCCTCCCTGAGGTGGGAGCATTCCTAGTGGTCTTTTTTAATACAGGCTCCCACACGTCCTTTGTCCCTGGCGATGGCAGAAGACCTGTGTGGCAGGGCAATGCAGAAGGTGACCAGAAAGAAGGTGACAGAAGACACGAACAAACCGCTACGGGAAACAGCCTAGTGAGAATGTCTCCAATCTCTCCAATGTTTCGGCCTTCAAACCCGAAAGAATGAAGTATTGGAGCGATGTGGAACGTGATAGGACACAATGTGGTTGCATTGGCTAAGGGAGTCCCGTGGAGCTCATGCCGAATGCTGGGATTACTAGTCCTGCAGTGGCTGGAAGGTTCCAGGCAGCCTAAACAAGTATTTGGCTTTGAGAGAACTTTTGCTTGTAAGGAGCTCTCCATGCCCTGAGCTTGTGAAGTGTAAAGAAGTCCTTTTATATTATGTAACTCAAAGCCTGGCTACGATACAAAAAATATAAATAAATCCAATTTATGATGAAAAAAAATCAAACATAATCCTGCATGAAAGGAAAAGCAGAAGAAGATGCTGTGTAAAGGCTGCCCGACCTAAGGAGCGCTCCTGGATCAGAGGTGTCCTCCTCACAGCCCAGACAACACGCGCGCCTCTCTGACTCGTGTACCGTCTCATCACCTTGGAAGCAACCGCCACACTGATTAAAAGCAAAACTCCTCAAAGTGTCGCATAATGCTGTTCCTGGGCGCGTATTACAGATGTTGTTCCAGAAATGCTGTATGTGCTGCAGAAATAATGTCCTTATTCTTCAGAAATAGCACTCTTAAGCCAGCACTATTACAACTGCTAGTCTGACCACTTGATGAAGGGGCCATGGTTGCCCCAAAACACGAGCTTCTTATATAGTGATATAGGTTAAAATCTATCACTGTCTGGATTTCTAGATTTTGTGTACTAATGCAGACTGAATTGTTCTAATCCAGCTGAGCACCCACCTAATCCGTACAAGAGCAGTGTTCTCCCCAGGCTCTTTTAGCTGGGTGCTCCACCCGACTAGTTTTGGTGAGCACCTGGCTGTCATCGGCCCACCACCTCCTATTCTGTAAGCAGAGTTGCGCACATAAGCACCGGCCCTGCATTCTCTTATCTCGCCCCACCCGGCTACTCCTCAATGCCACCCGGCAGTGAAAAAAATTCAGGAGAGAACACTAAAGAGGTATTTGTACAAATTATCAAACACTATGCTTCAGCTTTAGAAAGCTTGTCATTCCCAGCCTAATAGTCCAACCATCTCTAATTTGTCAAAAAAGTCTTTAGGGGTGTGACTTAAGGCAAGTATAGTTGGTGGATTTTCCTCTGCTGAGAACACGATTCATGATTTACTGTTTCTACATATCACACAACTTTTGGAGCCTCGAAAAAGGGACACCAAGACCTGCCCCTTCCACACCTTTAGCCGCACACAAATTTTACATGCGACACCTGTACAGTTCCCTTGTGTCAAGTGGTCCCGCCTCAATACAGTTCTCTGTTGGCTAGCGGCCCCTCTACCTCCACTATACAGTTCCTGGGTGTCTAGTGGCTCCTCCTCCCTCCTAAAACCAGTTCCCTGGTGTCTTGAGGTACCCTACCTTCCCTATACAGTTCTCTGTTGTCTAGTGGTCCCTCAACCTCCACTATATAGTTCCCTGGTGTCCAGTGGTTTTCCATCTCCCAGCTACAGTTTCATACCCACTTTACAAACAAAACATAGGTTTAATTACCTGACAGTATATCAGTGTTGCTTGGAGTTTAAATAGTCATTGCTGCACTCTTTTCTTCAAAGCATCTGTCCACTATAGTTACCTGATTAATTCTGACATTTTGCCATTAGAGCACAGCGGGAAAGCCATATACGACGTTATACCACATGTGACATCAAACATTTGCATTTATCAACATGGAAAAAGCTGGTCAACTGCAAATAACAGTCCCGGTTTTTGCACTGTAAAAACAGGTTTCTCTTTTCTGCTATAACAAACGATCTTCTGATCGCTGTCACCACATAACAAACAGCAAGCACATCTACCTGCCAGGTACGCACGGTAGTCAGCCTCTTTATTATGTCGGCCGCTAACAATCAATGCTGTGTTTAACACCGCAGGTGCAAATAAAGCAAGATTCTTTCCTGTTCATTGGCTTTTCACATTCACTGACTTGTAATCCTCACGGTTCGCTCTGATGTGAGTTCACAAAGAAAAGCAGATTTATGGTGAACAGCCTTGTGTCCTTATTGCTCAGTCTAGCAAACAGGACTGATTTACTATAACAATGTACCTTAGTGGTGAATAGGCTGCATGGGGAGCAAGCATAAGCAACAATCTACAGGCAGCCCAGAGCATGAATTACAGGATGGGAAGGAAGAACAAACTACAGGATGAGCAGTAAGTGTAGGGCACACACTATGGGATGGGCAGTAAGTGTAGCGCACACACTATGGGATGGGCAGTAAGTGTAGCGCACACACTATGGGATGGGCAGTAAGTGTAGCGCAAACACTATGGGATGGGCAGTAAGTGTAGCGCACACACTACGGGACGGGCAGTAAGTGTAGCGCACACACTATGGGATGGGCAATAAGTGTAGCGCACACACTATGGGACGGGCAGTAAGTGTAGCGCACACACTATGGGACGGGCAGTAAGTGTAGCGCACACACTATGGGATGGGCAGTAAGTGTAGCGCACACACTATGGGACGGGCAGTAAGTGTAGCGCACACACTATGGGATGGGCAGTAAGTGTAGCGCACACACTATGGGATGTGCAGTAAGTGTAGCGCAAACACTATGGGATGGGCAGTAAGTGTAGCGCACACACTATGGGATGGGCAGTAAGTGTAGCGCACACACTATGGGATGGGCAGTAAGTGTAGCGCACACACTATGGGATGGGCAGTAAGTGTAGCGCAAACACTATGGGATGGGCAGTAAGTGTAGCGCACACACTACGGGACGGGCAGTAAGTGTAGCGCACACACTATGGGATGGGCAATAAGTGTAGCGCACACACTATGGGACGGGCAGTAAGTGTAGCGCACACACTATGGGACGGGCAGTAAGTGTAGCGCACACACTATGGGATGGGCAGTAAGTGTAGCGCACACACTATGGGACGGGCAGTAAGTGTAGCGCACACACTATGGGATGGGCAGTAAGTGTAGCGCACACACTATGGGATGTGCAGTAAGTGTAGCGCAAACACTATGGGATGGGCAGTAAGTGTAGCGCACACACTATGGGATGGGCAGTAAGTGTAGCGCACACACTATGGGATGGGCAGTAAGTGTAGCGCACACACTATGGGATGGGCAGTAAGTGTAGCGCACACACTATGGGACGGGCAGTAAGTGTAGCGCACACACTATGGGATGGGCAGTAAGTGTAGCGCACACACTATGGGATGGGCAGTAAGTGTAGCGCACACACTATGGGATAGGCAATAAGTGTAGCGCACACACTATGGGACGGGCAGTAAGTGTAGCGCACACACTATGGGACGGGCAGTAAGTGTAGCGCACACACTATGGGATGGGCAGTAAGTGTAGCGCACACACTATGGGACGGGCAGTAAGTGTAGCGCACACACTATGGGATGGGCAGTAAGTGTAGCGCACACACTATGGGATGTGCAGTAAGTGTAGCGCAAACACTATGGGATGGGCAGTAAGTGTAGCGCACACACTATGGGATGGGCAGTAAGTGTAGCGCACACACTATGGGATGGGCAGTAAGTGTAGCGCACACACTATGGGATAGGCAGTAAGTGTAGCGCACACACTATGGGATAGGCAGTAAGTGTAGTGCACACACTATGGGACGGGCAGTAAGTGTAGCGCACACACTATGGGACGGGCAGTAAGTGTAGCGCACACACTATGGGACGGGCAGTAAGTGTAGCGCACACACTATGGGACGGGCAGTAAGTGTAGCGCACACACTATGGGACGGGCAGTAAGTGTAGCGCACACACTATGGGATGGGCAGTAAGTGTAGCGCACACACTATTGGACAGGCAGTAAGTGTAGCGCACACACTATGGGACAGGCAGTAAGTGTAGCGCACACACTATTGGACGGGCAGTAAGTGTAGTGCACACACTATGGGACGGGCAATAAGTGTAGCGCACACACTATGGGACGGGCAGTAAGTGTAGCGCACACACTATGGGATGGGCAGTAAGTGTAGCGCACACACTATGGGATGGGCAGTAACCAGGGATGCGCATCCGAATTCCGGGAAACCCGGCTATCCGAACTTTTTTATGCTATCCGATTCGGATTCCGTATTGTAAAAAAAAAAAATCCGGATAGCTATCTGCGGATATTTGGCCGCATAACACGGATATCCGCGGATATTGCAGATATCCGGATCCGAAACCGATTAAAATAAAACCTCCTCCTCCTATTTGTAGGATGTCAAAAGCAAGCTCACATACAATGGCCAGGAATCGAACCCAGGTCAACTGCTTGGAAGGCAGGTATGCTCACCACTATACCACCAACACTACCTGCTGAATTTGAAGTCTGGAAGATTCCAGGGCAAGGGTGGGAAGGATGAAAAGCTAGGTGGCCATGCAACCGTTTCCTTAGTTGAAATAGTTACACTACAATCTATGTCACAGCAAGGCCCTAATGACACTTTCTCTTAAGGGGCTATGGCCGCCGATTGGCCCATGTGGTAAAGCAAGGTGTAAAAAACAAAGTACACTTAGCAGAATATGGTTTCGATCCATCAACCTCAGGGTTATGGGCCTAGCACACTTCTATGTGAAACCTTTGAGCCCCCCAAATTGTCTTTGAAAGTCTCTCAATAGTGTTCTGACACCCTCTCCCTGTGTGGTTGAGTGATACAGCCAACATATTGTATTGAGCATTTATGGCAAGAAATAGTGTAAATAACATTGGTAGTACCACCATTGATGAATATCATGTTTTATATTTTTATGTAAGTTTTTTTTAATGTAAAAATTGTATTAACAATATAAATCGATTAGACCACCGAGAGATCACTAGGATACTTTTGCTCTGTTTACTCACTATATGGACCAGACAGCTATAAACCAATGTCATCTTTTGTTATTGTTGTTTGTTGGACAATTTGTTTCCATAACGTAAATGGTTTTCCTTATGTTGTGTTTAACCTTTTAGAGCAGTGATGACATTTTGAGCTGCATTCCCTTTTAAGGAGTATTGAGACTAAAAGGGTTAACTTGATGGGGATTTTTTCTTCCAACCTAAATAACTATGGCCATATGTACCCATCAGGATATAAATCCACGAGTGTTTACATATGCAAGTCATTGATAAGAAGGGCTTCTTCAACTTCCAAGCAGTACGAGTCAGGCATAAATGGAACCAAGCCTAAGGACTGGGACCCACTAAAGCAATTTTAGTAGTGTTGGATCAGTGACAATTACCGCCAATATCCCCCAAAAATACCTTACCAATTTAAATGATGGGGGTTAATCACAAGACATGCAAAATTTTGGGTTGAGCGTTTTGCTTTTTAAAGTTATTTATACTTAGCGAGTCTAGGGGAAGGATGGAAGAGAAAGGGGAGGGAAAAGAAAAAAGAAAAGGACGCGGGTTGGTGGAAGGTGGGGTAGGAGGGATGAGAGGGCATCACGGAAGTAGATGAGATATGTCTGGGTCTGTCTGAATGAGACCAGCAATTTCGATTGTTAATGATTTTCTGAGGATAGGAAGTAACAATCTCTGGTTAGTGTCTTTGACCTACTGTATGTATGTTTGTTATGTATGAATGTTTTAATCAGTTTCGCTGGAATGGGGGAAAGCACGGCATCGCGGCTGGGTTCTTTCTTTTTCTGCTCTTTTATCTCACAGATCCCTGTCCTTTCTCTTTCAAGCCCTTACGGCCCTCGGCACACGTGTCTGGTGTTACGAGGGGAGTCAGGGGGGGGGGGGGGGGGGGTGTGTGTGGGGAGAAGGCAAATAATAGAGAAGTTTTTAAACTTTTTGTAAAGGCTATACAATAAAGATTTCACTTGTGCTTTCCAAACTATGACGTCGGCACTGTTCAACTTTGGTGCGCGGCATTTAAGGCTGCTACATCGCTAGTTGAGAAGCTTTAGCCATTGGCGAGTCTTAGTTTGTAAGAGGAAGGAGGAAATAAAGGAAGGAAAGGGAGGGGGGGAAATACTTACAGAGTCTCCTGATATCTGGCTTTCGCCCATAGCGTCGGCCCCTAGCAGAGGTCACAGGCGCTTCTCCCATTGGTCCTAGAGGCAGGGCAGGGTTACGGATAGAAGCCATCGCAACACCTAATAAGTATAATAAAGCTTATTTTAAAAGAAAAAAGAAACACTAATTGGAAGCGCTATCTGCAAGTGAACAGAGGCCCCAAAATTATAAAATATAAATGTTTAAAAAATGGAAGTGGTAGTGGTGGACTTTCACTCACTCCAAAGGACACGACAGTACAAACGTATTAACATTTAACAGGAAATGTATTTATACACTACACAATTTTTGCAATGCGTTTCGCAGGCGTGACCCTGCTTCATCAGGCAGTCAGATCAGACTATACAGCACTAACCGTGCAGGTCTATGCCAAGCGCCTCTGGAAGCGATGCACTAGTTTACTGTACAGTGCTTCAAACCACAGGAAAATGCAATCGGCCCTGGAATCGCTGCGCACATAGCTTGCGTGACTTCAGTGATTCCTAGTGGGTCCCAGTCCTAAGAGGCAAGAATTCACGACTAGGGGAACATGGCCATTTTTGTGCGTGTAAAATCGGCTCACACGGCTGTTGAAGGACAGTCATGGTTCCATTAAGCCCGTTGCCACTCCCAGTCAGTGTGAAGCTGTGATAGGTGTCAGAGGGAGGCGTGGCTTCAACTGACAGAGGAATCATTCTCTCTCCTTTATGCCCATGTACATGAGAGCTTTTCAGGCAGACTGTGTAAACAGGAAGTGGTCATCTCCTAAGTGCTCTCTGAACAGACAAAACTGTCAAGGTAGGAGATAAAAGTCGCAATGGCCCACGACGACTCGATGGTTTGCCTTTCTAAAGGATGTGCAGCATATGGCCGGCATCGCTTAGGGAACCAACATGTTGGAACGTTAAAGGCAGAGCATGCCCGATTGCAATGTTATTTTCGTTACCCCTGAGCATGGGTAGCCACTCCGTCATGTGCCCATTGTCTTTCCTCTGTCCCCTCCATAGCAACAGAACGCATCACTGGTCGAAAGGCTAGAGAGGTGTCTATACAGCATCGGTCTCCAATTTGTCACTCAAGGGATCGTTTGGGAATCCCCGATGGGTGACAATAATAACAAATGTGTGCGTAGATTGACATTAACGCCCAATTAATGTTGCTTGGAGGTCAGCTGCCATGGCACTGCTGTCGGTGGAATGACAATACAAATGCTTCTGGCTTTAAATTAAACAAAAACCCACAGAAGTCCCACAATGCTTTGCCAGTCAGCAGCAGCAGATATAATTCAACAGCAAGCCGTTTTTATAATTGAATTTGCACATCTGCTATTCTCTTGTTCTATCTTTGCACTGTCTGACTTAATTCTTGACGGACGTCCTGCTATTTTATCTAAGGAAAACTAAATGAGGCGGATCAAAAAGGCTGCAGGATCAAAAAGCACATAATCACAATTCATTCAACGCCACAATTACCTATAATTAATATAATTCAATTTATCTCCTCCGCCCTTAATGCCGTCAAGGGCCTGTGCCCCACATCCGTGCCTGACGCTGCGAGATCACGTCTCCAACATGGCCGACCTCCCAAAACGTCTACGCAAGTCGCAGATTAACACCTTCCTCTGCAGCGCGGCGGCCGGTCATCGATCTGAAGGAGTCGGTAGCAGCTGCGGCGAGTCATAAATCACCTGGCTGCGATCAATGCGAATCTTTCTATGTCTCCGCTCTGCCTCGATCCTAGCGACAGGCAAAAACGCTTTAATGCCAACTCCCTTCTCAGCCCATCTGCCCTCAACAGGTTTTTCATTAGACCAATAGACAAGAGAAAATCAATGTAATAAAGCAGCAAATACTAACACACTTCCTAAATCAGAAAACTGCCTTCAGACATAAACAAGTCAAAAACTGAAATGTTTGCATAGAAAGGATATCAGCGCTTTCTTAGATTCACAGGAAAGCGTTACAAGTAGCACTTGATGAATTGTACAATCAGATTGCATTAATGAAGAGCTGGATAGTGACCTCTGACGCAGGTAAGTAATGTTTACGATTTTGGTTGGAGCTAGTACCTATTCAGTAAGGAGACCTTGGGTAAGACTCCTTAACCCCCTTGGCGTTATGATTCTTTCCGGATTTTAGGGTCTAAAAGTGGTGCAATTTTTTGCACCCTTTCAGACCCTAAAACCTGGAAAAAAATCATGCTGTCAGGGAGATCTGCACAGCCCCAGGAATCACTCACCTCCCTGGCTCCAGTGCTGCAGTTTTCCCCCCATCCTCCGGGTGGCGCTGCAACTCTAAAGTGACATTGCCGTCGATCTCACCAGGAGGCAGCAGAGCCTTGGAGGAGAGGAAGAAGAATTGTGGCCCACGGCAGGTTCCCTGGGAGATATGTAGAAACGCTCCCGCTGCGCGCATTGCTCTGCACACAGCCTCCGATGGCTACCCCGAGCAGAGGTCGGGATTACCGCTCTGAGCTGCGGTTTTCCGCCCCGAACCTAGCTCGGGAATACCGCCAAGGAGGTTAAAGGACGAAGGCGAAAATAGACTAATGAAATAAACAATTGTATCTATCTTCTTTCTCCTAAAATTTACTTTTTAAGATATTCCACAGTTGTAGTTTATGTTTAGATCTACTTTTTAAGTTTTTATTGTTTTTGCTCCATGACACATTCATTGAAGTATGCTAGAGCTAAAATCTAGGAATTATTGACCCTTTTATCTTTTTCCTGCTCTCAGAAGCCATTTTTTGCTAGGAAAGTGTTTTATAGTTTGAATTTTTAATCAGTGAGGGTCACACTGTAGTCACTTCCTGTTTGAGTCAGGACTGAGTCAGCCACTTAGATACCTGATATTTAACTTTTCAGGCAAAGAAAGAAAAAAAAAAGGAACACAGCATAGTTATTTGTATGTTTGGCGCTGTACATACCCATGTCTATCTCATAATGTCACGTCACCTCAGGTATCCTTTATTTTAACGAACCAAGACGGCCTACTGAGCCCCCTAAGGGCTGTTTTTCACTACATTACATTTTGCTGCGTTTTCCAATCATATGCAAATCTCAAAACCAGGGTCATGTTTCTGGAAAGGCTACAAAGTTTGTAAATAAGATAAACATTTGCTTTTTTTTTGTCGCTCGTTCTCCTCAAATCAGCAATTCTGCTTATCTGAGGGGGTAGCAGTTTTTGATTCTTCTTAAGGTGCCCATTAACGGTACAATTTGTTCATCAGAGGCGATCATTCAATGTACTTTTTAGGATCAAATTGTACAGAAAACTCTGCAGCGTGTGGCAAAAAACGATAAAACAATTCCTTGGTCAATTGGAACAGAAAATGTAATTGATTTGAAAGTTGGATTTTATGATCGTATCTGAAGAGAGAAAATGTCCGCCAATTGGTATTGCTTAAAAAGGAAATAAATATGGCAGCTTCCATTTACTTCTCACTTCAGTTGTCCTTTAAAGGGAACCTAAACTGAGAAGAATATGGATTCTTCCTTTTAAAATAATACCAGTTGCCTGACTCTCCTGCTGATTCTGTGTCTCTAATACTTTCAGCCACAGTCCCTGAACAAGCATGCAGATCAGCTGCTATGACTGAAGTCAGACTGGATTAGCTGCATGCTTGTTTCAGGTGTGTGATTTAACCACTGCTGCAAACACAGAGATCAGCAGGACTGTCAGGCAACTGGTATTGTTTAAAAGGAAACACCCATAACCCTCTCAGTTTAGGTTCCCTTTAAGCTAAAGGGTCTTCTTAAATAGACACTGAAGTCTCTTTTTTTACCTTAATTTCTTATCCAGTCAGCCTCAGCATTAAATCCTAAGCAGATTCGCCACATCCCGCGGCAAAACGAGTGATTTATGGCTTAGAAAGAGACCTGCACCGACCGACTTTGTAGGTCGCAGATTGTGCTGCCCTGGGGAGGCAGAGCTGTGCGCAGTAGCTCTGCCTCCTCTCCAGTCAATGTCCGTGGATCTCCGCCTCTCCCCGCCTATCTCAGTGAAAGAAGACTGAGAGGGGCGAGGAGAGGCGGAGATCGACTGTAGAGGAGGCACAGCTACGGCACACAGCTCTGTCTCTTACAGGAAGAACAAGGATTTGAGCCCTGGAGCTTTGCAGGGCTATTTCTAAGGCATAAGTCACTTGTTTTGCCGCGGGGATGGGTCGAATCTGCTTAGGATTTAATGCTGAGGCTGACTGGATAATAAATGAAGGTAAAAAAATAGAGACTACAGTGTCTCTTTAATAAATCTTGCATTAAGTCAAGCTACATTTACCAACATTTCTAAAGGGTCTGAGTGAATATAGCTCAGTGGGAATGCCGGATGATGCTCCTGGAACCACTGAAATTAGACTGTAAAATGAATGATAAATGACTGTTCTACAATCAGCTCCAAAAGATATTACGCCTTGTGAGTAACAATGGCAGAATACTGCAAATACCAAATGATTGTTGTCCTACAGGATTGTTAAATGATGCAGGATGTAGGGGAAAGTGCCGTAGACTTTGTGGACGCAATGTTTAAATTTATATTGTAGCTCTGTACAGACCTGCTGACGATGGACAATTATCTGCTTAACCTGCCTGGCAGTATGATTCTTTCCGGATTTTAGGGTCTAAAAGTGTGCAATTGTTTTGCAGGCTTTTAGACCATAAACTAGGAAAAAAAAAAAATCACACTGCATAGAGATCTGCAGCAGCCCCAGCACTTACACACCTCCGTGGAATCCAGCACTGCAGTTCTCCCTCCGTCCTCCGGGTGGCACTGTAACCCTGTAGGAAGAACGCAGTCTGTCGCCATGACGACAAATTGCGATCTCACCCAAGAGATGCAGACACTCGGAGGACAGGAAGGAAAATGGCTACCGGCGTCTGGATCCCCGGGGAGGGGAGTCAAAATACCCGCTGGGCGCTGCACTCTGCACAGTCATGCTGGCGGCTACCACAAGTCACGCTCGGGGTTACTGCTCCTGGCTCGTTTTTTCCACCCCGATTCGTAATAACCGCCAAGTAGGTTAATTGATCCATCATGTTGGTCTTTCAAAATGCCTGAGCGTCATCATGGATCAGGCATTTATCCTTCCTCTAAGCTTTCATTTGTGCGTTTCATTTTTAAACGACATCTGAATGAGGGAGTCGTTCATCATTCGGTTTGACCGATTTTTCCTCCTTATGTGCACAAAGCTTTGGGAATCTCTGGTGCAAAATAAAGCATTCACATTATTTCCTACCTACTCGACTGATCAACAACGAACATTGCAGACCTATAAATATTTTGAGACGCAGGAACGCCGGCCAGAGCCAGTTAGTAGTTAAATTGACAAAATTTGCTGCCAATGACGGAGATTAAACTAATGGAGCGTGAGTGACTCAGAAGAGATGATCAATTAATCTCGTTAATGATTACAGGTTCAGAGAGCAGATCAGATTTCATCTGCCAACACATCCTTTTATTGTCAGGAGCATTGGACGCAACATTAATTTTTCATAGCGTAATTACACGACAACAATTACCATTAGCGATCTACTCAGGCTAGCTTAATGCAAGAGGACCTGTCTTTCCACGGTATATTCAAAATAAAGTAGACCTGATAGACATGAGGGTCTTTATTCAATTCACGTTTTCTTCTAAGTGTTCTAAGTGATATTTTCACAACTAATCAATAAAATGAGTTTAAAGTGAAACTAAACCAAAGGGAAAAAGAGTTTCACTTACCTAGGGCTTCTACAAACACCCTGCAGTCGCCCTGTGCCCACGCCGGTTCCCCACAGCAACCCTTTGTCACTTGGATGGGCGGCCCTGGTCCGCGTAGCTCCTGATCACACTCCTGCGGACGGAAGCAGTCTGCGGACGGAAGCAGTCTGCGCACGCGCAGTATGCTAAAATCTCTACTGCGCATGCGCACAACACCCCTGGCGGCGCGAGCGTGATTAAGGATGCGCGCAGCCTTGGCTGGACATGAGCAGTGGCCTTTGACTCGCTGAGTCGGCCATCCGGAAGATGGTCACTGGGGCAGACTGGAGGATCGCTTAGTGATGGTGCGGGCACAGGGTGGCTGCAGAGGGCTGGTAGAAGCCCCAGGTAAGTTAAACTTATTCTTTTTCCTTCAGTTTAGGTTCCCTTTAATCCACCAGCAAGCAAGAAAATAATAAGAATAAATTTGGCTGTACTTTTTCACCTCCTTTTGGTAGGTTTTCAATTGCAGAGTGCTAAAAAAAAAGTTATTTTAAATAGAAGACAAAAAAATGTATCTCCTCAGGAGAAAAAGTGAATTGAATAAGGGCTGATACCTCAGCCTCTGCTTAAACACAATTTACCCAATTTGTTAAGTACAGGTAACAGAAAGTGCCAACAAGAGATGCAAAATCAAGTTAAAAAGTAGGAGTGGTGGTGACTTACCTAGTCCAAAAACATAGGTAACCGTATTTCAAATGTTTTTAATCAAGAATATACTAGGCGTTTCACAGTTCAAGCTTGCTTGATCAGGACAATGGCAGCGTAAAAACTGATAGCAGAAAAGTTCCCTTAAGTGCCCCGATAAAGCAGGTTTAACCTACGACACAATTAGTTTTTTGAAAAATGGGGGAGAAACCGAGAGCCCAATATGGTGCAGTATGTTAATATGGAGAGATCTGTTGTGAATAAATGAGATGTTTATACTCACAAGGGTGGGTCGCCACAAACGCAACCACTGGACAGGCCGGCGGGGAGAATTGTAACCTGACCCCGCTCAGGTTTAAAAAGTCGCTCTCTGTAGATAGGAGAAAATGGGGATACACCCCTCCACCCAGGGTGGACTAAATAATATTGAAATACTGGCTGTCCATTGTCCGGCCTTTTTTTCAGAAGGGAGTTGAGTCCACCCACTTCCCTCTTTTTAACAATTTAAACTAATTTTATTCTGCTTGGCGCCTTGGTTATCGTATTTCAATACTATTAGTTTTTTGTACCTAATACATTTTGAAATGCGTAGTTCGTCATCTTTGCACGAGGTAAATCACCACCCCTAATTCTTTTTAAACGGTTTTTAATTATTTTGTAATTATTTTATCCTTTCTTGGTGCCTCCTATTACCAGTATTTAGTAAGGTGGGCACTTTTTAGTTTCCCTTGCATTCCCGGAGCGGGACGACCTACCGTATAGTGAACAGAGCTCTCAGTTTACCTGGGACAGGTCTGAGCATCCAGGTCCTCTGCCCAAGACACGTATGTGCTCCGGCCAATGCCCCAAGCGGTCTGCTGGATGTCCCCGCTGCCAGACTCTGGCCATACAATTATGACGCCTCGGTTCTCATGCACTGCCTCGCGCCCGCCTCCTGACCCGCCCCCTCAGTGTGAATATAGGGGCAGATGGAAATCCAGTAGCATCGGCCCCTAATGTGCTGCCTGACTGCGTGAGATTCATGATGCAGTAGCCAAGCTGTGCAATGAGGGGCAGAAGAAGGGGATCGGATAGAGGAACTACCGGCGTTGTTGGCAGCAGAAACACCCAACTCTGACTTCATCTTGAGAAGGTAATTGAATTTGAGGAGGATGATGGATAATGGAGGGTGAGGTAGGACAGCAGGAGGTATATGAGTAAGGGAGGTACCTGTGTACCAAAGTAAAAGTCACAAATGGGGGGGGGGGGGGGGGTGACATTTCATCAGCACAGATCCTGCTGGAAGAAGAATGGAGTCATGGAGAAGGGACATGGAGTGAGAGATGCTGACATGTGACTTGGGCCTGCCATGACAGGTTTCCTTGGAGAACTATTTGCTGTAGCTGTTATGCTTACAGCCTAAGAAATGTACCTGTGCTAATAAAATACAAGTTTGCACATGCAGACTCTATGACAAAGGATTTATGGACAGTGCGAGATCGGGTTACCACGTGAAAGGGGGAGGAACAGGTCACCCTCTCTCCCAAAGCCCTCATCCAATGGACAAAGGTCTCTTCCCCGCCTCCGGTGCCCTGTATAAAGTAAGCATACAAAACTTTGAACTCAATATATAGTTCTGTGCACCACAGCAAAATGTAATCCTACTGAGTTTAAAAATCATTTCTTGTTGGATTTTCTTTTTAAAACGAAAAAAAAAGGTCTACAAGGTCTTTTTGACAATATTTTTTGGCTTTCTTCCCACTATTCGCCCCAACCATTTTCTTCTGTGCGTATTTAAATTCAATTTTGATAGCCTAATAACGTGTAATCGTAGTTGCAAAACTTTACGCAAAATTAGCACACTACGATCATCTCTACCACTGAGGCAACCATCATTACCCAGAATCCCACACTAGAGCCGAGTACCAGGGCAGCAAGCGGACTGATTTTAACTTTGCCTCTAGCAGGATTTAGCGCCGTTGACAGGGGCAAGCGAGAGATCACCCAGTTTTCCTGTCTCCGGTGACACTCAGGTGATCATGCCGTTAACTATGATATGATAGTTACTAAAGCATCTGTCACGAGCCCATTTATACGGCTCTACGAAAGCCTGCAGCCAAGAGAGAAGTGACAATGATTGAGCACAAAGTGTGTTTACAGTTTAGCGGGACGATTAATCTCAGACGTATCCTTACTCCCTGCCTATTGTCAGCAGAACATCTTTATTAAACGTCTGCAAGGGGACAGTTCATCCCGTAGCTGAGGCTCTGTGGAAAAGGTCACGGCGTCATCGCTTGGGTCTGAGCGAGCGGGAAGCCTCCTAATGATCTTGTCACCTGCAGCGGGAGCATCAGACACCAGTAATGAGAGTGAGGTGATGACGCGGAGTCGTGTTACAGCCTCTGGTATAATGCAGCTGACGGATAGCCATCTTATCTGCGCGCGGATGTCTCGTTGAAGTGCCCCCATCAATATCCGGGCCTGTGTCGCCTGCTCTCTGCAACAGGCGTCTCACTCACTGTCAGATTACCAAATAAAGATCCAACGCTATAAGGAGATATCCGACACATTAAAGCCTGAAACAAATTCAGAGTCTCATGACACAAAAATAAAATAGAAAATAACCTCATTTATAACAGGTTACCGAGGTGCTCAAGTATTGCTTTCACTGGTTAAAAGGCACTATTTTGTGGTTTTAATGACCCGATGAAGCGGGAGATGTCCGTAAAACGTGTTGTCTGACCTTACTTTGTGCAATAAACTCTTGAAATCTCAATCGAGTTATATTTGCTGCTTTGAAACTGATTGCAGAAGTAAGCCAAGCTTTTTCAACAGTTTTTAATGGTTTTAAACTATTTTTGGGTTCCTCCATCTATTTGTTACTAAATACACCCGGTGGTGAAGCTATATTTTTGGCATAGCGCTTGTCCCTAAGACCTACCTAATTACCAAGAGTTTCCATTGCGTTTTCTCAGTCCACAGATTGTCTTGCCCACCCTTCTCCAGACCATGTATAAAAGCATAGTTACTCGCCTTATCTTCTGACAATAGTTGCTCCGGGAAGCTAGTTTATTTTAGAGTTTTTTGCCCGCGTCAGCCATAAATTCTATTTAGAGTCACACACCGCTTTAGTCTCATAAATTTTACCAAAAATGTTTTAAACTTTATCTGATACATACTAATTCGTAATAAGCCTCCAAAGCTTTAAATGAAGGTTATTCAGCTATATGATGGTAATAATGTATAGCAGAAGAGGTGACTGGGGCTTTGCACTGTCACTTGAGTAACAACACAATGTGTGTTCGATGTGTCAGCTATAGTACAGCTGCAGATGTGACCTTGTATGGGACAGCATTGCGTGCCGGAGGTAATGTCATGAGATCGTCGTGGATTCCCTCTACACCACAATGTACAATGTGACCTGCGTCTGAAGACTTGTCACCCTCCCAGGTCTTCTGCATCTCAGCCACAGCAAGAGAGAAGGTTGTCCCAAGGACTACTAAAGCAAAACCACCCCAAAAACAAAGGATTGAATGAGGAATGGGTCTAGAGGTGCTTAATTCAAAATGTACAATTAAACCTAAATATCTCATATTTGACGTATGGAATGACCTGAATACATGGTGGTCCAATCATAAACCGAATTAGCTCGGAACTCTAGTGAAAAAAACATAATGAATAAAATCGTTCCTCACCCTGATTTACATTCTGAAATTTATCACAGGTGGTGGTGACATCTTTACTGCTGGGAGGTGCAGCTCTGCAAAATGTTTGTGTGTTCCAAAGCCAGAATAACACCCGGTCCCCCCAGAATACTCGGGGTGGGGGGGCTACGTGCAAATATACAGCAATATTTAGATATAGGAAGTGTTTCGGACACTAAGTCTAGAAAATTACCATTATAGTGGCTATCCTGAATAATTTACTGCTTTCTAGTATATGTCACTAAAGGGCTTCTTCAATTAACCCCCAACATCTAAAAAAATAAATAAATAAAAATAAATAAATCTAAAAATTAGATGTGTGGGAGAATGATAACGAGAGATGATGAAAGGGATGGAAATAATTCCGTTGTGCATATTTGATGCTGCTTCAGACTGACAAATCACAATTAGCAGAAAGTACATTGGATTGGTCCAATTTGAAAATACGTTCAATTCAAAATGATCAAAATATCACTTGCCATCCTTAATAATTGCTAAAAACAAATACAACTTTGAAGGGGATATAAAAAAAGAAAGAAAAAAAAACGGGAAAAAAATGTTTAATCAACTTCTTATTAAAAATAAGACGCACAGTGTATGTAATGTCTCACACACAAAGTAAGGTTGGGACCTAGCCCATAATATCATGAAGTACTCAAGTAGATCACCATAGCTACGTGGAAAACCGCCCATCAGGAATCTCAGCACCCAGATAGGCCCCCTGAGCTTTCTATAAGGCAAATACGGCACACATGAATGGTTTTCGTCAGCGTTATTCACAATGTTATTCAAGGTATATACTTTGAATTGTACAACACAGCATATTTTGTGAAACAGGGGTCACTTTATCAAGATTGTTCTTCAAAGGGAAACTGACAAGGGTATTTTAATTGAAAAAAACACACAAAAAACCCCAAAAACAATGCTACCTGATCCGGTAGCTCTGCGCCGCTCCTGTGGCCTGCAATAACTGTTTCATTTTTGTGACCCCTGGGGGTCATGACACTGTAAGCGCTGCTCAGTCTGTCTCACACAGAGCAGGGGAGAGGCGGAGCCTCCCAATGGCAGTTGGGAAAGCCTTCCAGGAATGCCCCTAGTGGGCGCTTAGCAGGGAGTGCTTTTTCTCTGCTCCTTACCCCCTTGAGATGTCGACATGCTGTATGTCAGCAATTTCGGGGGGTGACAGAGCGTTGGGGGGGTTGCCTCTGTGTCCCATCTGCCCCTCCAGCACCGCTTTGGGTACACTTTAAGCAAATATCAGGTGGGCATGCTACAACCAACCCTTAAATATATGACCAGAGAAGTGACGTCAGGGTCTTACAACACAAATCAACCATAAAACAATGCATAAAAACACATTACAAACCAAACACCATGTAGATGAACAGATAAAGATGACTAAATCGCAGCAACAAGCTGGCAGAAGCACCCATGTGACGGCCGCTACATCCTGCAGCTGAGATTCTCGCATGGATGCCCCGCCTCAGACGTGTGCTGCCAGCTCGTCGCTCTGATTCAGGCAGCATTACCTGGTCACTCGTTTGTTTGCTTTGTAATGTGCCCAGCTCAATTCTGTCTCAAGACTCTGTAGTCGGATATGCAACTCTGGCTGTGCATTGAAGCAGACACCCCTTCTGCAATTAATTTGTCCCAATATAGCTAAATCCTACCCTCAATAAAATACAGCTTTTGCCTCTGATATTTAACATGAAAAGTAGGTAATTGTTTACACAGCTACTTAGACATTATTTGCACACTGTCATTTTAGAACACTTGGGTATCGATAGTATTCCTTTAACTAAACTGCAGTATAGTAAAAGAACCACAAAATGTCACTGTATATGTAAAGTGCTGCAATGATCTCTAGGGTATTGTGATTTCCTGTATTCATTCTGTGTTTTTATCTCCAAGCTGCATTTCCTAATGTTGTGTATGATTTCTGCACATTTTCATTCAGTAAAGAGTTCCATCTTGTTATATTGGGTGCCTATATGCATGTACAGAACACTCTTCTCCATCAGCCAGTAGTGACAGCCTAGATATGCCCAGATAATTACATTACGCGGTGCAGTGATAGAGGATGGGGCTGATGACAATCAACATGCTGGACTTAACCGTACACAAAGATCTGAAGATTTTATCCAGCATCAGTGGCAGCCATTTTTTACTGCAAAAAAGGCCAAAACCAGACATAGTTCGACAGGATTGGAGAGGCATAGGCAAATGAGGGGGGGGGGGGGGGGTGGATTACAGCTGCCCAGAATCACCCCTCAGACCAGGGCTGGGGCAGTGTCAGGGAACAGGCACAAGCTGACACCCCAGAATATCTGCAGGCATCCTGCAGCTCACAGCACTGCCCCCTTTCTTTCCCTGCTACAGTTGACTTTAGATGGAGCAGCAGCGTGTGTACAGAGCATGGAGCAGCGGCCTGTGTACAGAGCATGGAGCGGCAGCCTGTGTACAGAGCATGGAGCTGCAGCCTGTGTACAGAGCATGGAGCGGCAGCCTGTGTACAGAGCATGGAGCGGCAGCCTGTGTACAGAGCATGGAGCGGCAGCCTGTGTACAGAGCATGGAGCGGCAGCCTGTGTACAGAGCATGGAGCGGCAGCCTGTGTACAGAGCATGGAGCGGCAGCCTGTGTACAGAGCATGGAGCGGCAGCCTGCGTACAGAGCATGGAGCGGCAGCCTGCGTACAGAGCATGGAGCGGCAGCCTGCGTACAGAGCATGGAGCGGCAGCCTGTGTACAGAGCATGGAGCGGCAGCCTGTGTACAGAGCATGGAGCGGCAGCCTGTGTACAGAGCATGGAGCGGCAGCGTGTGTGCAGAGCATGGAGCGGCAGCCTGTGTACAGAGCATGGAGCGGCAGCCTGTGTACAGAGCATGGATCGGCAGCCTGTGTACAGAGCATGGAGCGGCAGCCTGTGTACAGAGCATGGAGCGGCAGCCTGTGTACAGAGCATGGAGCGGCAGCCTGTGTACAGAGCATGGAGCGGCAGCCTGTGTACAGAGCATGGAGCGGCAGCCTGTGTACAGAGCATGGAGCAGCAGCGTGTGTGCAGAGCATGGAGCAGCAGCGTGTGTGCAGAGCATGGAGCAGCAGCGTGTGTACAGAGCATGGAGCAGCAGCGTGCGCAGAGCATGGAGCAGCAGCCTGTGCACAGAGCATGGAGCAGCAGCCTGTGCACAGAGCATGGAGCAGCAGCCTGTGTACAGAGCATGGAGCAGCAGCCTGTGTACAGAGCATGGAGCAGCAGCCTGTGAACAGAGCATGGAGCAGCTCTGGGGAACTTAACAGAGTCAGGTATGAGCTCAGCCCTGTGCCCTGCTGTGTGAATGCTTCACTTTCCTATCCATCACCAATGGCAGCTGTCCTCTGTATCCAAACTGCTCCTGATCGATCCCATTGATGGTCAGTTGGACGGAAAATTGCATTATGTGTACCCAGCATGATGTCCTACCATATTATTATAGTGTACGATATTGTGTGTGGCTGAAGGAGACCTTTCAGGAATCCCCCCCCTTGAAAATCCTGAGTTTGCCCCTGACAGGGTTCATCTGTGCTGCAGGTATGTCTGGGGAAAGGGCTGATCTGATACCAGCTAATTAAGGCGCTAACATACAGCGTCACTCTCTGCCGGACACGGCGCACCTGTGCAGGGCCAGGGAATACTCTGGGTGTGGAGCTTTATATGACTGGCTTCCTGTGTTTCCGCAATTACTATCTATATTGTGCGGATCTAACAGTAAACTGGCATAAGTGCCCAAGTACAGTTCCCTGTCACGTCCGTGTTGCACAGAGACGGGCATATCCCACACACGGGTGGCAGGCCATCTGCCGATTCCTGCACCGCCCACATTTTCCTGCAGGATCCCTCATTCGGATGTAACGCCTCCATTAAACTGCTGCTATCGGTACAGAATATAGAACAACATTTCCACAACCCATGCCAACCCACAATGCATCCTGTCAGCCAGCAGGAGAGGGCCGTGTGACTAAATGAAGAGTACCTGTCACCTCCACACAAAGCATCTTGTCAGCTAGGTCGAGAGGACCCTGTGACTAAATGAAGTGTACCTGTCACCTCCACACAATGCATCCTGTCAGCCAGCATGAGAGGGCTGTGTGACTTAAGATGCGTACACACCTTTGATGGATGTCACCCATCGAAGATCAGGACCATATACCCTTGGGCGACATTGCTGGGCCGTGCTGTACACATGTCATCAGTGTAGCCGACGATGCTCTGTGTTGCTATGAGGAAGGACAACGTAGGGACGACGAGCGTCGCCTGTGTGATGTCACACCACGGGCAGAGGCGGGGCACTTACAATGGGATCAGGGGGAGTGCAAATGCTATGATGCTAGATTTGATGCTGGTTTAATTAAAACACGGATACATCCACACAGGACTGTGAGGAAAACAGCTGTATAACTTTGTACTGCATCGAGCTAACAGCTAGCTAGTGTTGGTGGTGTCCTGATATTTGCCCAGATGTGTGCCTATAACCAATATTGATTGTGTGCACCGTCAACTTATACATTGGACAGTGTGTGGCTATCTTAAAGCAAACCTGAAAAAAACACCCCTTGTGATATAATGAATTGTGTGTGTAGTATGAATAAGGAATAGAGCATTAGTAGCAAAGAAAGGAGTCTCATATTTTTCTTATAGCTTTTCTTATAACATTGCATCATACTGTCACAGTTGCTGTTTAAAATCCCCACCCTTTCTTTTAAGCCTTAAAACAAAGCAGAAGTGATGATTCTTTGAATTTTCTTGCAGTATAACCTCAATCTCAAGCTGCCTCTCGCTGTTTCTTGGTTGTTTAATGTGCTTAAGATAAAACAGGACTGTATTAAGGTAGCCATACACTGGTCGATTGCCATTAGATCGACCAGCTGACAGATCCCTATCTGATTGAATCTGATCAGAGAGGGATCGTATGGCTGCCTTTACTGCAAACAGATTGTGAATCGATTTCAGCCTGAAACCGATCACAATCTGTGGAGCCGCCGCTGCCGCCTGTCCCCCCCCCCCCCCCCGCGCATACAGTACCTGACGCTGGCTCCCGGGCATCTTCTCCACGCTGCACCCGCTCCATCCCGGCGCTTCCTGTGTCACTCCGTGACCAGGAAGTTCAAATAGAGCACTCTCTATTTGAACTTCCTTGTCACTGCAGTGACAGGAAGCGCCGGGATGGAGCGGGAGCAGCACGGAGAAGATGCGGAGAAGACGCCCGGGAGCCAGCGTCAGGTAACGTATACCTGATCGGATCGGCCGCCGCTAGCGACGCGCTCCCTACCCGCGGGCGATCGAGGGTAATTTCCCGCACGGCGCGATCGACGGACCGATCCGATTTCGGGAGGAAATCGGATCGGCGGGTGCGTTTAGCGCGAACGATTGGCAGCAGATTCGATCCCAGGATCTAATCTGCTGTCGAAACGGCCGCGAATCGGGCCAGTGTATGGCCACCTTTATGCTGGGAATACACCATACAATTTTCTGTTAGATTCTTCTGTTAGATTTTCTGTTAGAATGCATAATTAGATTATTTTCTGTAGAGACTAATCATTATCTCTGGTGCATTATCTTCTGTTTATCTCCTGCTGAGTAGAACAATGCCTAATTGCTCGGCAGATAATTGGTAAACATTTCCAACATGTTGAACTATCTGGCAGGTGTATTCCCAGCATTAAGCCGCATCTACACGAGTAGATGCGGCCGCGATGCTGCTTATCAATCGAGCCGCTGATGCGGCTCGATTGATAAGATCCGACAGGACAGATCTCCGTACCGCCGATTCCCTGTTTGATCCCTGCGAGGGGACAATGACAGGGAATCGTGCGGGAGATAAGCGGCGCCGGCGGGGACGAGCGGGCACGAGCGGGGAATCGAATGCGGCGGGGACGCGGCGGGCACGCGGAAGAGGCGATCCGGCGGCTAATCGAGCCGCCGGATCGCTACAATGTCCCTCTGTGTAGATGGGGCTTTAGACCTAGAGGGTGGAATGGCTCAGAGAAGTTCTTTTGCACAGATAAATGAAGTTTTTTAACGCTTCCTGTACTGAAAAATATGAGATTTTCTTTGTTACTAATTTTCTATTTCTTAAATGAACTACACATCCAATGCAGTGGCTGGATAGTGTATTGGTTTAGGGCTCTCTCTTTGACATGGGAGACCAGGGTTCAAATCCAGAGGATTTACCTATTCAGTAAGAAGTCCTTAGGCAAGAGAACTTAAAGAGAACTAGGAATATAAAAAAGTACTCCTGGGGGATACTTACCTCGGGAGGGGGGAAGCCTCCTATCGAGGCTTCCTCCGTCCTCCTCTGTCCCACGGTGGTCTCGCTAGATGTCCCTGAAAGGCGGGTATGTAAATATTTAACTTCCATGCTCCAGCGCGGCTCTCGGCTCAGGCTAAGGCGGAAAGAGCCAATCACTGCGTCAGGCTTTTCTTTATTTACAAAAGTGTAAATGGCAGTTGCTCCGTTCAACTCCCCAAAAGTGTGCAGTCAACAGGAAGTCTGGCCTGCATCTTTGTATAAATCTTTATCAGGGACTGTCTTTATAAAGAATAAGGTCATGCTGAGAATCCCCCCATGAAGAGATGGACTAGCCCAAAACCTGTTGATAAGATAATGTCAGATTTCTACTACCTACTGTAAGTGACAGCAACATAGGAGAAAACTATATAGCTCATTTCACTCTGGGAGAAATGCACTTGTTATTTGTATGTGTTTACATGTATTTTAAGTTGCACATATTTTCAAAACAGTGGTCCTTTAAGACCCTAACGAACCTTGCTTTCAGACAATGGTTGGCTACTGTGGGCCCGGTAAGCCCGGGCTGAGCGGATTGTTAGTACTTTTCATTTGAAATCGGACTCTGGCGCAAACGATAACATAAGTAAGGCTGTGACAGAGAAATAATTAAATCTCGCAAGGTTTTTTCTTCTTCTAACAAGTAAAGAGGAAATCTACTATCTCACCCTACATACAGTCACAAGTATAATTCCTCACCTCCGATTTAAATATGCAAATCTATTCAGGCAATAAGAGCAGATCCGCTGGCCACTAAGCAACGGGAGGCGGCCGCCGGGATGACACATCTACACATGCTATCTGGGTTGCTTTTACAATTTAAATAATATCATCTACATATTGCGTGCGAGGCAAGCCGAAAATAAACATTTACAGTGAATGATCGCCCTCATCCAGGTGGGAAATGAGAGGCGAGCGGCAGAGGCGCCATTAAATCAGCCGCCAGGCCCTATCACGCCATCAGCGCATCATCCGTCTGCCGCTCCAAGGTTATGGAGTCGCTGTTTAATCAGCTATTAGGCGGCATTCTTCATTCTGATGTGCGGCTGTTTGGCCGCGCGGCATCCGTCAGCGCGATGACATCTGGAGCGATGACTTTTTGAATAGAGACATTTCGCCAGCTCCGGCCGGTAGGAAACTTCTTACGATATTCGACTGTATGTCATTCCGGCGACACTTCATCATCACAGCGATCGCTTCCAAAGATTATCTCCTCCCTTTATTTTCTTCACGGCTAAATGTGGGCAGGAAAAAGGTTGACATCTCGTCAGGGAGAACATCGTGCCGGTTAATCCAGATCAACAAGGCCCATTCTTCAAAGTGTCCGAGAGTAGGGCTCCCTGGGGACTATTTATTGAAGGAGATGAAATGTGTAGAGACATGGCCGGGATGTGGCTCTGGGGTAGTAACTGCTGTGGAGCCCAGGGTGAGGAGGTGCCCACTAGTCTCTGTTACGGCCTTCCTCCTTGTCTGCTGCCCCTCCCTCCCAACCTGCAGCCAGCAGTACAGCACATCCATGCTGTATATAAGTTTGCTGAAAGGGCCGGTTTCCACTTGACGTGATGCGAGCGCACATCCAGATCACATGGCTAGAGATTAGTGCATGCTGCAGAAATCTACAGCATCCTGTGCAGAATCGCGCCAGGGCCGGCGCTACCATACCCTTCCTCCAGTATAGGTAGCCCGTTGACTCTTCCCTCTAGAATATGGTGCCAGATGACCCTCCCCCCCCCTCCAGTATGGGTAGCCTGATTAACTCTCTCCCCCCCAACCCCCTTCCCTCTAGTATTAAAGCCAGATGACCCTCCCCCACTTCCGTACAGATAGCCTGATGACCCCCTCCCTCCTGTATGAGTACCCAGGTGACCCTCCCCCCCAGTATAGCCTGCTACCCATCCGCCCTTGATCCTGCGGTGCCCTAGGCCATGGCCTATGTGGCCTTGGCATAAATCCAGCCCTGGGCAAAGGGGGCAATTGCCCCACAGCCCTAGAGCCTGTAGGGGCCCCCAAGGTGCGTCTCCCCCAACTTAACTGTATGCAGAGTCTTTGGCAGAGTAGCGTTTCACCTGTGCTGGTGGGTGCAGTCCTGTCAGTCCATGGCTCTGAGCACTCCTGTCTTCATCCAGTGCTGTGACCCCCAGCATGATATTATGTAATAACATGCGCCGAGTCACAGTTGGAGGAGAGGCGCCCCTGTGTGGATGAAGTCAGGAAGTGCATGGTACTATAGACTGATGGCAGCACTATACTGATAGCAGTACTATAGACTAATGGCAGCCAACTGCTTTTTGGTTGGGGGGCTGTTGGGGGGGGGGCTCAGATTAATTTTGCCAAGTGGGCCCATTGTTACTAAAACTGGCCCTGGCACTACAGTGCAATTCGTTTGGCAAACAAAAGTATAGGCAGCGTTTCTCCGCCGAACTCGCCTGCGGGGAAACAATGCCGATTTGGCACAGATTCGGGCCGCATTCTGTACTAGTAGAAACGGCCCCTATGACTTCTGGGCAATCACAAGCTTTCCTTCAGAGGGATATGGAGACTGCCATGTTTATTTCCTTCTAAGCAATACTAGTTGCCTGGCAATCCTGCTGATCTATTTGGTGTCTGAATAACACCAGAAACAAGCATGCAGCTAATCTTGTCAGATCTGCCAATGTCAGAGACACCTGATCTGCTGCATGCTTGTTCAGGGCCTATGGCTGAAAGTGTTAGAGGCAGAGGATCAGCAAGTTAGCCAGGCAAATGGTATTGCTTAAAAGGAAATAACTATGTCAGCCTCCCTATCCCCCTCACTTTAGTTGTCCTTTAAAGAGAAACCGTGACCAATAATTGAACTTTATCCCAATCAGTAGCTGATACCCCCTTTTACATGAGAAATCTATTCCTTTTCCCAAACGGATCGCTAGGGGGCTGTGCATGGCTGATATTGTGGTGAAACCGCTCCCACAGGTAACTGTGAGGACAATGGTTCTGGCAGTTTCCGGTCTGTGAACCTCATTGCATTGTGGGAAATGGCTGTTTAAAGCTGTTTCCAACTGCCAAAAAAGCAAGCAGCAACTACATCCAGTTACATCACCTGCCAGCAGTAAAAATGTCACCATGTGATAAATGTCAGAATGTAAATCAGGAAGCGGAAAGATTTTACAATGTGCAAACACTGACTAAATTCATTTATACACAATTATTGTAAAAAAAGCACTTTTTTTTTTAAATTACATCATTTTCAATGGTATTCCTCTTTAAATCCCAGAAAACAGATGCCACAGGTTTGGAATCTGTTTTAGCAACAAACTGTCAGAAATTGATCTGGAGTTTATAGATCAGGCTTGTGAAAGTCAATAGATTACTGGCATATTCAATGAAAGTGATTAAATCTGTCAGAAAATCCATTGATACACACAACTTACTCATCTATCACCATCATACTTGCACAGCTTGTCCGCTTTAAATATTTAACTTCAAAATAAAAGCAATCCTTTCGGGCCTTCTATATCTGGCTGTAATGTTTCAGCAAACATTTCCTTTGTCTCAGAGGGTGCATCAGATCATGTACTGAAAGGTGAATGAATTCAACATGGCTGCATATGATATTTGAGCAGTCATTTGGGATCCTGCTAGAACTCTAATAACAGAAATCTTTCACTAGAGAAGGAAATGGGGAGGCAGAAATGAGCTGGGCCACGATTCTGTCCAAATTGTCCTCCCCATTGGGTTCCGTCTCCATAATGAGCTTTGAGCAACCGCCATTTATTCATGAGCTTTGCCACAGGCTGCAGTGGTGGGCGGGTTCTGTAGCAGCCAATAGGCACAGCTGCTTCCTAATTATGCACTGAGCTCAGAGGGAGGGGTTTAACAACAGACTTGTGGTTACAATGTCAGCCATTTGGATCCTGTACAGACGTGTTACTAGCCTGTAAACTAACAATGTGTCCTGTCACCATGGAGGAGAGCCAATGGCATAGCACAGGGCGGGGCAGTACTGAATAAGTGGGGCTATTGGGAGAATGATACCCTCTGGTTGTGCTGGCTGAGATGATCATCCACCAATTCGATCTCTTGTTGAAGCATCAAGGGGGGGATCGGGGGGGGCACCGTACATATGCTAGATTCTTGCAGATTTGGTCCTGACCAGATGCCTCGAACAAGAACCATCCAATGTCTGTATACAGCAGCTGGCTACAGAATGTGTCCAGTTTGTTTCTATTGTAAAATAGAACTGCAGTTACACAGACAGACCTGGGGAGGTGCTGCAGCTTCCTGGAGGTTTCACCTTTACATGCTGCAAAATTTCTGTATTTAAAAAATTTTAGAGACAGGTGTTTTTTTGCAGACATAGACACCTTTATTGTTTTGTTTGTTTTTTTACTATTCTCCACAAAAAAAAAAAAAAAAAAAAAAATCGATATTGTTGAAAAGTGACCCAAATGCTGCCCATTTCTTACACATTCTGTTCCCCTTTTATCACCCAGGAAAAATGTAATGCCTGGTTCACACTAGCGGAGAAAAAAAAATATTTATCAAAACAGATGCTAACTGATCCCGTGCATAGCAAAATAGCATCTGTGCAAATCAGTCCGTCTGTAATGGATCTGTTCACCCCATTACGATAAGCAAAACGTAAGGATGTGTAGCCCACGCTTTTTCCAGATTGGTGAGATGAGTGGATGCCAAAGGAAGCCTATGAGAACGGACAGTGTCCACTCTCACCATGCTGGTCGCCGTGTACAGTTCACCAGTTTTTACTCATCAGTCATTGTATATTCTCATTCCTCCACCACCGCTGCTGGCACCACCGCTGGGGGATCCAATGAATGGGAGGAACACCGGTATACAGATCTCCATCAGAAGCATCAGCTCCCATTGGATTGCAACAGACCAATAAGAATACTCTCTGGTTTGAGGGAGTATTCCCATTGGTCTGTTGCAATCCCAATGCTTTTGCAGGAGCTCTGATCTTTTCCTGTGCAGAGGACTTACATTTGTGGTGCCAGCGGGGGCGGAGGAACGAAAATGTGACGGCGAAAGCTAATTGATCATTGGCGTAGCAATAGGGGGTGCAGAAGTTTCACCTGCATCGGGGCCCTTGGGCCAGAGGGGACCTCATTCAACTGCAGGATTAGCTTTGTATTGGCCCTGTGCTCGTAATAATCACTTCTATAGATGCTTTGAATAGTAGTTATCATTAACACACTGTTCCCCATCCCCTTCTTGCACCTCTGACACTGTGGTTGTCCTTGGCAGGTTTTGGTGCACCGTATCAGTTGTTACATATAGCGTGCTTGTGGAAATATAAAACTTGCACTGGGGTCCATAGCTCCTTAGCTACGCCACTGTAACTGGTGCTAAAGTACCGTACGGTCAGTTTTTTATCCGGTACAGTGTGAACCGGCCCTAACAAGTTAGCTCTTCTCAAGTGTCCTTTAAGAATTGTGCATGCATTTATAATGTTGCTGTTACAGAGCAGATTTGTTCTGTACTTCCAAAAACGATAAAAAATAAGGTAAGAAATGCTTACCCAATGATGGAGGCCTAAGCCTGTGTGCTCAAAAAGAAGAATTTATGGCACACGCAAAGAAATGCATTTCGGGGGCTACAACCCCTCTTCCTCGGTTCAATAAAGCACCTGGACAGCAATAGTTTAAACCTTGCTCTGTCTTTTTTGTGCAATAAATTATTTTGAGCACTCAGGCTTCTTTTTGAGCGTACAGGCTTAGACCTTAACCTCTTTCCGACCACCTAATGCCAATAGGCGTCGGGAAGGTGGCAGCCCCAGGACAGTAACGCCAAAAGGCGTCAATTCCTGGGGTGGGTTTTGCAGGGGATTACGTCTGCCAATGCGTGTGCATCCCCGCTTGAATGACGGAACTCCGCTCCATCATCAGTCTACCAGCGGCGATCGCCGCTAGCAGACTGTTAGATGGCAAAACCGCCGTCTATTTAGATTGTACCGTGCTGCGACCTACTGCATCTCTGTACTGGGGACAGCCGTGTCAGTCGGCTGTCCTCTAGGAGAGGCTGATGCCTATGAGAGAGGATCGCCCTGTTTGGCTGGCAAAGGGAGGGAGGGAAGTAAGAAAAATAAACAAAAAGTAGAGCAATTTATAAAAAAAGCTCTGTTGGTGGGCAGAAGGAGCTCTGTTGGTGTGCTGCGTTGTATGGCTCTGCAGCTAACTAGTAAAGCTGCAGAGCACTTAAATGCAAAAAAATAGCCTGTTCATTAGGGAGGTGAAGGTTCAAACACACCTACCAACTATCGGTCCAACTTTCTGCCAAACTTGTCTGTTAAAGTGGATCCGAGGTGTACTATTACTCATTGCATAATTGTGTTCCTTTCCTATTGTTTATAGGGCATTCCTCAAGCCAAATACTTTTTTGTTTTTGTTTTAATACTCCAATTCCCTATAAACTAAATAAACCACGCCCACAGGTTTTCAGAGAGCCTTGGCAGTAGCAAGGGCTCATGGGAGCTCAGTCTGGGCAGGAGGAGGAGGAGGTGTTACTAGCCATTGATTTCAGAGGCAGAGGGGAGGAGGGAGGAGGGGGGGGGATTAGGTTTTTTCACAGGCTGAGTGCTCAAGATACAGATAAGCCTGCCTCTGTGTAATGTTTAAAAACAACATGGCTGCTGTCATTGTATCACAGGAAGAAATAATCATTTTTTATTAAAGCTGTTTGCAGCTAGATTTGCTGTGTAAACTATCTAAACTTTAGATAAGATATATAGACAAGGTACTTGTTATAGTTAGTTTTTTATCCCGGCCCGCGGTTCGTTAGCCAGGCAATAAGTGAATCAGGCTATGGTGCCCGATCACCGATTCCTCTCCCCCGCTGAAAAAGCGACAGCTTCTCTCGGAAGCTGCGCCTTTTCTGGCTGTTCCCTCCCCCATGCGCCGCTCTAAGCGTGTGTTACGCTTAGAGTGACGTCATGTAAACAAACTCATTGCCGCCATCTTGTGGCCAAAAAGTAATACTACAACTAAAAGTTAAAAAAAATGAAAATCGACACACATTTACATTATAAACCTATTGTTTACCTCCCACCCTCCCAAAACTACTCAAAAATACAATGTTTAATATAAACCATTACAATAAAAAAAAACATGTAAATATTTACCTAAGGGTCTAAACTTTTTAAATATCAATGTAAAGATGAAATATTTCTATATATTTTTTTATTTTAAACTTGTAAATAGTGATGGATGCAAAACGGAAAAAATGCACCTTTATTTCCAAATAAAATATTGTGATAGGGACATAATTTTAACGGTGAAATAACCGGGACATATGGGCAAATACAATATGTGAGTTTTAATTATGGAGGCATGTGTTATTTTAAAACTATAATGGCTGAAAACTGAGAAATAATGAATTTTTTCCGTTTTTTTTCTTATTCTTCCTGTTAAAATGCATTTACAGTAAAGTGGCTCTTAGCAAAATGTACCCCCCAAAGAAAGCCTAATTGGTGGCGAAAAAAACAAGATATAGATCAGTTCATTGTGATAAGTAGTGATAAAGTTATAGGCTAATGAATGGGAGTTGAACATTTCTCAAGTGAAAACGACGAAACGCGAATGGGTTAAGCCTACGGTCCTCAAGTGGTTAATCATTGGGTAAGTATTTTTTTACTTTACTTTTTATTGTTTTAAAGGTTTTAAACACTTTGGGCACCTCTCATCCCCCATATTATCATACATCACCCTCCTGCGCAAGCTAGGAACAGTAGTCTACTTTTTATAGAGAGCGACCGTACGGCAAACACACCAGTCATCAATCCAAGTGTAAGATGGGCGTTCCCCACACGCGCTGAAGGTGGTTGCAGGATTGTGAGTACCCTTTTTTTGTTCTAATATCACTACCCCACACGTTTGACATACACGATATTGGGCTCCTCCTTTTGTTTTGTCTGCTCCTTTTTTATCAAGGTTACTTGATCTACTCCCTACATTGTAATAAGCCAGCCAGGCGGCCTCCTCACTGCTGCTCTGAGATGTTATCGAAGCGATTGATAACGCGAGAGGCAGGAGAGCAACACAAGGAAACGGCATGATTATTGATGTGTCGCTGTGAGGATTATGTCCTGTACATTCACCATACATAGCTACGAGCCCATCTGTCACAGCGCTGACATTTAAACACATTGTTCTGTCTTAACATATTGAGCAGCCAGCAATATAGCAGAGACACACGAGATCCCGTCCTCCGGTGATGGAACACGATTTCCCCACCGCCGCTCGGTGACGCATGCAAACCTCTACACATATTCCACCGCAGTCATAAGCGTGATTCAATCACATCTCAATGCAAAGCCAGCACAAGGTCGGAGGTGGATGGATGGAGAGGCTAATCTGCAATGATAAGGATGGTAAAATGCCAGAGGCCAAGTCTGTTATCTGGAGGATCCTGAAGAGATGATAGATTGAAAGCAGGCTGCTATTCTTCTCAAAATTGTTCCTTTTTCTGATTACACATGAAGGAGATAAGCCTGACATTTCTGATATATACTGTAGTTGTATCATAGTGCTGCACAATTTAAAGTGTGTTTACATGGTGTATCCCTCAGATGTACATTTCCATCTACTTGAAACTGAGCTAGTCAAGCCCATAAGAGGCTGATTCATTATCTGGTAACTCCTTAAAGAGTAACTCCAGTGAACATAATATAAAAATGAAGCACCTTTTTTATTACAACAATTATGAATAAATGATTTAGTCAGTGTTTGCCATTGTAAAATCTTTCCTCTCCCTGATTTACATTCTGACGTTTACCACATGGGGACATTCTTACTGCTGGCAGGTGATGTCAGTGGAAGGAGATGCTGCTTGCTTTTTTGGTACTTAGACCCAGCTGTAAACAGCTGTTATTTCCCACAATGCAATGAGGTTCACAGACAAGTGTGGGAGGGGTTTCACCACAATATCAGTCATACAGCGTCCCCTGATGATCTGTTTGTGAAATGGAATAGATTTCTCATGGGAAAGGGGGTATCGGCTACTGATTGGGATGGAGTTCAATTCTTGGTCACGGTTTCTCTTTAAAGGAATACTTAAGTCAAACTGAAAAAATGACTTTTACTCACCTGGGGCATCCCTCAGCCCCCCGAAGCTGGATGGTGCCCTCGCAGCCCCGCTCCGACCGTCCTGTCCTCGTATATAGCATATATATATATATACGCTATAGCAGCATAGAGGGTGATAATAGCAGCAGGGAACGCGGAAAATCAGCCGCGTTCCCAGCCTGTCGGCGGCTGTCGCCGAACCCGGAAGTAGCCGCCGGCGGGGACAGGACGGTCGGAGCGGGGCTGCGAGGGCACCATCCAGCTTCGGGGGGCTGAGGGATGCCCTAGGTGAGTAAAAGTCATTTTTTCAGTTTGACTTAAGTATTCCTTTAAAGAGGCCCTGTAGCAACATATAGTAAAAGGTACTAAATTATTCAGAACACCTACTTTTAGGGTGATTTTCCAGGTCTAAAGAGGACCTGGGAAGGGAGGTTGGCATAAAAAAAAAAATATATACATACCTGGGGCTTACTCCAGCGCCCTCCAGGTGGCCCGCATGGCGGCACTGCTCCTGAGCAGACTGTTCCAGGCTGAAAGTCTTTCTGGGCCGAACCGCAGAGGATCCAGGCAGTGCAGGAGGACGGTAAGGGAGTGATCATCCCGGAGGGGGCTGGAGGAAGTCCCAGGTATGTATAATTTTTTTATACCCACCCATATCGTGTACACTTTAAGTATCAGAAATACTTTCTGTATCTATATATTGCTGTATATTGGTATGCAAGCTCTGCCCTCCCAGTGTTGTCACAGCCTAGGCTGTTTAGATATGCAGAATTCTCCTCACTATGCATTCTGGGAGACCAGGTATTATTTCTACTGGCTTCAGAACATACAGTATGCAGTGATGCACCTGCCAGCAATAAAGATGTCACCACCCGTGAGAAATCCCAGAATGTAAATCAGTGTGAGGAAAAATTTTACAGCGGCCAAACACCGCCCACATAATTTCTGAATGAATATTCGAAACAAATCATCATGAATTATGTTATTTTCAGTACAGTTATCCTTTAATGAATCCCCTTGGATCACTCCCATTTCTAGGCAGTGGACGAGGGATGGTCAGTGTAACACTGATTATTCAAACTGATGCAGAGTTTATGTTAATTGTATAATTGGAAGTGGACCAATGAAATGCTTCAGCTGCTGCAGGTCTATTTCCACGCTGGTCTCACGCCTTCCCTTGTTTCTACACAAGTCTTATGGTGTGTACACACTTGAAAGATTAATGAAAGATCTTATGCTGGGAATACACCATACAATTTTCTGTTAGATTTTTCTGTTAGATTTTCTGTTAGAATGCATAATTAGATTATTTTCTGTAGAGAATGGTCATCATCTCTGGTGCATTGTCTTCTGGTCATCTCCTGCTGAGTAGAACAATGCCTAATTGCCTAATTGCTCGGCAGATTGATGGTAAGATAGATACATTTCCAACATGTTGAACTTAATCTATCTGGCAGGTAAATCTAATAGAAAAATCTTATGGTGTATTCCCAGCATTATGCTGGGCATACACGGCGCAATAGTTATCAATCGAGCCGCTGATGGCTCGATTGATAATATTCAACCTGTCCAATCACCACGGTGGATCGACTCCTCGCTCAATCCCCGTGGGCAGACAATGTAAGAAATGAGCGGCTGATAAGGAACTGCCCACGGGGACGAGCGGGAATCGATCCACGTGCCCACACGGACGAGCGGGGACGTGCCGGCATTGAGCCAGTGGCTCGATTCCGGCGCAGAATTGCACCGTGTATGCCCAGCATTAGACCAATTTTACCACCTTCCATGTAGTATGAGAGCATACTCTACACAGTCTATTCTTTGGAGCTGAACTCCCCATCAGATAAAAATCTGTGCAAGATGCTGCACACACAGATGCTGTACACATGCAACAGATCAGTATCTGCAAAAGATCAGTTCCTGCAAAAGATCCGTTCCTGCAAAATGCATTCATAGTCTATGATATCTACAGATCATCATACACACCTTGTTTAACAGACATTCATCTGCAGATCAGACAATCATCTGCAGATCTGAAAATCCATCCTGGTGGATCTGATCTGCAGATGAATGTCTAATAAACAAGGTGTGTATGAGATCTGCAGATAAAAGACTATGAATGCATTTTGCAGGAACTGATCTTTTGCATGTGTACAGCATCTTTGTGTGCAGCATCTTGCAAAGATTTTTATCTGATGGGGAGTTCAGCTCCATAGAATAGATTGTAGGTATGGCTCTCATACTACATGGAAGGGGGTAAAATTGATCTAAGATCTTTCATTTGTCTTTCAAGTGTGTATGTAGCATATGTGGTCGTTATAAAGCATTATCAGAATGCAAAGCGGGATAAGCTGACCTATGACCTCCCATTAGGCTTTCAGTTATGTAAGCGTGATCACCTCAACAAACAAAGCTTTATTAAACAGGTCAGGACAGGAAATGCTGGAGGAGAGCTCCCCTCCCAGTCAGTGTGTTGCCGATCTAATACGATGAAACTTCTCCAAATGTCACACAGTGTCAGAACGCATTACAAGCCATCCGTGAGTTGCTCTCTTTTAAGATGAAATATTGGCTGCCTCGCAAATCTAGATGGCCCCTCGGAAGACGAATCTTCCCCTGTAGGAATCGTTAGGTCACGTCAGTAACTTCAGCACGATGGATGAGCACGGTAACGAGGAAATCTCTCTCTTGCAGGGAAAGGTCGTCATTAATATCATGGATGACAAAACCACTCAAATCACAGAGCCAATCAGGTAAATAGAGAATAAACCAGCCGATGGTTGGAGGCAACGTGAGCCGTTCCTTACTTCCTGCTGGAATCATGGAAACCGCCTCAGCCTGGGAGGAAGTTACTCATTGCGTGCGCCAAATATAATCAGCTTCTCTGTCTTCACAAGCGGGTGTGACCAAGTCACACAGAGAAGTCAGAGGTCATTAGTTACCAGGCTCATTCACTCCTCCTCAGGGCCGGATTTGTACTTTTTACCGCCCAAAGCCACTGTCACCAGCCACGCCCCTTCAGTATAGGTAGCGAGATGACCCCCCCTCAGTATAGGTAGCGAGATGACCCCCCCCCCCCCATCAGTATAGGTAGCGAGATGACCCCCCCCCCTCAGTATAGGTAGCGAGATGACCCCCCCCCCCCTCAGTATAGGTAGTGAGATGACCCCTCCCCCCCATCCCTCTAGTATAGGTAACCCGATGACACCTTCCCCCCTTCCAAGTATAGGTAGCCAGATTACCCCTCCCCCCTTCCCTCTAGTATCGGTAACCCGATGACACCTCCCCCCTTCCCTCTGGTATAGGCAACCCGATGACACCTCCCCCCTCCCAAGTATAGGTAGCCAGATTACCCCTCCCCCCTTTCCCTCCAGTATCGGTAGCCAGATGACTTCCTCAATGCCTCCTTTTCCCACTCCCCCTTTCAGTATAGGTAGCCAGCTCGCCTTCGCACCGCAGCAGCCATAACTAATTTCTCCGCTCGTCTCCAGTGCAGAAGATTCCTCTTCCTTTCCGTCTCCAATGCTGCCCAAGTCCATAGCCTCCGGCCACAATGCAAACGTGCACAGAGAGCAAGGTGTCTGCTGCACAGGCGGCTAGCAGCAGAGTACCTCGGTCAGGTGCCTGATCTCCCTGCATTGTAGCATTTGCACGCTTGCAAATGGGGCACCAGTTTAGCCTGCAGCTTTGGTGCCCTTGCTCCTATGGTGCCCTAGGCCATGGCCTAAATCCAGCCCTGCTCCTCCTGCCGCTCCTCTCCAGTTGCCTCTCTTCACAAATCCCTGCACCGGCTTCCTGTCCCCCTGAGAATTACATTTACACTGCTCTGTCTGACATACAAATCCATCTACCATACCTCCCCTTCATACATCTCTAATCTTGTCCAGAGACACTCCCCAACCAGCTCTCTCCGCTCCTCCAACACTCTACGTACAGTGGCTTGCAAAAGAATTCGGCCCCCTTGAAGTTTTCCCCATTTTGTCATATTACTGCCACAAACATGAATCAATTTTATTGGAATTCCACATGAAAGACCAATACAAAGTACTGTACACATGAGAAGTGAAACGAAAATCATATGTGATTCCAAACATTTTTTAAAAATAAATAACTGCAAAGTGGGGTGTGCATAATTATTCATAACCCCTTTGGTCTGAGTGCAGTCAGTTGCCCATAGACATTGCCTGAGGAGTGCTAATGACTAAATAGAGTGCACTTGTGTGTAATCTAATGTCAGTACAAATACAGCTGCTGTTTGACATCCTCCTCAGAGGTTGTCTAAGAGAATGTACGGAGCAACAACACCATGAAGTCCAAAGAACACACCAGACAGGTCAGGGATCAAGTTATTGAGAAATTTAAAGCAGGCTTACGCTACAAAAAGATTTCCAAAGCCTTGAACATCCCACGGAACACTGTTCAAGCTATCATTCAGAAATGGAAGGAGTATGGCACAACTGTAAACCTACCAAGACAAGGCCATCCACCTAAACTCACAGGCTGAACAAGGAGAGCGCTGATTAGAAATGCAGCCAAGAGTAGTGTTGGGCGAACAGTGTTCGCCACTGTTCGGGTTCTGCAGAACATCACCCTGTTCGGGTGATGTTCGAGTTCGGCCGAACACCTGACGGTGCTCGGCCAAACCGTTCGGCCACATGGCCGAACTAAGAGCGCATGGCCGAACGTTCCCCGAACGTTCGGCTAGCGCTGTGATTGGCCGAACGGGTCACGTGGTTCGGGCCTGAACGCGCTCTGATTGGCCGAACGGTCACGTGGTTCGGGTAAATAAATACCCGAACCACGTCATATCTCCGCCATTTCTCTGTGGGTTTAGCTTTGGGTAGGCAGGCAGGGTAGTTCGCTCTCCAGCCACGCTAGCCAGGGTCCCCCCCAGTCATTGTGTGTCGCTGCTGGGAACAGTAGTACACCGCTCGCTCAGCCACACTATATATATAGCATTGTTTACTGCCACTGTGTACCTCGCTCAGCCACGCTATATATAGCATTGTGTTTTCTGACACTGTGTACACGGCTTAGCCTGACTAATATAGCATTGTGTGTACTGCCACTGTGCACCTCGCTCAGCCACGCTATATATAGCATTGTGTTTTCTGACACTCTGTGTACACGGCTTAGCCTGACTAATATAGCATTGTGTGTACTGCCACTGTGCACCTCGCTCAGCCACGCTATATACAGCATTGTGTTTTCTGACACTCTGTGTACACGGCTTAGCCTGACTAATATAGCATTGTGTGTACTGCCACTGTGCACCTCGCTCAGCCACGCTATATATAGCATTGTGTTTTCTGACACTCTGTGTACACGGCTTAGCCTGGCTATATAGCATTGTGTGTACTGCCACTGTGCACCTCGCTCAGCCACGCTATATATAGCATTGTGTTTTCTGACACTGTGTACACATCTTAGCCTGACTATATAGCATTGTGTGTACTGCCACTGTGCACCTCGCTCAGCCACGCTATATATAGCATTGTGTTTACTGCCACTCTGTGTACACCGCTCAGCCAGACTATATACCATTGTTTACTGACACTCTGTGTACACCGCTCAGCCAGACTATATACCATTGTTTACTGACACTCTGTGTACACCGCTCAGCCAGACTATATTGCATTGTTTACTGACACTCTGTGTACACGGCTCAGCCAGACTATATACCGTTGTTTACTGACACTCTGTGTACACCGCTCAGCCAGACTATATACCATTGTTTACTGACACTCTGTGTACACCGCTCAGCCAGACTATATACCATTGTTTACTGACACCCTGTGTACACCGCTCAGCCAGACTATATTGCATTGTTTACTGACACTCTGTGTACACGGCTCAGCCAGACTATATACCGTTGTTTACTGACACTCTGTGTACACCGCTCAGCCAGACTATATTGCATTGTTTACTGACACTCTGTGTACACGGCTCAGCCAGACTATATAGCATTGTTTACTGACACTCTGTGTACACTGCTCAGCCAGACTATATACCATTGTTTACTGCCACTCTGATTCTGCTGGGAACAGTAGTACACCGCTCGCTCAGCCAGACTATATAGCATTGTGTTTACTGCCACTCTGTGTACACCGCTCAGCCACACTATATAGCATTGCCAGTCAGTGTGTATATTACTGGGATCAGTAATACTCCACTCACCGTCAACCACTATATGAGCTCAACATGAGTTCCCCAGAGACCTCCGCTGTGAGCAGCACTCCCAACAACAGCAATAGCCAACGCCCCACGCAAGCTATAACATCCACCCCAGCAGCCAGTGGTCAGCAGCAGCCCTCCCCGGAGGAGAACGTTGTGTCCATCGGTCCGTCGCCAGAGCGATTAATGAGGGCTGCCATTGAGGAGATGATGGGGGCTGATGTGGAGGAGGAGGTCTGGCTCAGGCCAGCATCCCAAGTTAATGTTGAGGACGATGAGGGGTCTGTGTCTGGGGATGTTGGGGTGGCAGAGGTGGTGGGTGGGTCAGACTCAGGAGAAGAGTTGTATGATGAGGATGATGATCGGGACCCATCTGTATGTGCCTCAGAGTCCGACCCCGGAAAACATGTTGTATCGTGTGTTTAGGTACTAAAATCTGCGTTCCCAGTAGTGTTGGGCGAACAGTGTTTGCCACTGTTCGGGTTCTGCAGAACATCACCCTGTTCGGGGTGACTATATAGCAGACTATATAGCATTGTGTTTAATGCCACTCTGTGTACACGGCTCAGCCACACTATATAGCATTGTGTTTACTTCCACTCTGTGTCTGCTGGGAACAGTAGTACACCGCTCACCCGCCACTGTATAGCATTGTGCTCTGTGTCGCTGCTGGCAATAGTGGTACACCGCTCACCCACCACTGTATAGCATTTCTGTACTGCCACTGTACTGCTGCCAGTCAGCGTGTACTTTAAGGATAAGTGAAATGAGGAAGAAATCCGGTGAAAGAGGGAGGGGCAAGGGAAGAGGTGTTTCCCCTGACGGTTCACGTACAGGCCACAGGGGAGCACCCAAGAAAACCCACTCAATACCGCCCATGTTGTCCAGGACAACAACCCTCACAGATCCAAAAGAACAGGACCAGATAATTACTTGGATGACCTCTCAAGCGTCCAGCAGTGGGTTAAGCAGCACCAGCACATCACGCACGAGGTCCGAGTCCTCAGCCAGTTACAAGGAGCCAGTGGGCACAAAGCTGACACAACCGGCAGCGACACCACGCACACAACTGCCAGATAACCAGACGACGTTGGAGTGAGCTGCGCAGAGGTTGTTCTGGGGAGCTCTACTCCACGGCGGCGGCCCCCCACAATGACATATGACGAGTTTGAGGAGATGGAAGAGGAGGGTATGGACAATGTGGACATAGACCCAGATTTTGTTTGTGAACGAGAACATCGCCGTCGTAGCAGCAGCACAGATGAGTCTGTTGAGGAACCCACTGCTGCACGAGTTCGCCTTGTGCCACAAGGTAGGCGGCGCGCAATTTCAGGCACCGCAAGCATGGAAGTTCAAGTGAGAGGCAAAAGAGGTGCAAACAGAAATCGCCAGCAAGGCAGGTGCTCCAAAGTCTGGGCTTTCTTTGAAGACTGCACTGAGGATGTTACCATGGCGATTTGCAAGGTGTGCAAGACCCGCCTGAGCAGGGGGAAAAGTATTAACAACCTCTCCACCACCAGCATGAGCCGCCACATTCTATCCAAACATCCCACTCTGTGGGCAAATGCGGCAGGACAGGGTACCACCAGCAACACTGCCTCCCTTGGGTTCACCAGACTCACCACCAGACCCGCCTCAGCAGCAGCAGTAGCCCAGCCATTGCGTGGTTCACAACATTCACAAACATCAGACGATGCTGACACTGTCACTTTCCGGACTAGTGCTCTTGAGGTCTCCCAGTGTTCATCAAACACAACAACCAACAGCCCTTCGGTGTGCAGCCCTACGGTTGAGTTGTCTGTCTCTGAGATGTTTGAGCGCAAGAGGAAATTGCCAGCAAATGACCCCCGGGCCGTGGCAGTAACAGCCAGCCAGCATAGCCAAGCTTCTGGCCTGCAAAATGCTGCCATATCGAGTGGTGGAGACAAACAGCTTCAAGGGCATGATGTCAGTGGCCATCCCACGTTACGTGGTTCCCAGCAGTGCCTGAGTTGCATGAGCACGTGGTCAGCAAAATAACCCGAAGCTTGAAGAATGCCGTTGCCTGCAAGGTTCACCTCACCACTGACACCTGGAAGAGTGCGTTCGGCCAGGGTCTATACATCTCCCTTACCGCGCACTGGGTGAACCTTGTGGAGCCTGGCAGCGATTCCTCACCTGCTACGGCGCGGGTGTTGCCCACGCCGCAAACAGCTGCACCGCCGTCCCTCCCACTGGATAACAACAGCAGCACCTACCTCTCTGACTCCTTCTCCTCCATCGCATCTCAAAGCTGTACCTCATCCGGAAACGCTAACCCAGCACCAGCAGCAGTAGGATCGTGGAAGCAGTGCAGCACAGCTGTTGGCATGCGTCAGCAAGCGTTGCTGAAGCTGATCTGCCTTGGGGATAAGCAGCACACAGGGGAGGAAATTTGGAGGGGAATAAAGGAACAGACGGATTTGTGGCTGGCACCGCTGGACCTGAAACCGGGCATGAAGCTAGACACCTGGCACGAACTGGCAATGTACGCAATAGAGGTGCTGGCTTGCCCGGCAGCCAGCGTTATGTCGGAACGCTGTTTCAGTGCTGCCGGAGGCATCGTCACAGATCGGTGTATCCGCCTCTCCACAGAAAATGCAGACCGTCTGACTCAAATTAAAATGAATCAATCCTGGATTGGAAATGACTACGCAACACTCCAGGACCCCAACCAAGTAACATGACCAATGAACATCTGGGATGGTGTAGCGTTTCCGGTCCCTGTTTATTGAACCTCTCATCTGTATTACATTTATGACTGCATGGCGGCAAAAAGCATTGCTGCTATATCCGCACGCTTTTTGTCCTCATGCAAGGCCTGGGTTGTTGTGTCTCACAAAGCGTGGCCTTCTCCTCCTGCGCCTCCTCCTGTTCCATCACGTCTGCTGCTGCTGGGTTAGCGTTGCCGCGTGGTCCCTGTTTATTGAACCACTTATCTTTATTACATTTATGACTGCACGGCGGTACAAAGCATGCTATCCGCACGCTTCTTGTCCTCATGCAAGGCCTGGGTTGTTGTGTCTCACAAAGCATGGCCTTCTCCTCCTGCGCCTCCTCCTGCTCCATCACGTCTGCTGCTGCTGGGTTAGCGTTGCCGCGTAGTCCCTGTTTATTGAACCACTTATCTTTATTACATTTATGACTGCATGGCGGTACAAAGCATGCTATCCGCATGCTTCTTGTCCTCATGCAAGGCCTGGGTTGTTGTGTCTCAAAGCGTGGCCTTCTCCTTCTGCGCCTCCTCCTGTTCCATCACGTGTGCTGCTGCTGGTGCTGGGTTAGCGTTACCGGTCCCTTTTCGTGGAACCTCTTCTCTGTATTACATTTATGACTGCATGGCGAAAAAAAGCATGTTACCTGTGCAAAGAAACATGACATTTTCCACATTTAAAAGACAGTTTTTCCTTTGAAACTTTACAATCAATTTTCTCAAATACTATAAGCTCTTTTTGCAAAAAAATTTTTCCTCTTGTACCCACTCCCAAGGTGCACATGCCCTGTAAATTTGGGGTATGTAGCATGTAAGGAGGCTTTACAAAGCACAAAAGTTCGGGTCCCCATTGACTTCCATTATGTTCGGAGTTCGGCTCGAACACCCGAACATCGCGGCCATGTTCGGCCTGTTCGGCCCGAACCCGAACATCTAGATGTTCGCCCAACACTAGCCAAGAGGCCCATGGTGACTCTGGACGAGCTGCAGAGATCTACAGCTCAGGTGGGGGAATCTGTCCATTGGACAACTATTAGTCATGCACTGTACAAAGTTGGCCTTTATGGAAGAGTGGCAAGAAGAAAGCCATTGTTAACAGAAAGCATAAGAAGTCCCGTTTGCAGTTTGCCACAAGCCATGTGGGGGACACACCAAACATGTGGAAGAATGTGGAAGAAGGTGCTCTGGTCAGATGAGAATAAAATGGAACTTTTTGGCCAAAATGCAAAACGCTATGTGTGGCGGAAAACTAACACTGCACATCACTCTGAACACACCATCCCCACTGTCATATATGGTGGTGACAGCATCATGCTCTTGGGGTGCTTTTCTTCAGCAGGGACAGGAAAGCTGGTCAGAGTTGATGGGAAGATGGATGGAGCCAAATAAAGGGCAATCTTGGAAGAAAACCTCTTGGAGTCTGCAAAAGACTTGAGACTGGGGCGGAGGTTCACCTTCCAGCAGGACAACGACCCTAAACATAAAGCCAGGGCAAGAATGGAATGGTTTAAAACAAAACATATCCATGTGTTAGAATGGCCCAGTAAAAGTCCAGATCTAAATCCAATCGAGAATCTGTGGCAAGATCTGAAACTTGCTGTTCACAAACACTGTCCATCTAATCTGACTGAGCTGGAGCTGTTTGTAACCCTTCCAATGCTGGTCTAGTAAAAAAAAATGCTGGTTGCATATAATATGCTGTAAATAATGTTTTAGAGCAAAGTTGAAATGCAGGGTTATATTCCGCTTTAAGAAGCTGCTCTCTGCAGATAGGAAAAAGGAGTTACACCCCTCCACCAAGGGTGGGCTAGACTATAATGAAGAAACGTGAACAGAGGCACTAGAGTAGGAAAAACAGTATTAAAAACCATGTAAAAGAGGAGGTAGTGATTTTACCTCCCCAGCGGACAGAGACACAGTTCTGTTATTTCGTATCAAAAATAACACTTAAAGAGACTCTGTAACAAAATTTTGAGCCTTATTTTTTCTATTCTATAAGTTCCTATACCTGTTCTGATGTGGTCTGTCTTTCTGCAACCTTTCCTACTTGCACTGTCTCTGTAATAAATCTTATCTTCTTTCCTCTGTCGTGTCTGTTGGCAAGAGGCTGGTATGTGTGGAATGTGCAGCACTGCTTGTCATTGGCAGAAGCTTTACACACCCCCTCCCAGCTCTGCATGAATCACACAGTAAGCTCCTCTCAGCCTATGATACTCTGGTTAGAAGCCAGTCATTTGTTTATAAACACTGCCTAAAACTGTTAATTACAAGCCAGGATTGCAGCAGGGAGTGACCGAAACAGCACAGAGGAACATAAGGAATAGAATGGTATGCTTTTTATTGTAAGAATATTAGAGTACAGATTCTCTATAATAGCTAATCCATATTGCAACACGTTTTGCAGGTACACTCCTGCTTCATCAGACAAATCAAGGAGAAAAAAAACTGGGGAGCGAGAATCAGAAAACAGATGGTTAAGACTCAAGTTACTTCATTATATTTTCACCTCGGGTTCACTTTAAGACCGACCCCTTACCTCTCTTTTCCTATCGGAATACAGAAGCCTAAGTTTATCCCAAGATCTTTTTTAAGATGGAGCAATGCAGACCATGGAGCCCCATAAAGAGTCTGTTACTGGGCTCAGTCATTTACAGCTCTGCCTCTAGCAGCATTTTATTATTGCGTGCAACTAGCCTTTAATAAAGACGGGGAAATCCGTACAGTAAAAGCGTGTGGCTCTGCGCTGTAACCCTTTTCATTTATTTCCCTGGCTGGTGACTGCGGCGAGGAAGAGAAATATTGCCAGCCAGATACTATTCCGGAGAGGCAGAGAAAATGGAAGACATCATTTCAATAAACACAGTGATCACAGCCTTCCAGGCCGCTCTATGCCACGCGGCTCCCAAGTGCTGCCTGCGTCCGACTCCCGCCGTGAGGTTACACCGCGTGCAATCACGCCGGACGGCCACATCTCATCTCTCTCAACTGCGGGTGATTGAAAAGCTATCGGACATGAAATCCCTCAACAGGTATTCACACCAATCAATTCTAGAAAAACACAGAAAGGGATCCAGAAGGCTCAGGGCTTAGTTCACAGGTGCAGCTACATTTATAACAATAAGAGAGAAAAGGAAAAAGAAATACTGCTTATTTATAAGTGGACTTTGGCGACACACACACCAGCCACTCTTCTATATTGATGCACAACCGTCCTCTTCCCAGTAAAGGATTTGTGAAGTTCTGATCCAGTTCTGTATAATGCCTGAAGAAGAAACTTAAAGAGGACCTCCAGTGAAAATAATGTAATAAAAAAGTGCTTCATTTTTACAATAATTATGTATACATGATGTAGTCAGGGTTTGCCCATTGTAAAAGCTTTACTCTCCTTGATTTACATTCTGACATTTATCGCATGGTTTTTACTCCTGGCAGGTGATGTCAGTGGAAGTAGCTGCTGCTTGCTTTTTTGGCTGTTGGAAACAGCTGTAAACAGCTATTTCCCACAATGCAATGAGGTTCACAGACCATGGTCCTGACCTCACACTGTGGGAGGGGTTTCACCACAATATGAGCCATACAGAGCCCCCTGATGAATAGCTTTCTCATGGGAAAGGGGGTATCAGCTACTGATTAGGATAAAGTTCAATTCTTCATTATGGTTTCTCTTTAACGTTTCAAAAGCTTTCCATAAACCATGTACCGTTATTCATTAAAGGTATCACCGGAATCAATGTTTGTTGTCTGCATTTCTGCTCCTCAACTAACATCGGGACACACTTCACTTGCTCTAAACATAAAATGATAAAACCTTGTGGGTGGGCAAGTGCCATCCAGCTCAGCACTGCCCTCTACTGTCTGCGCTCTTACACCAGATCCATTCCATAGGTGAGGAAGAACAGTATTTTCTTCACCCTACCATCAAGGCTGGGACCAGGTTCTCCCAGAGCCAGAGATTCCAAAGTACCCCACCCCCACAACCATTGCGCCTGCCCCAGTATAGGAAGCAGATGTTACCCGGTTATTGAGAAGCCCCCACAGGATAGGTAGCCAGATGTGCTCCCAATATTCGGTAGCCCTCCTTTCCATAATATCTAGCTGGAAGTCCCCCAGAATTAGGTACCCCCCTTCCCAGCACTGTGTTGTAAACAGAGGTGCCAGAAGGATAAAATATGCTAAAATGCTTGGAAGGCAGTGGTGGACTTATGTCCTATAAGCAGACACAAAAACTGTCAATTTCAACAGTCATACATTTATTGGTATACTCTACAAAATGTTGCAACATTTTGTGGAGTATGCCAATATGATAGTAGTAAAAATGTTTCTGTACCGTGTTAGCCAAACAATATATGTAGGTAGAAAAAAACAAAGTCTTAAAAGGTATTACTTTTACAAGACTTTGTTTTTTTCTACCTACATATGGAGTATGCCAATAAATTCATAGCAACATTTTGTGGAGTATACCAATAAATGTATGTCTGTTGAAATTGACAGTTTTTGTGTCTGCTTATAGGAGGTACAGGGGTTGGACAAAATAAAAGAAACAGCTAACGTTTTGGCATCATAATCTTTGAACAAGTTTTAAGCAACCAAAGCTTGACATATGTTTTCATCTTCTAGCGAGACTAAATGTGGAGTTGCTGCTCATCCAAGGGAGTGGGCTCGCTCACAATTTTGCCCAAAAACACAGCCATGAATAAAGAATGGTACCAACACACCCTCCAACAGCAACTTCTTCCAACAATCTAACAACAGTTTGGTGAAGAACAATGCATCTTCCAGCACGATCTAGATGTGTCATAAGGCAAAAGTGATAACTAAGTGGCTCTGGGACCAAAATGTTGAAATTTTGGGTCCATGGCCTGGAAATTCCCCAGATCTTAATCCCCTTGAGAACTTGTGGCCATTCCTCAAGAGGCGGGTGGACAAACCAAAACCAACTAGTTCTGAGAAACTCAAAGAAGTGATTATGAAAAAATGGGTTGCTATCAGTCAGGATTTGGCCCAGAAGTTGATTGAGAGCATGCCCAGTCCAATTGCAGAGGTCCTGAAAAAGAAGGGCCAACACTGCAAATACTGACTCTACATAAATCTCATGCAATTGTCAATAAAAGCCCTTGAAATGTATGAAGTGCTTATAATTATATTTCAGTACATCACATAAACAACTGAAACAAAGATCTAAAAGCAGTTCAGCAGCAAACTTTGTGAAAACTAATATTTTTGACAGTCTCAAAACTTTTCACCAGGACTGCACACACTTTCAATTATGATTGGCCAATCACTGATCAATTTTACCACTTTCATTGAGTATGAGAGTCAACAGGTATTGCAAACTATAAGCAGATTGTGTAGGGAAACACTCTTACCGCATTGAGGTAGTAAAATCAGTCAGTGATTGGCCAATCATAACAAAATGTGTACCAGGCTTTACCGTCATGTTTGGTAAACTATTAGCCAGATGCAAATTGAAATAAAAAGGATCAATTTAAATAAGATTTGTAAAAACAACAACAACAAAAAAGATTAGTGTAACTTAAGGTGCCCAATAATGTCACAATCTTTCCTTCAGATCGGATTCTGCAATGCAATTTTTATGAACGAATTGTATAGAAGACTGCACCGTGTGGCGCAAATCTACGGTGTGTGAAACAATTCTTTGGTTGATTTGAAAAATAATCAATCAAAAAGTTGGATTCTATAATCGAATCAGAATGTAAATTTTGTTCAATCGTTCTGTTAATGGGATCAATCACCTTCCGATTAGTTTTGATCGTTCAAATCATGTCAAAAGATCGAATCTGAAAGAAAAATTGTAACATTAATGAGCAAATTTAAAAGAAACCTGAGGCAAAAATAAACTAATGAAATAAACACTTGTATCTATCTTCCTTCTCCTAAAAATGATTTTTAAAGATAGTCTGCAGTTTTATTTTAGGTTTAAATCTACATTTTAAGTTTAAACTGTTTTATTGTTTTTGCTCAATGACACATTCATTGAAGTATGCCAGAGCTAAAATCGATTAACTATTGAACCTTTTTATCTCTTTCCTACCCTCAGAAGCCCTTTTCTGCTAGGAAAGTGTTTTAAAGTTGGAATTTCTTATCAGTAAGGATCACACTGTAGTCACTTCCTGTCTGAGTCAGGCCTGAATACTTACATACCTGATATTCAAACATTGAAAAAAAGGAACACAGGCTAGTTATTTGTGTGCTTGGCACTATACATACCCATGTCTATCTCATGTCACATGTCACCTCAGGTATCCTTTAAAGAGGTATTGTCACCATAAAAATCAAATTTCAACAGCAACTGGTCTGGGTGTATTAAGTGATAAAGATGCTAATCCTGCATTCAAAACTTGCAAAAACTTTTTCTGCTGTTATGATTTGGAGTTATCACATACTTAAGGAGCACTGGCCCTTTAGTAGTCAGTGCCAAACAGTTGCATGCTGTTTTTTTTTATCTATAATATATTCCTCCTCTACCATGTCCCTGACTAGCTGCTTATCCTCTGCCTACTTGTGTTTAAAAGCAAGGCTGAGGTGACTCAGCGATTGGAGGAGAAAAGTGCAGTTCCTAGTATTAACCTCAGTGGGAGTGTCTGAAGACTCTGGGAGGAGGGCAGCTAATGAATACACAATGAGCAAGAGAGGGGAGGGGGAAACAAGAGTCAGGGAGGATATGATGTCGGTATTGGCTTAGCCAAGATGGCCACTGCCTAGAATAGGTTTTCCGTTATAAAATTGACAGGAATCATAACGTGGATAGCCCAATACATCAATTATGAAAGTAGAACTAGTATTTATCTACTTATATATATGTTTTTTTATTTCTAGGTTAGCATGGGTGTTGCTTGTTCTTTAAGCAGTTCCTATTGCTCAAAGTTCAGTTTGTGAATTTTCTTGTGGACTTTTTAAGTGCAGAGAGAGAGAGTCCTTTTATATAACAGGACAGGAGACGGTGAGTAGAGTTGGGCCGAACGGTTCGCCTGCGAACGGTTCCAGGCGAACTTTGGGGGTTCGCGTTCGCCTGCATCAGGCGAACTTTTGCGGAAGTTCGATTCGCCCCATAATGCTGTATTGAGCAAAATCTTTAGCCTCCATTTCACTGTCAGCAGACATGTTATTGTCAAACACACTGCTTTCAGTGCTAGAGAACCTGCCCACCCTCCCTTCAAGCTAGGTCCTTTATACCATTTGACTCAGTTGTCTGCCTACACTAATTAATTATGGGACAGCTGGTACACACTCTGCTAGGGAGATTTTAATTCCTCCCTCCTCCCTCCTCCCTCCACCCTCCTCCCTCCTCCTTCTACCCTTCTACCCTTCTACCTATTCCCTCCTCCCTCCTACCGGAGGGAGGAGGGTCTCTTCTGCCAGGGAATTATACTATTTTAAAAACCAGTATACATCATACCATAGCTGGTACATCATACCATAGCTGGGAATACATACATGAGTATACATCATACCATAGCTGGGAATCGAACCCAGATCTCACTGTGTGGTGGACACATCACCCTAAGCACTGTACCACTACAGAAGTAAGTGAAGCTAGCCTAAAATTTAACATTTATGCTCAATGCAATAGAACCATTAGGTTGCTTAAAGGAGAACTGTAGTGAGAGGTATATGGAGGCTGCCATATTGATTTCCTTTTAAGCTATACTAGTTGCCTGGCAGCCCTGCTGATCTATTTGGCTGCAGTAGTGTGAATCACACCAGAAACAAGCATGCAGCTAATCTTGTCAGATCTTACAAAAATGTCAAACACCAGATCTGCTGCATGCTTGTTCAGGGTCTAGGGCTAAAAGTATTGGAGGCAGAGGATCTGCAGGATAGCCAGGTAACTGGTATTGCTTAAAAGGAAATCAATATGGTAGCCTCCATATAGGTGGGAGGAGGGAGGAGGGAGGAGGGAGGTGGGAGGAGGGAGGAGGGAGGTGGGAGGTGGGAGGTGGGAGGAATTAAAATCTCCCTAGCAGAGTGTGTAGCAGCTGTCCCATAACTAATTAGTGTAGGTAGGCAAATGGTATAAAGGACCTTGCTTGGAGGAGGAAGGGTGGGTCCTCCAGCAGTGATGTGTATTTCACTCAATTAGGTATGGCTCCAGGTATTAGAGCTTTTGAAACAGGTTTTCTATCATTTTTCCAGCTGATAGAATTTTTTAAAACTTTGAAAGTTCGCCTCCCCATTGAAGTCTATGGCGGTTCGCGAACTTTTTCGCGAACCGAACCTTTCGCGGAAGTTCGCGAACAGGGTTCGCGAACCTAAAATCGGAGGTTCGGCCCAACTCTAACGGTGAGCAGATTGACAGGAAAATCCATTTCTGGTCCTATCTGTGACTTCTGCATCGGAGCTCGGGAGGATTCATGACATCACACATCACATGACCTGCAGACTGGGTTACTGCCTGTGCTTTCCCTTTCAGCATCCTGTACATGTCAGCCTGAACGTACAGCACGGCATAGGCAGAGACATGCTCATTACAAGGAGAGAGACAATCCTCTGTGTGAATATTTCATGTTACACTCTGGTTCTTCACGCCTGGCCAGCTTCTCTATGCCTCCCTCTCCTCGTCATTCATTTCCTTACGTTCGGCAGAGAGGTTATTCCTAACCCTTCAGGTTTACGCCATGATATTCTTTTAAGCTCCAATTTCTTGCAATTTATCGTGCAGCGTGAATAAAAATGTAATATTTATAAATATTAATACGCAGACGGTCTGCTACATATTCTTAAGCAGGTGTAATGAAACCGTACAAAACAAATAACATGTCGGCTGTAATAGAGGGAGTAAAATGGTTTAAAGGACGTGAAAGCCTTTTTGCCGGGAACAATTCTGCTGAAGCCACTCATTAGTCACACTCTACAGAGCCCAACGGCTTCGAGGGGGGGCTAATTAATTATAATGAGCCGCTCATAACACTTTTCCAAGCAACGGAAAAAAAAATTTCATCGGGTATTCAGCTAGAAACTCATTTTAATGAGGTAACAATTCAAAGCAGCACGCTCTGGAAATTATACATCTGTAACAGTAAACAGCAATTAATTGCACAAACTGGATAGACATGTGGCTGAGCGCTTCAATCATACACTTTGCAGCGCCAGAAAGCGGCCCGCCAGGAACCAAGCAAGCCGCCAGACACGCTGTTTACTGGCTGCCGGTACAAAGACAAACACCCTTCTAATAGCGGGTACCTCATAAATCCGGAACTTTTGTGCCACCCACGTCAAGGAGATATTTAAAGTGTACCCGAGACCTCAATAAAGAAAGATTTGATACTTACCCGGGGCTTCTGTCAGCCCATAAGCAGGTCTGAGTCCCACGCCATCCTCCCGAGTGCCTTCGTTCAACAGCAATCAGCCCAAGAAACTGTCTCAGTCGCGGCAGTCGGAGTCTTCTGCGCATGGGCGGTCCTCCACCCCTGCACAGATGAGCCCGACTGGCAGGGCAAAGCCAGTTACCGGGGCTGAATGCGGCCGAACGGAGGCACTCGGGAGAAAGGCAAGGGACTCAGAGGTGCTCATGGGGCTGGAGGAAGCCCCGGGAAAGTATCAAATCTTTCTTTCTTTTCATCTCAGGTTTACTTTAGGGAGGAACTGTAACCAAGGACTGAACTTCATCCCAATCAGTAGCAGATAACTCTTTTTGCACAAGAGAAATCTTTACCTTTTCTCAAACTGAACTGCTCTGTATGGCTGATATTGTGGAGAAACCCCTCCCACAGTGTGATGTCAGCACCTAGGTACTGACATCAGACTGTGGGAGCCTTTTTTGCACTGTGGGAAATAACAGCTGTTTCCAACTGCCAAAAAAGCAGCATCTCCTTCCGCAGACATCACCTGCCAGCAGTAAGAGGTAAGAGGTCTCCTGTGATAAATGTCAGAATGTAAATCAGGGAGAGGAGAGATTTCACAATGGGCTAACACTGACTAAATCATTTATGCATAATTATTCCAAAAATTAAGCACTTTTTTTTCATTACATTATTTTGACTGCAGTTCCTCTTTAAAGCACCCACGAGTTCTCACCCGCTTCCAAAGTTAGTTATCGCACCTTGGGGGGTGTGCAATTATAAACTACATTAAGCAGAATTACGTGCATCAAGTTTTGCGCACAGTGAGTAGAGTGCAATGCATGGCGTGTAATGTATTGCATTCTGCTCTACTCATCGTGCGGTAAGACACATTCTGATTACCGCAGTTTATTGCGTACACACCCTTGGACCTTATTCAATTCACTTTTTCTCAGAAGTTTTCCTGTTTTGTGTGAGAATTATATTTTCTCACCTTGCATTGCATTCATGTCACATTTGTCACATACGTACCAATGTATGTATTTTGCTCAGAGGAGTCACTAAGGTTGGTGTCACCCGATGCAGAAACTCATGGTGTCACTCCCTCTTACCCCATGAGCCTCCAACCTCAGCAGGCACCATAGTAACATTGATTTTTACAAGTGGACGTTAAGATGACCATGTGGCCCCGATGTCCGCTGAACTCCTTATCAGCTTAACATGGAGCAGCCAGAAGGGAGAAGAGCAGGAGGGAGGGAAGTTCATCAGGCACTAGCCTGGTCTGTATTTACATAGCCTACTCCACTGTCCCTTAGGGCCCGTTCAGACTGCACGCGTTTCCAGCCGCGTTTTGGAAACGCGTGCAGGAGGCCGACACGCACGAAATCAGACAGTGCATAGAGTGCACTGTCTGATGTTCACAATGCATGCGTTCCGGACCTGTGCGGTCCGGGAACGCATGCTGCACGCAGATTTTGGCAAAACGCGTGGCTGTCCCATTCACTTTTCAGTGATGGGATCAGCCACGCAACGCACACAAACGCGGATGGCGTGCGTTCGTACGCTTTGCGGTCCGCACGCGTTCCACGCGCATGGTCATCCGCATTTGTGATCTGAATGGGCGCCTGGAGCTTGCTGTCACACCCTCTGCTGGTAACACCGCACCTACTGCACCCCCCCTAGTGACACCACTGATTTTGGTTATACTATTGTCTGTATTATTATGTACCCCTTGTCTGTTTCTCATACTGTACAGCACCACGGAACATGTAGGTGCTTTACAAGTCAATAAATAATAATAATTTATAGAATTTTATTTTTTATTCTTCTCAGTTCTTAAAACAGGCAAGTGTATTCTGAAAAGAATGTCGTCCACCCCCCCCCCCCCCCTCCCTTCCCAGGAAGCAAAACCAACACATTACTGGTAAGTTTCTACTTCTCCAAACTACTTTTTAGTGCCTGAAAGAGTATTTTGCAGAAAAGATGAGAAAACCTCTCTTATGGGAAAACTCAGGTAAATGGTAATTGAATCACAGTTCGGGTGAGATAATATAGGTCTTGAACATTGGGACCCTTATCGTTTCTTTCCTTATCGGAACAAAACTTTTTCAATAGCTAGTAAGTTACAAAAAAGCAATAGGGTGAAAAAAAATGTAATATCAAACTTAAGTGAATTAAGGTCAACTTCTTTTGGGCGACTTTTGCTTTCTGGGGTTAAAAAGTTATATTATACAGAAGGTGAGCAACCGATAAAGTGAGATGAGTTTTGTACAGCAGAACCCTGATTTTGTTCTTCCATTATTTATACATTTGCAGTACATTGCAAGGAAAACAATTACTCAGTAAGCGATGCGCTGTGCCTTTAGCCCAGCGGCATCATGACCCCAGGCGAGTTCTCACGAACTCCCAGTTGGGGTGGTAAGGGTTAATAGTGAGGGGAGGGAGAATTAGCTGGAGGCAGGGCTGGGGGGCTGAGCTAGTAGGAGGACAGGAAGCTAGGGGGCTGGGGGTAGTCATTACCTCCGTGGATGGCAGTCTGAGTAAACGTCCCACCCACCCGCCCTTTAGTTTAATGTTAGTTAGGATGGGGGGGGGGGATGGTGGTTTTTTTTTTTTTTTTTTTTTTATAGTAGCCGGAAAGTTTCGGCGCCCTTTCGGGTGGTGGGAGACATGCGTTTGTTAGGTAGGGGGTAAGTTTAGTTAGGTGGTGTATAGGCGGTATTCTAATACTGTTTTTGTTTTCCAGATGTCACAGCTGCGGCGGCGGTCCCCTTCTGCTTGGAGAGGTGGCAAGTAAAGGGACTGAGGGGTCAGAGTGATAAATCTGGGTATGATCAAGAAAATGGACGAGATTCGGATTGGAAAGTATTGGGTAATATTGCAAATAAGATATGCTGCATGTAAGCCCATGGAACTCCAGGGCCAGGTAGCACGGCTGGGGGTATGGCTGCATGCTCAGTGGAATGGTTTTAAGTAAACACGGGGCTCCTCGGTCGCCACCTAACAGCAGAGGGGGATGAAGTCTTCTTCGAGCACCTTATGTTGGATGCACTGTTATTTATTTGTTATTGGTTTGTGTTAATGATTTGTTTAATGCTGTGTTTAATGCAAAAGGTTGTTTATTATTAATTTGGTTCAGCTGTGGCCGATTAAAGTATCACTCCATCGTACATCTTGGAGTATGTAGTGTTCTTTCAAGTGTGAGTGTAGGAGAGTGGTGTCGGTCATGGCTGATGATAAAAAATAAATAAATAAATAAATAAAAAATTAAAAAAAAAAAAAATTGGTTCTGTTGGTTAAGAAATGTTTGGTGGGGGAAATGGTTGCTAGGGTAGCTTATGTAGTTGGGCGTGAGTGTATAAGGCTGCTGGGTCAAGCGGTTTCTTAGAGGAATCACATTGCTTCTCATTGTAAGCTGCATGCGTCGCTGTTTTCTGCTGATTAGATCACTTTGATCTACTTTGCTAAACTTCTATTGGCCAAACATATCTAGTGGTTTCACTGTTGGAAAGTTTATCAAATAGAAGCGTGACTGTACATGTCAGAAAAACCTTCCATCGCGCCGCTCTCCTGCCGCTGCAACCCACTCGCTCTGCCGTTGCTATGGCAGCAGAGCTCTGTGAGTTGGTCAGGAGCGGATTTCATTGGCTCCAGACCCTGTGATCGCTGTGAGCCAATCTCATTGGCTCACAGTGATCACAGGGTCAGGTGCCAATGAAATCAGCTCTTGACTGACTCCCGGAGCTCTGTTGTCATAACGACGGCAGAACAAGTGGGCTTCAGTGACAGGAGAGCGGCGTGAATGGCGCTAGAGACAGGTCCGTGTGGTGCGACATCAGTGAGCCCCATTTTATGTACCAGGAGTCTCTGGTCTTTGAGGGGCCAGAGACTGCTTGTACTCAAGTGGTTAAAGGACTCTTGCTGGTCCCTTTAGCATCAGTATTGTCAGAATCACACACCTGAAACAAGCATGAGGCTAATCCAAGTCACACTTCAGTCAGAGCACCTGATCTGCAGGCTTGTTCAGGGCTTTTGGCTAGAAGTATTAGAGGCAGAGGATCAGCAAGACTGCCAGGCAACTGGTATTGTTTAATAGGAACAAATATGTCATTTTCATATCCCTCTCACTTCAGGTTCCCTTTAAAGAAGGTTTAGTTACATACAGCAGAATGCAGTAAATTACTCAGTAATTTGTACATGAATTTTCCTGGTTTCAGCATCTAAAACACTTCCTATATCTATTCTGTATATTGCTGTACATTGGTATGAAATCCTGCCCTCCAAGTGATGCTTAGCCTAGGCTGTTTAGCTATGTGGAATTTTCCTCCAAGAGCTTTTTGGGAGCCCAGGCATTATTTTCACTGGCTTTGGAATTCTCCAAAACAAACATTCCACAAAGCTGTAAATAAGGGTGAGGAAATAGCTTACAGTTGGCAAACACTGGCTAAATCATTTATAAGTGAATGTGTAAAACAAATTACTACTTTATTTTATTTTCACTATAGTTTTGTGAACATCATGATGCAGCAGCCAAATAATCCTGCCCTATGCCCAGCCTGAAAAAGATGCAGAGGCTGCCTGTTGTGTGCACACACCGCCCCTCCATTTTGTTGGCATCACTTGAACTTAAAGAGAATCTGTATTGTTAAAATCGCTCAAAAGTAAACATACCAGTGCGTTAGGGGACATCTCCTATTACCCTCTGTCACAATTTCGCAGCTCCTCGTCGCATTAAAAGTGGTTAAAAACAGTTTTAAAAAAGTTTGTTTGTAAACAAACAAAATGGCCACCAAAACAGGAAGTAGGTTGATGTACAGTATGTCCACACATAGAAAATACATTCATACACAAGCAGGCTGTATACACCCTTCCTTTTGAATCTCAAGAGATCATTTGTGTGTTTCTTTCCCCCTTCTGCTCTCATGCACTGAAGTTTCAGGCTGCTCTTTTCTTCCTGCAAACAGCTTTGCCCTTGTTTGTAATTCCTCAGTATGTAAAAGCCCAGCCAGCTCAGAGGACGATTTATCCAGCTTGTAAAAGATAAGAGAGAAGAGAGAAGCTGCTCTAATCCTAAATAACACACAGGCAGTCTGCAAAAAGGGGAGTTCATAGCAGAACCACAACACTGAAGAACTTGGCAGCCTTCCAGACACAGGCCGACAAGTCTGACAGGGGAAAGATACATTGATTTATTACAGAGACTGTGATAGTATGAAGTGCTGCAGTTAGCCAGAACACATTAGAATAGCTTTTGGAACTTGTAGGATGATAAAAAACAGGATGCAATTTTTGTTACGGAGTCTCTTTAAGGTGGCCATACACTGATAGATTTACAGCAGATTCGACCATCAGATACATTTGTCAGATGCCTGTCAAGTCGAATCTGACAGGAATCGCTCATGTGTGCCACACACTAGGAACAGATTTCACAATGAAATCTATTGGAAATCTATTGAAAATCGATCTAAATGCATTATTGGACAATTAGATCCAATGCAACTCTACGGGCCATTGATCTGCTGCCAGCAGGAGATCGATCTAGATTTTCCATCCAGTCAAATCGTTCGAAATTGACAGCTAATCGATTGGCTGATTCGAAGGAATCGAACTTCGATCGATCTTGATTCTACCAAATCGATTCATTGATCGATGGCTGAAGTCGACCAGTGTATGGGCCCCTTAAAAACAGAGGAACTGTGATCATGTGACTGATAAACTATATCCTCTATAATAATCTCCCTGTGTCGCTGTGTCCAGCTGTCCCTGTGTCCCTATTTTTTGCTACTGCGCACATGTGCAGTACGGACAGCTGAACGGGACCAGGGAGCGAGGTGGGCGGGCGGGTGCATGCGGCGGTTGCTGCCCGCCCATGCGCTCTGATTGGCAGGGGCGGTGGCAGTAGAAAAAAAGACCTAATTCCTTTTTAAACGGGCTTAGGTCTGCTAGTACCTATATAAGTATATGGCTACTCTTTTGTTGTTGTAGGTTAGGGAACTGTCAAAGTTCCAACTTGTCTTTCTGCAGTGCCTGGACTTGGGATTTGATATCGTCACCAGATACTGTAACACCTGTAAATCTTTCAGTGTACCGTAGCACAAAATGAAAGAGGAAAAAATTATAAATTAAAGTGACTAATACACAAATGATTTAGATTTCCCTTTCCAGATAAGCATTTCTGTAAGATGAATTGGACAAACGGAAGCTGGATGAGAAATCAATGATTTATTATCTTCTTCTGCATAAAAGCCACATTAAGCATCATTTCATGTTTGACTTTCGTATTACATTGAAGTGTCCTCCATGGCGTTCCATCAATAACCATTCTCTCTCTCTCTCTCTCTCTCTCTCTTTCTCTTTTTCCTCCAAACAAATGTAAACAGGTTGAAGCAGGAAAACAACTGAATGGAAGCAAATCTAACAATCGTTCGAATCGGAAAGTTGTCATGAAAACACGTTTTGAGAACCAGACGGTTCAAGATGATCTCCAGGAAAAGTAAAAGTGACAGCCAATGGGCCAAGATGTGTTGCCACGGTATACAGAAGCGCCAACCAGGACAAAATGACGGCGTTTGCTTGCCAAAGCTCACTTACGATAGCTGAAAAGAACCAACAGTAGAGATGGCCCGAACGGTTCACATGCGAACGCAAGAACATCGCTGGTTCGCATTTGCGATAAACCGTGAACTATATGCGAGTTCGACCCGCCCCTTATACTACATCAATAGGCTGAACTTTGACCCTCTACATCACAGTCAGCAGACACATGGTAGCCAATCAGGCTACACTCCCTCCTGGAGCCCCCCGCCCCTATAAAAGGCAGGCGGAGTCAGCAATTTCCCTCACTCGTGTGGCTGTAGTAATTAGAGAAGGGAGGGGAACCTGCTGTAGACAAAGGGAAAGCTTAGTTAGGCTCTTGTTAGGCTTGTTACCTTGCTCTTTTCTGATACTTATTTCTAAAAAGCACCCCTCAACAGCTCTTTTGAGAGCTAATGTTGTTCTTGTGATCTATTTTTGTTTTTTGTGTGTCCCACTGACACTTGCATATACAGCCCTGTCAGTCAGTCGCAGCTTTGCCCCTTGCTAATTCCTACTGTGCCACTGCCAGGCCCAGCACATTCAGTGCCTACCTTTTCACTGCACGTGTGAGACAGGCAGCTGCACATTTGTAATACCAATCACTGCATACCTGTTCATGTTTACTGCACCTGCGTGACAAAAGCACGCAGTGTTATATACCAGTCACTGCACCTGTTCACAGTACCTGTGTGTGTGAAAGCTGCACATTTGTAATACTAGTCACTGCATACCTGTTGACGGTACCAGTGTGTGCGACAGCTGCACATTGTATTGATACCAGTCACTGCATACCTGATCAGTGCACCTACGTGACCGCACGCAGTTATATTATATACCTGTGTGTGACAGCTGCACATTTGTTATACTAGTCACTGCATACCTGTTCATGGTACCTGTGTATGAGAGCTGCACATTTGTAATACCAGTCAGTCACTGCATACCTGTTCACTGCACCTGTCTGGCCACACGCTGTTTTATATACCAGTCCGTGAATTTTTAAGGCTGCTGCTGGCAGCGGCCGCTAACAACCAATAACAATTTTTTCTGGTGTGTGTACATGCCTGCCTAATTTTTCTGGCTGCACTACAGCTGCAACAACAAAACAAAACGCATGTACATGTGTCAATTCCCTTCGTAATCTTTACCTTGCCGTGGTGAAGGGACTTGTGTATCACAATGAAGCAATGACTGCCGGCTATATGAGTGTGTCCGGGGGGCACACCCAAGATAATAAGGTCGCTGCTTTATTGTGGACAGACCAAATTCGATCAGCTGGACAGTCACTGTTCTGTCATTGAGCTGCCTCCGCCCGGCGACCATATTGTCTTGAAAACCGCTATCGCCTGCACTCTCGCAACAGCTGTTTGCGGTGCGTTACACAGTGAGTTGGGTCTGTCAGTGTGAAGCAGTAAACTAATAACACTACCTGATTGATGTATACACATGCAAGATGTTTTAAACCACTTTTGGCCTCCAATTTAGCATGCAATGTGATTCTGCCCTTAAAACGCTGCTGTGCGTCAAATCCTGATTTTTTTCCCAGGACTTTTGGCGTCTATCCCACTCATCCATGCCCCCCTCCAGGTGTTAGACCTCTTGAAAAAAAATGTCCATCACTTTTGTGGCCAGCATAAATGTTTGTAATTTTCAAAGTTACCCTCCCCATTGAAGTCTATTGTGGTTTCTCTTCTTTTGCGGAATCGATTTCTTAGCTGTACTACACATACAAATCATACCACAATTTTTTTCGCTTCAGTGTATCTTTAAATCCCCCCGCCTAATTCTACGTAGTTCCCTACTGTGCCAACAAACAGCTCTAATCTACTGAAGCATGGATGTCATAAGACCACTGAAGACCAGTGATGGACCAATATGTTGGCAGTAGACCTTTAAATCCTCTAAGTGGCAAGGTGGAGACTCCATGAGTTTGAGTTGTTTTTCCACATATCCCACAAAATATCGGGATTAAGAGCGGAGGTATTTGGAGGCAAAAGGAAGTGTCATTTATGAGATCAGGACACCTTATTCCATGGCCTCCTGGTCCTCTTGTGGCTTTCATACACCCATTGCAGGCATTTTGGGTGGTGGAGAGGGTGGGGCAATGGTCTGCAACTACACAGCTCCATCCAAGGCAGCATTCATTTTCTTTCAGCACTTGGAGCTAAAGCAGTTTTTTTCTTTAAGACTGAATCAGACAGACAAGCCTGATCTCTGCATGCACATCTTTGAACCTGGTGTGACTCAGGTCTCACTTACTGGTCTATAGGTTTTGGCCTTGCTCAAACCACTTTAGGTAGGTAGTAACCACGCCATACCTAGAGCACCAAAAGCATGCCTCCCAACTTTTTGACATATGAAAGAGGGATACTTTAAGACACACCCCTGCCACACCTCTAACCACGCCCCCACCACACCCCTTGTCACTGATACCACAAAGTTTTAAAATTCAGATCCCACTGGTCCCTTTTATCATCATTATTTCTCCTTCATTTTAACATAAAAAATAAGAAATATATAAAATGATAGAAATAAAATTTAGAGTCTATTAAACACCTTTTTAAGTAGACAAAATTATATATTGACACAGAACTATAGAGGGACAGACGGACAGGGTTCCCAGAGGGACTGTCCCTCCAAAAAAGGGACAGTTGGGAGATATGCAAAAGATCTGCCATTTAGGATATGCTCTGTCCCACTTATTTAGCCTCCTCAGCTGTGCACTTGCCCAAGTCGCTCGGATCCTTCTGCATGCCCATTTTCCGGCTTCTAACACATAAACTTCAAGAAATGGCTGTTATCTTGCTGACTGAATACACCACCCACCACCACCACTGTGACAGGTGTGTTTATAATAATATAATCAGTGTTATTCCCTTTATGGTAATCTCGTTGCTGATACGAGTAGATCAGCTTCTAATTATCTGCAGGGAAGGCATTCAGCACTACGGATGAGGTAGAAGTCCTGTCAAAGAAGCTATGGGCCGAAATTTCAAGACAGGCACAAAGAACATTTCTACAAAGATGAAGCAGTTGCTGTGAGCAACCAATCATTATATTGATCCGAGTTATGGACAATGGACAAACTTTTATGTGCTTTTGGTTTCCCTCCACACAGCCACGGAAAACAGCTCACACCTGCAGAGAGACAATGCCCAAGATTCTTCTACATATTCTGAAATGCGGGGCACGTAATGTGTGCGGCCTCCATACCTCCTTCACATCAGCTCTCTAGGAAGATCTCTGACCGCCTCTCCAAACTCTGCTGGCAGCTCTTTTTCACTATTTGGCCATTCCAAGGCGGTTTAAAGGAAGGTGAAAACTAGTCCAGGGTCATTTCTCTACCCAAAGGGCACAAATAAACCAAAGCATCATTACAAAGCTATCTCTGGAGAAAAAACAACTAAAATCATGCAGCAGACAGTATTTCTATATATAATGTAAACAAGAGATGTGTAAGTTCAGCAGTGAGAGGGTTAAGAGAAGCTACACATTATTATGCCTGGAAAATGATGAATACCGGCCTGGTACTGATCAATTACCAGCTTGTGCCACTTGACATGGGCAAGTTCTAGTTCATACCGCAGGGGTTTACTAGTGTTTAACCGACACCTGACGTGAGAGGGATAAGGAGGCTGCTATATTTATTTCCTTTTAAACAAAGTACTTTGCCTGGCTCTCCTCAGCCTCTAACACATTTAGCATTAGATTGCACTGAAATCAGAACTCTTTATATATCAAAGTGACTGCATCAAAAAGTAATTTTACCGCGTTTAAAAACATTTTTCCTTTGACTTTTTTTTTTTAAATCAATTTTTTCAAAAACTAAAAGGTCTTTTCCCAAAGTATCAAATATTGCATTTTACAGTTACACAATTGCCAAATCACAAAACATTTACGATTTTGCATCATAGTTGCAAATTTGATATTAAATTATGATTATGCAAAATTTGAGCGCAACACTAACAAATGTGGTCACCTAACCTAAAAGGATCCATGCAGCAGGCGTTACCCCACTGATTGTAACGGATTGCAGTTCCATGCTATATAACGCCTGCTGCATGGATTGCATTATTTCGCTGTTCAGACTGCAAGTGGGTGGGACAGACCACAGCAATAACGGCCTATAATAAAAACAAGAAAAAGAAAAAAAGAATAACATATATCTTGCTTTTAAACTGGTGGACTCAAAGTGTCACTCTCTAATAATCCATGGACAACAAGGATCATTAGGGACCCTTGCCCAAAGACTCCTTACTGTTCAACATAGTGGCTTGATCTGGGATTTTAACCCTGGTCAAAGGCTCAAATCATACATCAAAGGCATCAACCTTAACCAGTACGCTAGCCATCTGTACAGGAAGTGGGTCAGTGTACAGGAGACGGGTGAGCATCTGGGACCAGGGACTTAAAAAGATATTTATTTGAAAATGGCTGACCAAGGAGCTTTTATGGAGATAAAACGTTTCCTCACTTTCTTTCCGCCTGCTCTAATAAATGAGCCCTTCTGTGAATGGAGTTAACAAGTTCTTCCTGTGCTTGAAAGGGCTTCTATGGGGTGCTCCAATTTTCTTCTAGATCAAAAAGCTATATTGATAGGTCAGTTTGGCATTTCCTCACGTGGTAGAAACAAAAGATGGTGAATGCCCTTGGCGACAGTAAAGGGCCCCATGTACTAAAGTATTCCATTATATGTTGGTGGTATAGCAATACTGGAAACTAAAATAAGCTGAAGCAAACAAAAAAGAAAAAAAATGTTCCTATACCTTTATGTCCCCACTCCTCCAATAAACTTTCCCGAGCTTAAGAATCTTGGATTTGTATATGGAGTCTATAAAACAACAGAATAGTGCTTTGTCAACAACATCTCCTCTGAAGCACCTCTCCCCCGATGCCCTGAAGGGTCGTTCGGTGTCACAAAGCTGCCCGTGAAAAATGCTAGCTGTTTGTTGTACAACTTTATGGTATTCAGGGGGAAAAAAATGTCTCGGCAGGAAGTTGAAGTTCTCACTTTGGGGGTGGAGGAGACAGACAGAAAGCCAATTTTGCAGAACGCGGTAGAAATCACGTTGAGATATTTAGGAAGTGAAACTTTCTTGGGGCTTGTATAAAGCTGAACATGACAGAAATGAGGACAGCGATGACTCAGTTGTACGCCCCATAATCACCGGCATGAAGACGTAGAAGATGCCCGGGGAACGAGGATAAAAACCACTGACGGTAAAAATGTTCTGCACTCCGCTGCTAATCAAAAGGGAAAAAATATAGAATGAATGCAAGAGCGACGCTAGCTCCCACCGGCTAAACAGGTAGAAAAGTTAATAAGGACACGAAACACCTTAAGGTTTTATAAAAAGTCAGCGAGCTTGTCTGAGCTCCTGCAATGTGAAGACCAACACGCGGTGGATGACTTTAAAATGTTAAATCGAGTAGAGAAGCCAGAGTTTTGTTGCCGAGACAAGCGTTCGGCATTAGTTCTCTAATAAAACTTTCTGGATTTGCCTTTTCTCTCCAGGTTCAGGAGAGCCAACATGATGAAAGATAATGTACTGTAGTACCGGGCCAGTAACCCCCCCCCCCCCCCCCCCTTTCCCAGCTGGTACCCTTCATTCACATATAAACCAAAGTGTCCACAGCCCGGCACCATGAGATGACATCACACACTACAGAGAGAGTGCTGAGAGAGGAAGGAAATGTGGAGGATCACAGCAGCAGGTTGAAGCAAAATAAGGTTTCTGCAATTCTGGGATTACATTCAAAATTACGTATTTGCTTTAAAATCTTAAACATGGTAAAAATAAATATGAAACAATGAAGCAGTATAATACTGGTCTGACGTCATTTGAATGCACATTACACCTCACTGAAGCTAACAGATATCCAGCTTCTGCAGGGCAAATTATCAGGTATACAGTTAATGAAGTAATTAATGAGCAAACAAAGAAGTGCTAGCTGCGTGTAGCAAAAAAAATAATTATGAAAATCGGCCCAGCGGGGCCTGAGCGGTGCCTTCCGGCGGCATAGCCCGAGCAATGCGATCGCCACCGCAACCCGCCGATCCGCCGCGCCGCAGCTGCCCCCCCCCATCCCCAGACCCCGTACGCTGCCTGGCCAATCAGTGCCAGGCAGTGCTGTGGGGTAGATCGGAGTCCCCTTTGACGTCACGACGTCGGTGACGTCATCCCGCCTGTCGCCAAGGCGACGGGGGAAGCCCTCCAGGAGATCCCGTTCTCCTGCGGCGATCGGAGGGGCTGGGGGGATGCCGCTGAGCAGCGGCTATCATGTAGCGAGACCTAGTCTCGCTACATGAAAAAAAAAAAAAATTAAAAATGGCTTTGCTGCCCCCTGGCGGATTTTGATAAACCGCCAGGAGGGTTAAATGTATCTATAGAAATGATTATTATGAGCACAGGACCAATAGAGAGCTAATAAGTTGAGGGAGGGCCCCGATGCAGTTGCAACCTCTGCACCCCCTATTGCTACGCCCCTGGCTGTTAAGGCAAAACGGTGTTAAAGGGCTGGAACCCACTAGAGCGATTTTTTAAGCGTTTAGGGAGCGATTCAAAACGCTAGCGATTTCCCTAAACTCTCAGCTAATGTTAAGAAATGGGCCAAATTCCACTGGAGCGATTGTGATGAGCAAAATCACAAACGCAGAACATGCAGCATTTTAGAGTGTTAGCGTTTCTGCAATGTAAAGTATATAAACACTGGCATAATCGCTCATGAATCACTATACAGAGCGATTTTGCTAGCGTTTTTAAATTACTGCACACTGTAAAAAAATTAAAATGAATTGAAAGGACCAATCAAAATTAAAAACACTACACAATCGCTGACAAAACGCTCACACTTTTTTAAATCGCTACCAAAATCGCCAGAAAATGCTCATGAAATTGATTACAAAACAGCTAGCGATTGGCGTTATCGCTTCGTAGTGGGTTCCAGGCCTAATTCTGAGTACAGGGGAAGCCAAATTTTCTCAAAGTTTGTTATCGTGTCACAACTGGCATTTTTTTTTTTTTTTTTTAAGAGGAAAGAAGATGACAGCCTCTACATTCCCTCTACAGCTCTACTTACTAAGGCTCATTTAATCTGAGTTTTTATAGAAATTAAAGGTTTAAAGTTGAGCAGCCATTAGTTGAATCAGTAGCGGAGGGAGGCAGCCTGGGGCGAGATAATCTGTTCTGTATTCTGACAAATCCCTGGAAACAAGCGTAATGAATTAATCCAACTCATCACTTTGTAATCAACACTTTGTAAATATGTCATCACGCCAGTGAAACAGTCCCGGGAATTTTAATGCAGAATTAAAAATATCAGGGGGGAGGGGAAAAAACCCTGAGAATATTGTTAGCAAAGTTACTTTTTACGATGCCCTATAAATTACGCTCTTTAGGGGGAAATTAGATTTGAAAATGTGCCTCCGAATGGATGAATAATGCAAATATGCGTCGATTAAATGTGCCTTTGACATATCTTGCGCTTTGGCGAATGGCCCCGAATATATTGAGGCAAAAGATGGCTTTATTGGCCATTATATACCCAGCTCTATGATTTTACTATTAAAGTGGAATTCTCAAACCAGCCCTAAAATTATGCCTAAAGAGGATTCTGGGAACGTTCGTTAAAGTTGTAAAAGGATAAATCATATTTTATGTACCACTTCTAATGTGCACGCCTAAATTTGGGTTTCATTTTTTTTTTTTGACACGCAAAACTGTGTTAATTATTCTATTAAATATTCTTCCCACACTGCACCAGCTTACATGCTATCTCACATTAAGAGGATAAGTGAACCAGAGACTAAGCATCCTCACGTATTTTACCATATATATCAGTGGGAAAATCACAGAAAACACCTACCCTGCTCTCGGTTTCATCGTTCACTGCGCAGCCTGCTTCTAATCAGCCCTGATAAAATCCCTGACTGAGCATTCAGTCTGGCTTTGCTCAGGAATCATTATAGCCGAGTCTTTCTTCTCTGATGTCTTTTCAAACCCAAGCCTGCCCCCTTGTGGCTCTGCTATAATGACTCAGCTATAATGATTCCTGAGCAAAGCCAGACTGAATGCTCAGTCTGGGATTTTATCAGGGCTGATAACGAGCAGGCTGAGCAGTGAAGAATGAAGCAGAGAGCAGGGTAGGTGTTTTCTCTAATGTTCCCACTGATATATATGGTAAAATACATGAGGGTGCTTCATCTCTGGTTCACTTTAAGATACCGGTACATGCTAAACCATATCAGGGATCCCCCCCGATATATGATGCAAATTATGCTGTTATAGCGCATCACTGGCTTTGCCATCCTGCCAGCACTGCTTTGGCTGCTGCATGCTTGGATGGAAGATTTTCTATAGCTATTGCTGTAACTCCCAAGCTTCTGTCTAGCAGTGCATTGCAGGATCACTCACACATCTGTTATCTACACATCAGGTCTAGCGAGTATGCTTTTCTCTTCATCATCCTGCCATTTCTGTTCAGACTGTGGATAAGACTTGATATGCAGACATGTAGATAAATTCAGCTAGCATAGCGTAAGCCCCCCCTCCCTCCCTGTACAGGGAGCCAGGCAGTGCTCCCCTGTTTTATGCAGCCATCGAGCCCACACCTGTACAGGTAGCAAGTGGGTGCTCACCCCGCCAGAAAGCCAGAAAAGGTAGCAAGTGGGTGCCCCCTCATTCAGTATTGGACCCCCGAGTGCCCCCCCTCATTCCCTATGCAGAGTCACAGGAAGCCCGTTCATTACTCACCTTCCAGGATCCAGCCACACATTGCAGTGTTTCTCCTATCCTGCGGGGGGAGCTGCATCTCTTTATAGAGATGGCCTTTGTCATCATGTGACATATGCTTATCTCGGGCATAGTGATGCAGCCCCAGAGGACAGGAGAAGACCTACTAGCAGTCTCCACGAGTGTAGCTCCGGGTTACCACTAACTGCTGTAGAAGGTAACCCCAAGCTACACTCAGGGATACTGCCAAGGAGGTTAATATACTTTCATTTATTGCGTTTCTACACGTAATACAGAGATCATACTATGTATATAAGGTGAGATATAGCGCTGTATTAGCTGGGCCTATAATACAGAGATCATGGTGTGTATATAGAGTGGGGTATAACGCTGTATTAGCTGGGCCTATAATACAGAGATCATGGTGTGTATATAGAGTGGGGTATAGTACTGTATTAGCTGGGCCTAGAATACAGAGATCATGGTATGTATATAGAGTGGGGTATAACGCTGAATTAGTTGGGCCTATAATACAGAGATCATGGTATGTATATAGAGAGGGGTATAATGCTGTATTAGCTGGGCCTATAATACAGAGATCATGATATGCATATAAAGTGGGGTATAGTGCTGTATTAGCTGGGCCTATAATACAAAGATCATGGTATGTATATAGAGTAGGGTATATCACTGTATTAGCTGGGCCTATAATACAGAGATCATGGTATGTTCAGGATCTTCTCAAAAAATTAGCATATTGTGATAAAGTTTATTATTTTCTGTAATGTACTGATAAACATTAGACTTTTATATATTTTAGATTCAAATACACACAACTGAAGTAGTTCAAGCCTTTTATTGTTTTAATATTGATGATTTTGGCATACAGCTCATGAAAACCCAAATTTCCTATCTCAAAAAATTAGCATATTTCATCCGACCAATAAAAGAAAAGTGTTTTTAAAACAAAAAAAAGTCAACCTTCAAATAATTATGTTCAGTTATGCACTCAATACTTGGTCCGGAATCCTTTTGCAGAAATGACTGCTTCAATGCTGCGTCGCATGGATGCAATCAGCCTGTGGCACTGCTCAGGTGTTATGGAGGCCCAGGATGCTTCGATAGCGGCCTTAAACTCGTCCAGAGTGTTGGGTCTTGCGTCTCTCAACTTTCTCTTTACAATATCCTACAGATTCTCTATGGGGTTCAGGTCAGGAGAGTTGGCAGGCCAATTGAGCACAGTAATACCATGGTCAGTAAACCATTTACCAGTGGGTTTGGCACTGTGAGCAGGTGCCAGGTCGTGCTGAAAAATGAAATCTTCATCTCCATAAAGCTTTTCAGCAGATGGAAGTATGAAGTGCTCCAAAATCTCCTGATAGCTAGCTGCATTGACCCTACTGCCTTTGATAAAACACAGTGGACCAACACCAGCAGCTGACATGGCACCCCAGACCATAACTGACTGTGGGTACTTGACACTGGACTTCAGGCATTTTGGCATTTCCCTCTCCCCAGTCTTCCTCTAGACTCTGGCACCTTGATTTCCGAATGACATGTAAAAGTTGCTTTCATCTGAAAAAAGTACTTTGGACCACTGAGCAACAGTCCAGTGCTGCTTCTCTGTAGCCCAGCTCAGGCGCTTCTGCCGCTGTTTCTGGTTCAAAAGTGGGTTCATGCTTCCACCTGCTGAAAAGCTTTATGGAGATGAAGATTTCATTTTTTAGCATGACCTGGCACCTGCTCACAGTGCCAAAACCACTGGTAAATGGTTTACTGACCATGGTATTACTGTGCTCAATCGGCCTGCCAACTTTCCTGACCTGAACCCCATTGAGAATCTGTGGGATATTGTGAAGAGAAAGTTGAGAGACGCAAGACCCAACACTCTGGATGAGCTTAAAGAGACTCCGTAACAAAAATTGCATCCTGTTTTTTATCATCCTACAAGTTCCAAAAGCCATTCTAATGTGTTCTGGCTTACTGCAGCACGTTCTACTATCACCATCTCTGTAATAAATCAACTTATCTCTCTCTTGTCAGACTTGTCAGCCTGTGTCTGGAAGGCTGCCAAGTTCTTCAGTGTTGTGGTTCTGCTATGCACTCCCCCCTCAGGGGGGAAAGAAACACACAAATGATCTCTTGAGATTCAAAAGGAATGCTGTATACAGCCTGCTTGTGTATGGATGTATTTTCTATTTGTGGACATACTGTACATCAACCTACTTCCTGTTTTGGTGGCCATTTTGTTTGTTTATAAACAAACTTTTTGAAACTGTTTTTAACCACTTTTAATGCGGCGGGGAGCGGCGAAATTGTGACAGAGGGTAATAGGAGATGTCCCCTAACGCACTGGTATGTTTAGTTTTGTGCGATTTTAACAATACAGATTCTCTTTAAGGCCGTTATCGAAGCATCCTGGGCCTCCATAACACCTGAGCAGTGCCACAGGCTGATTGCCTCCATGCCACGCTGCAATGAAGCAGTCATTTCTGCAAAAGGATTCCTGACCAAGTATTGAGTGCATAACTGAACATAATTATTTGAAGCTTGACTTTTTTTGTTCTAAAAACACGTTTCTTTTTTTGGTCGGATGAAATATGCTAATTTTTTGAGATAAGAAATTCGGGTTTTCATGAGCTGTATGCCAAAATCATCAATATTAAAACAATAAAAGGCTTGAACTACTTCAGTTGTGTGTATTTGAATCTAAAATATATGAAAGTCTAATGTTTATCAGTACATTACAGAAGACAATGACCTTTATCACAATATGCTAATTTTTTGAGAAGATCCTGTATATAGAGAGGGGTATAACGCTGTATTAGCTGGGCCTATAATACAGAGATCATGGTATGTATATAGAGTAGGGTATATCACTGTATTAGCTGGGCCTATAATGCAGAGATCATGGTATGTATATAGAGAAGGGTATAAGTTAACGCTGTATTAGCTGGGCCTATAATACAGAGATCATGGTATGTACATAGAGTGGGGTATAGCACTGTATTAGCTGGGCCTATAATACAGAGATCATGGTATGTATATAGAGAGGGGTATAACGTTGTATTAGCTGGGCCTATAATGCAGAGATCATGGTATGTACATAGAGTGGGGTATAGCACGGTGGCATAGTGGTTCGAATCCCAGCCAGGTCAATATCTGCAAGGAGTTTGTATGTTCTCCGCGTGTCTGTGTGGGTTTCTTCCAGGTACTCCAGTTTCCTCCCACAACCCAAAATCATACAGATAAGTTAATTGGCTACCCCTTAAATTGGCCCTAGACTAAAATATACATGCATTACACGATACATACATAGACATATGACCGTGGAAGGGACTAGATTGTGAGCTCCTTTGAGGGACAGTTAGTGACAAGACAATATATACTCTGCACAGCGCTGCGGAAGATGTCAGCACTATATAAATACTAAATAATAGAAGATAAAAATAATATTAGCACTGTATTAGCTGGGCCTATAATACAGAGATCATGGTATGTATATATAGGGGTATGGATGGTGTAATGGTTAAGGGCTCTGCCTCTGACACAGGAGACCTGGGTTCAAATCTCGGCTCTGCCTGTTCAGTAAGCCAGCACCTATTCAGTAAGGAGTTTCTTGGGCAAGTCTCCTTAACACTGCTACTGCCTACTGAGTGCGCTCTAGTGGCTGCCTCGCAAGCGCTTTGAGTCCGACAGGAGAAAGGCGCTATACAAATACTGCCATTATGCCATTATTATAGCGCTGTCTTAGCTGGGCCTATAATACAGAGATCATGGTATGTATATATATAAGGTTATAGCGCTGTATTAGCTAGGCCTATACTACAGAGATCATGGTGTGACTATAGAGTGGGGGTATAGCACGGTATTAGTTGGGCCTATAATGCAGAGTTTATGGTATTTATATAGAGTGGAGTATAGCGCTGTATTAGCTGGGCCTATAATACAGAGACCATGCACAGGCAAACGCAGGGGGAGGGGGAGGGGGGATTACAGCAGACCAGGGTTAGTGCAGTGTCTGGGGATAGGGACTTTGGATGGAGCAGCAGTGTGTGTACAGAGCATGGAGCAGCTCTGGAGAACTCAGAGTCAGGTATGAGCACAGCCCTGTGCCCTACTGTGTGAATGTTTCATATTCCCCTTCATTAACAATGTCGTCTGTCCTCATTATCTGTATCCAAAATAATTGTCAGATCCTGACAGTCGGACGGGAAATTGTGACTATATTATTATACTGTGTTGTGCGTGGCTGAGGGAGACCTTTCAGGAATCCCCCCTTGAAAATCCTGGGTTTGCCCCTGCCATGGTATGTATATAGAGGGGTATAGTACTGTATTAGCTGGGCCTATAATACAGAGATCATGGTTTGTATACAGAGTGGGGTATAGTGCTGTATTAGCTGGGCCTATAATACAGAGATCATGGTATGTATATAGAGTAGGGTATATCACTGTATTAGCTGGGCCTATAATACAGAGATCATGGTATGTATATAGAGTAGGGTATATCACTGTATTAGCTGGGCCTATAATACAGAGATCATGGTATGTATATAGAGTGGGGTATAACGCTGTATTAGCTGGGCCTATAATACAGAGATCATGGTTTGTATATAGAGTGGGGTATAGTGCTATATAAGCTGTGCCTATAATACAGAGATCATGCATACCTCCCAACTTTTTGAGATGAGAAACCGGGACACTTAAGCCACGCCCCCCGACCACGCCCCCAACCACACACCCCTGACACACCCCTAGTCAAAAATGTATATATATATATATATATATATATATATATATATATATATATATATGCGTGTATATATATATATATATATATATATATATATATATATATATATATATATATATATATGTGTATATATATTATATATATATATATATATATATATATATATATATATATATATATATATATTTTTTTTATATATATATATATATATATATATATATATATATATATATATATATATATATATATATATATATATATATATATATATATATATATATATATATATATGAATGGTGGGGAGAAGGGTGAGGGTGCCCAGCTAAAAAGAAGGATCGAGGCGCCAGCCGCGGCTGTGGTGTGCAGGATGCGGGCCAAGCTTGTCCCCCCTCCCTCCGAATGTGCCCCCCAGTGTCCCCCTGTATGGCGAGATATACGAGCGCAGCAGAGCGGCAGTCTTACCATTCCTCTTCGCATATGGGCATCTCGTCTTCTCCGCTTCCTGTGACGTCACAGGAAGTAGTTGGAAGACGAGATGCCAGTACGCGAGGAAGATGGTAAGACTGCCGCTCTGCTGCGCTGCGCCGCGCCATACAGGGGGACACTGGGGGGCACATTCGGAGGGAGGGGGGACAAGCTTGGCCCGCATCCTGCACACCACAGCCGCGGCTGGCGCCTCGATCCTTCTTTTTTCCTCCGCTAGAGAGGAGCTGCTGCCTGCCGGGACACAAGGGGGGCTATCCCGGGACAGCGGGACCCCTCCCCCAACCCGTGACGGTCCCGGCGAAAACGGGACGGTTGGGGCCCCTGATCATGGTATGTATATAGAGTGGGGTATAGCGCTGTATTAGCTGGGCCTATAATACAGAGATCATGGTATGTATATAGAGAGGGGTATAACGCTGTATTAGCTGGGCCTATAATACAGAGATCATGGTATGTATATAGAGTAGGGTATATCACTGTATTAGCTGGGCCTATAATACAGAGATCATGGTGTGTGTATATAGAGAGGGGTATAACGCTGTATTAGCTGGGCCTATAATACAGAGATCATGGTATGTATATAGAGTAGGGTATATCACTGTATTAGCTGGGCCTATAATACAGAGATCATGGTATGTATATAGAGTAGGGTATATCACTGTATTAGCTGGGCCTATAATACAGAGATCATGGTTTGTATATAGAGAGGGGTATAACGCTGTATTAGCTAGGCCTATAATATAGAGATCATGGTTTGTATATAGAGTGGGGTATAGTGCTATATAAGCTGTGCCTATAATACAGAGATAATGGTATGTATATAGAGTAGGGTATAGCGCTGTATTAGCTGGGCCTATAATACAGAGATCATGGTGTGTGTATACAGAGTGGGGAGTAGTACTCTATTAGCTAGACCTATTTTTAACATTGAGTCTCAAGCATCCAGAAAGCTTCTTCAGCATCAGCTAATCCCCGTCCATGCCGGATAACCAAGACTCTACTGTATCATGATCAGGTCTGATCGCAATATGTAACCCAACTGGGCAGCATTTCTCTGAAATAATGGACATTGAATTGCACACAACACTGACTCCTAATAACGTCACACTTTGCGATCCATCACGGCAATAGAGACAAAGCCATCTGCATAAGTCCTAAGTCAGCCCAAGTCTCCCCGGCCCCCTCCCGCGTCCTGCATGCCCGTCCTGTCTGCGATGCATCATGCAGAATGTCAGTGCGGCTGGTGAGAGGCCGGCGCTCACAAATAATACATTACTTCTAAATGTCCTTTGTCTGGCAGACAGAAACCAAGCGGACTATGTTTGCTTTTCCGAAATGACACCGTCGCGATGCTTTAAATCCAGTTATCTCCCCGACATGAAGGAAGAACAATGGCTGTAATTGAAAGCGAGAGAGAGGAAAAACAAGGAGAAAGAAGTCTTTTGAAAGCAGAAATGTTTTGTCTGCTGTTTATAAAGATGTATATAAAGTTCATCCATTCTCTGGGTCAGCGCAGTGCGTATCCATAGTAGCAGAGCTCACGCAGCGCCTTTCCATACAAAAAGCCGCGCCTTTACTCCTGGCTGCTTATTGTAATCCCCAAGTCTTCCGAAAGTGAAATACTGAATTATTGACCTCATAAATGGAAGCACTAAAAGCTGATTTGCCATGCAGGGCCATAAAGTAGAAGAAACAAGCTATATATGCAACTAAAGAACAATGTCACAGATGGAAAATGCTGCCAGTCTGCAGGGTCATGTAATGGAAGCCCTGTAGCCCCGCTCTGCTGTTTGCGGACTGAAGATAAAGGTCCATTCTGCCTTGGTGCAGGCGGCGTACGAAGTGTCTACCAAAGCAATGGGAGATCCAACAGAAAGTCAACTTGACATTCATAATAGAAAGCAAACTCTTTATTACAAATGCAGGATACACATACAGGGCATGGGGGAACCACCTGCTCACAACTGATGCATATTCAGCCCCTCCGGGTACTTAAAGTAAACCTGAGGTGAAAATAAAGTAATGAGATAAACAATTAGATTTATCCTCCTACTATTAAAAGATTAGTTTTTTAAGTATCCCAGAGTTTTCCTTTATATTTAAACATTTACAAAGTATGTGAAAAGGGAAGGCTAGTGAGAAATATAGTACCCTTTAGACAGCATTGTGAAATATATTCTCTATAGCAGCATAAATAATGTGTTATCATAACGAAAACTATGACGTTGTGCTGAAAGAAACATCAGCACAACGCAGAAGGTGACGTGCATTAAAAAAATGATCTAGGGGGCGGTTGCCACATTGATCCCAAAGGGAAAGCTAAATGCCTCCCCATGGGGTCAAAAAGTTGGCCAATCGCCCCCCTCGGGCAGGTATGGGTGGACAAAGGAGCGACTAGTGTCGGATAACAGCATGGCAATACATACGATTGCCCTAACGGGTTACCTACATATAGAAAAAAGATCCTTAGTGAGCAATGTTCAACAAAAGAGTTCAGCAGGAAAAAATAAACCGTTAGACACTACAACAATAAATATGGACATTTCAGCGCTAAGTGATCTCCGACATCAGTTATGGGTCTAAGAAGCATGAGTGGTCTGTGTAGTCATTTAGGCCCAAAGCGCCCTTAAGCATTAGTTCTCAAGATTAACAAGCCTTCTTCGCATTTCCGTTTCTTTTCATGGTCTCCCTCTCTAGTGGGGAGTGGCACCTGAAGTAAACCAGCAAAAGTAAGTTCATTGGGGTCCCCCTGTGGTTGTTTCTCATATGCTTCACGACTCTGGGTGAACCTTTGCCAGATCCTATAGAGTTAGAATGCTCACAAAACCTTTCACCCAGTGTTCTTGTGGTCTCCCCTATATAGAACCATCCGCAGGGGCACCACAGGGCATAAACCACAAACTTGGTCTTGCATGTAATAAAAGCGCGCACACGTCACCAAACAGGGCCCACTTGTAGGTGTGTGCCTGTAACCATTTGTCTACATGCTTTGCATCGACCTCACTATTTTTTACGTCTTTCATCTCTTTTTTAGTCTGCACATTTTTACCCTGATGCTGCATTGGGAGTGTCTTCTCTATGTGCGACACTAGATGGTGCCAGACTGGCACAACTGGTGTCGTACGCGTGCATTCAACAGCATGCGTAATTATGTTCACGCTGGTCAATAGATTACAGCGCTTGATGCCGCCATTACATCAGACGTTGCTGGAACGCAAGCGTTCCAGCCGTCTACATAGTACAGAAGGGAAGTGGAGGGGAGGAGCGGAAGGGCGGCGTGATACCGTGAACAGCGTGAACAGGTTACAAATACCGGTAGCCCGCCCTTCCCGATTTGCAGCCTCCATACAAGTGCAGACATGCGCGAAACTGGAGTCAGGCACAAGCACCCACCGCACCAGAAGATATCCCACCCAGCGCAAGTTCGCCGTTATCATGTATGCACAATGATTGCACCTTGTTTTTTGATGCAATAAATCAGCGTGTTTTAGCAGTGCCGGTTCTCTTTGCATTTTGCCTCATCTGCCATTTCATTTTAATCGTGACAAGCAAAATACTAGAATATGGGGTGTTTAAGATCTGAGGCCTATGACATTTGAATTTTTTTAAAGCAGCAAACTGAATTATAAGCAACAAAGTTATTTTCATATAACACTTGTAAAAATACCCAAAAGTGACAGAATTGAAAAGAGAATGCATAAATAGTTACTTTAGGGCCTCAGTTTTTTTTTAAATATGTATGCCATGAGGGTGTATTTACTCTTATTTTGCTAATAAGGGCTTGTAATCATTGGTAGCATGCAATGAGAAAGCGAAATCCACAACATAGAAAAAATACACCTTTATTTCCAAATAATATATTGTCACTATACTTTGTACTAGAGACATACAGTGATGTGAAAAACTATTTGCCCCCTTCCTGAATTCTTATTCTTTTGCATGTTTGTCACACTTAAATGTTTCTGCTCATCAAAAAACGTTATCTATTAGTCAAAGATAACATGATTGAACACAAAATGCAGTTTTAAATGATGGTTTTTATTATTTAGTGAGAAAAAAAAACTCCAAATCTACATGGCCCTGTGTGAAAAAGTTATTGCCCCCCTTGTTAAAAAATAACTTAACTGTGGTTTATCACACCTGAGTTCAATTTCTGTAGTCAACCCCAGGCCTGATTACTGGCATACTAGTGTCAATCAAGAAATCACTTAAATAGGAGCTATCTGACACAGAGAAGTAGACCAAAAGCACCTCAAAAGCTAGACATCATGCAAAGATCCAAAGAAATTCAGGAACAAATGAGAACAAAAGTAATTGAGGAATATCAGTCTGGTAAAGGTTATAAAGCCATTTCTAAAGCTTTGGGACTCCAGCGAACCACAGTGAGAGCCATTATCCACAAATGGCAAAAACATGTAACCGTGATGAACCTTCCCAGGAGTGGCCGGCCAACCAAAATCACCCCAAGAACGCAGAGAAAACTCATCCGAGAGGCCACAAAAGTACCCAGGACAACATCTAAAGAACTGCAGGCCTCACTTGCCTCAATTAAGGTCAGTGTTCACGACTCCACCATTAGAAAGAGACTGGGCAAAAACGGGCTGCATGGCAGATATCCAAGGCCAAACCAATTTTAAGCAAAAAGAACATTAAGGCTCGTCTCAATTTTGTTAAAAAAAATCTCAATGATTGCCAAGACTTTTGGGAAAATACCTTGTGGACTAACAAGACAAAAGTTGAACTTTTTGGAAGGTGCGTGTCCCGTTACATCTGGCGTAGAAGTAACACAGCATTTCAGCAAAAGAACATCATACCAACAGTAAAATATGGTGGTGGTGTTGTGATGGTCTAGGGTTGTTTCGCTGCTTCGGGACGTGGAAGGCTTGCTGTGATAGATGAAATCATGAATTCTACTGTCTACCAAAAAATCCTGAAGGAAAATGTCCGGCCATCTGTTCGTCAACTCAAGCTGAAGCGATCTTGGGTGCTGCAGTAGGACAATGACCCAAAATCCACCTCTGGATGGCTGAAGAAAAACAAAATGAAGACTTTGGAGTGGCCTAGTCAAAGTCCTGACCTGAATCCTTTTGAGATGTTGTGGCATGACCTTAAAAAGGCGGTTCATGCTAGAAAACCCTCAAAGCTGAATTACAACAATTCTGCAAAGATGAGTGGGCCAAAATTCCTCGAGAGCGCTGTAAAAGACTCATTGCAAGTTATCGCAAACGCTTGATTGCAGTTATTGCTGCTAAGGGTGGCCCAACCAGTTATTAGGTTCAGGGGGCAATTTCTTTTTCACACAGGGCCATGTAGGTTTTGAGTTTTTTTTTCTCCCTAAATAATAAAAACCATCATTTAAAACTGCATTTTGTGTTCAATTATGTTATCTTTGACTAATAGTTAACGGTTTTTGATGAGCAGAAACATTGAAGTGTGACAAACATGCAAAAGAATAAGAAATCAGGAAGGGGGCAAATAGGTTTTCCTATCAATGTTATTTAAATCTTGTTATAACCAGGACAAATAGGCAGATAAAACGTGTGGGTTTTATGTATGGTAGCATTATTTATTTTAAAACTATAGGGGATGGAATTGGAGAAATTGTGTATTTTTCATTTTTCTTACCTGTTTTTCCCTTTAAAATGCATTGAAAATAAAGTAATTACTGAAAACAAATATCACCCACAAAAAGCCTAATCTGTGGGGAAAAAAACAAGGTATAGATAATTTTGCTGTGATAAGTATTGAAAAAGTTATTGGCAAATGAACGGGAAGAGCATTGACAGGTGAAAATTGCACTGGTCCGTTAGGGTAAAAACCCTTGGGGGTGAAGTGGTTAATATGTTTTGCACTGACTGTACATACACTGTTTTCTCATCATGTCACATGCCGCCCCGAGGACACTTTAATCATGGCTTGTCTTACAATAGGTCTCTAAAGCATCCACCAGCTTCATCATGGAGGAGAGGAGGAGGACTCCAGTGCCAACCTGTGAAGCTCTAGTGACCTCCATGCCCAAGAGTGTTAAAGAGAAACGGTGATGAGAGGGATATGGAGGCTGCCATATTTATTTCCTGTTAAACAACACCAGTTGTCTGGCTGTCCTACTGATCTCTGGCTGCACTAGTGTCAGAGGGCCCTAGCACACCGGAAAGCATTTTGTGCGTAGTTTTTTTTTTTTTTTAAACGCTTCCATTGACTTGCATTAAAATAGGGGTAAAATGGGAACAATATAGACGCAATGGCGATTTCTCAAAAACCACGATCGTGGCAATTTTGCTGCTATTTTACTGTAAGTCAATGGAAGTTTTTTTTTTTTTTTTTTATATGACCTGCAAATATGACCTGCAAATTGCCCTCTGGTGTGCCAGGGCCCTTCATCACACACCAGAAACAAGCATGCAGCTAATCCAGTCCCACTTCAGTCAGAGCACCTGATCTGCATGCTTGTTCAGGGGCTGTGGCTATGGCTACATGTATTAGACACAGGCAGGCCCGGATTTACATCACAGGAGCCTATAGGCACAGATGTCCTGGCACCCTAGACTCCACCCTCCATGAACCTGCAAACCCCAGCAAACCACACCGCAAGTGTACTGGCTGTCCCAGCTGTCACTTCTCCCTTACTTCACCTGCCCTTTATAGGTAGTTACAGGTGCCCCTTAGCATTCTGTAGCCAGAGTTACCTTCAGTATTAAGTGGTAGCTAGGGCGGGGATCTCATTAGTGGAATTCCGCGAGCTGGGCACCTAACTTTTCATGTACACTCTGCTCGGGACTTTGCATAAGGAAAGAGGGAGGGAGGCACTGAAGGAGGGGACTAAGCCGCCTTTCCTTCATCAGGCGCCTGTAGGCAGGTGCCTACAGTGCATTATGGTAAATCCAGCCCTGGACACAGGATCAGCTGGACTGCCAGGCAATCTGCATTGTTTAAAAGGAAATAAATGGGGCAGCCTCCATATCCCTCTCACTTCAGGCTCCCTTTAAAGAGAATCTGTATTGTTAAAATTGCACAACAGTAAACATACCAGTGCGTTAGGGGACATCTCCTATTACCCTCTGACACAATTTTGCCACTCCTCGCCGCATTAAAAGTGGTTAAAAACAGTTTTAAAAAGTTTGTTTATAAACAAACAAAATGGCCACCAAAACAGGAAGTAGGTTGATGTACAGTATGTCCATACATAGAAAATACATCCATACACAAGCAGGCTGTATACAGCCTTCCTTTTGAATCTCAAGAGATCATTTGTGTGTTTCTTTCCCCCTGTTCTCATGCACTGAAGTTTCAGGCTGCTTGTTTCTTCCTGCAAACAGCTTTGCCCTTGTCTGTAATTCCTCAGTATGTGAAAGCCCAGCCAGCTCAGAGGACGATTTATCCAGCTTGTAAAAGATAAAAGAGAAGAGAAAAGCTGCTCTAATCCTAAATAACACACAGGCAGTGTGCATAGAGGGGCCTGGAAGGGGGAGTTCATAGCAGAACCACAACACTGAAGAACTTGGCAGCCTTCCAGACACAGGCCGACAAGTCTGACAGGGGAAAGATACATTGATTTATTGCAGAGACAGTGATAGTATAAAGTGCTGCAGTAAGCCAGAACACATTAGAATAGCTTTTTGAACTTGTAGGATGATAAAAAACAGGATGCAATTTTTGTTACGGAGTCTCTTTAAGGAAATGCTAGAAAATAATGGTGGGCACACAGAATATTCACAGTTCCCTTAGGCTAGTTTTCCACTTGGGCATTTTGTAATAGATTTTTTACATAGAAAATTTGCATTAGTTTAGCAACAAATGGTAGTGAATGGGGCGGTTTCCATTTAAGGCAAATGTTCATAAGCGTTCGTCTGCAGAAAAAAAAAAGTCCTGCTTCATTTTTCCTGATATTTTACACGTATCAGCCGCGATTCACGTATAATGCTTTGCAATGGCATCAGATAGCGGCGAGAATTGTTGCGTTATCTGTGTGAAAATTTGCATTAAAGGACCACTATTGCAAAGATTTTAAAATGTAAAATATAGGTTTACACATACAAATAATAAGTGCGTTTCTTCCAAACTAAAATGAGCTATAAATTACTTTTCTCCTATGTTGCTGTCACTTACTGAAGGCAGTAGAAATCTAACATTACCGCCAGGTTTTGGGCTAGTCCATCTCTCCATAGGGCATTCTCAGCATGGTCTTTATTCTTTATAAAGACATTCCTTTAAAAGGATTTATACAATGATGCTGGCCAGCCTCCCTGCTCATCGTACACCTTTTTTGGCAGTTGGACGAAGCAACTGCCATTCACTAGGTGCTTTTAAAAATAAAGAAAACCCTGAGAATCCCCCATGAGGAGATAGGCTAGTCCAAAACCTGTCGGTTCTGTCAGATTTCTACTACCGGTACCTACTGAGAGTTACAGCAACATAGGAGAAAGGTAATTTATGGCTAATTTTACTCTGGAAGAAATGTACTTCTTATTTGTGTATTCTTACATATATTTTACATTTTACAATTTCCGCAATAGTAGTCCTTTATATGCATGGTTACAGGAAGTTGTCAGCACTCATGACCAAACTGTTACTAGGCAGATTATGTTAAATTCGACTAATGCGAATTTTCACGGAAATTTCACACTGCAGTGGAAGAGTAGCCTTAAAATGTACTCACTTTTGCTGTCAGCAGTTTAGACATTAATGGCTGTGTGTTGAGTTATTTTGATGGGACAGCAAATTTATACAAACTGCACATTGACTACTTTACATTGCATCAAAGTGTCACACCTTCTGTGTTGTTCAATAAAAGGTATAAGAAAATATTTACACAAATGTGACTTTCATGAGGTACTTTGTGTTACTTATTCCATTGTGCAAAAACTACATTTCTCCACAAAACTTTTTACAGAGAGATAATTCCAGAGAATGCAATATTAAATGCATATATGTAAACGGAATGTGCCTGATGAGAACCTTCCATACAGTCACGCAAATGGCTGGAGTTTACAAATATAACCTTTATTTCAGTCCTCCCCTGAGACCTATCCCAGAATCCTCAATAATCTGCTGCCCTATAAAACCATCTGCACAGGTCTTCCTTATTACAGCACATAAGGCAGAGCCTGTACTGGGAACGAATGGGCCTGGGAAGGCTCCCATGATGGTACGGGCTGAGGCCACTGGCAGGGTTGGAGTTAAAATGCAGGGGTGCTGGGAGCAGGCATCAGGGACCAATAGAAAGATTTGGGGGGTGGGCTGGAATGGGAAGTGGGATATATATGGGAGGCGGAGCCTCCTTTCCACTCAGGGATTTTTCTGGAAACAAGCTTCATCCCTGCCTAAGTTTGTTAGTGTGTGTTTTTTTGCATTGCAGCTGGAGATGTGAGGTATCCGGAGGTGGTCAGGAAATGGGCAGGGAGGTTTTCATCTTGGTGCAAATACCTCCACTGAAGGTTAACGTTCTTCAAAGACACAAGACTTATTGTTGGTGGTGTGCAGCTGTTCCTGAGCCAGCGGTTACTGCTGGGGCCGGAAAGAGCGAGTACATGCAAGCATCCACCCCTGCCTGCCCACACTGCAGCCGCAAATAGCAGTTATAAGTAGAAATCTGGGTGTCAGAAGTACCCAATAAAAGAGCAGGCAGCCCCGTACAAACTGTATACCTTAACACGGCTGTTAACTTGGGAGCCTATGGCGGCACCCACCCCACTATGTAGCTGCAGTGCCCTCCAGTGCCCACTATAAGTTAGAATTAGTCATATAGGTTGGGGGGGGGGGGGGGGAGGGAGAGCAGTAAGGCCCCGTTTACACGTTGGTACGCGTTTTTTTCTTCTTCTCCATAGCAGTGCATTGTGAAAAAGATTTCAGATTAAACGCGTTAAGTGTGAAAGGTGCCATAGGAAAACATGGGCATTACTTTGAAAATCAGTTGTCCTTTCAGTTATAACCGAGAGTAACTGATCAAGTGTAAATGGGGCCATAGGGTTAGGCATTGGTTGGGTTTCAAGAAAGAACGATCAGGTTAGGCGATAGTTTTTATCATAATTACATGGCAGAATAGCAGTAATTTTACTGATATATTACTAGCGCCCATTTCCGGCACCCACATTGCCTCAGCGCTCTTTTTACACGTACGCTGCTTGCGGAGATTTGTTTGCTTGCATGCAGGGGATATATAGAGATGACTATTCTTTTTATAGCTGCGAGCTGCTTGCCTTGAACTGTCAGCAATAAAAAGCAATAGAATTCAAGTTTCTATCTCAGCGGCTATCCTCATCTCACACTACTCTCTGTAATATCTCTGGAAATAAAAGCAAATATCACAACGCATATGTAAATGGCGGCGACTGCGCGGATGTGCAGCTGCTCAGCATCGCCGCTGAGCAAGAAAGGTGAGCCGAAATAAAGTGGCTAAGAATAGATCGCCTTACATCTGTCACGGCCGCCACAAACTGTGTCACAGCGTCCAGGGGGAGCGTTCTTCTGGACTTCAGCAGACGGGAAACATGTGACGCCTCTTCTGCCCAAACACATCACTCACCGGAAAATAACACAAACAAAAGGATAAAAAACGCACCCTTCCTGCCAAACGCCAATCCTCCGATAGTCTGTGTGAAGAAACGCTCGCATCTAAAGCAAAACAAAACTAAACTTCAACCATCTCTCTGTACAACAACATAGTTTCACTAATGCACTCTATTCACAAAACTAATCATACATGACATATTTATCACCTAATTAATAAAACTAACCTTTCAGCACATTTGCGAGCAAATAATCACTCAAAGTAAGTTGTCTCTGATTAACTTCAATTCAATATTACTTTTCTTACCTTAATTATCCTATATAATAAAACCTAAGTGTCCCTGCATCATCCTGTCCCTGTGTCCGTGCGTTTGTGCTACTGCGCATGTGCAGCACAGACAGCTGTTGGGACAGGAGGACGAGGCCAGGGAGCAGGGTGGACGGGAGCGCGCGCATGCGCACTGACATGTGGCGGCAGTGTGACAGACCTAGAGCCCGTTTTTAAATGGGCTTAGGTCAACTAGTATTATAGATTTGCTCTTTGGGAGCTTAATATATAAAGTGAAAACAGAGGAAAACAGGTGAAAAAGCTTTGTGAATCATGCAAATTGTTTTCTCACTGTGCCATCCAGAGCTGCAACATTTACTACCCATGTTTCACGTGGGCTGCAATCCTGCGTTCTACAAATTTAGAAAATGACATGATTTCATTTCATACTTTCTTCAGACACAAAAAGGTGTTCTCTGCCTTTAACTGTCCCACCCTGGGATAAAACAGTTTATAAATAGAGCTTACCTGGAGACCTATATTCTTGTTTGGGGTTTGAAAATCTCAGCTTGAAGTCTGAGCCACGTTTAAAGTGAACTCAAGGGGAACTTTTGGACGAAAATCAAATACTTACCTAAGGAGAGAGAAGCCTCTGGATCCTGCAGAGGTTTCCCCTGCTGTCCTCCGGACCACCATTGCTACCCAAGACCCTCCTGCACATCGCAACCAGGCTCTTATTCATACACAACCAGCTCTGGCTTACTGCACAGTCACAGCCATGCACACACAGTCACAATATGGCAGTGAGCGTGAAATTCAAAAAGCTCTAGTGGGATTCCTTTGGGGGAGGGGGGTTCAACGCTCAGATACGGTGGTCCGGAGGACAACATGGGAGTGTCTACAGGATCCAGAGGCTTTCCTCTTTTAAGTTAAGTATTTGATTTTTGACCCAAGGTTCCCCTCAAGTTCACTTTAAACATGGCTCAGACTTCAAGCTGAGATTTTCAACCGTTTAACCCTAAATTAGAATCTATGATGCCAGGTAAGTCTCGTTTAGAAACAGTTTTGTCTCAGGGACAGTTAGAGGCCGAGAACATCCTTTTGTGTCTGAAGAAAGTGTCAAATGGAATAGTGTCATTTTCTGAATTTGTAGAAAGCAGATTGCAGCCTACATGAAAAATAGTGAGCAATGTGCATTAGTGAAACTACCTCATTTACTAAGGTACACTTTAACATCTCACTTACATTACTGCTGTTTACTCAGCTCCCATACAGAGAAATGGTGACCGATTGATATTTCAACCACTATCCTGCTACTAAGCTAACTGCACCTGTGCTGTAAGCCGGAGTCACTGCTACTGCGCAGGTGTGGCCATGCTAATACAAGTGTAGTGGGGGTGTCTCAGCACCTTGCAGGGAAAAAAATATAGGAGACAAATACGGGAGCCCAATAGTGTAGTATATTAGTATGCAATTGAAAAAAGGAATTTCAATAAATTGCTGCTCACAAGAGGTTGTTGCAAGGGCAACCAACCGTAGGAAGCAGGTGGAGACCATAAACCCGACTCCACTCGGGGTAGTCCCAGCCGGGACCTGGATGTGGTCGCTCTCCCTGGAAAAGTAGGGACAGGTGTCCACTGTGAAGCACCCACAGGTGGTCTGTCACCACCCCTCAAACACAGATTGTTTGGGGGTATAGGTATGCACAATTAGAGGTAAAGAGGTGCCCTGGTTGAAATAAAAGCTTCTAAAAACAGCTTAAAATCGAGGAAATATGAGGTGGCTTACCTCAATAACGAAATCCTTGTATATGACAAAAGTTTTTTATTTAGCACAGGCAACGCGTTCCGCGGGTCCAAGCTCACTTCATCAGGCCAATAAAAGTGCCTACAATAGTGAAAGAGCTCCTCAGTATAACTGTATCGACAGCGTTATAGATTAATACAATGAATACTTATGCATTATACATGTATATCCTAATAGTATACATACTATTGTGGTTAAATGAAAAACGATCTAATGATTCAATGGATCTATTGAATCATTCGATCGTTTTTCATTTAACCACAATAGTATGTATACTATTAGGATATAAATGTATAATGCATAAGTATTCATTGTATTAATCTATAACGCTGTCGATACAGTTATACTGAGGAGCTCTTTCATTATTGTAGGCACTTTTATTGGCCTGATGAAGTGAGCTTGGACCCGCGAAACGCGTTGCCTGTGCTAAATAAAAATCTTTTGTCATATACAAGGATTTCGTTATTGAGGTAAGCCACCTCATATTATTTCCTCGAAGCAGTTTTTAGATGCTTTTATTTCAACCAGGGCGCCTCTTTACCTCTAATTGTGCATAGCTAATACAAGCATAGGAGTGCGGCCCAGATCAGCAGGAGGGTCCCAGTGATGGGTGGAAGATGCTTAGAGAAGCCTCATTAAGTTTCAGCGACTTCCATCTCCTTAAGTATTTGTTTCTGAACCCGAACTTCAGGTTCCCTTTTTCTGAGGAAACTCACCTTTCAATGTGCCTGATGCCCACTGTAATAGTGGGACAAAGACAGCAGTACAGCCGAGTGCCGACACCCAGTCTTCACCTTCCGAACCATTGCCTTTAGGAGGCATCGGCACCCAATACAGAGAAGATCGAGGAGAGGAGGACAGAGGTTTGTTTTTCTGCATTCACCATGAGAACCTGTTTTTGCAGCTCACTGAGCTAATAGAAAGGATGGGAAAATCTATCAGCCCTCATAACATAATAATGCCATGAGTGCTCTGTTTATTGCTTAATCATGCTTGATTTACTCGATAATCTATGCTGATTACAGTTACTAGAAGTGATGATTTATTTTTCTGGACTTGAAGTCTTCTTGAGGAGCCCCGTATTTGCATGACAATAGCGCTGTTTCTAAACGGTGCCAAAGAGAGAGCAATGTGCCGTTTTGTTTTGTTTACCCGGTGCGTTTTATGACATATAGTGATTAGGCTTTGATTGGCTTAAATCTCTGGCTAAACTCGGAGAGGAGGATTTTATCAGCCGTGAGTTTATAGGAGCTGCCGGTAGAATGCGGGGGATTTTAATGCCTCGGAAAATTATCTTACAATAGTCACTTCATCAAACTCCATTTTACTGGCTTACATATAAACGTAATTTCTCTACAAAGGAAATGTTCCCGGCACTGGCTGCCTACGGCGGGGGGAAGAGTGCGAATTGCTCCCCAAATGGTAAATCAGTTTATCCAGTAAGAGGGGGAAATTGCTTTTGGCTTTGTGAAGGTGTCACATCTGTGATGCAGCGGATATAAACATCGCCTTCGCTCGGGTCATTCGTGAAATAACACGTTATACAACTTAAGTACGCGGAGCTGTTAAGGCAGATTACTCTTCATTATTGTAAACACTGAGGATACTTTGTATCTTTTACCGAGCAGAATGGGCTGGAGCTGGCTCTGGGTTCGCTCAAAGCTTTTGGGTGACGGTAATGGGGCGGAACGTTTGGTAAGTTGACTTTAGGCTTCTGAAAATTGGCACGGTTGTTTGTGTTGCAGGTGCGACGGTGAAAAGCTCTCGCTAGAGCAGGTTTCAGGCACCAGTAAATTGGATAGGAGTCCACATTCATCACGGATACAAAGTTCAGCTATGCTTAAAGTGCACTTTGATTTTTTTGCAAAAGAGGAACCACAAACCCAACATCATTCGGCAGCAGGGGTCGGGGGTGCAGACAGGTATGGAGCAACATATAAAATTATTTCTGTTCCACCCTAGTTGTAAAATTGCTGTTGATCAGTGACGTAAATACAATGCATGAGGCCACACGGGAAAACGTTGATGGGTTACCCCGGTTTTCACACCCCTTCCCTTCCCTCTGTGTCCTTCACGGCCTTGGGGCCCATCTCAAGTGTCAAACAAGTGCGGCCATCATGATCTTCACACCCATAACAAGTGTAGCCACAAAAACACCTGATCATAAGGTGAACTGATACAGAGGTGCCTGGCTCTTCTACTGACCACATATGCTATTGCTCCGTTGTTATTGCCTGATGAAGCGGGATCAAACCTGTGAAACGCGTTGCATATTTGGAGTTCATAAATAAAATATATTGACTGTCTTTACTACAGTCGTGTGTCTACTTGGAGGAGGTAAGTCCGCCACTACCTCCTCTATTTACCAAGAATTTGATTTTTAAGCTCATTTATCTTCCTTTTATCCTCTTGGCGCCTCTGTTCTCCTGCATAATAAAGTGAACTTAAACCAATGAGATTTACTTACGTGGGGCTTCAACCAGATCCCCGCAGCCATTCTGTACCCCGCGCCGGTCCTCTAGGATCCTCCGTTTGCCCACCACGGCTAAGTTTCGTTCTTCACTGACCAGGAGTCTGCAGGCCACTGCACCTGCGCGGCCCTTGCCACGTGTAGTTTGTTCATCTATCATATGAGCATATTTATTTGCACCAGTGTGGCATAGAGTTGGGCCGAACCTCCGATTTTAAGTTCGCGAACCCTGTTCGCGAACTTTCGCAAAAGGTTCGGTTCGCGAAAAAGTTCGCGAACCGCAATAGACTTCAATGGGGAGGCGAACTTTCAAAGTTTAAAAGTTTCTATCAGCTGGAAAAATGATAGAAAACATGTTTCAAAAGCTCTAATACCTGGAGCCACACCTAATTGAGTGAAATACACATCTCTGCTGGAGGACCCACCCCCCCTCCCTCTTCCAAGCAAGGTCCTTTATACCATTTGCCTATCTACACTAATTAGTTATGGGACAGCTGCTACACACTCTGCTAGGAAGATTTTAATCTCCCACCTCCCACCTCCCACCTCCCTCCTCCCTCCTCCCACCTCCCTCCTCCCTCCTCCCTCCTCCCACCTCCCTCCTCCCTCCTCCCTCCTCCCACCTCCCACCTCCCACCTCCCTCCAACCCTTCAACCCTTCAACCTATTCCCTCCTCCCTCCTACCGGAGGGAGGAGGGTCTCTTCTGGCAGGGAATTATACTACTTTAAAAGCCAGTATACATCATACCATAGCTGGGAATCGAACCCAGATCTCACTGTGTAGTGGACACGTCACCCTAAGCACTGTACCACTACAGTAGTAAGTGAAGCTAGCCGAAAATGTACCATTAATGCTCAATGCAATAGAACCATTAGGTTGCTTAAAGGAGAACTGTAGTGAGAGGTATATGGAGGCTGCCATATTGATTTCCTTTTAAGCTATACCAGTTGCCTGGCAGCCCTGCTGATCTATTTGGCTGCAGTAATAATAATAATAATAATCCAAACATTTGTATAGCACTTTTCTCCTGTCAGACTCAAAGCGCTCAACAATCACAAGTAAATGGAGAAGATCTCAGCGCTAGTCTACTTTGTAGCAGGGCTGTAGAGTCGGAGAAATTTTGGGTACCTGGAGTCTGATTCGGTGTCGGTGGTTTCAATAAACTGAGGAGTCGGATGATTTTTGAACCAAGTCCATAGCCTTTGTAAAAATTAGACTAAGGAGTCGGAGTCGAGGAGTCGGAGCTGCAGCAATATTGAGTACCTGGAGTCGGAGTCTGTGGTTTCATAAACTGAGGAGTCTGAGTCGGATGATTTTTGTACTGACTCCACAGCCCTGCTTTGTAGGGAACCCAGTATAAAACCTCCTAGGGAAATTCAGCTAATGCTAGATTGGATAGACAGCAGCCCTCTCGAACGGCTAGGTTTCCAAAAGGTGTAGTAAACTACATCCACACTATTTGGCCAATCACAACGTTTTGTGCTTTAAGAGAGTGCTCTGATTGGATAACTGTTCCCTTTGAGGTTTCCTGCTGGGTCCCCTAAGGGCCCGTTCAGACTACAAAATGCGGACCGCAACGCATGCGGACCGCAACGCGTACGAACGCACGCATGTCCGCGTTCGTATGCGTTGCGTGGCTGATCCCATCACTGAAAAGTGAATGGGACAGCCGCGCGTTTTTGTAAAATCTGCGTGCAGCATGCGTTCCCGGACCGCACAGGTCCGGAACGCATGCTGTGTGAACATCAGACATTGCACTCTATGCAATGTCTGATGTCGTGCGTTTTGGCCACCTGCACGCGTTTCCAAAACGCGGCTGGAAACGCGAGCAGTGTGAACGGGCCCTAAAGTATACTATACTAGCGCCAAAATCTCATTTACTTCTACTTCAGAACAAAACATGGTTTTTAGTTAATGGAAAGAGTGATAAACCAAAGATGTTCGCTTTTACGCTCTAACACCAATTACATGCCCACAAGTGCCTATTCTCTGCACAAATCTTCTACTAGTGCAGCAACACCCAATGAACCTAGCTCACCCTTTTGTCTGAGACTTCTAGTAGGTCCAGCCAGACAGCTGAGAACTTACAGGGCATCCCACAACTCTTTGGCAACCTCCAATGTCTTCAGACAGTTCTACCCTAACCTCACGAAAAACAAATGGAAACGGTGTCCATTCTGTAACAGGACTCCATCCCAAAACATCAGAATGGAGTTTCTACAGATCCCCGTTAAACTCTAATGTACAACAGATGGTACCGCCTGGAGCCATAGAACAACCATCACTTAAAGACTAACTATTAAATGTAATTCTCCTTCATGAAAATGACGACTGTGTCACATAATTATCACACTTTTTTTCATCGCTGTTATGATACAACTTGTTGCATTTAATTGCTTATTAATGAGTTTATACCGCCTGATGCAGCGTCCTTTTTACGACTTTCAATTTGTCAATAAAGTTCCTCTGGAAAACAGGAATATGTCAGCGATATAAAAAAAGGATGAGAGTGATCTGTGCGGCAAGGAGCATGGAATACAGCGGCGTTACATCAAAGGATGAAAAGGAAACTATAAAATAACGGATAAGCTGTTTAGCAAAGGAAATTGTGGGAATCGGATGCATCAATTAACTTTACGAACTATAGGAGAGGTTTTATAATGGCGGGTCAGACACATTATTGAATGGAAGCCTCTGATAGGCTGTTCATCATGACCTTGTGATCATGTTTCACATCCGCTTCCTGTTTCCACAGAAGTGAAACAAGAATGAGACGGTGACGAGACAATCAGAAACCTGGAAACGAATCACATATTGGGGAAAGAATGTATGTATAAAAGGTGGCCAGTCACACCATACAATTTTTAAAGAAAAAAGTTCCCCTGTGGGTACTCACTTCGGCTGTTCGGGATCTTATTGAGGCGTCCCCCGTCCTCCTCGGTCCCACGGTGGTCTCGCTGTGCCCCTCCGAACAGCGGGGATGTAAATATTTATCTTCCTGGCTCCAGCGCAGGTGCAGTATCGGCTCTCTGCTCCGAGAAAGGCAGAAATAGCCGATCGCTGTCGGGCTGCTCTACTGCGCAGGGGCAAGTCTCCTGCGCCTGCGTAGTAGAGCGGACCTGACAGAGATCGGCTATTTCCGCCATTTCCATGCTGAGAGCTGCAACAGTGCCCCCACTGGAGCCAGGGAAGGTAAATATATCAAGCCTAGTCAGGTTTGTCGAGCAAGGATTGCGGGACATTTCATGGGAGCCAGCGCTGGTCTGCCTGCAGCTACAGGGGAGGGGAAAGCCTCATTGGGACCCCGGGGCTTCCTCCTCCCGAGGTAATTACCCCCCAGGGGATGTTTTTTTCAGCACAGGGTCTCTTTAAATATCTTTTCAATTCAAGAATTGCAATCAATTTTTCTGACTGATTTTTTTTCTTTCTTCATAAATCTGACCAGCGTACGACACACATATGTTCAATGTATCCACATTTATGAAAAAAAATTATTGAAAACGCAGTAAAAATTGCTTGGGTCAGAAAAATCCAACACTCACAATCTTCCTTTATCGACTAAAAACAGGAAATTCAACAGGTTTCTCAAACAAATGAAAAAAAAAAAAAAAAGAAAAAAAAAAAAAGCTTTAGATTGTTTGGGACAACCGATGGTTTTTACCAAATTGCAGTAACATTTAAATTATACATTGTATGGTGTGTGACCACCTTAACCTCCTGGGCGATACAATAACATCGCCAGGGGGGGGCGGGACAGCACTTTTTTTATGTTTTTTTTTTTATTTAATCATGTAGCTAGCCTGTGCAGCGGCATCCCCCACCCCTTCCGATCGCCTCCGGCGATCAGAGCTAACAGGAAATCCCGTTCAGAACGGGATTTCCTGTTTGGTTTCCCCAGTCACCATGCCGACGATCGCTATGACGTCATCGACGTCGTGACGTCAAAGGGAATCCCGATCCACCCCTCAGCGCTCCCTGGCACTGATTGGCCAGGCTGCGCACGGGGTCTCGGCCAGGGGGGGGGCCTATAACGCGGCGGGTAGCGACGGATCAGCGGCGAGCGGTTGTTACATGCAGCTAGCAAATCAGCGCAGCTGGGCCTGAGAATTCCTCCGCGGCGGTATAGCCCGAGCTGAGCTCGGGATTATCGCCCAGGAGGTTAACAGATGTATGCATTTACACCAATCCAGGATTGTCTTTCCCACAATTTCCATAATGGCTTCACTGCTTAGGGACCCTTTTCCACAAACAGCATCTTGCGATCTGATTGCTGGTAGAAACAGTAAGTACAGTCAGACTAATTTAGTTTTTTGGCATTTCCCGCCCCTTCCCTGTAATAAGTGGGGAGGGGGGGGGGGGGGGTCAGCATGATTTCTCCCTCCCTCTTCATGGGCCCCCTGCAAAGCTGCAGCAGAGGTGGGGTGTGCAATTTACTTGCTCGTTCCATGCGGTGTCCCCGCCAGCAGCTGTCTCCTTTCTACTTCCTGTTTCCCTGCATGATGCATGATTAAACGTCATACAGAGATCGGGCGGCCAGAGAGGAGCCTGCTCTCAGAGGGGATGCATTGTATGGAGTGAGTGAGCAGGTGAGTTATAATTACACACCGCACCTCAAGCTCTGCAGGGGGGCATAGGAGGGAAGCCCATGGAGAAGGAGGGAGGATAATGTCAGTCCCCCTCCCCCAGTGTCCCCTATACCTGGCTACCTGTGTCGGCAGCACCTATACCTGGCTACCTGTACTGGCGGCACCTATACCTGGCTACCTGTACCGGGGACATCTATTCCTGGCTACCTATACTGGCTGCATCTACTTCTGGCTACCTATACTGGCTGCACCCATATTTGGCTACCTATACTGGCTGCACCCATATCTGGCTACCTGTACTGGCGGCACCTATACATATCTGGTTTCTTTGGATTCAGCAGAATCAGGGCTTTTGCAAACCGAAACAATTTTGTCAGTAAATATTATTTTTCTATGAAAAAAAAAACAAAAAAAAACAAAACAGAAAAATATTTTTTATTTCACTTTTTAACATATTTCACTCAAATCTCCAGAAAGTACAACATTTTGTTGTAGTGTTCAAGCCTAATTCATTATGGGAAAAACAATATATCATATGTCCTATTTCTTGTAGGTTTTGTTGTCAAAAGTCCTAAGTAAACTTAATGAGTGCAAAATGTCTAAAAACGGTTTGGCAGTAGATGTTTGGCTTACGACAAAACCGCTGGCAGGTAAAGGGTTAAGCTAGGCTGGAAACGCTGACAGCTGATCCCCAATGTTATAGTCTGGACTACGTTCCCTGGTCTTTGCACAAAGCACCTGCTGGCTGCCGAAATGTATTTTTATGGCTGTTTTTAGAAGTGCGTCAGCTGGGCAAGTTCTAGAAAGCGTGATTTTAGCACTCTCTGGGGGCTCAGCACTAATATGCTGCATAAATGTTGCAGAGAGCTGAGCGGGTGATTTAATGGTGAGACGCTGCTAAAACTGGTCTGCGAGCATTTGCTTCCATTATTCTATCAGCGGAGTAGAGAAGAGAAAGTGTGATTCAGGGCGTGTGTGCCGCAGATTCTCACGCCGACTCCTGCAGCTGCAATAGATGTTATTCTGTTACACCGATCATCACTCCCCAGACATGCCTGAAAGTACGCCTGTCTGTGTCTTGCCTGTGAGGACGGCCCCTCTGGTGAGGCCCAGCGTCAGAGTAAGGCCCCTGAAACGTACTGTAACCACTTGACCACTACAGATGGTGTACCCCTTTATGGACCGGAGCAATTTTCACATTTCAGAGCACCGCCCATTCATTCGCCAATAACCTTATCACTACTTATCACACCTAAATTATGTATATATTGTTATCTTTCACCACAAATTGGGCTTTCTTTGGGTGGTACTTTTTGCTAACAATTATTTTATTCCTTATGCATTTTAACAGGAATAATGAAAAAAATCATTCTCAGATTTCAACTATTATAGTTGTAAAATAAAACGTATGACAATAGATAAAAAACTCACACATTTTATTTGCCCATTTATCCCTGTTATTACAACGTTTAAATTATGTCCTTAGTAAAATGTATGGTGACAATATTTTATTTGTACTATTTCCATTTTGTGTTCATTTATACTATATCAATAATTACAAGCCCTTATTTGCAAAAATAACAGTATTCTATATCCATGACATACGTATTAAAAAAAGTTGATTCCCTAAGATTGTTATGCTGTAGGGTGTGCACAACCCTGGTGGCCTCTGCAAATGGGCCCCCCTGATGGGAATTGTGTCACCCTCCCCCCCCCCCCCCCCGCTCGTTTACTACCTCTCTTACAACAGCCTCCACCCCTCCATGCCCACAATCTGTCTCTCTGTCAATTCTTCCTCTCCTGCTCCCCCTTATTGGAGCCCCCTCCTTTCCCCTGCCCCCAAAGGATGAGCCAGGTGCATAGTAAGAACTAATTTACTTGAAATCCTTAGCAGGATCACTCAGACCATGTGACTGGCCGGAACTGAAGCAGGCAACCCTTCCGGCTCCAGGACGTGATGCCACAAAAACCCTAGTGCTAGCTCCAATCATTTTTTCTACTAATTAATAAAATTATGGCTTGGGAAAATGTTGCTATATATCTATATGCAAACATAGAAATGAGTTGTAGGTCCATCTTTAACTATTTTCAAAAAAGGAGGAAGAAAAATCTAGGAGTTGTTTCAGTTTTTTAAAATGATCAATTCCATTCAATGCCATAAGAAATTTACAGAATGTTGGTGTGCAATTGACCAAACAATTTGATTCTTTAAACAAATCAATTATAAATAGTGTCAAATTGTGCAGTCAAAGAGAATGGAAATTTTCTGACGACGCTACACAAAACGAGTGCTTTTCAGTTATAGGTTGATTGATTCACTGTTCTGACCGTGTGGCACTACCTGAATGTGTGCTTCACCTGATTGGTGGAGTGGAGAAACGAACTGGCATCATGACTCACTTCCTGAACAGTTCAAACAACGACAACTCAAATTTATCATTTGCATTGTGTGGAGCACTGATCGGCCACTTCTCCAACACAAAAAAAAAAAGTTCTGTGATCAAAACAGTGTTGGGCCAATATTTAATAAATGAGTTTTAAAACTGACAAGTTAACCCTTTGGGGACCGGCTTCCTAACCCCTCTTTAAGTACCAGTCCATTTTACATGCGAGGAAGGGGTGGGTGCATTTGGAGAGTTAAGGAAGGCGGATCTCAAGTCTAGCTAGCTTGGCATGGTGTCCCTCTTGTAGCCAGGTGTCCCCCCCTGTAGCCAGCAGCCTTTACTCACCTTCCAGGCTCCAGCAATGAACAGCTCTATCCCGCTCCGCTCTCTCCGGCATCCTCGCTCGCACTGACATTAAGTTTCGGGTCGCGGCTTGATGACGTCATCAAGCCAGGACCCGACACTTACGCCAGAACGAGCGGGAAGGCCGGCCAAAGCGGAGGGGAGCGCCAATCACCGGGGGAACATCAGCAAGGTGAGTGGATCCTCTTCCCCTCAGACCACTGCAGCTCACTATGATCAGCCGGCGATCGTAGTGTTCAAGCGATCAGGAACCAATTGCGATGGCTCCTGATAACTGAGGGGAGATGTCAGTTGTCATATGACAGCTTTATCTCCCCTCTTGGGTGCGCACGGTCGCATGGGGAGCAGAAACGGCAGATGGCGTAAATCCTACGCCTCATCAGGCTTAGACAGCCACAAGTGTGGCATCGGCTTAATATGCGATGGTCCGGAAAAGGTTAACAAAAAAAGTACCATTGAGTGACTGCAGTTGAAATGTGTGGCCAGTATTAGCTCTAAGCTTTACCCGCTCCCTGGAATGTACCAAAAAACCCACACATATAAGAAAGAAAACAAATAAGTTTTGCTTAGACTCGCACCTGCAGAGAGATGCTCCGCAGGCGTCAGTCACACGCTTCCCATTATGGGGCCTGATGTGCTGTATGAGGGCTCCGCCACGTTCCGACTGTTCAGGGGCGAGAACTAAAAGAAACAAACAATGTCACTCCTGGAAAGTCAAAGCAGAAGAGTGTCTAATTTGTCGAGAGATTCATTTCGGTTTTCATCTTGCTCCTGTCACGGAGGAAACATGAACAGCAGCGGTTGGTATTATCTGGAGACCTGAGCAGACGTGTTTCGTCCGTTGACTTGACAGCTGTTCCGTGAAAGAGGATTCATGCTCAAAATAAGAAGAGAAAAAGAAAACATACAGGCAAAACAGCATTCAAAAAATATCTCTACGAAGGGGCTTCATCTTGCAGATTTGCCAAGTTCCTGCGATCAACCTAAAATTATCCCTCAAACCTTGACAACGGGCTGGCAACGGAAGGATAGATCATTATTTCTGCATGGGGCTGAGAATTTATTGTACAAAAACAAAATAACACAGCCTTGGAAGACAGCGAGCAATGCCATGGATTCCACTGAGGATTAATTAAAATTGGACAATTACTGTACATGCTCCAATCAGCCGATCCAGCTTGATTGGTGCTTGACAGGATAGGCGGCTTCTGCTATGGGGCCTGACAGATCCATGGTTCAGAAGAAGCCAGGGGAGAAACAGAAGACAGACAATCAGCACCATGGACAGCTATCAGCTGTGATGTGCCTTTACTTATACATAAACGTGTCCCATTTACTCAGTCCACAAGAGCTTGACTTTCACTTAGACGGGGTGAGCCCTTTGGCATCTCCTTCTGCTGTGGAGTTCATATCTCCATGTCCTGGACTGCAAACAGGACCCGGGAGGGGGCTCTACAAGGCGCAAGAAGCCCTTGATAAGTCCGTCATTTATCTCAAAATGAAAAAGACCCTCCCCTCCACATCCTCCTACCACTTCCGCCCAAAACAAAAAACAGCCAACAGTGAGGCCCAGTGCACACCAAAACCTCTAGCAGATCCTCAAAACGCTAGAGGTTTTTGGAGCAGATTTCAGAGCGATTCTAGGCATGTTTAGAGACGTTTTCTAAACATGCCTAGCGTTTTTTGGAGCGTTTTTGTGTAGCAGATTACAAATACTGTTACAGTAAAAGCTGTTACTGAACAGCTTCTGTAACAAAAACGCCTGGAAAACCGCTCTGATCTACCGTTTTTCAGAGCGGTTTAAACTTTTGCTATACTTTACATTGAGGCAGAAACGCATCTGCAAACCGCAAACGTGCTGCAGGAGCCACATTTGCGGTTAGCTAAAAACCTCAAACCGGTGGTGTGCACCATCCCATAGAGATACATTAGCCAAGCGTTTTCACAGGTGGAAGCGGTTTGGAAAACACTACAAAAACCGCTCGGTGTGCACCAGGCCTAAAGGCTGTGTTTCCACTAGAGGGGAGATTGGACTTTTTTTGGCCATTCTCCGCTCGTCGCTAATCGTACAGTGAACGCCTCTTATAAATAGGAGCCATTCACACTTGTCATGCTGCAACAAATCTGCATTATGTACAGCGCTTCCTATTTGTGATTTTTTTATATTAAAAACTTTATTATACTAACCAGACGTCTTTCTTCCATCCGTAGCCCCACCCTCTAAAGAAAAGGGTCATAGGTGCTTCTCTAGCACCAATCAGAGAAGTGCCTGTGACCTCTTCCTTTAAGGGGTGGAGCTACGGACGGAAGAAGGAAATCCGGACCCCGGGTTAGTATTTAAAGTTTTATATTAAGCACGATCGATCGGCCCCACAAAACACTGCATAATCGCTTTGATAAGCGATTTATGCGCTTGTATACTTTATGCCCTTGTATAGGATTTATGCGCTTGTATACTTTGCATTGTGTGCAATTGCACTCAAAATGCTACGTCTTGCAATTGCAATTACCCCTAATCGCAATTGCACTAATGAGTCCCCCCACTCACTTACATTGGCAAAGCATTTTGGGGAATTGCTGTCTTTTGTCGGCGATCCCAAAACACTGCCAAAAAAGCCCTTGTGGGTTCCTAGCCTAAAGGTACATTGATAGTTCTGGGCAACATTTATCCAAACTATACAAGTACAGTTGGGTAGCTTGGCACTCTGACCAGTAAATGGTGTCCTGGGGAGGTGAGGCAACGTGTTGAGGAGAAACGGTACACCTGTACACTCTGGAGTGGCAGTTGCATCAAGAAAATCTAGCGTTTTTATACATAGCTTGATCTGGCAGGTGTCTGTAGGGTAATGCTGCATCTGTAATGCCTCATTTACTCACCCCTATTACATAGATCTAGGGCCTTCCTTGGTGTACATTTAAAAGTTCCGCAAGGTAGAATAGGGGTGAGACATTACCAATAGTAGAATATCTGTAATTTTATCTCAAGGTCATTTTACTGATATCCTATTATCGATAGTAATATACTGTTAGCACTACCAATATCTGTCACCCTATCTTTTTCTATTCTCATACTAACCTCTCCTGCATCTATGCCTAACAGTAAACCAGTGTCAATAAAACAGTGTCTCAAAGGAAAGACTGGATTGGGTCAGAGCCCCTATTGTAGGGTAAGTAGGGCAGTGTCTTGGGGTACGTTTTTCTTGCCTTTCAAACTGTTTTGAATTATTTTACATATCCTCAGGGGTGCCTCCCTCCCAGTGATAAAGTAAATGCTATACGCTATATATGCTATCCCTCGCTTTTTAATAAGCTGACTCTCACTGCTTCTTGGCTGTTTTAGTGCTACAGAAAACAGGATTCAACCCAATGGGTCAAAGCTCTTTTGCATCGATAACAACTGACTTTTTTTTAAACTCTTCCTGTATTAGAAACAATATGCCTTTGCTACTAATGATCTATTTCTTAGCTGCACTACACATACAAATCATTATCTCAGTTTATTTTCATTACAGGTTTGAGAGGGTCTGAAGCATTTTAAAATGCCTGTTTTTATGGAGCAGGCTGCTTCAGCATTATAATCCAAACTGGCTCGCCGCATCCCCACAGCAGAACGAGGTCTTTATACACCCCAAATCCCCGGGATAAAATTACATGACTTTCGAGGTCGTGGATTTTGCTGTTCGGGGGAGGCAGAGCTTTGGGGTGTAGCTCTGCCTCCAGTCCAATCAATCTCTGCCGATCTCCGCCTCTGCCCACCCCTCTCAGTGAAAGAAGACTGAGAGGGGCGGGGAAAGGCTGAGATTGGCAGAGATTGACTGAAGCAGAGGCAGAGCTACTGCACAAAGCTCTGCCTCTACTCGGAAGGAACCCCGAATTTTGTCTTGGATTATAATGCTGAAGTGGCCTGCACCATAAAAACAAGCATTTTAAAACTCTTCAGACTCCCCTTAAAGGATTTAATTGTTGTCCATGTCCTTGATAGGCAGATTTCCCCATCACAGTAATTGTCCGCTTGGGAGAGGTGGAATGAGATCTTAGCAGGAATGTAGACAGCCATAAAGGCTATACCGCCTCACAAAACTAAATGTTTTTATGGCTGTCTTGAGTCCCACTGAAAAGATTTCATGTTATCGCCTAACACTGTCACTATGCCAGGTAGAGAAAAGAATCCTTCCCAACATCTTAAAAAGCAATAAATAGAGGTTGTGACCCTTTGGCGCTCTACCAAAAACTAAACTAAAAAGACTTTACTTTTTCTCAAAAGCACTTTGAGTCCCGACTGATATGTAAAGAAAGGGCACCTCGGCTCAGCCTTTTCATGATCGTTTTCTGTGTAAAAAGGCAGATGACACAAGAAAGAGGAGTTTCATGACTTTGCCTGATCGCGTTCCTCGAGTCATTGTGCGGACGTCGGAATACAGATGTGATTTGCTGCCTCCACACCCGCCAAGCAGATGCAGAAACAAAACCCGAGAAAAATAAAACAAGGAGGAACAAATGAATGTTCCTGCGGGTTTATGATGCCTCCGGTTGACCCACCATAACTGTTTAGTGCACCGTAAATAAAGAAACCGCGCCGAAGTTGCCACCAAGCGCAATAAAAGAGACGCTTGTTGTATCGACATTGCCTTAAAAAAAGCAGTAGAGCCAGACAGCCGGAGTCATTACATTTTAATAATACACTTACCGTGTCCTGTACAGAACATCAGCGGTACCTGCTTATATATGGTTTTATTTATTTTAGTATTTATATAGCGCCAACATCTTCCACAGCGCTGCGCAGAGTATATTGTCTTGTCACTAACTGTCCCTCAGAGGAGCTCACAATCTAATCCCCACCATAGTCATATGTCTATGTATGTATCGTGTAGTGCATGTATCGTAGTCTAGGGCCAATTTAGGGGGAAACCAATTAACTTCATTGTAGGTTTTGAGGATGTGGGAGGAAACTGGAGTGCCCATAGGAAACCCACGCAGACACCTGGAAAACATACAAACTCCTAGCAGATGGTGACCTGGCTGAGATTCCAACCGGGGAGCCACTGCTGCAGGGTGAGAGCGCTAACCACTACGCCACCGTGCTGCAAGTTTAGTGTACCAAAATGAAAAACAAACGGCCTTAGTTCAGCCTCCCGGTTTAGAGAGACTCAGAGCTGACAAAAATAAAAAGATTTATCCATACCTGGGGCTTCCTTCAGCCCCATCCGCTCGGATCGCTCCCTCTCCGCTGCCCGCAGCTTCGGGAACCGGGTCCCGTCACTTACGTCGGTCAGCTCCAGTCTACGCAGGAGAAGTGCGCCCTCTACGTATTTCTCCAGCAGCTTCTGGAGAGATACACTTAGAGCGCACTTCTCTTACGCCAGACTGGCTCCTACTGACAGGACGGTCCCCCTACATGTGCTGCAGAATAATCTACACTTTTTGTGGCCATGACTCCAGATACAGCTCAGCAGCATTGGTTTTTTGTTTCTGTACTTGAGGAAGTGTACACCAAGACACAAACCAGTCTAAAGCTCTTACACTTGCGTCTCATTTTGGATATTACATTAGCATAATGACAATTTACACATTAAAGTTGCAATTTTCTCTGTTTGGCCAATAAAATAGCCATTTTTAATCCACTCTAGGCAGTACCTAATTATTTTTCGCGGGTTAGTATTGGTGTGGTGATCCTAGATGTACAACCTCTCAACCACCTTTGATTTAAAGCCCTATCTACACCATACAATTTTTTATTTGATTCAATTCATTGATTCGATTCAATCTGACATGTCCGATCAGGATTCGATTCAATTCAATTTGCCACTGCAAAACAATGGCAAATTGAATCGAAACAAATCCCGATCGGACATGTAACATTGAATCAATGGATCGAATCAAATAGAATCGAATCAGACAAAACATTGTATGGTGTAGAAGGAGCTTTAGTCTATGAAGAAAAGAGAGAGAGAGAACTACACACACACACACCAAAAAAAAAACATGGTAGTGTAGTGGATAGCACTTTTGTCTTGCAGTGTTGGGCGACTATGTACTCTGTAAAGGGCTGCAGAAGATGTCAGTGCTATATAAATACATAATAATAATATGGTAGGACATTACACTAGGACAATGGCAGGGATTAGATTGTGAGCTCCTCTGAGGACTGTCAGTGACATGACTATGTGATCTGTAAAGTGCTGCAGAAGATGTCAGTGCTATATAAATACATAATAATAATATGGTAGGTCATTAGACTGTGACTATGGTAGGATTAGATTGTGAGTCAGGCATGAGCTCTGAATGAAATCCGAATGGGTTTCATTTGGATTTCATCCAGATAATTAGTGCAGCTGATGTGGATGGTGAGCGGAGGTTAAACTCACCCAGAAGCAGTCTTCTTTAATCCGTCCCACGTCGCGTTTCACGCCGCATTCCAAGCCGAGTCACGTGACTACTATGCTTCCCCCTTCAGCCAAGCGGTAGTCACGTGAACGTGGCTTGGAACGCAGTGTGGGACCTGCCGTGGGACGCATTAAAGCAGATAGCTTCTGGGTAAGTTTAACTCTCCCTCATCCACCCGCTCAGGTGCATTACCTGGATGAATTCCGAATGAAACCCATTCAGATTTCATCCGGAAGTTAATCCCTGTTGGGAGCTCCTCTGTGGACAGTCAGCAGCATAACGGTGTACTCTGTAAAGTGCTGCAGAAGATGTCAGTGCTATATAAATACATAATACTAATGACATGGAAGGACATTAACCTCCCTAGCGGTATGGACAGAAATGTCCATCCATAAAAACATGCTGTGAACAGTATAAACGTGCATACACGTCAATACACATCAATACTCTCCTGCACTGTATACTAGACCCTTGCTTGACACATTTTGGCAAGTTACAGGAAAAAAAAAAGTTTTAAAAATAAATTTTAGCACTTTTTGCACAGAAATCCTGGGAAAATTGAACGTCAGGGAGGTTAAACTATGGCTATGGTAGGATTAGATTGTGAGCTCCTCTGAGGACAGTCAGTGACATGACTATGTACTCTGTAAAGTGCTGCAGATGATGTCAGTGCTGCATAAATACATCATATGGTAGGGCACACCATGACAGATTAGATTGTGAGCTCCTCTGTGGACAGTCAGTGACATGACTATGTACTCTGTAAAGTGCTGCAGAAGACGTCAGGGCTATATAAACAAAAAGAAAAAATGGCTGGCAATTGATGAGCAGAGGAACTGTGAAAGCCTTGCTCAATCTGTATCCATGGTGAAAATAATGTAAAGCACATATTAAGGGAAACTGAATGGACTTTTTAAACCTCTTGGCAAAGCTCAGCGAATGCTTTTACGGGTCTAAAATCGCTTAGTAAATTTCAGTTTAATAATCATGAATGCACGGAAATACAGAAAAGCCGAGTTACCTCCTATCGAGCCTTGCGTGCGCCGTTATTAAAAATGGAGTCGGTGACTGAAGTGGCTTGGCCTCCTTCCACAGCTGGCCAGGCCGCGATGCATCACAGGTTATTACCGCCCGCCGCGCTACGCCATCAGCTATTATTCAGAATTAACGGGATCATAAACGCTAACACAGAGGTGAAATACTAAATGGATTATTATTAGGTAAAATCTTTATGTTTTCACTAAGCTTTCATTTTGTTTTTAATGGGAGGGAATTAGATTCGCTCGATTCGCATAATCAGTCGCTCTTGTGTTTTGCATAAAAGGTCAACACAAAAGGCGCCCCGTGTTGAAACTGATAAACGCAGAATGAGAGGTGTGAAGGGTGTTATTAACATTTAAACATCTGTGCTGCGGCGAGCCCGGTGGGCATTGCGCCGCTAGACTGCAGACGAAGCAGCACTGTAACATTTGCAGAACTAAGTTATGGGCAAAAATTTTCTCCCTGCAGAGGGTGAGTGAAAGTAGAAGTCAGGCTTACTGCATTGTGCTCCTACCTCATGCCGATTCACTTACTGTAATACATCACAGGAGGCGACATCTTTACTACTGTCAGGTGAGCTCTGCGGAATGTTTGTTTGCTGTGTGTTCTCGAAGCCAGTACAAAAAATACCTGGTTTCCCAGAATTCTCTGAGAGGAGAACTCACCTTAACTAGTCAGGCTGTGACATAGGTTTTTTTTTTTTGGTGATTCTTGTAAGGGCCAAGAATACCTAGGTGAGAAGTAGGGAGAGACCAGGAGCCCAATGGTGCAGTATTGTTGTTAGGTATAGGGAGGATAAACTTATAGACATATATACTCACAAAGGTGGGGGGGCAGTTCCTGCAACCACCGTATAGGCCTGCAGGGAACTAACCGTCCCTGCTCCTGCTGGATACTGGATGGTCGCTCTCCTGTAGTACCATAGACTTTCCAGAAAAACTGCAAAACTATTACCTCCAAAGGAGGTCTGACTGGTAGTGGGTAGGATGGAGGCGCCCAATGTGTGTTCTATTTTAGTATTTTGTAAATACAAATTATACAATAAAAATAGAGGTATTTGCTTACCTCTCCAGAAGATATAAACACCACAACAGGAAAAATGTTTTATTCAAAAAGCAATTCTGACAACGCGTTTCACGGGTCATGGCCCGCTTCCTCAGATCAATACAAAATGCCTTGATAGCCTCACATTAGAGGCCCCCACACTCTACCCACTAAGCTATCAAGGCATTTTGTATTGACCTGAGGAAGCGGGCCATGACCCGTGAAACGCGTTGTCAGATTGCTTTTTGAATAAAAAAACTTTTTTCCAGTTGAACTGGTGTCTAGATCTTCTGGAGAGGTAAGCAATTACCTCGCTTTTTATTGTATAATTTTTTAATTTGTATTTAAATATACTAAATTAGAAGGCACATTGGGCGCCTCCATCCTACCCACTACTAGGCAGTGTGAGGCTAGATAGCAGCAAACAGCAATATATAGACACAGAAAATGTTTCTCATGTATAAAAACAAAAAAATAAAAAAAAACTCAGGAAAATTGCTATAAAAGTGGGTATCATGAATAATTTACTGCATTCTACTATATGTCACTACAGGGCCTCTTTAACCCCCCCAACCCCAAAAAGGTACAGTATAAGTTGTTCCATTGTACTTATACTAACTGTAAACAAGATACAGTTTGTTTTGGTCTTACTTGAGTTGTCTGTCTCAAACTTTCCCGTCTGCCTCTAGGGTAACTCTGTGCACTCATAATTATCCCCAATTATCCCCATGTTGCTGATAACTAAACAGGGGATTTGAGTTGATGCAAATGTTATGCTAAGGAACTGATAATTTTGCTTAAAATTCACATATCATTTTGGATCAACTCAAATCTATTATTTTCTACATGTACATAGAATCGGCTGCAACAATGTGAAATGAAGCCGTTGATGATTTCTACGTTGGAGTAAAAGCAAAGCCTAATTATGTGTTGATAAAACTTTTTATGCAAGGTTTATGCAAATTTATACAGCTTGAAAATGGACCAATCAAAGTTGCGTGAAATTAGCATGAGAAATTGCATACATTTAGAATTATTTGCAACTCCTTGTCCATCCTATATAATAAAACCCGTGTCCCTGCGTCCTCATGTCCCTGTGTCGGGGCGTTTGTGGCAGTGTGTATGTGCGGACCTGGGACATCAGGAGGATGGGTGCAGGGAGCGGGTGTGTGCAGGAGCGTGGCAGTGTGCGCGCATATGTTGGGGAGCGCGGCCATGTTACGGTTTCTCTGAGATGCCAAACGTGACATCACTTCTGCCCGTCTTTTTTTTTTTTTTTTTTTTTTTTAACTCCGCTCAGTATTATTTACTGCTTATTTTAAATAATACTGTCCCTTCAAACATCACCTACATAACAGGCTTACATTACTGTGTAAACTCTTCAAGGGGGGATGGGGGGTTCACAATTACCTTCTGGTCATAGTGTCCTTATGAGCTTGATTCACAAAAGAATGCTAACTGTTAGCACGGCCGTTTTCGCGCGAATTTTCGCATTGCGCGCGATCGCGAATTTTCACGTGAAACGATAACTGTTTTCACGCGCAAACGCGAATTTTCGTGCGAAATCGATATCGTTTTCGCTGGAAAATTTGAGTTTGCGCGCAAAAACCATTATCGTTTCACGCAAAAATTCGCGATCGCGTGCAATGCGAAAATTTGCGCGAAAACGGTCGTGCTAACAGTTAGCACTCTTTTGTGAATCAAGCCCCTTATCTGAACTGGGTGGCTTCTGTTATTTGATTTTTAGATACATTTGTTACTGTAGCAAAAAAAAAAAAAAAAAAAACCTTCCCACAATCCTGTTGGCACTGCACAAATCAGCACAGTTCACCAAAGGCACACAGACCAGGTAAAAATAAATTAGGGGACATATAGGGGACTTAAAAAAAAAAAAAAAAGTACTCTAACACTACCTAATTAGAGCCCGGATGGATTTTAACCCATGGGGGCAGAGAGATAAAACCCTAAACGTTATCTTTGTTCTGGAAAAAAACCCAACTTATCCGATCCGTCATCTCCATCCATAACTACATTCAGGACTTCTCATGAGTCACCACTCTCCTCTGTAACACCACTACCCATTCAAAACTCACCATCCCTTTAAAAAAAAAAAAAAACTTTACAACTTGCCTCTTTAGGAAAGCATATAAAGTATCTGAGGATGTGTTATCCAGCTACTTAACATTGCAGTGAATGGAGCAGAGTCTGTGGCAGCACTGTTACACATTCACACTGGGCAGCATCAGTGTAACTTTCCAATTTTACCTCTTCCATGTAGTATGAGAGCTTACCTACACATGGTCGGTCTCAAAATATTCCAAATCTGTTGACCCTCATACTACCTGGAGGGGGTAAAATTGGTCAAACACTGACCAATCAAAATTGAATGTGTGCACACACCTAAGGTGGGTGGTTTTGAATTTTACCTTGCATAAGAGCCCAAGATGGAAGGGTAAACATTTTATGGGGCTCACAACATTTTTGTGGATTCTCATGGTGGCCTTGGGTTCACGGGGCTGGGACCTGTGGAAGGGATGAGGGCCATTCGATCAAAGCCTTAGAGATCTGTCTGGTGTGGAGGAGGTTGGTAGTACAGCCTTGACCCCACAGCCTTGTTCCCCAGAGCTTATTTCATTGGGGTAAGTGAAACGCAATATAAGAATCTTCACGATAATTCCTGGACAGCGGATGCATTTCCCTAGAAGCCAATGGTGGAAAGTTAACGCATCTGCCATGGCCTCCAACAGGACCCCAGTGGACCATCAGAGGAGACACTACACTGCCCCCTTCCATGGCAGCTTTAGATTGGGCTGTAATGGGAACTGAGCCTAAATGGATTACCTATATGGATAAGTGTTTGGTTATTTCCTAAGTCTTATGAGAAATTACGAAGTTTCTCAGTAAGACTGACAAAGTATTTTTTAGAAGAAAAAAAACAAAAAACTGTTCTCCCAAAGTGATCTTATTCTTTCCTTAGCCACGACGTGACCAGAATAAATAAGAATCTTCACAGACACCAGGCTTGCTGGGCCTTGCAGTGTGGCGGGACACAGATCTGCCCCCGATGAACTCTTCATCCCCCGATGAATCCCAGCCGGCTGCAGCTCAAGTCGTGGCTTTATTGGAATGATGCTAATGAGGCCGGAGTCAGCTGATGAGCAGTGCGAGGTCTCCACGATGCCCGGCATACTCCGTGTTTATCATCTGATGCTGGAAATTCTAGGTGTGGGAAAGAGACCTCTTATTACTGGCGTTAATCATACGCTGCATCCGTGCAGTAAAGCGTCTGCGGGCAGAGAGAGGATTCCACCCAACAGATGATTGCAGGCAGCAAGGTGCTATTTCACAGATGACTTTAATAACATGCTGCCGATGCCCGCTGTGCGGCTGGACCAGGATACATGCTCAGGCGTTACTCTGCAAGCTTATACAGCTCCGCTCAAGGACGCAGATGCCACTGAGAACAGGACAGCTCCAGTCTGAAGAAAAATGCTTATTCAGCTTCCAGGGGAAGAGGCTTTAACATGCCGGGGTTCACATGGAAAATATTAGTGACAGTTATACTAAAACAAGCACTGAATTTTCCCCCTGCTGTTATATAGCTATATTAGCCTCTCTCTCATTGATATCACTGCAGAAATCACAGAGGCTTTGTACAAAATCAGTGGCAGAAGGAGGTCTTACTGCTCCCCAAAACAGGCATGCATTTTACAATTAGAGGGTTTAGGGGGTGTCCAGATGGAAATAAAATACTTTAAAACCGTTAAAAAGGCGCGTCAATGGAAGGCTTACTTCTACTGGTCACCCAGCCAAACTTACAGGACTGATAATGTTATTGCACACAACAAAGATAAGACAACGCATTTCGGAGGTGTCCACCCACTTCTTCAGTTCAATAACAAAACAAGTGGCTGAGGTGAGTGGGAGTGAGCGCCTCATCAGGAGAGGTAAGCCTTCTGTTACCTCGCCTTATTAACAGTTTTACAGGATTTTATTTCCATCTGTGCACCTTCTGTTCCCTTTTATAAGGATGTTGTAATTTTAGTTAAGCACCTTTTAGAACCAGTAAGCTTCTTGAGCGAAGAACGTGACCATAGGGGTCTACACCTTACTTAAAGTGGGGGTGGAAAGAATCCCCTATAAGTGGATATGGTGGTTCCAATATAGCGGCAACTCAGAAAGTGTGAGTACCCCTTAACGTTTTGTGTGAAATCATTTGAAGTACTTGCAGTCCGCACTATTAGCTAGAGTGGTTTCCTTTTATATGTTCTCAGTCTCTGGAGTTCCTAGTATCCTCTCTCTCCTGTACTACCTATAATTACCATCTTCAGCTATGCTCGAGTACGTAGGCTGGAGCTGGGGACTGTGTTATTGGCAAAACAGGACTTTGTTTTTAGAAACTGTTATGATGGCACTCATGATAAATTGCCTCTAAAATGTCTGTGTTAACTCTGTATACCAGGCTTTCTCAACCAGGGTTCCTTAAATACTCTGCAGGGGTTCCTTGGCATTTCCCCCCATCGTGGGGGAAGTATATTAGAGCATATTACACTAGGGGGTACTGTTAAAATAAGCACTAAATTGGGGGTCAGAATAATAATGAGAACATTAATAAAAAGCACAAGGATAAAGAGACAGTATAATGAGTAGCAGTGTAATAGGGAATAGTGAAATAAACAGCCACATCTACTTTTAAAGACTTTGCCTCCTGCAAAATAAATGCAGGGGTTCCTCGAGATCAAAAAGTTATTTGCAGGGTTCCTCCAGGGTAAGAAGGTTGAGCAAGGTTGCTGTATACCTACATATCTAGAACAGCCCCCATTGGCAGGGGTAAGAGCAGTTATGTGTAACCCATACAAAGGCCCAGTGCACACCAAAAACCTCTAGCAGATCCGCAAAATGCTAGAGGTTTTTGAAGCAGATTTCAGAGCGATTCTAGGCATGTTTAGAGAGGTTTTCTAAGCATGCCTAGTGTTTTTTTTGGGAGCGTTTTTGTGTAGCAGATGTCAAATATCGTTACAGTAAAAGCTGTTACTGAATAGCTTCTGTAACAAAAAACGCCTGAAAACTGCTCCGATCTAGCATTTTTCAGAGCTGTTTTCCACTTTCCTATACTTTAACATTGAGGCAGAAACGCCTCAGAAATCCAAAAAATGCTGCAGCCCCCGAGTTTGCGTTTGTGGAAAAAACGAGCTGCTCTGGGGTGCACCAGCCCATTCACTTTCATTAGCCAAGCGGTTTTCCCCCTTCAAGCGTTTTAAAAAACGCTCCAGAACCGCTCTGGTGTGCACCAGCCCTTAGTGACAAGATCAGCAGAACAATTTCAGTACACCCGGAAAGTAATCACAGCACATCAGTTTTCCCACATTTCGTTAGGCAACAGCCTTAAAGCGGTTTTAAACTCTGGCAAAATATTCAATAAAAATGTGTTTTCCTACTTTTTATAACTCATAGAATTATATTTGCTTTTGTGCACAAGTACTATTCATTTAGAAATTATAAGTTCCCAAAGTTCAATTTATTTACTTTAAAAGCTGCTGGTGCATTTCATTCATAACTGTTGTATTTCTATTGTAAATGCACCCAGCAATGATTTCTGAGCAGTGTTTCAGTTCAGGTCAAGTGAAGAATGTAAACAGAAGAGAAGGTTAATCACCAGTTGGGATGTGACTGCCCCTGCAGGAAAAAAAGTTAGTCCTGTGATTTAACCCTTTGAGTGCGGTTTTACAAAGAAAATTGTGTTATTATATTATATGCTGTAGTGTAAATATTTTAGAGCAAAGAAGAAATGTTGGGTTTCATTCCACTTTAACTCAAAATTCCCTCAGAATTCTACACACAACGCCCCCTTATGACAATGTGATAAAAGTCTCCCAAAATGCTCTAAGAAGGAAAATTCCACATAGCAAAACAGCCTAGGCTAAGTATCCCTGGGGGTGGAGTTACATACTAATATAATTGGTATAGGTAGCACTAAAGGTTCACTGCCTCACCCATTAACCCCTGTCTCCCCTTACCTAATGTCTCCACCCACTACACTCTAGATTTTAAGCTTGCAAGGGCAGGGACCTCCTCCTAGTGTTTCTCCTACTGCTGTAGTTTAACCAGTGGCGGACACAGCCAGCAGTGGGCCCCTGTGCAAAATTGTAATTGTGGGCCCCCTATGACCTGCGGCGCGCGTAATGGGCGGGGCTACAACCTGCGGCGCGAAATTAGTGGATAGAAAAATGGGCGTGGCAATGACCGGATGAGGGCGGAGCTAACTGTAACTTAAAGCGAACCCGGGGTGAGGGTTTATTTCCTTTTAAACAATACTAGTTGCCTGGCGGCCCTGCTGATCTATTTGGCTGCAGTAATAAACTGAATTACACCAGCAACAAGCATGCAGCTAATCTTCTCAGTTCTGACAATATTGTCAGAAACCCCTGACCTGCTGCATGCTTGTTCAGGGTCTATGGTTGAAAGAATAAGAGGCAGAGGACCAGCACGGCAGCCAGGCAACTGGTATTGCTTAAAAGGAGAGAAATATGGCAGCCTCAATATTATTCTCACCTCAGGTTCCCTTGAAAAGTGCAACGCAAAGACAGTGGGCCCAAGTTTTGGTGACCCTTTCCCCAGAAAATTCACATAATTGTGCAGGTTTTCTCAAGAAAAGTCCAGTTTAGACTCACCGGTAAAGGTGTTTCTAACCATTCCATTGTACGGCCTGAAAAGGAGAGACTCCAGGCTCCTCCTCCTGGGGAAACACAAATAGCAGAAGCATTAAAAGCCCCCACCCTGCCCCTCCTGCCTCAGTATATTAGAAAGTAAGAACGGCCACCAAGAAGAAATACATCGTGCCTGACCGCTCAACTAAACTTTCACATACCAACGTGTGCAAAGGCAGAAGAACTAGATAAGAACAGGGCGGGTTATAGTACGCCGTACAATGGAATGGTTAGAAACACCTTTACCGGTGAGTCTAAACTGGACTTTCTCTAACCAATCCATTGTACGGCCTGAAAAAGGAGAGATAAACGAGTAATTTTATACTCACATCAGGGAGGGACTGCCGCTTGCAACACTTTGCGCCCAAATGCCATATCCTGCCCTGACAACACCTCAACTCTGTAGTGTTTCATGAACGTTGTCGGTGACTTCCAAGTGGCTGCCTGACATATCTGTTGTAATGAGGCTCCTGCCCTCTCTGCCCAAGATGTAGCCATTGCTCTTGATGAATGAGCTGTCACAGTTTCAGGTACTATTCTGTTGTCTAATTCATATGCCTCTGTTATCACTCTTTTAATCCATCTTGCTAATGTCGATTTTGAGGCTTGAAGTCCTCTGTTTGGACCTGTGAAGTTTACAAATAGTCTATTTGACTGTCTAAATTCCTTAGTTTTATTAAGATACTGGATTATTACCCTTCTCACATCCAGGTTATGATATTGTCGTTCTTTGTCATTAGCCGGTTTCTGACAAAAGGACGGTATTATTACCTGCTGAGTTCGGTGGAATTCCGTAACTACTTTTGGCAAGTAGTTAGGATCTGGCGTAAGTATTATCTTGTCTGGAAAAATTGAGAGAAAGGGGTCTTTAATGGAAAAAGCCTGAATATCGCTCACCCTTTTCGCCGAGGTTATCGCTATCAGAAATAACGCTTTTAGTGTGAGTTTCCCTATGTCCAGTTGCTGTAAAGGTTCATAAGGCGGTTTCATCAACATCTGCAACACTAACGGCAAATCCCATTGCGGAACTACTTTTGTCTTGATGGGGGTGGATCTCTCTACTGCCCTCAAAAAGTTTTTAATCAAGGTTTCTTTTGCTAAGGGCTTGTCCAGGTATAGCGACAGAGCGGTGCATTGCACTCTCAATGTGCTCACTGCTAGCCCCATTTCCACTCCTTTCTGAAAAAAATCTAAAATATCTGCCACACTGTGCCTGTGCCTGTTCTCTTTCGTGCACCAGGCCAAAAAAACCTTCCATACCTTCTCATAAATTTTCCTTGTAACCGGTTTTCTGCATTTTAACAAAGTCTGTATAACCTTTTCTGAAAGACCCTTTCCTCTTAATAAGTCTTCCTCAGAAACCAGGCCGTATAGCTGAACAGCTTGGGGTTGGGATGATATATCGGCCCCTGCTGAATCAGGTCCACCCTGTCTGGGATTCTCCAGAACTGACCTCCTGATCTTATCCACAGTTGCGTGAACCACGCCCTTTTTGGCCACCACGGCGCTATCATGATCATGTTTGCGTTTTCTTGATCCCATTTTCTTATCGTTTTTGCTATCAACTGCAATGGCGGGAAGGCATACACCGTCTGGTACGGCCAAGGCTGAGATAGGGCATCTATTGCTATTGCTTGACTGTTTCTGTGTAATGACATGAATTTCTCTAGTTTTCTGTTGCTTGGGCTGGCAAACAGGTCTACTTCCGGCTTTGCCCATCTTACCCTTACTGCCTGAAATATCTCCTGATTTAGACTCCATTCCGACTGATCTACTCTTACCCTGCTGAGATAGTCGGCTTCCACGTTTAGACTGCCCTTGAGGTGAGTGGCTGCTATGGAATTCACGTGCTCCTCCGCCCATTGCAGAATTTCCATACTTATCCCTAACAGGTTCTCCACTCTCGTTCCTCCCTGTTTGTTGAGGTATGCTACAGCAGTGACGTTGTCCGAGAGGACTAACACATCTCTGTCCTTTATCTGGTCCTGAAACCCCTTTAGCGCTAGCCCTACTGCCTTTAACTCCTTTGCATTCGATGTCTGGCGACAATCGTTTTCGTCCCAACTGCCCTGTAAATGAGCTTGCCTGCAAACTGCCCCCCATCCTGTACCGCTTGCATCGGTCGAGATTGTCACTATGTCTTGCTGAGCCCACTGTCTGCCCTTTGCTAGATTCTCCTCTTTCCTCCACCATTCCCCCGAATTTCTCACTTTTTGTGGGATTTGTATTTGGTTGTCTAGCGTTTTTGGCGACTTGTCCCAGCTGTCTAACAGAAAATTCTGTAGATCTCTGCTGTGAAACTGAGCCCATGTGATGGCCGGGATTGCTGATGTCATCAATCCTACTAACTTCATTACATCCCTTATTGTCACCCTTGACTGGCCATTTATGCGTTGTACCGCCTCTATTAACTTCTGTCTTTTTTCTGTGGGTAGAAAAATTTTTGTCTGAACCGAATTTATCTGGTAGCCTAGGAACCTTACCTCCTGTTCCGGCACCAAATTGGACTTCTGTAGGTTGATTATCCAACCCAGTTTCGAAAACATCTCTATTACTATCCGTTTGTGTGTCTCTATCTTTTCTCTCGACTGAGCATGTATTAGTATGTCGTCCAAATATGGTATGATTGCTATGCCCTGTAACCTTAACGGTTTCATTACCTCCGCAATCACTTTTGTGAATACTCTGGGAGCGGATGCTATCCCAAACGGGAGAGCTACAAATTGGTAGTGAAGTGTTTGGGTTTCTGTTTTTACCGCAAACCTTAAATATTTCTGATGCCCTTCCCAAATCGGCACATGCAGGTAGGCATCCTGCAGGTCTAGATTCACAAAAAAATCTCCCTTGTTCAGAAGGTGTCGTACAGAATAGATACTTTCCATTCTGAACTTTTTGTATTTTAGAAAGGGGTTTAGTTTCTTTAAATTCAAAATGAACCGAAATTTGCCTGTCGGCTTTTTTATTAGAAACACATGAGAATAGAAACCCTGGTTCTTTTCTCTTACTGGTACAGGTTTTATTACCTTCATTGACAACAAGGACGAAATTGTTGCTTTCATCCCTAATGCCATCTGCAAATCTTTTGGGAGGCGATTGAGAAAAAACCTGTTTGGAGGATAAATCAGAAATTCTAGGCGATAGCCCTCTTTTATAATGTTCAGTACAAAAATATCTGGGTTTATCTTTTCCCATTCCTCCTGAAAAAACCTCAATCTCCCCCCTACTTCTGAGTCATTTGGCTTCTTTACGAGAGTCTGGTCTCCCCAGCACAAAACCTCCTCTGCCTCTTCCTTTGGGAAACCACTTCCTTTGAAAATTTGCCCCTCTTTGCTCCTTTTCACTTTTTGCCTGTACATACGCTTTCCTAAAAAAAGGCCTTTTCTTTTTGTCAGGAAATTGATTCCCCCTTTCAGCTGACCTTTTTAGTATATTCTCCAACTCTGACCCGAAAAGGAGTCCACCTTCGAAGGGCAGCGCACATAATTTTTTTTTAGATGTTAGGTCGCCCTCCCAAGTTTTTAACCATAAAGCTCTACGAGCTGAGTTTAATAAAGCTGTGGTACGTGCTGTGATTCTGATCGATTCCGCCGTGGCGTCTGCCAAAAAAGCAATAGCTTTAATCACCACCGGGATCGATGCTGAATAGGCAGTTAGAGGCTGACCTGCCGTTATCTTTTCCATTAAATTTTCCATCCATATTTTCAGATTTCTACCAATACATGTTGCTGATAAATTTGACTTAAAGCCAAAAGCAGCTGCCTCCCATGCTCTTTTAATCAGAAGCTCTACTTTTTTATCCATGGGGTCCCGTAGTGCCCCTGCGTCCTCAAAGGAGAGATCCGACTGCTTTGAATATTTAGCTAGTGACGCATCTATTTTTGGACATCTCATCCATTTATCTAAATCCTGCACTTTAAACGGAAACTTGCGCTTGGCAGATTTTGGTATGAATAATCTTCTTTCTGGCTCTTTCCATTGTGTGTCAATAATGTCTTTTAAAGACTGATGTACTGGGAAAGACCTCCCTTGTTGTTGTATTAGTCCCCCATACACTTTATCCTGCACAGAAGTTTGAGAGGTTTCCTCTTTTATCTCCTCTGTAATATAAACTGCTTTAAGTAATTCTTGTGTCTCTTCTGGCAGAAACAAGAATCTCGGTGTCTTATCTTTTATACTCTCTTTCTCTGATTCCTCCCCTGAGAGATTCTCCGCATCCGCTGTGCCGGATGCTCGTTCATCATCCTCTTCCTCCTCCTCCTCCTCCTCCTCATCCTCCGTATTCAACTGAGGTATTGGAAGTAAGGGAATCGAACTATTCTCTACATTAGAGGGCCCAGGCCTTTCTGTAGTAAGCCTCCCCTCCTGACTGTCTTTCATCTCCTTTAATGCAGTCCTTATCTCTTGCCTCATAGACTCCATAAAGTCCTTGACTAAGAGTATAGACTCTGAGGCCATGATGTTATCTGAACACTTCAGGCATAAGTTTTTAGGCCATGTACTGTCCAGTTTTGAAAAACAGTTTTGGCATTTTTTTGCTTTAGTCTTGTCCCCCTTAGTTTCCGCCATATCCTTTAACTAGAGAAGGGAAAGAGAAGAGACAAAAGATAGGAATAAACCCACTGTATCCTACTGTCCCCTTATTTATACTACATGTCAGAATATAAGCAGCACTGTGGATCTCTACTTTACCCACTCCACGTTGTCTGCTGGAGATTGTGCCGCAGAAGCGCCTGTTTCAACCTGCTCCGCTGGCGTCTCCTGTGTATCCATCCCTTCAGGGATGCGCGGAAGGGCTGGATTTAAAACTTTCCCTTTTCCGGCTTGCTTCCGCTGCGAGTCTCCAGCGTGCTCCATATATGGCAACATCCGTCTGGAGACTTCCGCATACATCTATAAGTGACGCCAGACGCCGCGCGCGCGTGCGTCTACGTCATTTCCGCCCGCTCCAGTCCACCGTACGCTTCTATCCGGCTGCTGGCATCTGCAGGGGATAACCTTTGCTGCACAAAAAACTCCCTCTCCGTGCCCGCTCAGGTAAATGCCGACATGCTGAGCTAACTACCGGCGAGATAACCTTCCTAACGCCTGATCACAGGCCAAGATAGATAGGCATCTCTTAACCCACCAGCATAGCCCTTCATGTTCCGGCCCAGCTTCAGCTGCTACTTGCGCCCCGGTCGGCCGGAAACACAAGATACTGAGGCAGGAGGGGCAGGGTGGGGGCTTTTAATGCTTCTGCTATTTGTGTTTCCCCAGGAGGAGGAGCCTGGAGTCTCTCCTTTTCAGGCCGTACAATGGATTGGTTAGAGAAATACACATATATGCCCAGAAAATACGTGCAATCATGTCGGCAGATATGCCCAGAAAATACGTGCAATCATGTCGGCAGATATGCCCAGAAAATATGTGCAATCAAGTCGGCAGATATGCCCAGAAAATACGTGCAATCAAGTCGGCAGATATGCCCAGAAAATACGTGCAATCAAGTCGGCAGATATGCCCAGAAAATACGTGCAAACAAGTCGGCAGATATGCCCAGAAAATACATGCAATCAAGTCGGCAGATATGCCCAGAAAATACGTGCAAACAAGTCGGCAGATATGCCCAGAAAAAATACGTGCAATCATGTCGGCAGATATGCCCAGAAAATACATGCAATCATGTCGGCAGATTTGCGAAGAAAATACATGCAATCATGTGGCAGACCTGCCCAGAACATACACCTGCTAATATAAATAAAACAAAAACATTTACTCACCTGCAGCAGCAGACCTCCTGTCCCAGCCTCCATCCGGCGCGCAGCTCCCATGGGTGGTTGGGTGGATAGGTAGCCTAGTGGGTGGGTGAGTGGGTGGGTGGGTTGGTAGCCTGGTGGGTGGGTGGGTGAGTGGGTGGGTTGGTAGCCTGGTGGGTGGGTAGGTAGCCTGGTGGGTGGGTGGGTAGGTAGCCGGGTGGGTAGGTAGCCTGGTGGGTGGGTGGGTAACTAGCCCGGTAGGTAGGTAGGTAGCCCGGTGGGTGGGTAGGTAGGTAGCCTGGTGGGTGCGTGGGTAGCCGGGTGGGTGGGTAGGTAGCCTGGTGGGTGGGTTGGTAACTAGCCCGGTAGGTAGCCGGGTGGGTGGTTAGGTAGGTAGCCGGGTGGGTGGTTAGGTAGGAAGCCTGGTGGGTGGGTAGCCGGGTGGGTGGGTAGGTAGGTAGCCGGGTGGGTGGTTAGGTAGGTAGCCGGGTGGGTAGGTAGGAAGCCTGGGGGATGGGTAGGTAGCCGGGTGGGTAGGTAGGTAGCCGGGTGGGTAGGTAGGAAGCCTGGTGGGTGGGTAGGTAGCCTGGTGGGTGGGTAGGTAGGTAGCCTGGTGGGTGGGTAGGTAGCCTGGTGGGTAGGTAGGTAGCCGGGTGGGTAGGTAGGAAGCCTGGTGGGTGGGTAGGTAGCCTGGTGGGTGGGTAGGTAGGTAGCCTGGTGGGTGGGTAGGTAGCCTGGTGGGTGGGTTGGTAACTAGCCCGGTAGGTAGCCGGGTGGGTGGTTAGGTAGGTAGCCAGGTGGGTGGTTAGGTAGGTAGCCGGGTGGGTGGTTAGGTAGGTAGCCGGGTAGCCGGGTGGGTGGGTAGGTAGCCTGGTGGGTGGGTTGGTAACTAGCCCGGTAGGTAGCCGGGTGGGTGGTTAGGTAGGTAGCCGGGTGGGTGGTTAGGTAGGTAGCCGGGTGGGTGGTTAGGTAGGTAGCCGGGTAGGTAGGTAGGTAGCCGGGTGGGTAGGTAGCCGGGTGGGTAGGTAGCCGGGTGGGTGGTTAGGTAGTTGGGTGGGTGGTTAGGTAGGAAGCCTGGTGGGTGAGTAGGTAGCCGGGTGGGTAGGTAGCCGGGTGGGTGGTTAGGTAGTTGGGTGGGTGGTTAGGTAGGAAGCCTGGTGGGTGGGTAGGTAGCCGGGTGGGTAGGTAGGTAGGAAGCCTGGTGGGTGGTTAGGTAGTCGGGTGGGTAGGTAGGAAGCCTGGTGGGTGGGTAGGTAGGTAGCCGGGTGGGTAGGTGGTTAGGTAGCCGGGTGGGTAGCTATCCGGGTGGGGGGCCCGACTCCTATCCTCCCTCCCTCCCTTCCTTCCTCACCTCGGGGGGCCCCCTCCCGATATGCGCGGCGGGAGAGCGAGCGGCAAATGCAGGAAGTCTTCAGGGCTCTCCAGGCATCCGCTAGAGGCCCAGCCGCTGAGTCTCCAATATGTCTCCAACTGGAGACATATTGGAGACCAAGCGGCTGGGCCTCTAGCGGATGCCTGGAGAGCCCTTCCTGCATTTGCCGCTCGCTCGCTCTCCCGCCGCGCATATCGGGAGGGGGCCCCCCGAGGTGAGGGAGGGAGGGAGGATAGGAGTCGGGGGGCCCCCCGGGAATAAAATAATAAAAAAAAAAAAAATATTAAAAAAAAAAAAAAAATACTTAATGGGCCCCTGAAGAAAACGGAACTTCAGGGGCCCTCGTGCGGCGGCACGGCCTGCACGGCCGTATGTCCGCCCCTGAGTTTAACATATGCACATGTACCAACTTTAGCGATATCTCAAACTACATATTAACTATGTATGTATTTATATTTCTACTACAAGACTGTATAGTGTCTTGAATTTCTTATGTATATTTGTTCCCATTATTTGTTTTGTACGATGTACAGCTCTACTGAAGATGTCGGCGCTATATACAAAAAATAAAAAATTTAATATAATAATAATAATAATAATAATAATAATAATATACATCAACATATAGACAGAGGAAGTGTTTCTGATGCTGAAACCAGGAATATTGGTATAAAAGTGGATATTCTGAATACTGTACCGCATTCTACTCTAAGTTACTACAGTGTCTCTTTGTGTACACATACATATGAAATGTAGGTTTGTCCCACAGGAAAATGAGCAATAAATTTTTTTTTTTTACTACGTCTCTGTCACGTAAAGCAGCAAGGTCAGCCATACTATGCCAGGATAAAAAAAAAAAAAAAAAAAAAAAAAAACACGTACCGCTATATATAAGTAGATAACTGCTTGTTCTACTCACATAAATATATTGTACCATCCACATTTTGATTTCAGTGAATTTTATATAGTAAATTAAAGAGAACCCGAGGCGGGGTTCTTCCATCGCAATCCATATACAGAGGCTGGGTCTGTCTATAGAGCCCAGCCTCTGTTGCTAGTTCGTTTCCTCCAAAACACCCCCTGCGCGTTGTCAGACCACATTAATCACAGCCGCGCTACGCGGCTGTGTTTACCTCACTAACGTCAGTCTCGGCTGCTCCCCCGCCTTCTGAATCACTCCGGTCCCTGCCCGCGTCCCTTCCCTCCAATCAGCGGCGAGGGAAGGGACGTGGGCGGGGACCAGAGAGATTCAGGAGGAGGGGGAGCGGCGAGACTGACATCAGTGAAAAAACACAGCCGGCTGCGTCACGCTGTGTGTCGCCAGCGCGGCTGTGTTTTATGGGGTCTGACAGCTCGCAGGGGGGGGGGGGCTTTGAAGGAAACGAACTAGCAACAGAGGCTGGGCTCTATAGACAGACCCAGCCTCTGTATATGGATTGCGATGGAAGAACCCCGCCTTGGGTTCTCTAAGAGAATTCTGTTCCTGGCATTTTCCATCTCAACTTCCTCTGACTGTAACCAAACCGGATGTAATTTTCTCCCTTACCTTTTTTTCCTCCTAGAATCTGCACTGTCACAGCTAGCTTGCTTTGTAAAAACATGTGAGCCCAGCACAGATCAGATTTCAGCAGCTCACTGAACTGCCATCAGCCAATCAGTGAGTAGCAGCAATGTGAGAGAAGCGATGACAAGCTTTCCTCTTGTCGGCATGGCAAAATTTGAGCCAGGCTGAAGACTTATAATAGTAGAAACATTTCTGAAAAGATTGTAATGCTTGCAAGTCAGGGTGAGGTTCCAGGCTGCATAATGAACACAGAGCAGTGGGTAAATGGAATTTGATTTTGTGGCTGACAATTCCTCTTTAAAGTAGGCAGCAAGAATCTGAGATGTGACAGGTTTTGGATCAGTCCATCTCCTTAAGGGGGATACTCAGTATTTTCTTTAATCCTTAAAAAGCAATCCCCGGAAAAGACCTACATAAAGATTTTGGCCAGCCCCCCTACTACTTCGCTCACTATATTGGCTTCTGGACTGAGCAACTACCATTCAAGTGGGTGCTTTTGAAAATACAGAAACCCTGTGAATACGGAGATGGACTAGCTCAAAATCAGATTTGCCAGTAATTTATACTGCATTTTACTGTTGGGCAAATGTACATTTTATATGTACGTTTGGTTGACAATTTTTCATGATGGTGGTCCTTTAACTGTGCTAAAAAAATATGTGGCCCAGCTTAATAAACTCGACACAATCTGCATTAAATATGCACCAAAGTTAGGGCTCAAACCCACTGGCAGCCTTTTCTAAGTGCTAGTGATTTGAGATGCAAATGCAATGCTATGGAGGATTTTTATAAAATCACATGACTCGAGAGGGATCACACCCATAGCATTACATTAGCAAGAGCTTTTCAAGCACAAAGAGCTCTGAAAAACGTTCCCAGTGAGCTCCAGGCCTTAGAATTATTAGCGTCTCGTTGTTCTGCTCTGATAATGGTCAGTAGATCAGGCTCATATCATGGAACCAGGTTACCTATCCCGGGGGCGTGCAGGTGAAGCTATATCTGCCCTCACATAGACCTATACAAGGGGCAGCCAGATGCCAGAAACCCAAACGAGGCCACCCAAATGGATCCAAAAAGTGGATTCCTGGCTGGCCATAGATGAAGTAATAGTGGAGGCTTGTCCAAGAGGACCAATCAGGAGACAGAGGTTACCCTTCCAGCTGCCAGTATACAGAGCATGACAACAGCAGCTGTGATTGGCATGTTCCCCCCCTCGTTCTTAACCCACGTTTCAGGGAGACTGGAGGACAGGCATAAATAGACTCACATCCATATTTTACATATTCAGGTTTTTATCCTTACTTTCAGAGCCTCATTACATCCGCCTGATAGGAATGGTGATTAGAAATGCACTTAGCTCATCAGTGTGGCAGAGAATCAGGATTTCCAATCCTAACAATGAGCAGACTGGCACCTCTCCAGCGTGGAAGGCTGCCGCTCATCCCCCCGCTCATGTCGCTACTGAAGTGCCGCTGTTCTGCCCCTCCCTCCACCAGCTGCCGAATGCCCAGAGAAAGCACCTCAGACTTCTGTCTCCGGATCCTAAACGTCCCACCCCCATGACCCCTACATACCTGGCATTTATAGTTCACTGATTTTCATTGGTTTTAGAGGACACCTGAAATGAGCGGGATATTGAGGCTGCCATATTTATTTCCTGTTAAACAATACCAGTTGCCTGGAAGTCCTGCTGATCTCTTTGGCTGCAGAAGTTTCTAAATCACAAACCTGAAACAAGCATGCAGCTAATCCAGTCACACTTCAGTCAGAGCTCCTGATCTCCATGCTTGTTAAGGGGCAATGGCTAAACGAATTAGAGGCAGAAGATTAGCAGGACAGCCAGGAAACTGGTATTACTTAAAAGGAAATAAATATGGCAGCCTCCACATCCCTTCAGTTGTCCTTTAACACGGATATAAGAACAACGTTGACAGTTTTGCAGCTTACACAGCATATAATAACAAAAGACCACTATCGCACAATTTTAAAATTTAAAATACATACGACACATACCATCTCAGAGTAGAAGGCATACTAAATTACTGTATTCCTATGTTACTGTACTCTACTCTAACAGAAGGCAGTAAAAATCTGAGAGATCTAATCTTCTCACTCTAGGGCCTCCCCCCCGATCCACGCACAGGAGATAGCCTGTAGCGAGAATGTGGTGGGAGGAGTCCTAGAGCTCCGCAGCCGCACTTGTGTCTATGCGGACTGCGCAGCAACGGCAAGCTCCGAAGGCCATTTTACCTGTGGAATGAGAGCCTGACCCGGGCGGTGGGGTCTGGCACAGAGCAGGGGACCCGGCGGAAGTAAACAGAGGGTGCAGATGGCGTCCTCGGTGGATACAGAATAAACAGAGGTGCTGAACTTTTATATTTATTTATTTTTTTTCACCTCGTAAGTCCCTTAACCATTTCTGCCGCCTGGACGTGATGCTCACGTCCAGGCGGATGCTCTGCTGCAGTGCCGCGCAATCGCGTGCGCGCCCCCATGCTGTCCCCCGGTAGCCCTGGGATCAGTGAACGGGAACATGGTTACCGATCACCGATCCGTGTCCCCAGCAGAAAAACCGAAGCGCTCTTTCTTCAGTATTTCTGCAAAAAAAAGTTTCCCCGTGCTCCTTGTGCTTCCGGTGATCGAGAAGCACAAGGAGAAAAAAGTAAATTCAAGGTGGCCATGTTGTGGCCAAATAGTAAAACTACATCTACATATTTTTACATTACCATTTACACATATAATAACATTAAAAATTAACTGTTTATTTCCCACACCAAAATATTACCCAAATAAAATGTTTAATGGAAAAAAAAAATTACAAAAAAAGACAAATAGTTACCTAAGGGTCTGAACTTTTTAAATATGCATTTGAAGGGGGTATACTACAAACATTTTTTAAATTATAAGCTTGTAAATAGTGATGGACGCAAAACGGAAAAAATGCACCTTTATTTCCAAATAAAATATTGGCGCCATACATTGTGATGGGGACAAAATTTAAATGGTGTCATAACCGAGACAAACGGGCAAATAAAATACATAGGTTTTAATTATAGTAGCGTGGATTATTTTAAAGCTATAATGGACGAAAACTGAGAAATAATGCATTTTTTCCATTTTTTTCTTATTAATCCTGTTAAAATGCATTTATAAAAAAATAATTCTTAGGAAAATGTACCACCCAAAGAAAGCCTAATTAGTGACGGGAAAAAACAAGATATAGCTCAATAAAATGTGTTAAGTAGTGATAAAGTTATTAGCGAATGAATGGGAGGTGAAAATTGCTCTGATGCATAAGGTGAAAAATCCCCGCGGGCTAAAATGGTTAAAGAGAACAGAGGTAACTAGGAGAATAAAACATTTTTCAAGACTTAGTAGCTTTAAAAAAAAAAAAAAAACAATTTCAAAGCTACGAAAATGTTTTTTAAATGCAGTTAGGTTAAATGACAGATACTTTTTACTTTTGATACATTTAAGTTTTTTACCACCGGAGTATCCAAGTGGTCAGAACACAGTGCCTAGAAACCTGGTGTAACTGGCAACGCTATGGCCACTGATTGCTGTACAGCTCCAATATTGCTGAGTAAGGATCCTTGGCAACTATACCTATGATTTGTACTAATAAAAACAAAAGAATGACGTGAAAGCCTCTTTAATTCCTTGTCGCCCATGCAGGCCGATATAAATAGAATGTAGAGCCCGGACCGCGCAAGGGCCCGTTTCCACTACACACGGATTCTGGATGCAGAAAACTGACTCCAATGAATGTCTATGGGCCTGTTTCCACTAAACGCGATATTTCTGATGCATATTTTCCCATAGCCATTCATTGGTGTCAGTTTTTCTGCATCCATTCTGCATCCAATCTGTGTGTAGTGAAAACAAGCCCTCAGTGTAAACTGGCCCATAGGCTTCTAATGGAGTCAGTTTTTATGCAGCCCGTATCCGCGGGTAGTGGAAACAGGCGCTAATGGCCCATTTCCACTAGATGCGGTGCGATGCGTCTACATAGCCGCATCGCACCGCGGGTGTCATGAACCCAATGAACGACAATAGAACAGTTTCCATTGCGTGCATTGCGTGTGGAGCGGTGCGATCCGAGAATCTGCAGCATGCTGAAGAGTCTCGTACGGCCGCATCCGCCCGCTGTCACCTCCATACACTTCTGCATTGGGAGATGTGCAAGTGACGCTAGCGGAAGTGATGCGATGTGGCTAGGTAGTGGCACTCGCATTACTGGTTAGCGGAAACGGGCCCTAAATAGCCACATCCAGAAATCAGGATGCAGAACTAGTGGAAATAGGCCCTAAGGCTCCACAGCCTGAGCTATACCAGCTCACATGGTCGTAGATGCAGTGTGTATATTCCCTGACCAAACAATAAGCTTGTTAGGACAGGGCTCCCTTTCCTGCTGCCATTTGCCATTGCTTTATAGGTTTTGATGCACATCTCTACTTGCCAGAAGAACTGTATGCATCTGAAATAGTCGTATTGCTACAAACAAAGCACAATACGAATAATCAATACCAATAATAGCCAGGGGCGTAGCAATAGGGGGTGCAGAGGTAGCGACCGCATCGGGGCCCTTGGGCCAGAGGGGCCCCGAAGGGCCCTCCCTCAACTACAGTATTAGCTCTCTATTGGTCCTGTGCTCATAATAATCACTTCTATAGATACTTTGAGTAGTGGTAATTATTAACAAACTGTTCCCCATCCCCTTCTTACACCTCTGACACTGTAGTTGCCATTGGCAGGTTTTGGTGCACCGTATTAATTGCTATGTATTGAGTGCTTGGGGGGCCCCATTGTAAAACTTGCATCGGGGCCCAGAGCTCCTTAGCTACGCCACTGATAATAGCCCACCTGCCCTCCAGCTGGAGGATACTCCAGAGGTAAAGTAATGACAAAACCCCACAACACAGCACAGGCGGTGTCCCCGTGTCTACACCGCGCAGGCAGCGGCGCACATCACCACACTGGCATGTTACCGCTCATTACACCGCTCGGTCAGGCAGCTCACGCTAGATTAAATGATAATTCCTTAATGCCAACCCCGCAGCTCAGAGCAGCTGCCAGGCGGTCAGCGGAGTGACATCAGATACGGCGGAGGCCTCGCACAGGAAACACCTGAGTGACAGCTCGACGAGGCGCTTTAATCAATGCCTCAGAGCGGAGAGCAAGCGTCTGCCTATCGCTGCCTCGTGCATTTATGAATTGTTAATCCAGTCAATAGGTGTCATCGTTGTGTATTCCTGTCACACGCCTCCGGCCCACACCGGTCCATGACATCGCCTGTAGCTCTGTTTGTATTTTAACCTGAAGACAGGCCTGGATTGAAGCCCCAGTAGCCACAGCTCTGTAATGAATCGAGGTAATGAGGGATGATTCTGCGCATTAAAATACACCAGGCTCTCATATACAGTTTTCAAGTATTGCATGCAGACTATAGTGGAAGCCAAAGTTCCTCCATAGTATAATAAATGTAGCATTTGTTTTGGATGCAGGGCATGCATTTTCAGCCTAATAGAGGTGGTGCATGCCTGAGCGATTAACCAGTCAATTGCAGCATGTTTTTAGGGATGCGCAACCTCCCCCTTTTCATAATATTGCTAGTATGTAACTACCAGGTTTGCTGCTCCCAGCCTGTATTCCTGAGTTTCCTGTTTGCATGGTAAGTAATAGTAGTTATGCATATGATTTGCATCTGAATTGAATGCGAAGTGTGCAGGTAGCTTATTATAGGTGCTGCACATGTGAGCTGTTGGTCATTTCGGATGCAGCCTTTGTGGTATGCACTGGCCTTCTCCTTGCTGTCCATTAAAATGTAAGTTACACATTTTTGCTTAGCTGCTCCCAATGTTATACATATGTTGTTTTTAATTTAGGTTAGGTCACTTGCCCGGAGGTATGCCTCACTGTGCGCAAGTGTCCAGAATATTATACTTTGCATGCAAACTATAGTGGAAGCCAAAGGTCCTCCATAGTATAATAAATGTAGCATTTGTTTTGGATGCAGGGCATGCATTTTCAGCCTAATAGAGGTGGTGCATGCCTGAGCGATTAACCAGTCAATTGCAGCATGTTTTTAGGGATGCGCAACCTCCCCCCTTTTCATAATTTCAAATATTACTCAAAAAATTCAGGCCCCGTGTGCAAAAGTGATTGGTTAATTAGGGTTTACTGCCACTTGCCACTGAATTCATCCAGCACTAACTGATGCATCCCTTATGCAAAGATAAGAAATCACTTTTGTGTGACAGCTAAAGGGGCCTATACACTGGTCGATTTCAGCCATCGATCGATTGTTTCTGTAGAATCGATCGATCAGAAATAGATTCTTTTAAATTCCCAATTTGATCCATTTGCAGCCGATTTCCATCAATTTGATCTGACTGGATGGAAAATCTAGGTCGATCCGCTGCTGGCAGCAGATCGATAGGCCGTAGAGTTACATTGGATCTAATGGTCCAATAATACATTTAGATCGATTTTCAATAGATTTCATTCTGAAATCTATTGGAAATCTGTTCCTAGTGTGTGGCACACATCAGATAGATTCCTGTCAGATTCGACTTCACAGGCATCTGACGGAAATCTATCTGATGATTGAATCTGCTGCAAATCTATAAGTGTATGGCCACCTTAACTCTTTAAAGCAGACCTGAATTCAGAACGTCCTCTCTGCTCTAAAATATACACAACAGTGTAATAACCTTTAACCTCTTGAGGACTGCAGTGCTTAACCCCCCTAAAGACCAGGCCTTTTATTGTTAAAATGGCCACTGCACCTTTAAGGCCAAGCTGCAGGGCTGCACAACACAGCACAAGAGTGATCCCCCTCCTTTTTCCCCCACCAACAGAGCTCTCTGTTGGTGGGGTCTGATCGCCCCCCTTCTGTTTATTTTTATTTTTTTAATAAATATTTGTTATTTTTCTATTTTTTTATACTATTTTCTTAATTTTTTTTTCTTTGATCCCTCCCACCCCCCAAGCCAGCCAATAATGGCGATCAGCTGTCATAGGCTTCAGCCTATGAGAGTCGATCGCTCTCATGTGCCCCAGGGGGACAGCCGTGTCAAACGGCTGTCCCCAGTACAGCGCTGCTGCTGATCGCAGCGCTGTACATGTAAATACATGGCGGTTTTGCCGTGTAACAGTCTTCCGGCCGCTCGGAGACTGAAGGCGGAGCTCCGCTCCGCCCACCAGGCAGGAGATGCGCGCGCAGCCTGCGCGCGATCTCCTACAAACTGCTGCCCCAGGACTTAATCGGCGTTAGCTGGTCCTGGGGCTGCCGCGGCCATCGGCGTGATGCGGTCGGGAGGAGGTTAAACAAAAATCATTTCTTTGTTACAGGTGATACAAATCTTAAAATAAATCTGCACTGTTTCTACTGGATTCATGGAAGCAGGCATATTGTTAACAACCTGTGCTTTCAAATGAGCTTATCTGCCTTATCTGTCATAGGCAGTAATGTGACACAGGGGAGAGATCAAATTACAACTTGCGACTAGACACAAAAAGGGGTGTAATTAGACAGGCTAAACTCTCTGTTTTCCTTCTGTCCTGTGCAAGAGTTCAGGTCCACTTTAAAGAGACTCCGTAACAAAAATTGCATCCTGTTTTTTTATCATCCTACAAGTTCCAAAAGCTATTCTAATGTGTTCTGGCTTACTGCAGCACTTTCTGCTATCACAGTCTCTGTAATAAATCAATGCATCTTTCCCCTGTCAGACTTGTCGGCCTGTGTCTGGAAGGCTGCCAAGTTCTTCAGTGTTGTAGTTCTGCTATGAACTCCCCCTTCCAGGCCCCTCTATGCACACTGCCTGTGTATTATTTAGATTAGAGCAGCTTGTCTCTTCTCTCTTATCTTTTACAAGCTGGATAAATCGTTCTCTGAGCTGGCTGGGCTTTCACATACTGAAGAATTACAGACAAGGGCAAAGCTGTTTGCAGGAAGAAACAAGCAGCCTGAAACTTCAGTGCATGAGAACTGCAGGGGGAAAGAAACACACAAATGATCTCTTGAGATTCAAAAGGAAGGGTGTATACAGCCTGCTTGTGTATGGATGTATTTTCTATGTGTGGACATACTGTACATCAACCTACTTCCTGTTTTGGTGGCCATTTTGTTTATAAACAAACTTTTTAAAACTGTTTTTAATCACTTTTAATGCAGCGGGGAGAGGCGAAATTGTGTCAGAGGGTAATAGGAGATGTCCCCTAACGCACTGGTATGTTTACTTTTGTGTGATTTTAACAATACAGATTCTCTTTAAAGTAAAAAAAACATACCGGTAATTATCTATGTAGAGGGAATGCTCAGGATCCCATAGAATAGGGACTCTAAATGATATTCAGCATGAGACAATCTACTACCGATTCAGCAGAGTTGACATATCTCAAGTTATGGCTAGAGTTGGGCCAAACCTCCGATTTTGGGTTCGCGAACTTTCGCGGAAGGTTCGGTTCGCGTTAAAGTTTGCGAACCGCAATAGACTTCAATGGGGAGGAGAACTTTGGAAAAAAAAATTCTACTGGCCACAAAAGTGATGGAAAAGATGTTTCAAGGGGTCTAACACCTGGAGGGGGGCATGGCGGAGTGGGATACATGCCAAAAGTCCCCGGGAAAAATCTGGATTTGACGCAAAGCAGCGTTTTAAGGGCAGAAATCACATTGAATGCTAAATGACAGGCCTAAAGTGCTTTAAAACATCTTGCAGGTGTATACATCAATCAGGTAATGTAATTAGAGTACTGCTTCACACTGACACACCAAACTGTTCACTGAACAGAACAGGTATGCAGTGGCGGGTTCACTGAACAGAACAGGTATGCAGTGGCGGGTTCACTGAACAGAACAGGTATGCAGTGGCGGGTTCACTGAACAGAACAGGTATGCAGTGGCGGGTTCACTGAACAGAACAGGTATGCAGTGGTGGGTTCACAGAACAGAACAGGTATGCAGTGGCGGGTTCACTGAACAGAACAGGTATGCAGTGGTGGGTTCACTGAACAGAACAGGTAAGCAGTGGCGGGTTCACTGAACAGAACAGGTATGCAGTGGTGGGTTCACTGAACAGGTATGCAGTGGCGGGTTCACAGAACAGGTATGCAGTGGTGGGTTCACAGTACAGGTATGCAGTGGCAGGTTCGCTGAACAGGTATGCAGTGGTGGGTTCACTGAACAGGTATGCAGTGGTGGGTTCACAGAACAGGTATGCAGTGGTGGGTTCACAGTACAGGTATGCAGTGGCAGGTTCACTGAACAGGTATGCAGTGGCAGGTTCACTGAACAGGTATGCAGTGGCAGGTTCACTGAACAGGTATGCAGTGGCGGGTTCACTGAACAGAACAGGTATGCAGTGGCGGGTTCACTGAACAGAACAGGTATGCAGTGGTGGGTTCACTGAACAGGTATGTAGGGGTGGGTTCACTGAACAGGTATACAGTGGTGGGTTCACAGAACAGGTATGCAGTGGTGGGTTCACTGAACAGGTATGCAGTGGTGGGTTCACAGACACAGTACAGGTATGCAGTGGTGGGTTCACAGAACAGGTATGCAGCCAGGAACAAGCTAAGCCTAACTAATCTTTCCCTATGAGAGACAGTGCAGCAGCTCTCCCTACTCTCACTAATGCAGGCAGGCACACGAGTGACCGTAATGGCCGCCGCTGCCTGCCTTATATAAGGGGGGTGGGGCTCCAGGGGCTAGTGTAGCCTAATTGGCTACACTAGGCCTGCTGACTGTGATGTAGAGGGTCAAAGTTGACCCTCCATGGTGCATTATGGGGCGAACCGAACTTCCAAAAACGTTCGCCTGCGGGACGCGAACGCGAACCACGGAAGTTTGCATGGAACCGTTCGCAGGCGAACCGTTCGGCCCAACTCTACTTATGGCTGGACACACGTATTTCTGTCATAAGGGGGTGAGGAAGGTGATCTATTAATGAGATTGTGAACTCTGTAGTTCAGTCTCGTTTTTTATGCAATCCATTATGGCCTGAGCCCACTAATGCAGTTGTGCGCAGTTGTGTCCGCTTTTCAGCAACACATCAATGTTACAGATAGAGATGTCGCGAACTTCCGATTTTCGGTCCGCGAACCTCCGCAAAAGATTCGGTTCGCGAAAAAGTCCGCGAACCGCAATAGACTTCAATGGGGAGGCGAACTTTGAAAATTTGAAAAAATTCTACCGGCTGGAAAAATGATAGAAAACATGTTTCAAGGGCTCTAATACCTGGAGGCACCTCCACCCTCCTCCCTCCACCCCACAACAGTACTAACTGAAGCTGGCCTAGCATTTACCATTTATGCTCAATACAAGAGAAAAAGTAGACAAGACAAATAACATTTATATCACACTTTTCTCCTGGCGGACTCAAAGCACCAGAGCTGCAGCCACTAGGGCATGCTCTATAGGCCGTAGCACTGTTAGGAAGACTTGCCTAAGGTCTCCTACTGAATAGGTGCTGGCTTACTGTCTACTTTTTCTCTTGTATTGAGCATAAATGGTAAATGCTAGGCCAGCTTCAGTTAGTACTGTTGTGGTACAGTGGCTAGGGTGCTTGCCCACCACACAGTGAGACCCGGGTTCAAATCCCAGCCAATGTGAGTTGTCTTTTATGCTACAAATCCTTAAAGGGAACCTAAACGGAGAAGGATATGGATTTTTCCTTTTAAAATAATACCAGTTGCCTGAATTGACTGCTGATCCTGTGTCTCTAATACTTTTAGCCACAGCCCCTGAACAAGCTTGCAGATCAGGTGCTCTGACTGAAGTCAGACTGGATTAGCTGCATGCTTGTTTCAGGGTGTGATTCAGCCACTATTGCAGTCACAGAGATCAGCTGGACTGCCAGGCAACTGGTATTGTTTACAGGAAACATCCATATCACTCTCAGTTAAGGTTCCCTTTAAGCAACCTAATGTTTCTATTGCATTGAGCATAAATAGTAAATGCTAGGCCAGCTTCAGTTAGTACTGTTGTGGTACAGCGGTTAGGGTGCTTGCCCACCACACAGTTAGACCTGGGTTCGATTCCCAGCTATGGTATGTAAACTGGTTTTTGAAATAGTATAATTCCCTGGCAGATGAGATCCTCCTCCCTCCGGTAGGAGGGAATAGGTAGAAGGGTAGAAGGGTAGAAGGGGAGGTGGGAGGAGGGAGGTGGAAGGAGGGAGGTAGCAGTTGTCCCTTAACTAATTAGTGTAGGAAGACAAGTGAGTGAAATGGCATAAGGATCTTGCTTGGAGAAGGGAGGGGGGGCGGGCCTCCAGCAGTGAGAGCACTGTGTTCGGCAATAATGTGCCTGCTGACTGTGATATGGAGGGTCAAAGTTTTGCTCAATAGAGCATTATGGGGCGAATCGAACTTCCGCAAAAGTTCGCCTGGTGCAGGTGAACGCGAACCCCCAAAGTTCGCCTGGAACCGTTCGCAACATCTCTAGTTACAGATGCTGAAAAGCGTACACAACTGCGTACAACTGCGTTTGTGGGCTCAGGCCCTGAGTGCCCAGTAAGTCTGTGACGTCATATGCTTATACGCTACCATCTGCTTACAAATTTCACAATACGCGGTTACAAAAAAAAGCTTTACATGAGTTTAAATAAAGATTATAAAGAAAATCAAATTTATGGGGATATTAAGTAGCTTACCGTATTCAAAGGCCTTATGCACTTTACTAGGAGGTCTATGGATCATTTCTACAGAATTAATTTGATCGCGCCGGCGGACAGGTGATGTTTTGCTGCTGGTTGGGGGAGCAGAGTGACCTGTAGCAGGCGGCAGCTCCACAGATTGTGAATGATCATTTCATGCTGAAATCAATTCAAAATCTGTGTGCAGTGTATGAGCAGCCAATAGATCCCTCTCTGATCAGATTCGGTCAGAGAGGGGTCTATCTGTTGGTGAATCTGGTGGCAATCTACCAGTGTATGGCTGCCTTTACTGAATAGGTACTGACTTACTGAACAGGAGGAGCCAGGATTTGAACCCTGGTGTCCTGTTTTTTACAGGCAGAGTCCTTAAAGCAGATCCGAGATGAAAAACTAACTAGAACAAGTAACTTGTCTATATATCTTATGTAAAGTTTAGATAGTTTACACAGCAAATATAACTGCAAACAGCTTTAATAGAAAATGATCATTTCTTCTTGTGATACAATGACAGCAGCCATGTTGTTTGTAAACATTACACAGAGGCAGGCTTATCTGCATCTTGAGCACTCAGCCTGTGAAAAAAACCTAATCCCCCCTCCTCCTTCCTCCCCTCTGCAATCAATGGCTAGTAACACCTCCTCCTCCGCCTGCCCAGACTGAGCTCCCATGAGCCCTTGCTACTGCCAAGGCTCTCTGAAAACCTGTGGGTGTGGTTTATTTAGTTTATAGGGAATAAGAGTATTAAAACAAAAAAGTATTTGGCTTGAGGAATGCCCCATAAACAATAGGAAAGAAACACAATTATGCAATGAGTAAAAGTTCACCTCGGATCCACTTTAACCAGCCCACCATACGGCCACTGATTAGCTAGTTGTAATCATGCTCACATTTCCCTACATCTTCCGGTTCCAGTCTACGCAAGACACTGAAATTTAAGCACCAAACCAGCATAAATCAAGACTATGTTCCTTTTTCTCATTGTAAGGGTTAAGAATACAGCTATACAAATGGAACTCTCTTGTAAAAAAAAAAAAAAAAAACTTAAGGGGAAGCTTCTGGATCGTTACAAGGCTTCCCCCATCCTCCGGTGTCCTGGCAATCCAGCGCTGCAGCCCCCCGAGCCGAGGCAGGGTAAATATTTACCTAACGCGATCCTGTGAAGGCGCACTAGTGGCTCTCCGTTCGGGTTAAGATGGTAATAGTCAAACCTGATCAGATCAACTCTACTGCGCAGATGCAAGTCCTTTGCACCTGCACAGTAGAGCGGATATGATCGGGTTCAGGTGTTTCCACCTTACCCGAACGACCCGGTAGTGCGCCTGTGCAGGATTGCAGAGAGGCAAATACAGCCCACACCTCCGCACCATTGTCAAGCTTGGCGGGGGGGGTCGAGGAGGTTTGTGGGAGCCAGCGCTGGATTCCCCGAAGCTACAGAGGTAGAGGGAGACTTGTTGGGACCCTGAGGCTTCCCCCGCACCAGGTAAGTATCCCCCAGAGGGGTTTTTTTTAGTACAGGTTCTCCTTAAACTTAACTACACAGTGTATACTAAGTAGAACAGTTTCTGTTTTATCTTCTATTTCTCTCCTTTATTTGCTCGCTAATTACTTATTATTAGAGTCAATCTAATAATACGTTTTGATGCGCTGAATGCGTGCATGTTTGTGCTATGCATGTTACAGGGCCAGTGTTAGGACACATACGACACTTAGCTATCTCTACGCCGTGTATTTGACTACGCAAGAGACTTTATTCTAGTAACGAAGATCCCAGCTTTTAACTTAGCTGTAGGGACAGCATTGATTGCTGCATGATTTTTATGAATGGATTCGCATGAGGATTTGCATGAGTGTGCAGAAGTTCATTTTAATGTTTTGCTTGCCACACCCCTTCCAGCACCTCCCCAGTACATCTACAAGTGTTTAAATGTCCTAGCTCAAGGTGAGGAGCCTGGATTTTGTGTTTTTTGAATCGAATAATTTCTCTTGCAAGCAGCTATGATATGAATTGGCTTCAGGGAGGTGTAAATATGCATTAAAATGACATCAGAGCAGTGTTCTAGTCTTTCATTTTCCTTTTTTCCTGTGTTCAACGGATTAAGTGTCTAAAAGACCCTGCTATCATGTCCTGAGGATCACGGGAGATGCCACCTATAGAGTTGGGCCGAACCTCCGATTTTAGGTTCGCGAACCGGGTTCGCGAACTTTCGCGGAACGTTCGGTTCGCGTTAAAGTTCGCGAACCGCAATAGACTTCAATGTGGAGGCGAACTTTGGAAAAAAAAAATTCTGCTGGCCACAAAAGTGATGGAAAAGATGTTTCAAGGGGTCTAACACCTGGAGGGGGGCATGGCGGAGTGGGATACATGCCAAAAGTCCCCGTGAAAAATCTGGATTTGACGCAAAGCAGCGTTTTAAGGGCAGAAATCACATTGAATGCTAAATGACAGGCCTAAAGTGCTTTAAAACATCTTGCATGTGTATACATCAATCAGGTAGTGTAATTAAGGTACTGCTTCACACTGACGCACCAAACTGTTCACTGAACAGAACAGGTATGCAGTGGCGGGTTCACTGAACAGAACAGGTATGCAGTGGCGGGTTCACTGAACAGAACAGGTATGCAGTGGCGGGTTCACTGAACAGAACAGGTATGCAGTGGCGGGTTCACTGAACAGAACAGGTATGCAGTGGCGGGTTCACTGAACAGAACAGGTATGCAGTGGCGGGTTCACTGAACAGAACATGTATGCAGTGGCGGGTTCACTGAACAGAACAGGTATGCAGTGGCGGGTTCACTGAACAGAGCAGGTATGCAGTGGTGGGTTCACTGAACAGGTATACAGTGGTGGGTTCACAGAACAGGTATGCAGTGGCGGGTTCACTGAACAGAACAGGTATGCAGTGGCGGGTTCACAGAACAGGTATGCAGTGGCAGGTTCACTGAACAGGTATACAGTGGTGGGTTCACAGAACAGGTATGCAGTGGTGGGTTCACTGAACAGGTATGCAGTGGTGGGTTCACAGACACAGTACAGGTATGCAGTGGTGGGTTCACAGAACAGGTATGCAGCCAGGAACAAGCTAAGCCTAACTAATCTTTCCCTATGAGAGACAGTGCAGCAGCTCGCCCTACTCTCACTAATGCAGGCAGGCAGTGACACACGAGTGACCGTAATGGTCGCCGCTGCCTGCCTTATATAAGGGGGTGGGGCTTCAGGGGCTAGTGTAGCCTAATTGGCTACACTGGGCCTGCTGACTGTGATGTAGAGGGTCAAAGTTGACCCTCCATGGTGCATTATGGGGCGAACCGAACTTCCACAAACGTGCGCCTGCGGGCCGCGAACGCGAACCACGGAAGTTCGCATGGAACCGTTCGCAGGCGAACCGGTCGGCCCAACTCTAGCCACCTACTCCATCCTATGAGGAAGGGGTCCATGTACAGCCTTGTGCTAACCACCCACATTATCAAGTTTTCAATGACAAATAAAGCGATGCCTCTTCAGTCAGATGTTTGGCGTTCGGTAGAATTTGTTCAGCCTTTGTGGCCATTTAAGAAACCATCGCTCTGAGAAGTAACATTTATACAGAGCTGTAACCCGGGCAGGTCAGCTGAACCCTGCAAACTTCAGAGGAATGTAAAATGTCAAAGCCAGCGCTTGAGATAAAGAAATCGTAAAATGTCACATCTTCTACTGAACTCCGCACCTTTATCCTCTACTAAAGGGGCTTTCAAGTTCATTTGTGCACAGATTTAACAAAAAACCCTCTTCATCTTTTACATAGATCCTGTTATTTACATGGTTTTTTCCCCCTTCTTTTAAAGTACACCTAAAGTGATACGCTTATGGAGGCAAACATATGTATTTCCTTTTAAATAATGCAGATTGCCTGGCAGTCCTGCTGATCTTTTTGGCTACAGTAGTGTCTGAATCACATCAGAAACAAGCATGCAGCTAATCCAGTCAGACTTTAGTCACAGCATCTGATCTACATGCTTGCACAGGGGCTAAATGTATCAGAGACAGACAATCAGTAGGCTATCTGCATTGTTTAAGAGAAAATACAAATGGCAACCCTCCACATCCCTCTCAATTCAAGTGTCCTGTAAGTCAAACTCTGGCTCAAAATGTTTTGTTTTTTTTTGTTACAAACTCCATTTCCGGTTTTACAAAATCAAAAGGAAAATATAAGCTACATAAATAAACATATAGCTGATGGTTTATTACCTGCCAGACTGGTACACGCCCCCTTTACTCACATGACTGTGTGGGGTGGAGTGTGAATTTTCTGTCACTTGAAGCCACGCCTCCTCCTGCTGCTTACTGGCCTATCATGCCTGACAGGGTCTGGTATGGAGGTGTGGCTTTCCCAGACTGGGAGAGGAGTGAGTGTGAGCAGGCACGGGAAGGTTGCTGAGTAAATTAAATTAAAGAGATGCCCGGGCCTGTATTCAATTCACTTTTACTCCTAAGTTTTCTCCCAAGAGATCATTTTTCAACTACTGTGTAAAATAATTTTTTTAGCACTTGAAAAGGTATCAAAAAGTAGTTTCTCCTTGCTTGCTGGTAACTTAAAAAGGCATTTTATTTATAGGGTGTTAAAATATCACCTTAGGAGAAAAAGTGAATTGAATAAGGGCCCTGGGCTTGGATTTTATGGTAACTACTTCACATTTAGATCTTGTTTTCGCCTTATGTCCTTGCGGGTTTGACAAATAAGTATTAAAAAAAAACCTCATTTTTTATTTTGATACAAGCTACTGCAGAATGTCTTTGGGTGCTAGATTTTCCAAGAATTTTATCTTTCTTTCTATGGATTTTATAGAAGAACTTTAGCGAAAAAAGGAAACCATACATCAATACACTGAAGAGTGAGAAGTTAAAAAAAATATAAGAGAAATCAATAAATGATTGATTGATATTCGCCATGTAATTCACACTGTTTGATTCCCATTTAGCCTGCACATCATCATATTAACTACTGGCAGACATGAAAAGACTAGAGCAAACCAACTGCTATTATCTATAACCACACCCTCTAACAATGCAATAGGCTAAAAGGCTGTTTTATTAATATATATGTAAGGCCTGGTGCACACCAAAAACCGCTAGCAGATTCGCAAAATGCTAGCAGATTTTGAAACGCTTTTTCTTATTTTTCTGCAGCGTTTCAGCTAACGTTTTGCGGTTTTGTGTAGCGGTTTTGGTGTAGTAGATTTCATGTATTGTTACAGTAAAGCTGTTACTGAACAGCTACTGTAACAAAAAACGCCTGGCAAACCGCTCTGAAGTGCCGTTTTTCAGAGCGGTTTGCGTTTTTCCTATACTTAACATTGAGGCAGAAACGCATCCGCAATCTAAAATCTGCAGCAGCCCGGGAGTATGCGTTTCTGCAAAACGCCTCCCGCTCTGGTGTGCACTAGCCCATTGAAATACATTACCCTAGCGGATCCGCACCCGCAAGCAGATCGCAAACCGCAGAGGAAACGCTCCGGTGTGCACTAGGCCTATGAGAGAGAGATACTGCTTGCTTGGCAGCTGGAAACAGCTGTTATTTCCCACAATGCAACAAGGCTTCTACAGCGTGATTTATGTCTGGACCTAGGTTCTGACATCACCCTGTGGGAGGGGTTTCACCACAATATCAGCCATACAAATGTCCCTGATGATCTATTTAAGAAAAGGTAAAGATTTCTCATGGGAAAGAGGGTATCAGCTATTGATTAGGAGGATCCATCTGAAAATGGCGCCAGTGAATAATGGCACACGGTGTTGCCGCTAATCCGTTTGTCGCTTATTGCTATTTAACGTTAAAGGCTTATTGTTGTTTAGCGTTAACACACAGAACCCTCTCTGTACCTATCCCGAACCCCTAAACCCCCCCTGGTGGTGCCTAACCCTAACCACCCCCCTGGTGGTGCCTAACCCTAACCACCCACCTGGTGGTGCCTAACCCTAACCCCCCCTGGTGGTGCCTAACCCTAACCCCCCCCCTGGTGGTGCCTAACCCTAAATCTCCCCTGGTGGAGCCTAACCCTAAATCTCCTCTGGTGGTGCCTAACCCTAACCTTGACAGTGTTACATTAAATCCATTCACCGTTTTGCAGTTAAATAACTTCTGCAGTTTGGCTTATGTAGGGCGCTATTAATAAATAACGTTACTGTGCACAATCATGTCTGTTTGGCATATGAACGGTGCTATTGATAAATAACATTACTGTGTGCCGTTTTTCTTCTTTTCCCCGTCCGTCATTATTATGCAGTACTAACGATAAATAGCGATAAGCGTATCTTTTTAATGCGGCACCATTTTTCTGCATAGGCGCCGTGCACCATTATTCACTGATCCGTGATTAGGATGACATCCAATTCTGGGTTACAGTTGCTCTTTAAAGAAGAAGAAAAAAAAAATACAAAATACATTTCTCAAGTTTCACCAATTATAGATTTCACATAAAAAATTACTGTACATAGAAAAACATTTTATTTAGCGATTTATCTCATTTATCAAAAAACGTTCTTTTGTTACTGGCTAAAAGCTCTCGAGGTATGTGAGGATTACAGAAGGACAGTTCCTTTGATAGTTTCTCTTTAAAGGATGTGGCTGGAACAATATACAGTATGGTGACAATATTGCAGTTTAAATCAGGAGTTAATAAATAACATGAGATAATTCATGACATAAGGTTTGTGCATCAGCCCCTATGTACACCTCCCAGGTACAGAGAGGGGAGCGATTAATTATTATTATTATTATTATTTAGTATTTATATAGCGCCGACATATTACGCAGCACTGTACAATGTATATATATATATCTTGTCACGAACTGTCCCTCAAAAAGCTCACAATCTAATCCCTACCATTGCCATATGTCTATATTATGTAGTGTAAGTACTGTAGTCTAGGTCCAATTTTAGGGGGAGCCAATTAACTTATCTGTATGTTTTTGGAATGTGGGAGGAAACCGGAGTGCCCAGAGGAAACCCACGCAGACACGGAGAGAACATACAAACTCTTTGCAGATATTGCCCTTGCTGGGATTCGAACCAGGGACCCAGCGCTGCAAGGCGAGAGAGCTAACCACTACGCCACCGTGCTGCCCTGTAAAGGGGCCATTAACGGTACAATATATTCCTCAGACGATCATTCCATCAGATTTGCAGGTTTGTAAGTAATCAGAAAGTAATTATCGATTGTCCCATAAACAGGAAGATTAGGGCACTTAAGACAATCGTAAAATCCAATGATCTGATCTGCAAAATTCTGTATTTTAATCTACCGTAGAATCGCTTAACACCGACTTTTTTCCACATACTGCGTGGTTTTCTGGACAATTCGATTGCGAAAAAAGTTAGATTGATCACATTTGAGGAAAATATTGCACCATTTATAGTCATCTTTGCACAATAGCTTGTGTAATGATATCGTTACATAGATTCCTGTTATTGTTTAAATTATGGGTCCACTATTGCTTTTTTTAATATAGGTTTAATCTAAATTTTATCTTTTATTATAACGTTTACTCAGCATACTCGACTGGCTTTACAACAACGGTCAATGTTGTAATTGTCCTATTTTAGCGGACTGGCCTCCCATTACCTCCGCATCAAATGGTTGATCAGAAAGCTTGCTGGAGAAGGTGACCACTCTTGTCTCCAGCACATTAAATATTAAAGGAAGAAAGCATTAAGGGTGAAATAATCACCGGCGTGCCGTACATTGTGCCGACAGCTCTGAGTCCACTGACAGCCCAGAAAACAAGAGTTTCAAAGTAACTGAGCGGACGTGTCAGTACATCAGTGTGACATGTCCCCATACACCCTCTACACGATGACCCAGCACGCCACTATAACCGCGCCAAGGACGGAAAACTTCACCAGCTATTATTTTACGTTTCATCCCCCATCAAGTCCTAGCGTAGAAATGAAAAGCTGCGGTTAAACTCCCACAACATGCGCCATAATATTTCTAACCAATTTTTTTTTTTCGTAATCATCATTTGACAGTCATGTAATAAACAAGGATAAACAGAAAACAAAGGCAAAATAACAAGAACATTGACTGACAGACAAGTAATGATGTCTATTCTCATAACAACCTAATAACATATGTTTGGTAATCAAGAATTGCTGATCCTCTTTACAGGCCCTTTTCCAGCAGGAAACATGAGGCGATTGCGTTTCTCTTTCCACTACTGCAATTGCGCCTCAATCCATCCAGAGTATCAAACAACCCTTGAGAGTTAGAACTGAAGATATGCGGGAAAACTGGCATAGCGGTGCAATTGCTATCCGTTTTTCCTGTGTATAGGTGCACAAACGCAGATAAGGCAGATAAGCTCATTTGAGAGCACAGGATGTCAACAATATGTTTGCTTCCATGAAAACAGGAAGTAGAAACAGTGCAGACTTATTGCAGGATTTGTATCAGCTGTAACAAAGGAATGTTTTTCTTTACAGCATACCTCCCAACTTTTTGAGATAAGAAAGCATGACACTTAAGCCACACCCCTGGTGGACAAGAGGCAGAGATTCTGCTAGTCAGGGGAGGGCTTCCAATATTTCAGCCATAGATTGCAATTCCCACACTCCCCTGGCGGGCAGGAGGTCGGCCGCCTCCCATCGAGCACTTAGGAGCCATCAGCATTGTTCACGGCTGAAGGCCTGAATTGGTGAAGCCACAGTGGCCAGGTTTATGTACAGAGACATCCTTGGAAACCAAAGCCAGTTTCGGTTTTTATGCACTCAGAGGCGGCGGCTGCCGGAAAGATTCGTAGAGGACACACTTCTATTGCGCAGACTGACCTCAGCTTGGCAGTGAGCCATGCGACTGGGGTTAGAGGAAGCCCCAGGTATGTATAAAACTTATTTTATAGGTCTCTGGTTTCCTTTAAGGTGCCCATACATCCCTCATTTGCGGCATCGATATCTGGACAATACAATCCTAATGATCCAATCTGGCAGAGCTTGAAGCTGCAATGTAGCCACCCGATCATCATTTCAAATGATTTCCATCTGAAATTGTTCAGGTGAACGGCGGTAGCGGCATTTAATTTCCCAACAAAATATGTAACCCTTGGGCCTGTGGTCAGTGTTGAGGCTCATCTGTCTGGCATGCCTCCTCCTGTGTTCTGAGCCTTGCTCCAGGGCCACCCATGCCCTGTGACCTTGCCCCATGCCTGTACATGCAGCGGGGCCACATGGTACAGGGGCCACACCCGGGGGCCACATAAAAAGATGCAGGACATGGGTGGAGGTGTGTGCTAGCATACAGGTGACCCTCTGACATGCACCCCTGGCCCCTGATACGTAGTACATGGTGGAGGTGTGTGTGTGTGTGTGTGTGTGTGTGTGGGGGGGGGGGCAGGTGGAGTTGGCTGAACAGATTTCCAATAGATTTCATGCTGACATTTATTGGAAATCGGTTTTCATTACATGGGAAGGAATAAATCCCTCTCCGATTAGATTTATTTAGATAGGAATCTACCCGATGGTCACATCTGCTGCCCCATCTGCCAGTGTAGGGGCACCTTTATGCTTTAAATTTGTTAAAGAGACTAACAAAATTTTGAGCCTTATTTCTTCTATCCTATAAGTTCCTATACCTGTTCTAATGTGGTCTGGCTTACTACAGCCTTTCCTAGTTGCACTGTCTCTGTAATAAATCTTATCTTCTTTCCTCTGTCGGGCTCAGGCTGGAATGTGTGGAATGTGCAGCACTGCTTGTGATAGGCAGAAGCTTTACACACCCTCTCCAAGCTATCCTCTCAGCCTATCACACTTTGGTTAGCAGCCATGTCTTTTGTTTGTAAACACTGCCTAAAACTGGCAATTACAAGCCAGGATTGCAGCAGGGAGTGGCAGAAACAGCACAGAGGGGCCCAGGAGAACATAATGAATAGAATGGTATGCTTTTTATTGTAAGAATTGTAGAGTACAGATTCTCTTTAAGGGCCCCATACACTGGTCGATTTCAGCCATCGATCAATTCTATGGAATCGATCGATCAGAAATCGATTCTATTAAATCGATCAATTTGCGGCCAGTTTTGATCAATTTGATCTATCTGACAGGATGGAAAATCTAGGTCGATCTGCTGCTGGCAGCAGATCAATGGCCCATAGAGTTACATTGGATCTAATGGTCCAATAATGCATTTAAATCGATTTCCAATAGATTTTCAATAGATTTCATTCTGAAACCTATTGGAAATCTGTTCCTAGTGTGTAGCACACATCAGATAGATTCCTGTCAGATTTGACTTGACAGGCATCTGACAAATCTATCTGATGGTCGAATCTGCTGCAAATCTATAAGTGTATGGCCACCTTTACAAACTCAGACATCCCAAAATGAGCATAAAATGGAAAGACAGATAAGCAGAGATTACCTCCGAAGGACTACCTGTCAAATCAATCATGTTGCAGAATAAATATGCAAATATAGAACTTTTTTACGGTAGTCTTGACAATGTAACCATTTCTAATAATAACGATAGGCGATTGATTTCCCGCACAGACAGATGGAAAGCAATACTGCTCTATTTCCGGGACTGGGAACAGACTTCACTTTCTCCGGAACGTGCAAGTTTAAATTTCGAATCACGCTGACAGCGGAGGGGCTGAGAGATGTGGAGACCGCTGAGGGTTAACGTTAGTCTTAGTAGTTTGAAGGCAAACGGCTGAAGGTCAGGCCGAGACTACAAGCAGAGCAATGTCTTCATGCCTGGTACTAGCGGAGAATAGTGAAGAGGAACACTCATTATTTTGCTCTCGCTGCGAAGGACGCAGTGCATCCACGATACAACTCGATTCAATATGCATTATTTATCCAATATTAATATAATGAGGTGTCTATAGGTCAGCTGAGAACGTTCCATGCTTGTTGTCCATGTTGTTGTATCGCTTCTGATGTCATCCATCACCAGGCAGCGATCTACACTTACCATCTAATAATCAACATGCTCAAATGTTAACATTTTTGTGGCTAAAATTAGGCTTCTGTAGCTATGTGCACAAGTGCCACAGGAATACGGATAGGAGGCACATCCCGTACACCTGCAAGGGAGTCTGGGATGTGGGGAACCCCCAATATCTCATGCCGCCTCCTTCCAGTACAGGGGCTGTCTGTACACAGCAAGTAGTGTTATGGCCTCACTTGTTATGCTAGGGGTGACTTTGCTTGTTCTATGGTTGAATGTTTGTAGCGTCCTATCAGAGTTTTTCAAGGAGGAGGGGGGGCGGGGAGGGGCACCAGGTCTTCATTAAGTACCTTGCAGGGAATTATGGGTCTGCACCCATAATTGTGGAGTGGATGTCTGCCATGTGGCTGCATGGTGTCCAAAAATGCAACCCCTAGCATCACTCTACCAGAAGTCAACTAGAACAAGTGATGCTATGAGATGGGTCGCACAGGTTATGGTATTGAGTCGAAGTATGGTCAAACAGGTGACCGTAAAAGCCAGGACTAAGTGAAGCAGTGTCAAACATCCTGGTTGGTATCTAGTATTTGAAATGCCTTACAGAGCTATGCCAGGAGCTGGAGACAGGAGTGAGGTCAAACAGTGTTGGATTGGTAACTATAGCTGGAGACAGGAGCGAGGTCAGACAGTGCTGAATTAGTAACTGGAGCTGCAGACAGGTACAGGGTCAGACCAGGGCCAGGCCGAGGCATAGGCTGGAGAGGCTCCAGCCTCAGGGCGCAGTGTAGGAGGGGGCGCACAATTCATTCAGCTGTCATTCCTAATGTGTTTGAAGCAGAAAGAAATAAGAAAAGGGGATACATAGCAGTGACTGCAAACTAGATAACTAGATATTAAGGTGTTGGGGAGGTTGTGGGCCCTGTGGCCCTCTTAGTCTAATAGCAATCAGTGTGTGATGGCTGGGGTGGGAGGGATGGAGGGGCGCACTTTGGGGTCTCAGCCTTGGGTGCTGGAGGACCTTGTCCCAGCTCTGGGTCAGACAGTACCGGATTGGTAACTGGAGCTGGAGACAGGAGCGTGGTAAGAAAGTGCTAGACTGGTAATGGTAGCTGGAGACAGGAGCGAGGTCAGACAGTGCCAAATTGGTAACTGGAGCTGCAGACAGGTGCAGAGTCAGACAATACCGGATTGGTTACTGGAGTTGCAGACAGGGGCGAGGTCAGACAGTGCGGGATTGGTAAAGGGAGCTGGAGACAGGAGCGAGGTCAGACAGTGCCGGACTGGTAACTGGAACTGGAGACAGTAGCGAGGTCAGAGAGTGCCAGATTGGTAACTGTAGCTAGAGACAGGAGCGAGGTCAGACAGTGCCGAATTAGTAACTGAAACTGGAGACAGTAGCGAGGTCAGATAGTGCCGAATTATTAACTGAAACTGGAGACAGTTGCGAGGTCAGATAGTGCCGGATTGGTAACTGGAGCTGCCAACAGGAGCGAGGTGAGATGGTGCCAGACTGGTAACTGGAGCTGAGAGCAAGGTTGACCAAAAAACAGTATTAAATGAAATACAATTTTATGCTGCCAGTAAATCTGAAAACAGAATCACAAAAAACCTCACATCACAGGATAAATTATGATGATTATTTGGTTATTCCAGGCAATCAGTGGCCATAATCAGAGCACCAGTCACACCATATTGATATCAAACTGTCAAAGCATAGTTTCCTATCCTTTGTGACCCTGTAATATCTTTATTTAAAAAGGCACCAATTTAGCAGTTAAGATGTTGGGAAAGAACTTGTGTATCTCTGACCATGACGCCATAATCCTGCCCATGAAAGCCTGTATCTTGGCCAATGTGTCATCCTCAGTATGGTCAGAACAGTGCTTCAGAGAGTTTCCCACTGGAGCAGAATGCTGACCTCCCCTAAGATCCCAACAGAATAGTCAGAGAGCACTCTCTGTGCCAACCTCTGCTCCAACTGTCCATGGTCACATCATTTCCTGGGGCATAAAGCTATGCGGAAGTGTCTTCTACGTGCCAATGAAAAACACAACTCACCTAGGCTAAGCAACATCAACTGCAGTACAAAGAAGCAGTATGTAGAAATAAAGGCACTTTTGTGACTGCTGGAAATCATATTACTGCCTTTGTACAGAGGTAGCATGGCAAAGAACTGAAGTCAGAGTGCACCAACAGAACACTGATGTATGGAGTATGTACCAGGGCTGTGGAGTTGAAGTGGGAGCAATTTTTGAGTACCTGGAGCCGGAGTCGGGGGTTACATAAACTGAGGAGTCAGATGATTTTTGTACTGACCCCACAGCCCTGGTACGTACCTATAAGCCCGTACTAAATTCCCCTTTTCTTCTGAGTTTTCTCCTAGGAGGTAATTTTTCACCTCTTTAAAATAACGTCAGCAGCCTGCAATGGAAAAAGTACCAAAACGCAGTGAAAAAGTACAAAATTATTCAAAATTATTCTGAGTATTTTCTGGTTTGCTGGTGGCTTAAAAGGCATCTTCATGGTAAGGTGTGAAAATGTTGCCTAGGAGAAGTGAATTGAATAAGAACCAATGTGGTTTGGTCTTGCATGGCTGCCTCTGGGACTGGAAAACTGGGAGGCATTACTGAGAGAACAAAGAGTACACAAAAAGAACTTCGGTCCCCAAAGTTATAAAATACTCACTTCTGCTGCTGACTTATTCCTAAATCATGATTCCAAATAAAATGAAACACAACAAGCCCTTACTATTGTGCAAACACTCCACAGGCTTGGAGTAGAACCAGATATGTTCATCGTCATGACCGACATGCTCAAACACCGGATTTAAACTCAGCTGATAACTTGTGGTGGAAACTCATGGTGTCATTGTCAAAGAAAACCGCCAAGTAATAAACAAAAGCTGTCATCGACGGATAGCATCTTGTCATTTCTATTGATTTAGTGACAAGACTAATCCATAGAATGCCTAAAAGGTGTGTGCTTTCATTACAAATGATGGCTATCCAACCAAATATTGGACTTTTTATGTTTCAATAACGAGTATGAGACTCAACACAAACATACAGATAAGTAGCATAAGTTTAATGATAAACATGCAACTTTTTTTATTTTTTTTTTGCAAATACATTTTGTTGCAAAATATGTTAAGTTATAAAGGCATTTTATTTGATTTTAATTGGTATAGAACACATTTTCTACACATACTACCTTCTTGACTTCTCTTGATATATTGGATTCCAAGTACTGGTAGATCGTGTACAACTTTTTAATGCACAAGTCTGAAAAGGTGGCAGCCACGTGTTCAATGCCAAGTTCATCCCACTGCATCAATAGGTGGATAGAAAGCCCTAGTACATATTCAAATGCAACCTTTAATGCAGGCATATAAAACTGGGCATAGAACAATACCTATAAATACACATTGAGAGGTCTAGAGCCTACAGATCTGATATACAGACCCTTTTATCCGAAACAGGCGAGAATTGGCTGATAATGGATAGGTGCCCTCAAAACTCACTTTTTCCATCAATCATATGCTTTACTATAGGCCAGTACACCCTCCAACCTCTGGCTAAGATATTCTCTTTCTAGATAACCTAAAACGCACTGCCTCTAGGTATGTTTGCTGTAAACTACCCCACCTCTTGTCCTCACCCGTCTAATGAGTCGCCCTTTGAATACACACACACACTTATAAGTGGGAATAGATTTTCTCCACAAAAATCTCCCATAACACGCCTCCAGAAACCCAGCCAATGAGTAGGGTTGGGGCCATCAGGTGATTATTACCGTCACACATGTTCTCAATATGCAACAAAAATAAGCCAAATTACCAGGAAATGATCTGCTATTTGCTTGCCAAAACATTAAGTAGGCTAGCTGCAAAGAAGCCTATTTCACGATTAACGCTGCAAATAATTCTTCGACTTGTTTATACCAAAAAATCTCAATGATAAGAAGAAGCAGGGAGAGGTGATCTCCTTAAGATGTTGTGAAGGACATCCAGATTGTAAAACGCGTCATTCTCTGTACCCTTCATGAGGCTGAGCAAGGAGACAGGATTAAAAATAAACCACCAACTTCTCAGAAATGAGAAACAAAGCAAATGGAAAGATAAAAAGGATCTAAATCAAATGAAGTATCAAAGGACCACCATGACAATTACCGGATCACCAAAATATAAAATCAGAGGGTAGAATTACTACTCTGAGCCCCACAACAACAAACATTTAGAGTACCTCATGTTTCTGAATTAGTAGTTATGTTCGCTACCCATTGAAAAGGTGTGTCAACAGTGAGGATGTAAAAAATGAATAAAAATACAGACCAGATACCATAAAATAGCGGTCAAGGAGTTTGAACTACTGCTGGGAAGTGTCTTTCCTTTCCGGTAGCTTCTAGACATTTCATGACACAGGGCTGCCCAACACCAGTCCTTGAAGGCCAAGGTCCTCACACATTTTTGGCACAGCTTTAATGAATTGATGGGACTGAATCAGGAAGGGTGTGGTTCATCGAATAAAACACATTTCTCCATTGCTCAATCCATCCTCAGCAATGACATGGCTATGGCCCTCCAGTCCAGGACTGGCGTTGAACAGCCATAGCTGTCATAACAGAATACAGCCACATGACTTGATGTTCTGCAAATGCTCTAATCTAGTAGCTCATCACAATTTAAACCATCAATCTCAAATAGAAACAGAATCCGGGAGCAACAACGCTGTATCCAATGTAAAAACTGCCAACACTGTTAATCCAGGCTTTTTAAAATACAGGACACCATAATAAAGAAGGTTATACTTATCGGCACAAGCAGCAGTAAAGAAGGTGCAGAGGAAGGTCGACGATTGTTTCGCCCTGCTATATGGGCTTTTTCAAGACAGACAATTTAAACTATACTGATCTTCCACCATTCCCCAGGGCTAGGTGGGACTACTCAACAGTCTTTCATGTGCCGGTGGTGCTATTGGTACTGTATGCTAGGACTAAGGAATACTTCCACCAACTATGAGCAGGTGGCCTCCTGCAGTGGGCTCTCCATCACACTCAGTAATCTGTGCGTTTCACTTGCTGATCGGATTGGTGTCTGAACTCCTGGTCTTGCTACTGTGATTCCTGGCATCTGACCCTGTGCTCCTTTCCTCTCCCGGCTCTGTACTGCATCAGCCTCCAGGCATCTGACGACATGTTCCATGTCTGGCTTGTCAGCTATGCAACATCCAAGTGAAAAACAACAGCCTGGAGGTGCCCCAAAAATGACGGTTTAAAAATGTTTGCTTATTGAACTGTTTATTAAAGCTCAGAGTTCTTTTATTAAAAACACATTACCTGGCCCGAGGAAGCAGCTTTGAGCCATTAAAGGAGAACTGTAGTGAGAGGTATATAGAGGCTGCCATGTTTATTTCCTTTTAAAGCGGACCCAAACCAAACATTTTTTAATTTCAAAATATTTAGTTGCACCACTCTAACACATACAAAGATAAATAAACACTCATGCACCATGCGACGTTAAGGTTGCACCCAATGCGACCTTATAGGCGCATTGGGTGTGCCGTTTTCATTGCACCGCGATGCGACGTTTCGTGCGCACCCCGCTGTGTGTGCAAAGTTTTGCACGCTGGACTTTGCACGCAATGTAAATTTAGTAAATGGTGCTAACCCAGTTAGCACCCTAGTTATCACACCCAAAGTCTTCAGGCGTGCTATCTGGGTTAGCACAGTTTATTGAATCAAGCCCATTGTCTCTAATACTTTAAGCTTAAGACACTGAACAAGCATGCAGCAGATCAGGGGTTTCTGACATTTTTGTCAAATCTCACAATATTAGCTGCATGCTTGTTTCTGGTGCGATTTGGACTCTACTGCAGCTAAATGGACCAGCAGGGTTGCCAGGCAACTTGTATTGCTTAGAAGGAAAAAAATATGACAGCGTCCATATAACCAGGGCTGTGGAGTCGGTACAAAAATCTTCCGACTCAAACTCCGACTCCTCCATTTATGAAACCACCAACTCCGACTCCGGGTACCCAAAATGGATCAGACTCATCGACTGACTCCTTATTCTAATACTTACCAGGGCTGTGGATTTTGTACAAAATCATCCGACTCCCGACTCCAACGTTTATGAAATCACCGACTTCAACTCCGACTCCGGGTACCCAAAATTGCTCTGACTCCAGCTCTGACTCCACAGCCCTGCATATAACTCTTACTACAGTTGTCCTTCCAATGCATTGTCTATTGTGTTACTTGAATAAACATATAAATATTTGATCAGTTTACTTCATGAAGGTAAGCCAACACTTGCCTTCTTTGTAAACTGGCAGGGAAGAGGCGCCCCATTGATGTGTCAGGATAATGGCTGGTATAATAAAGAACAGTCTTACCTCGTTAGAACATATTTTTTGAGGGATTCATTGGAACTCACAAACTACGCGTTTCTTGGGATTCACTGGCTTCTTCTGGTTAATAATAGTGGGTCTTAGTGATAACAGCAATTTAGGCTCCTGGTTCATTGTTGTGATCACTAAGACAATGTATTATTAACCTGAAAAAGTGGGTAAATCCCGAGAAGCGCGTTGTTGGTGGTGTCCATTAGATCTCTAAAAAAAAACTTCTAACGAGTTAAGACTATTCTTTATTATACTAGTCATTATCCTGACACATCAGCCATTATCCGGCCACAAGAGTTCTACGCAGACTACGTCATACCGGACACTCTCACTTCTTAATCCCTTTTGGGGACGCCTCCAGTGGTTGTTTTTCATGTTTCCTGTTGGGGACAGGGGGTTGTTAGAAATGTATGTATTATAAAGTTTAGCTTTTCGGGGCCGTGACCTCGTATTACTACAGAAGCCGAGTGAGGGTGGTTTGTCCTCGCATGTTACTGTAGGTGGTTGCTTGTCTAAGCAACCAAGACTTGTAAATATACATTTATCAAAGGGACACTTATTCTCCACTTTACATTGAGAAGACTATTCTTTGCACTTTCCATCTTATGAAAGGCTTAATACAGGTGGCTGCAGATCTCTATACACAAAGGCTGTGTAGTGAGGCAGCACAAGATTACAGCAGTCAGCACATTGCCGGCGCCACGTGTTTCCCTAGTCACATGTCCAGCACGGCACTACACAGGCTGCATTACTGGAAAATAGGTGCAGATGCATCATAACCTCCAGCACCCGTCATTAATCTGAAAACTGCAACCACTGCATATTCAGCTGTATTAATCATGTGACGGTAAGAATGCAAAACTGGGCCAGGCCTCTGAGACACCTTCCCAAAGATTACTTCTAAGTACGTCCAAACAGAGGAAACCACGAGGGCTGCAAAACTACAAACCAAGGAAGGACTGCACCTGATCTGCACACAGGTCCTTATCCAATGCTGATCGCTTTGGCCAGGATCCTACTTTAACCAATGTTCAATTACCTTTTATTAAGCTATATATTTATCTTATAGTAATTATACCACTTCAGTGAATGGAGCGGACATCACCAGTAAAATGGAAACTCCCACATAAACAAAGAAAAAAAATTGTGTAAAAAACATGACATAAAAATGCAATAGTGAGATTTTTTTAAAGTGGATCCGAGATAAACTTTTACTCATTGCATAATTGCGTTCCTTTCATATAGAATATAGGGCATTCCTCAAGCCAAATACTTTTTTGTTTTGTTTTAAACAAGTCTCGCCCACAACTTCTCCAGAGTGCCTTGGCACTCAGTCCCATGTAGCAAGGGCTTATGGGAGCTCAGTCTGGGCAGGATGATGAGGTGGTTACTAGCCAGAGATTTCAGAGGGAGGAGGAGAGGGGAGTCCAGAGGCTTCCCCGATCCAATAACATATAATCAATGTTTAGTGAAAATTACTCACATCTTTTGGGTTGCAGTGAGCCACAACTACTTGTTTAGCCTATGGGGGAATCTCTCTCCCACTTGGGTTGGGGTAACCACTCCTTGGTGGTCACTCTTTGGAATGAAGACTCCTGAATGGGGGGGGGGGGGGGGGAGATTAACAAAAGCAAACAAACTCCCAACCAATGCAAAAACTAACAACTGGAGGGTGGAGAGGCTTCATAAAAAATAAAATACTTTAATACTGTTAAAAAGGGGAGGTAGTAGTTTGCTTACCTCGCCTGATGAAAGAGCCAATCATGCAACCAAGTTAGAGAAGTTTAGTGCACTATAGCAGACTACGCTTTCCTGCTTCCTCAGATCAATAACAATTGTGCCTGGTTCACTGGTTACTGCAGCCACCAGGCACAATTCTTACTGACCCAAGGATGCAGAAAAGCACCTGCAAAACACATTGGCCTCAATTCACTAAGCTTATCTCCTGTCTTTAATAACTCTTCTGAGCTGTTTCTACAGTTATCACCATGGGAAAAACTAAAGTGGGAAAAAAAACTTATGACAATAAATTGTATGTGTAGTATGGATAATTAATAGAACATCAGTAGCAAAGAAAAGAGTCTCAGGATTTTATTTTTAGGTATATAGCTTTTTATTTTTCATAGCGTTGCGCCATTCTCTCATATTTGCAATTTACAAACCACACTTTATTTTAAACTATGAAGCAGAGCAAAGCTAATGACGCTTTGCACTTCCCTGCAGTAAAAATCTTATCTGAAGCTGCCCGTCACTGTTTTCTTTGAAGTATAAGTGCTGCAGAAAACAGCTCTGTTGCCAACTAAACTGGTCGGAGAGCTCAGAGAAGCTCTTTTGCATAGATAACAGGTGAAGTTTCTTATAGGGGCACTATGGCAACAAAAATATGTGCAAACATACAAATAAGAAGTACGTTGTTTCCAGAACCGAAAGGTTTTGGACTAGCCCATCTCCTCATGGGGGATCCTCAGGGTTTTGTTTATTTTCAAAAGCACTTAGTAAATGGCAGTTGCTCTGTCCAACTGCCAAAAAACTGTGTAGCAAGCAGGGAGGCTGGCCAGCATCATTGTTTAAATCCTTTTTAGGGAATATCTTTATAAAGAGTAAAAGCCTTGCTGAGAATCTCCCATGAAGATATGCACTAGTCCAAAACTTGTCGGTTCTGTCAGATTTCTACTACCTACTGTAAGTGACAGCAACATAAGAGAAAAGTAATTTATGGCTCATTTTACTATGGAAAACAAATGTACTTCTTATTTGTCTATGTTTGCACATATTTTAAATTTTAAATTGTTCGCTATAGTGCCCCTTTAACTCTTCCTGTACTTGAAACAATATTAGTCTCATATATTATATCATAAGTTTATTTACACTTCAGATTTACTTTAAAAGTAATGTATTTTTATTGGGCATGTAAAGGCCCATACACACGCCGGACTGGAGGCCAAGATGGGTCCGTCTTCACCTCCCGCTGGGTGGGCGTTCCAACGACAGTTCGGCGTGTGTATGCACTGTCGGCGGACTGATACGGCTGTTTCTGAGCGATCCGCCCGGAACAGCCGTATCAGTCCGCCGACAGCTCGTACACACGCCGGACTGTCGTTGGAATGCCCACCCAGCGGGAGGTGACGACGGACCCGTCGTTGCCTCCAGTCCGGCGTGTGTACGGGCCTTAAAGATGTTTCAGCCACGTATATTGTGATTGCCTCTAACTGGGACAGCACAGCCAGTCTGGGGCAGCTCCACCAGCTCAGGCTGTCTGTGCATTACAGTTGGAGTAATATTAGATTGTGAACTCCTATGAGTACAGCTGTAAATGGTAGTTTGTATCCTCTACAACAAAGCCCAATACATCGCAATATGCTGGAAAATAAACACATGCCTGTAGATCTAGATAGATGCTGAATACCGGGACATGATGAGCTGTCAAACGGTCTGCAATCGCTTATTGGATTCACTCGCGCATCTCACTAGCTCGTCAGTAGAATGTTACCACTAAGTAAAATAAAAATAAGGTATAAAAAACCCCTACGCTATCCAGTTCTGCTTTTATTCCTTTTCCGCACATACGCTGCTTTTGTGACAGCGCGCTGCTCTAATGGTTTACAATAGAATACACACAGAGCCTGCGGCGCTTCTGTCGCTGACAAAAATATCCATAATTGTTCTGGAGGTGACATTTCACACAAGCTCTCTGTCACTGAAATACAAAATCCTCACATCCCATCACAACAGAGTGGAGCGTATGATGCGAGCGCGGCATAGACTGCGCCTCTGCTGACATCATCAGTAATCAGGGGAAACGCACAGATACATTCCCTGAAGAACAACTCCTGACATCTGTCTAAAGGTGGCCACTAACGATACAATTTGCTGAACGATAGTTTACAAACGATTATTTGCATGAACGATCGGAGATGATCGTTTGGGACCACTAACAGACAAAAATTTCCTAAGCGATACAATCAGATTGACAGGATTGATCCAAAAATCGTATCGATTTCATTAATCTGATTGGATTGGTTAGGAGATTTTCGTACATTAGTGGTCCCAAACGATCATCTCTGATCGTTCATACAGAGATGTTATTATATATTTTCATGGAACAACACTGAAGATAGGATTCTGTGATGCAATGTAAAGTAAAACAGTCCGTGTACAACTTGTATAACAGTGTAAATGTACTGTCCCATCAAAATAACAACACATAGCCACACATGTCTAAACCGATGGCAATAAAAGGGAGTACAACCTTAAAGCGGACCCAAACCAAACATTTTTTTAATTCAAAATATTTAGTTGCACCACTCTGACACATACAAAGATAAATAAACACTCCTTCAAGCCTATGAGCATTGCAGTGCATACTTTTCAGCCATTAGCAAATTCCTCCATTGCCGGACACTACCTACTCCTGCATTTTGCCGGATTCTGTCCCGGCAATTTGAAAGGATGGGATGGGGTTTCTCCAACAAATGTAAAATATTTTATATTTGTCAACATGCAGCTGAAAAAAGGCTGCTATTTATTATTATAATTTAGAAAATACATTTTATTTCTGAAATTTTGTATTTTTAATTTGGGTCCACTTTAAAGAGAAACTCCGACCAAGAATTGAACTTTATCCCAATCAGTAGCTGATACCCCCTTTTACATGAGACATCTATTCCTTTTCACAAACCGACCATCAGGGGGCGCTGTATGACTGATATTGTGGTGAAACCCCTCCCACAAGCAGCTCTGAGTACCGAGGTACTTCTGGCAGTTTCCTGTCTGTGAACCTTGTTGCCTTGTGGGAAATAGCTGTTTACAGCTGTTTCCAACTGCCAAAACATCAAGCAGCAGCTACATCACTTGCCAGCAGTAAAAATGTCACCATGTGATAAATGTCAGAATATAAATCAGGGATTTAAAATATTTTACAATGGGCAAACACTGACTAAATCATTTATACATAATTATTATAAAAATGAAGCACTTTTTTATTACATTATTTTCACTGGAGTTCCTCTTTAAAGTGACGAATGTCACAATTCTGCCCAACTAGACATTTTCCCTCCCCGGGGTCATATGACTCAGTGTTACAAGGTCTCAGGTGTGTGTTAATTTTGTCCATGCCTATTCTTTGGCTTCCCTGCTGTCAAGCGAGTCCTGAGGAGGTGCAAGCGTACTGCGCAGGATGAGCTTGACGGCGGGAAGGCGAAGAAGAATAAGCGTGGCCTGTAGCTGACTCTCAGTTGGCTGGATACGAAACTAACCCACAGCATGGACTGAAAACACTCTAGGACAGGCGAGGGCACAAGACGGCTGTAGGGGGCTTCGCTAAGCACCAGGTAAGTGAAACTTTGTTTCTTTGCTAGGGTTCAGGTCCCCTTTAATGGCTGTGCGTTGAGATAGACTAATAGGCCAGCATATTTAAACTGATATACTTACACGTTTACATAAATGTGAGAGGTGTACTGACTTTTGTGAGATATTGTAAGCTCTATAATGGCAGATATGAAATAAGTAAGGGAATGACACAGGAGTAGGCAGATTTGGTGGAGAGAGGTGAATACAAAAAGAAGTAGCTTTGTCCTTTCCCACACTACATACATTTGCATAAGATTAGCATAATATTTGGAGCATCTCACAATTATTAGCACTGGTCACCAACCAACATAGTGATATAGACATAGACAAAGTGTAGAGAGAGAGAGAGAGAGAGAGAGAGAGAGAGAGAGAGAGAGAGAGAGAGAGAGAGAGAGAGAGAGAGAGAGAGAGAGAGAGAGAGAGAGAGAGAGAGAGAGAGGAGGAGGAAGGTAGAATCAGGCTGCTAGCGTTAACTGTGACCAGAGAAGTCCAGCAAGATATCATTTTCTGTTTCTGATTCCTTTTTAAGCTCTGCTAATCTATAAATGATGTGTTGAGGAGTTACAGCACCTCTTGCCGCTGTATGGACAGATATTCAGCCTCTTCCCAGCAGCCTCTGGGGCGGAGGTGTACAAAGGACGCTTCAATAACACTGATGCATATTGATGGGCTCATAAAGAGAGTCCGTTAAACAGCTCTAATTCATTTCCTGTGGAATGCATTGGATTTCTGGATGAATGTTCCATTAATCCCCACATAACCAGCTTCAGATGAGGCCTCATTCAATATTAAACACCTGTCTATCTTCCCAGCACTAAAAAGTGTGAAAGTAACTCTAGACGTCCGGATGTGACCCCGATGCCTTTGGTTACTTAGCGAAAGGGAATTGGATGCTGAAATGTGACATTTTACCAAAAGATAAAGAAAGCTGTGCAGCAGCAGCAGGGGTGACCTGTCAGCTGGGGACAAAATGGCCGCCGGAGTCCACAGACTGCAAGATTAGATCAGGAGGAGCAATCGCTCCCAATATGCAATGCACAAATGCTTAGGATATCTTCAGAAACCCAAATGAAAGCTCTTAATGGAATAAAAAAAATCCATTCAGTTACATAGTTAGTTGGGTAGTTAACTACATAAATATTTGGATGGTGACATCCTTCATCATTTGACTCTGAACATCACCACAGAAGCTCTGAAATACAACAATTAAGAGGTGACCAACGTATCGACCTTCTGCTTGGATTCAAGAGGTTTGACAAAAAATTGCAGGAGCTGCAGTCATGTTTATACACAGCCCTCCCATTTTCCGGGGTCGAAATGTAATTGGACAAACTGACAATTAAACAGAAAGATCATTATCAGACTCCAGGCTTTCACTGACTACGAAGGGTGTGCCATGAAGTCTGGAGGCTATAAACACTGCCAAAGGCTGGGCCTCCCCGATAGTGTGGCCTTGCCAGGACTTCACTGCAGTTGCTGCTGGTTCATAGCTCAGTCTTGACATCAGCAACTGAAGTAAGTGGTCCTTTAAGGTGCCCACTAATGATACAATCTTGATTGTACAATAGGGATGATCGGAAAGAGCAAATTCCGTTCTACCGGAATTCGCGGATTCCGCCAGCGCTCAATTCCGTCGCTTTAAAAATTTAGCCGGATTTTTGCGAAATTCTGCGGAATTCCGGAATCCGGAGGAAAAATTAAAGTAATCACAAATGGAACCTTGTTTATGCTAAATGATAGCCCATAGAACCTATTGACTGTTCCCTTAGTCCTTTTTCTCCCTTCTCCCTTCCTCCCTCCACCTGGGTTCGATTCCCAGCCAAGGTATGTGAGTTGGCTTTTGAAATCCTACAATTCCCTAAGCAAGCTTATTTTTCTCTTGGATATATCACAATAGTACATGCTAGGCTGGCTTCAGCATGTAGCTTTGTAGTGTGTTGTGTTGGTGGTATAATGGTTAGGATAGCAGCCTACCGAGCACTAGACCTGGGTTTGATTCCCGGCCATTGTATGTAAGCTGGCTTATGAAATCCTACAATTCCCTAAGCAAGCTCATTTTTCTCTTGGATATATCACAATAGTACATGCTAGGCTGGCTTCAGCATGTAGCATTGTAGTGTGTTGTGTTGGTGGTATAATGGTTAGGATAGCAGCCTACAGAGCGGTAGGCCAGGGTTCAATTCCTGGGCCTGGCCAATGTATGTGAGTTGGCTTTTGACATCCTACAATTCCCTAAGCAAGCTCATTTTTCACTTGGATATATCATAATGGTACATGCTAGGCTGGCTTCAGCATGTAGTGTTGGTGGTGGTATAGTGGTGAAGAGAGCTGCCTACCAGGCACTAGACCTGGGTTCGATTTTGAAATCCTACAATTCCCTGGAAGACAAGACCCTCCTCCTCCCTCAGGGAGGATGAAGGGAGGAAGGGAGTCTGTTGAGTAGAAATTCTTCTTATTAGGTAGAAATCAGTTCCCTATTGTACAATCTTACCCCTTCTATGTAAGATGAGGGACTACCTGAAGAATCCATTCAAAGAGTATACCCGCCTCCTACATAGATTTAGTAACATTGTACAACCGAGATTATATCATTATTAGGTACCTCTAAGCTGAACTCAGGGCAGTGCTTTAGGCGTTAAAGCTTGGTACACACATCCAATCTTGATTTGACAATTTTATGTATATTATGATGGAAAACAGACTGAATACTATGAGCATTTTGTGAAGATAAGCTCTCATACTACATGGAGGTGGTGAAATTGGCCTATCAATTGGCCAAGAGTTTGAAAATGGAGCAATTGAATTCCATCTTGGCGGCATTCAATTGGTCCAACGTCATGCTGCATACATTTGCACACAGAATTTGCATAGTCCTGCAACTTGGGATTATTTCCATCTCATTGACCATCTGTAGATATCATAGAGCTATTCATGAAGGCTGTACCAAAAGGTATGCAAAAGTGAGTAAAATATCTTTAATAATTAAACACAAACTATCCCCCCCCCCCCCCCCCCAAAAAAAAAATAAAAATTAAAGTGGACCTGAACCCTTACACAGAACAGAAGGAAAACCGAGAAATGCACCGTGTATATATATTTAGGGAGTTTAACCTGTCTAAATCCCTACTCATCTGTGACTAATCACAACTGTAATTTGATCTCTCCGCTGCATCAGCAGACTGCCACAGCAGAGCAGCTAATTTGTACACACAGGATCTTAACCCTGTGTCTGCCTCCATGAAAGCAGTAAGTAGACACACTGCAGATTTATTGCAGGAGTTCTGTCAGCTGTAGCAAAGAAATGTTTTTCTTTAAAGGTGGTTATGCTGTTGCTTATTTTTTAGAGCAGAGAGGAAGTTCTGAGTTCAAGTCTGCTTTAAAGTTACAGACAACTCATTATGAGATACTGGTATAAAACACTTATCTTCAATAACTGCCAGTTTGCAGACATTGCACATGTTGGTAGATTCAGTCTCCCTACAAGCAGGTGTATCAGAATCTTCTTCATTGCACAGGAATAACAGATTCCAAGTACCGGTAGATATTGACCAGAGATGGTGAGAAACAAATCACCTCAAGTTGCATGTAATCTTACCTCAGACTGAATTCAGCTTAGAATTGGGCCTATGAAAGCATCTCAGTGCTATTGCTGAGGCATCCTGTGCCTGCACAGTGCGGCTGCTCTTGTGCACAGACAGAAGCAGAGCCACGCCCGCCGCTCGAGAAAGCAGGGAGAATAGACACATTAAGCGGTAATGTTATTAGCTGCACTGGGCCGGATGCCTGGGAAGACTATGCTCTAATGACTGGGGAGTTAATACACTTATCTGCAGTCATTTGCTGCTGCACTGTGTAAAGTCCACAGCAATCACCGATCACTGCTTCACAGAGCTCAGTTTCCCATTATAAAGCTGTAGGCCACCTTCACATTCGGAACTGCAAATCACAATCGCCCAGCGAATTGTGACGAAATCGCTGGGAAAATGCTGCATGTAGCATGTTTGCTATCGGTGGAAATCGCAAGCGCTCCACAATGGATGTAATCCCATGGGATTACTTGTGCAGCCACGCTTTGTTCATAGCCGGCGATATGCAAAGCGCAAATCTCAGGCTAAAAGCACCAAAGTGTCAAGGAGGGCTAAAGGAGCAACACTAAAATCTATAAAACCGGCCACCCTTGTTCATTTTGAAGCAGAAATGCCATTAAATATATTTCAAGCTTTAACTGGCAGCTCCTAGAACTTTTTTTTGGAAACCTGCTGGATACCATGGAAACCGTATACAGTTTGGTACGAAGAATTCTTCTTTCCCAGTCTTGCTGGTTCGTGCAGGAGCACAAAGCAGGATGCAAAATGCATTGTTTCACACCTTCACTCTATGGGGAGGAGTTTACAGTTTATTGTTCCTGTTTACACTTAATTCATCCAGGACAGATGCATTCTTCAATGAGATGCTAATGAACTGTTCATTTTAATTGGCTGAAATCCAGGAAGCATACAATACAGAACAATAATTATAATCACATTGACGCCTGTCTTCCCCTCTAGAAACAAAAAAATGATAAGAAATAACCAATGTGTGAACGAGAATTGGTTTATACTACAGGGTGAGAAACCTAAAAAAAATTATAAAAAAAAAATTCTTGAAAATTCTCCCTGTTCTGTGCATAGTGCTGATATCGCCAACAAGATGACAACTCCAGTGCAGGCAAAATAAAAACAAGTAGCAGAAATCAGCTAAGGGAAAGAATTTCCAGTGAAAAATCACAGTGTTATGTTTGCTACTTCATGACTGAAATAACGTCATTGGGAATAACTTCTACACATCTGTAGCCGCTCCCTGCACCCGACATCCCTGATTTTACTCCTTGTTATTCAACAGCCAGTCCCAATGCCCTTCTTTCTATCAGGGATGTCCAACTTAAGTCTTCAAAGGCCGAGAGCCTCACACACAGCTCAAATTAATTGTTGGGACTGTACCAGGAAAGGTCCGTCCGGTAGAACACACTTCTCAGTCCATCCTAAACACTGGCATGGATCTGGGACTCGAGGACCGGAGTTTGACGCCGGTTCTCTAGATGCCAAGTTGTCCACATCATCTGCCAGGTCACATGGTAGTGCAGTGACATGGCCTGCATCACAAGGGCGGAGCTGAGTGCTGCAACTGCCCCTCCCTAGTGACTGAGAGGCAATGGGTAGGCTTTCACTTATGGAGTTGTGGTTGCCATGGGGACTGCAGTCAGCACCACCTCCTATGATGTGAACAATGTCATGGGGACATGTAAGGAGGGGCAGATTCTGTAGCTAGACTAATTGAAGGGACCCAGCAGGAAACCTCGTAGTCTTTCTCCTCTCCCTGCAATAGATCACGCAAAGTCACTAATTTGGTCATGACCACTACTTTGAAAGAAATAAACTCTAAAATTGCATACCAGGACCATCACGTGTGCAGCTGCTGGGCTTCAGGCTCACTTTGGCTACGGTTTCCTCTCAGCATAACCTTACTAAACCTATATGGTTGGTGGTGTGGTGTGGTGCTTCCCACTGGGTACCCTCAACTAGATTAGCTACCCAATCTTCTCTAGGAGGAGAAGGAATGAAGAAGAGGAAGCTGCAGCCTCTTAGGCCTGATACACATTATGCAATTTCCCATCAGATCAACAGGTTGAATCCATAATTCCCGACAGGTCCGATAACCTTCTGATTGGTAACAGGATCGATTTTGTGCAGTAGTGATTGGAAAATCGATCTCATCAATTGGGATCTGATCAGCTCCGATGTAAATTATCGAATCGACCAGTTGATCTGACGTGAAATTTCATGGTGTGCACCAGCAACCCTGACAGCTTCCAAACTGCAGCCTGGATTTTTACTTTGCAAAGTTTTGGCAGTATGACATTTCTTTGAAATGTTAAAATATGTACCTGATCTAGGCCTTTAAACAGCAGTCGTTTTTAAATTCAGCCAGTGAAACACCAGTCCTTGTCCTGATTTGGTTCATACCAGCTCTAAAGTATTTTTAAAACATTAGCCCGAAGTCACTCATTAATGATCAAGCTGCTGTATCGTTTGTGCCGACACAAAGGACAACATAATAATAGGAAGAAGACCCATTAATAGGAAATGGGCAATGTTCTGATTGGCTCTGCAGAGGCCACCAGGGCACTTCGGATCTTGTGTCTCCCTCTCGAAGCCTTTAGTATCTACATGTCTACGGATCAGTCTCAGGTCTCCCCTCGATGCATTCATTCTCGGCACTTCCCCCGTAACAAGCAGACGGCTCGCTTTCATGTCCTCGCTCCGCGCCAACAAAGCCTCATCACGTCACCTTTTCCGGGAACGCCGTCTGAAAGCTTAAGAGAATTATTTAATATAGAGCTTTACGTGTCTCTTTTCATCCTTTCTCCCAAAGACGCCTTTCGCAGAAGATAATGAGGCCAAAAGTAACAACATAAGAGGCTGGGAGAGGAACGGCGCGGGCTTTGGAGTGCACCAGGAATTCTCGCTTTGAGAAAGGGCCTAATCAGAGCTTTTAAATAAAGAGAGACCTTCTCCTGTTCATTCCACAAAGTCGACAGATTGAGAGAAACCAAGCAGGCCAAGCCTGTCTACCTTTCCAGGATGTTTTATCGGCTTTCGAGCTCTTTTTACAGTCTTCTTTACTCAGTGACCACAAAATCCTACATAGTGAAGATGGCAGAGGCTTGTCAACACTTCCTATGCTGTCTCAACAACAGTATTGGTCACCAGGTCACCCAGCTGAGCTCCAATAGAATTTCTATACTGTTTTCTGCTATTTGCATCTATAATTTGCAGTATTAGTTCCCTGGTTGCTGCAATGGCTCTTTCAAAGTTAATTTCCAGCCCAAGTTTTTATAAGAACTAGCAAGCCGTTCCTCCTTCCCCAGGTGAAAGTCGCGCAATAACCTTAATGTTTTCAGTAGACAGAGGTGGGATACCAGTAGCTACTCAATAACTTGCACCAGGATTATAGGTGAAAGTCACATAATTAGTTTGAGGTTTTCAGTATGCAAAGATCCAACGAGTAGCTACTCAACAACATGCACCAGGAATATAGGTGAAAGGCACACAATTATTTCAAGGTTTTCAGTAGACAGAGATGGGATACCAGTAGCTACTCAAACACCTATCCAAACGTCTCCACCTGCCCCACTTAACACTTGCCACGCAATCCCCCTCCATAGAACCCCTACGTGATAAGAGGGGATGAGTGTCCTTCTGGTCATGCTGAAATTTGATGGTTCCTTGATGGAGAATTTAATGACTCGTCTCTAGACGGAACATCAGAAGAACGTAGGCAATGTTAAAGAAGACTTCAGCGTCTAGGACACAACTGTCACTGTTAGGTGGCCCCATATTGTGCTGAGGGCCTTCCAACTCTGCTATGCAAGTCTTAAAGCCTTACAATTCCTAGATCTTTATAGGAGCACCTAACCCTACTAAGCTGCACAGGCCCAGCTACTGGTCACTCCATCAGCAAGCATTGCCAAACGGTAAAAGCTCTGTGCCTACAAAAAGGAGGAGAGAAGAGCTGTTAGGTTCCATACAGCAGTGACGCTGGAATGGGGAGGTTAAGGGGGAACTGTGCTGAAAAAAAAACTTTGTTAATAAAATTGCTTATTTTTTACAATACTATATTACTTTATAAATTATTTAGTCAGTGTTTGCCCATTGTAAAATGTTTCCTTACCCTGATTTACAGTCTGACATTTATCACAGTAGGCAACATTTTTAGGCATGTCAGGTGCAGCTCTGCAGAATGTTTGTTTACTGATAATCCTGGAGCCAATACAAATAATTTTGTTTCTAGTGTTGGGCTTTATACATCCCACTGACACTAGAACATTGGAAGTCTGGAGGAACTACAGGGACCAGCATGCCCCAGGGTCGGATCACGGAAAGGTATTTGCCAGCTATACCAGCCAGGAAGTCAAACTAAGCAAAAGAATGTTTCAGCTGGAAATGCAACAAGCCGATCGATACAATCAGGCATCCATGTGCATTGCCAAATTGCTCAGCGGCCTGGCAAGCCAGCACTCGCCTGTCCTCTGCGGGCGCGCTAATGTTTCATCTGAAAGGAGACGATCAATACAAGAAAGGGGAAAAAACATTGATGGTTTATTTTCCAAACAGCCTTTCCTTCAGGCCTTATGCAAAAACCTTTATAAAGCAAGCTATTAATGTTACTCTCCATCCCGGGCAGCACCTTGCCAAGCCTGGATGTCGTAATGCAACAAGACAGGGAGCCAATCGCAGGCTCACCACATTACCAGATTCACTACATCTCACCCACGCTTCATTCAAACGCCTGGTCTGCATGCTTGTTCAGGGGCTATGGCTAAAAGTATTAGAGGCAGAGAATCAGCAGGGCAGCCAGGCAATCTGCATTGTTTAAAAATAAATAAATATGGCAGCCTCCATATGTCGCTCACCTCAGGTGTGCTTTAAAATCATAAAAACACCAGTTAAAGGACCAGTACCGCAAAGAAAAAAGTAGGCAGTTAAAATCTGACAGAACCGACAGGTTTTGGGCCAGTCCATCTCCTCATGGGGGGATTCTCAGGGTTTTCTTTGTTTTCAACAGCATTTCCTGAACAGCAGTTGCAAAATCTAATTTACAAAACAGTGTGCAAGTGAGTAGGGAGGATGGCTGGTATCTTACTATTTTGGCAGTTAAACTGCTGTTCAGGAAATGCTGTTGAAAACTAAGAAAACCCTGAGAATCCACCATGAGGAGATGGACTGGCCCAAAACCTGTCGGTTCTGTCAGATTTTAACTGCCTGCTTATTTTTCGCAATAGTGGTCCTTTAAGTTCATCACCCCTTCCTATCTACTACTCATCACAAGAAATATAATTGCAGTGTTTACAAATAGGTCCCTTGGTTTTGGACGGCTTTGGGCCCGACCACAGTTCAGTTGTATTTCTAACAGACTTCTGCAGAAACTTTACCAAGATCAATTGTTGCATCTTTCCCTACTCTCTTCATTTGAAATCTAGGAAAAATCGATTGATTTCAGGATCAGGCTGCTATATTGATGATTGATTGCCACTCTGGGACAGATTCCTCCTTTTAAAGGGAACCTAAACTGAGAAGGATGTGGATTTTGCCTTTTAAAATAATACCAGTTGCCTGACTCTCCTGCGGATCCTGTGTCTCTAATACTTTTAGCCATAGACCCTGAACAGGCATGCAGATCAGGTGCTCTGACTGAAGTCAGACTGGATTAGCTGCATGCTTGTTTCAGGTGTGTGATTCAGCCACTGCTGCAGCCAAATAGATCAGCAGGACTGCCAGGCAACTGGTATTGTTTAAAAGGAAACATCCATCTCCCTCTCAGTTTAGGTTCCCTTTAAGCCTTGCTTCTTTTATTGCTAAATCCCACCTGTAATGAGAGGGATATGGAGGCTGCCAAATATATTTCCTTTTAAAAAAATGCCCATGGCCTGGCTGTCTTGCGTCTGCCTCTAATACTTTTAGCCATAGACCCTAAAAAGAAGCATGCAGCAGTTCAGATGTTTGATGTATTACCTGTATTGTGTTGGCGGCCATCCCTGTTCTTTTCTGTAATCTTATTTATTGTACAGCACCGCGCAATTTGTTAGCGCTTTATGAATCCAATAAATAATAATAATAATAATGTTTCTGACTGAAATGTGACTGGAGTAGCTGCATGCTTGTTTCAGGTGTGTGATTCAGACACTACTGCAGCCAGAGATCAGCAGGACAGCCAGGCAACCGGTATTGTTTACTAGAAAATAAAAATGGCAGCCTCCATAATTATCCCTCTCACTTCAGGTTCCCTTTAACAACATAAGATGGAAGGCTGAGTAATCTGTCCCAAGCTTGGCAAGCAATCCTCTATAGCAGCCCAATCCTGCAATCAATCGATTGTTTCTTGATTAAAAATTGACTGGAAAGTATGCAACAATTGACCTCTCACTTGAGGGGTCTTAAGTTCACCACTAGAGATAATCAATATATTCTAGGGATATTCTCCTCAAGAAATATGAATGGGAAAAAAATGATTGATAAAGCTCACTGAGAATGAACATACATGTCATTCAGATTTTTAAATATGAAGTTAAGTGGAGAAAAAATGATTAGTTTTATGTAACACGGGTTACTTGATCCCGGGGTTTCTAGATTCTTTCCCTGCAGATTACATAGCATTGAAGCTATTCAGAGAACATGATAAATCCAATATGACCCCATCCTTGCTCACAAGGTACAAGATAAATCTGCACAAAAGAGATGCCGATTGGCCACATGCAAAAGCAATTTTAGCATTATTATTATATTCTGGGCGGCGGTGATTGAAATCTACTCCCTGTTTAGAGGATGTTATTCCTGCCAGGGTGTAGATTTTAGCCAGGAACACTAGAACACATATATAAGTAGATAAATACTTCCTCTACTTACATAACATATGTATTGCACTGTCCACGTTTTGATTTTAGAGATTTTTCTACAGTGAAAAAAAAAAATCCTACTTCACATTTCCCATTTTAAGTGTAGCTATCTTAAAGCCAATCCTGATGTCATTTCCTGCTCTACTCTCCTCTGCCTAATTTGCCCGCCCTTCACTATAGAAAGTGCATTGTCTCAGCATGAGAAATAGTGGACAATCAGAGAGGAACAGAGGTGTAGGAGGGGACAACAGGAGGGGAAGAGGCTTCAGCCAATCAGGCTGCATTAGTTAAGTCTGAGGGGAAGTAGAGAAGCAAAAAAGGACAACCCAGCATGCCCTGCAACTTCCTTTTTGTGTACCAAATTTTTTGTGTACTAAATAGGAGTCAGGTAAACTGGGGAATGATCATTTATCAACAAGAAAAGTAATAGCGATTTTCACTTTAGGATTGCCTGGTTAGCATCCTTATTACTGGTTTACCAGATAAAAATAAACAATTGATTTTTGATTTTATGCCCGACAGTTAATCTTTAACCACTTCTATACCAAGACATTTTGTGCTGATCGGTGCTGCGTGGGCTCTCCAGCCCGCAGCACCGATCAGCTAGCAGCCAGGCCGATCAGACTTCCCCCCTTTTTTCCCCACTAGGGGGATGTCCTGCTGGGGGGGTCTGATCGCCGCCGGCTGCTTGCGCTTGCGGGGGGGGGGGCTCTTCAAAGCCCCCCTCCGCAGCGCTTTCTGGCCTCCTTCCCCTTCCCTCCCTCTCCCTCCCCCTGTGAGCGGCGCAGGACGGATTTCCGTCCTGCGCCTGATGGGATAGGCTTTAGCCTATCAGATGCCGGTGATCCCCGGCCAATCAGAGGCCGGGGATCGCCGATCTCCTCTACAGCGCTGCTGCGCAGCAGCACCGTATACATGTAAACACCGGGGAAGATCTTCCCCGTGTGTTTACATTTACCCTGCGAGCCGCCGATCGGCTCGCAGGGTGTTCACGGAGACACCCTCCGTGAACTGACATGGAACGGCCGCTCATACGAGCGGCCGGAATAAACTTCAGGATTCAGGGGCGTATATATACGCACCGAGAATCCGGAAGTGGTTAATAACAGGAACTGTTGAGCAATTGGAAGATGTACATACAAACTGCAGGTCCTCTTTAATCCATGCACCCGGCGCACTCTGATATGTCTCCCAGCCTAGCGGCAGCAGCGCGGCCCGTTCCATGAGCGGATTTATACGTACACAAAGCTGAATGTTGAGATTTACGAGTCTGCGCTTGTCAAGTTATAAAAGCCACCGGGCTGACCCATGTTTAACAAAGCCCGGAAAGCCGTCCTGTTCATCTTCCTTACACCGAAGGAGGCAAAAAAAAGCCCCAAAAAATGTAAAGAAAACCAAACAAACCGCGAGAAGCGAAATGGTTCCCGCAGTGCAGACATACAGTGATAAATGTGTAATTGTAAAATGAGAGATAAAAAAAACTACAATGCAGTACAAGTAAATGAGATTCTCATCTTCCCTTCATATACTCGCCATGAACGCCTCCCAGGCTCGCAGGCAGGAGAAGGGGTTATACATCATCTTCTCCGGGGTTACATCAGATAATACGACGTTTACATCAATAGGCGGTTAAGGCGAGCCTCTCTCCAGAAAGGTGCATTGTCTAATGCGGCGGCTCTGGCCATGCGCTCCGGCACAAAGCCTGGGTCATTACTTACAGAGTCACCCTGATAAGAGGAGGGCCGGATAGTGATAGATGGCGCTGGGGCGGCCGGCCACAGTCTGCCCAGTTAGAGAGAAATATTAATTTCTCTGACTCGCTCAGACAATTTCTCCAGGGTCAAACTTCAGACGGATGAACGAGGGTTATATTTGTTATGTTAAATTGCTGATATAAACAGTTAAGGAGGAACTCCAGTGAAAATAATGTAATAAAAAAGTGCTTATTTTTTACAATAATTATGTATAAATGATTTAGTCAGTGTTTGCCCGTTGTAAAATCTTTTAAATCCCTGATTTATATTATGACATTTAGCACATGGTGACATTTTTACTGCTGGC